>NC_140039.1:648750-1297500 GCF_963513975.1 Fringilla coelebs
CTAAAGGTAATACACATATAAAGGTTAATTAAAAGAATGGTGGCTCGCCCCTGCAGTTACATTTGTAAATGAGTTGATTTTCCAAAGCTAAATATTCCAGGCCATTGAAGACAAAAAAAAGTCTGGTTTTTGCAAGAGTTACTCCTAGGAGGATTTGTGTTGAGACCATCTTGGTTTCCCATGATTCCATGGTGTCACTGTTCTCTCCTGTTGTTCATGAGTGTGTGCTATGTCACAATGGACACCGAGTTCCACCTGCCCTGCCAATATCCAAATAGCACCTAGCTTCAAGGAGACCCTGTTGTGTTTGCAGCTGTCTCTTGATTCCCAGAGCTTGCATTGTGTCATAGTGGTCTCCTAGGTGCCATGATGCCCTCCTGTGTCACAATGGACACTTGCTTCCATCAGATTCCATTGTGACACAGTAGCCTCCCAGGTGCTGTGAGACCTTGCTGTGCAATAATGGAGCCTTGTTTCTGCTAGGCCTGGCCATGTCCCAGAGGCATCTTGGTCATTGTAGAGCCTTGGATCCATGAGATTCCAATGTGTCACAATGGTCAGCTGAGTTCTATGAGGCTGCACTGTGTCACAATGAACACTGAGTTCCATGCACCCTGGCATTATCCAAGTGGCACAAGTGTTCCATGAGGACCTGAGTTGTTCAAAATTGAAACTTTTTTCCCCAAGATTCCTTGCATTGCACTTCCATGCCTGGGTTCCGTGAGGCCCCAGTGTAAAAGTGCTGTAAAAGTTGCCTCCATGAGATTCTGTTGTGTAACAATGTTCTATTGTGTTCCATTAGGCCCAGCTGTTTCCCAATGGACACTTGCTTGCAGAGCCTTTGAAATGTTGAATTGCCCCAAACCAGGCCAAGAGATACTTCTGAGACAAAGTCCAAGAAACAGGTATTTGGTTTATTCATCCTGCTGGGTGCACACGGATCATTCCTCCTAGCAGCACACACCCAAGGTACACAGCAGATTACAATACGTGTGTATACTTCATGCATATTTATTGTTCCTTAGAAAAGTTCTGGTTATGCAAACTATTTCTTAGAACTCATCATTATCATTAGCATATGCAAAACACAAGCGCAGCGCACCCAGGTCTCACTGAGGAAGGCTCTGTGTCTTCCTCGGTGGTCAGCTGATAAAGGCTGGATATCTTCATTGCCATGCCCGTTTTACCTTTCTCCTCTAGCCATGCACAGTCTCTTGTTAGCTGTTTCAGCAATTTTCTCACTGGTTTTAGCAAGCTTTGCACTCCATTGTTTGAAAGTTTTGTTCCCTGTTTCTTGCCAAGTTTCATCCTGCGTCCCTAGCTTGTGGCTAGGATTTTCCAGTTCTATATTGGCTACAATGTATCTCATTCTTGCCCAAGCATGCCTAGGCACGATGCTTATAAACCTTACAACATCCTCTCAGCATCTGGTTTCCATGCAGCCCTGCTGTGTTGACAATTTACACTTAGTTCCATGAGATTCCATTGCCTAACAGTCTCCTTGGTTCCATGAGGCCCCTCTGTGTCACAACACAGCCTTGGTGTCTTGAGTTTCCATTGCATCACAATGGTCTCCTGTGTTCTGTTAGACCTGTCTGTGCCCTAATGGACACTTGCTTCCATGACCAGTGCCATGGAGTCACAATGGTCACTTAGGTTCCATGAAGCCCCTCTCTTTTGGCAATTGACACTTGGGTCTATGGGATTTGATTGTCCCACAGTGTTCTCCTGGGTTCTTTGAGGCCCTGCTGTGCCACAATGGCCCCTTGCTTCCATGAGCCATGGCCCAGTCCCAGCTGCCCCTGAGTTCCTATTAGGAACTCAGCCTATTAGGCTGAGTTCCATGAGGCCACGTTGTGTTCACAATTGACACTTGGTTCCATGAGATTCCATTCCAATGGTCCCCATGTTTCCATCCAGCTGTGCTATGTCACAATGGACACTGGATTCTACAAGAGCCAGCAATGTCCCAGTGGCACCTGTGTCCTATGAGCCCCTACTTTGTCCAAGTAGATGCTTAGATCCATGAGATTTCAGGTTGTCATAATGGTCTGCTGAGCCATGAGGCTGTGCTGTGTCACAATGTACATTGAGTTCCTCATGCTCATGGTTAGGTGACAAGATAATGCTTGAGCTATGCCAAGGCTGTAGCTATGTAGAAAGTGTAGTTACTTTGGAACAGGGTATGTGAATGAAGCACTTAGAAATCAGCAAATTTAGCAGAACAAGATAACTGCAAAAGCTAACCAGTGGCTCTTTGAGCAGACAATCTTATAGAGCTTGCACAGGAAACAGAGGTGAAAAATTCAAACTCCAAGAAGACTTATGAGCCTTCATCCAAAGCAACCACCAGGAGCCTGATGATCACCTCATGCAGAAACCCTGCATGTGCTACAAGGGCTTACATAATCATGTCATTAGAAAATACATTGCAATATAAAGGTTAGAAAAGTATCATATACACATTAAGTAAAAAAGTATAAAATGTAGTACTGTGCAAAGAATAGACAAGTGAGTTTGTGGTGGAGCTATCCCACTCACTCCTGGCATCGATTTAACAAATACCTGCTCCGTAGGCCCTATACTATGGATTACTGCTTTCTTGCCTAATTTTCAGACATCAGTTTGCGACACTGTGTCAAGATGGGACTCTGCCTAGCTGCAAGATTAGTGTTGGGGACTCCCTTGGTGTGCCCCAAGAATTTCTTGGAGGGATTCCTGAGGGTGATGTTCTACTGTAAAGCCAGCTTAGAGCCTCCCATTTGGTATTGAAGAGCAGCTCAAACAGGACATAGCCCTTCTTGCTGAGATGCACCCAGAAGGGTGGGCTCAGCATCTTTAGAGAAGGTTAGAGTTGTTTGTGGATCTGTGTTTTCCACTGCATTATCTGCTTGCTTGAACATTGGTAGCTACCAATTTCCTGCTTGTGCATGAAATCAATGCATCAATTTACTTCCTGACTCCCTAAACTTATTTTGCTTTTTTTAAAACCAAAAGACAGTGAAAATCAATTCAAAATTGTTCTGCAGCTGCTGAATTATTCTCTACATCATGTCTTTACCAATGCTGAGGGGTACCAGCATGCTCCTGCTTATAGGAACTGGACTTCACCTCACTGACTAGACAGCGAGGGATGCTGCATCAATCCCTGGATATTAACACTGTGGGAAAAGGAAAGATCTTTCAATTCCAGTCTTTCTTAAATAGATGTAGTATACAAAATGTTCCAGCTATATAAAGGGAGGACAACAGGAAGCAGAAGAAGTGGAGCAGGGAGCTGTGTGAGTCAGAAAGGGAAAAGAAAGAAGTGCTGTAGTGGCTAAGAATCGACCTCAGCCCCTCTCGCCGCAGGTCTAGTGCCTCCTGGAGCCTCCTGGTGCCTCTGCCTCATCCGAGATGCCACCTCAACAGCCCAGCCCCAGCCAACTCCAGCAGCCACCACCAGCACGTCCAGCCCCCCTACCCCTCAGAGGAAAGGGGCTGCAGAGCTGCAGACCTGCTCTGGGACATGCTCCCCCTCCCTACCTGCAGCTGGGCTCAACTGGTCTCGGCGGTATTAGGCTGGGCTCGAGTAGGCTCAGCTGGGCTGGTCTTGACTCGTCTCCATTTGGCTCTGTTCAGTTTGTTATAAATAAGAAGCTTGACTAGGCCAATATTCAAGCAACAATCAATTTATTAACTAATTATAGTAAAGTATGAGCAAAACAGCGCTGGGTAGAGTGGAGGCAGTTTTCCCTCCAACTGCACACTGATATTTGGGCTTACAGGTATTTATAGGGGTACTCAGAAGCTCTCTCAGCAGTTTCTATTTCTACTTGTTTACATCACAATTCTATACGCTACTGTGATTTAGTTTTTATCAGGATGCGTCCCAAAAAAGGAGGACTCCTAGATGGTGGTGGCAGCCTCCGAGATGTTGGTCCAGTTTCTGCAAGAACAATGACGAATCCCATCTGGTGAAGTCCAGCTCCCTAGATGTGGGTCCCCCTTGTTATTACAATGACTATAAATCTCACAACAGTGATGTCCAGCTTCCCTTGGTGAAGTTGTAAATCCTTGAGATGATGTCCATCTTCCTTTCCCAAGCTGTTTTTCTCAGTTTTGTTAAGGAGTGAGATAAGCATATTTCCTTTCTATATATTCCAAAGCTATAGTTTCCAGGATACAAACAATTTTTTAAATTATACTTAAATGGTTATTATTGCAGCACTCTTTAAGGCCTGACTACAAGCAAAGAGCAACATCCCTAATGCTGCAATTCAAATGCTCCTAAATCAATCCAGGTTAATTGCAAACAAAGGCTAGGTTCAGAGGCCTTCTTCCATGCTTTACTTTCCTCAGTTATTATTAGAATTTGCAGCCGTCCCATGGTTGGTGTCCACACATATCGCAATCTCAAATAGACACATTGCCTGTCTGTACCAGACACGAAACACAGCTTTGTATTTCATAGGCCGCGCTCCGCTAGGCGCCACTCGGCTCTCGTTGGTTCAGCTCCATTTGGCTCGGTTTGGCTGCGCTCGGCACCGCTCAGTCCGCAGCCCCGGCTCGGCCCAGCCGGAGGCGAGGGCTTGGTGGGCACAGTGGGACCAGTGGACGTGGAGCGGAGGGCGGCCGGTAGGCGCCGGAGCTGTCCGGAGGCTTTTCAGGCCGCCCCCGGCTCTGGAAAGGCGGCGGCATCTCGCGTCCGGCAGGCCAGACGCCGGGCCGACGTGCGCAGCGGGGCCCGGCCTTGCAGCAGCGGGCCTGGGCTCTCCGCCCCACCCCGGGGGCAGCCGGACCCTGCTCGCCGCTGCCGCGTCGGCCGGGGGACACCGAGGATATGCGGTGGGAGAGGGGAGCAGTTAGTTCTTGCAGGCCGGACTCTCGGGGGTAGCCGGGATCCGCGGCAACCGGGGCTTCCTTCGCATCCGGTGGCGGTCGCGGGCCCCACCGGGCTCTGCGGAGGAGTCTCGGGGCGGGGGAGGGGGGTGGAGGAGGTTTGCCATCCCCCTTGCACGAGGCCCCTAAAGCTTCAGGGACCTCTGCAGGGGCAGTAGCAGGGCGGCACCACTGAAGACGAGGTGACCGTCTGCTCCAGGCCTGTCCTTGTATCCTGCTCAAAAACAGTGCTATTGACACGGGACACTCAGATCAGCCGTTTGCTGACTGGTAGGAGAGTTCTCTCTGCGAATGTCCCCTGGAAGAAAAACTGCATATAATCCTTCCATACTACAGAAAGAGATGTGGTGAGGGGCTTTAGGAGTTAACCTTTGACTCTCTCTCTTTCTAGTCTGGCGTTCAGGGAGAGAGAGAGATGTCGTTGAAACCATTCACCTGTCCATTGCCTGAAACAAGATTTCTTCATGCTGGCAGGCATGTGTACAAATTTAAAATCCGGTATGGCAACTTCAACAGGTATGTGTGTTAAAGCCGAGAAGTCAGCCTGCTGTTTGTTGGCTGCATGTGGTAGTGAGTTAATACAAGACCTTAAAACAAAATGCAAGTGGATAGAAAGTTCACACGGAGCAATCCTTGTGAATAAGAGATGTTTTTTAAGAGCAATAGATTAGGAATTAATCTGCCCACTAAGTATTTTATCCTGTTCAGTGGAAATTATGTTTTTTTGCTGTTTAAAGTCTTACTTGAAATGTAGCTTCATTGCGTTTTGACTGGGATGGTTCCAATTCTCTCTTTGTTTCACAGTTCTCCCAGTCTCAGTCTCACTGAAAGTGCTGCCAAGGAGTTGGAGGTAGGCGCTGAGGCAGGTCCGTAGGACCTCAGATGGGTGCTAGGCTGAACAAATTATATGCTTGTTATGGGATTGAGAGCATTTTGTCAAATGCAGCATTTCAAGTGTGAGCAATGCGGAACTTCCCTGAAGAGTCTGAGTGTAAAAAAAAAAAAAAAAAAAAAAAGACACAAATGAAAAGTGTTCCTCAAGAGGCAAAATTTAGTGTAGAAGAGTCATGTTTTTGTTTTAAATATTCCAAAGAAGCTACTGACTGTTAAAATTGGACAAATGGAAGCTCCTCTTTGTTGAGCTCCTTGCGCCCAATTCCTGTCTGATTCCTTTTGAGTCATTCTTGGAGGAGTTCTTTCTCAGGATTTCAGTCTCAACCTCAAAACTGGCCACCACTTTCAAGTTGTCAGGCTTGACTTAGCTGTTAGTCCCTCTTGGTTTTTCGGGAGCTGTGACAGTAGTGGTGAGCTGGCTCGATGGAGGCTAATCTAATGCTAAATTGCACGTGCTTTCCTTGCAACTGTTGAACCAATGGGTGTTCTTTTAATGATGCCGTTGCTTCGTGTCCAAGCACAAACTGATGGTCACAATGGATGAGTTGGTTTTGTCATCTTCCTAAGACAGAAAAAGGCCCCTGCCATTACTAAGAAATTGAAACAAATATACTGCCTGCTTAAAAATGCTCCTTCCAATTACTTAATTTCTAAAAAACTTCAAAGTACAGTAATAGCATTGAAAACCTTACTGAAGAAAATGGGCTGATTTTAATTGATATAAAGAACTACCATTTTTTCCACTTTTGAAAATGTTGAAAGGTATTACTAGAAAACATTTTGTGTTTGTAGAGGAGGAGTTTGTTGGGGCTTAACTGCAGTTGCCTTATAACTGATTTGGGTCAATATTCAGAGAAAGAGGAGTAGGTAAATGCTGCGTGTGTTTTGCTGGAAAAATTAAATTACACTCCTTAAATTTAAAACTTCTTACATTTAAAAGCACACCCCTATTTTCCATAGTAATTCTTCTATGTTAATTCAAGATTAAGATAGTCATTCACCTAAATTTCTATAAGTCTGTCAGTGCAGTGCACTCTAAAATGGTGGGAGGGAGTGGGGAGAAGGGAGGGAGGAGGAAAGCCAGAATATCTAGAACCTGGTCTTCCATGATTCATGCAAACTGTAAAGTAATGTTAATTTTTCCCCAAGTCTTGAAAGTGTACTTGACAGTGGAATTGTGACTATGGTTTTAATATTTTTCCTTTGCTTATTTTTTGGCCTCTCCAGGAAGTGATTCGAGTAATCCTTGGAAATCTTGATGATTTACATCCATTTTCTACAGACCACTTCACCATCTTTCCATGTATCCTTTCTTTCCTACTCATAAAAGAAAAGCTTCAAGGACTTGTATCTTTTGGGCATTGCATAAGTCAACATTTACGTGTAGGAGTGTGCAGTTCTTTAGCTGGAGTAGTACTACTTCAATCTCTGCAGTTTGACATTGGCTGAAGGTATTGTGAACACCTCAGGTGCTGCCTTCACCAGAGAACTGATGTGAGGAGAGTGTTTTGCAGTTTTTTCATCCAAACAGCCCTGTGTTCCAAATTAGGTTTAGCCAGAGCCAACAAAGGTGTACATAAAGTGCCAGGAAGCCCATCTCATGCGCTCAGAAGTACAGCCTTGTTCCCAAAGGTTCATGGAATGTAAAGCACTCCTTACAGGCCCAGCAATGCTGGCTCATGGGCAGGGAAACTCACAGTGCTGTTCTTGTTAGGTCCCTCAAGGTTAAACCACCATGAGCCTTTGGGGATTGAGGATGGCAGCAAGTGTGAGTCTGTACTCATGTCTCCACAGAGATGGCTGAGAGAAGCAAAAACTACCTCACAGAGTGAGCTTTACAAGAAGCAGTAGTTGAGCTAAGATAATTGGAAGTCCAGACAGGCTTTTGAACACACAAAGCCTGCAGGATTGTCATCCAGTTATTCTGGTCCCCACTTCAATTGTGAACAAATTGTGAAGCAATTGTGAAGCAAATGTCATCGGCACAGCATTAACCTCACTGCACTCAATGCCTCTCACTCCTGTGGGACCAGTCAGCAGATCTCTCCTGTCTTCCCTAAAGTTTGCAGAAGCATTGAGCTGCTGTCAGTCTGGCCTGCTGTCCCACAGACAGTGTTGTAAAAGCTGTGTGCAATTGCACTGCATAGCCACATAGAAGCACAGGTTTTGAGGAGTGTCGTTTCCTGGGATTTCACTTTTGATACAGAAGTGCTGAGGCATTTGAGATTGGATTATTCTAGCTTGTAGCTGTACTACAGGCTCCTCCTCTTTCTAGGTGTTCTATCATCAGACTACATAAATGGCCTTCATTTTTTTTCTTTTGGCTTGTGCAACTGCATAGAATTTAGTCGTGTCTACTACATATTCTGCAGACTTTTAATCTAAAGCAACAATAACTTGATAAAAGAGATAGTAACTGTTAATATTTCTGTTGTAGTTGCTGTTGTGTATTGGGTTGAGAAGTTACTCTATTGAGGCTTTTGTTGAAGAGAAAAGTAGTTCAGTAAAATGTTAGCATTTTCCAGTCCTAAAGGTATGTCCATTTTTGGATCAGATCTGGCATCACTTCCTGTGATTCTGAGTGCCCAAGAGTAATGAATACCTCTGAGGCATTCCCCTCCTGTCTTAGAAGACTGAATTATGCCTCCTAATAGCAGGCAGGAAGGAGGCCATCCTTTTTCTCTGTACAAAGCAGGTACATAGGACAGCAACTTACTCATGTTAGAGTCAAGAAGATAAGGTAGCCAAGAGCATCATTATACAGGAGACACTCAATCCAACCAACATTATTGGTTTGCTCTAAAGCTCAACCAGTTCTTTCTGTGTGCTGAAGAGTGTTTGGTTTATAAACTTGTATTTCTAGAACTTGTAAGTCCATCCACATGCTCAGCACTGTGCCTGGAAGAGAACTGTGAGCTCAGAGGCCTGGCATGAAGAGTTGTCTTACAGTTGGTCTGTTGGGCTCCTCTCTATAGAGTGACAGAGTGTCTTTGTTAATGACCAGTGATGAGTCCCTCAAGCCAAAAATCAAGCAGTTTCAGTCCTTAAAGGAACTGATTGTATCAATGTTTCATCATCTTCTGTCCCCAAGATGTTAGTTTCTGCTAGCAAATGAGGACTAACAGTATTAATTTCACCTGTTTCTCCCTGAGATCAGAGGTGTGTGAGGAGACTTCTGTTCAGCACCATTTGACCTTCCAAGCAGAAACTCCTGCCTGTCAGAACTGCACTAACATGAAGGAATGGCTGTCATGTAAATTCTTTTTTCCCCTGTTTTCAACTGTGAAGTAAATTTAATGATGCTGCATCTATGAATCCAAATCCTTTTTAATTTTTAAATAAAATTTAAAATAATTCCTTTTTAATTGGGAAGACTGTTGAAGGGTTTTTTAATTACAGGTTTGGGCCTGGCTTGTTTTTTTCAGGAGGGTGTCAGTACTGAAGGCAAGCACAGTTAAGGGAACAGAACACTATTAATACAGTGGCTGATGGGGCAGTGTGGATAAATAAACATGGATAAGTGTTTCCTGCAGTGTGTTACTGGTGCAGTTTCACAAATTCATTGTAACAGGTTGTATTTGCTCCCTCGTGGACACGTATGGTGTGCTGTGACTTCTGAAGCTTTAGAAGACATTGTCAGGACTCATGCTCCTTTGAAATTTAGTGTTGTGTTTTTAAGTCTTACCATTCTTCCCAGATTTGAGTAAATGGGAGCGAGTATCAAAAATGAAATTCAAACATGAGAATGTCCATCTTGTGCCTTATCCCTACATTTGTATGTTGTATCTAGAATTGAACTCATTTCAGCGAAACATGTCTTGTGGTAAGTCACTGTGATTATGTTTGGGTAATTTCTGTAAACATCTATGATCTATGTCTTGCTTTTCTCTTTTTCTTTGTCTGCTGTATCTGAATCAGAGAGAGCAAAACTGCATATGAGATACCTGTACTATGAGTTTGAAATAGTGCTTAACAGGGTATTCCTTATTGTCTCATATTGCTTTTCTAAAATTCCCTGAATTCCCCTTTCCAACCACCGGTGACTCTTTAGCTGGTATTTTTATGAAGCTATGCCCAGTGGCTCCCAACCTTCATTTTTCAGGTCAGTCAGTGGGTTGGAGCCAGCATATAAATGTATATGGGACACATGTTTTTCTTCCTTGTGCATGACTACATTTGTTGACATAGAAAATCACACTGTTTGTTGCTATTTTCCTAAAGAAATAATGGATTTTTGTAAAAAAAATAATGATAGTAATCATGTTAATAATGTCTTTTATATAATTAACAAACATTTTCACCTCAACAGTGTCTCAATTTCCAGGTTTTCTATGAATTCTCTGAACAACCTCAAGCCACAGATAAGGGCTGTGGGACTCTACATTTAAACTCCTCTGTTGTGAAAACTAAGTATTCATACTGTTTCCTGTTGTGATTATCAGGCTCTGGAAAAGCTTACTGTTTTTCTTTAATGACTGCCTAGCAGATAATGGGATCTTTATAAGATGGCCAACTATTAATTTCTTAGTCTCGCCTATTTGCATTTCCTAACAAACATCCCATGTTTGGATGTAAAGACTTCTAACCATGGAGAGTTCACTCACTTCCCTGCACACCTGCTACAGCATTTAATTGCCTTATGCAGATAGTTGTACAGCATTGCTATTCTAAAATTAGGAACAATGTTACTTTCAGACTTGATGTCTCACATTTCCCTTGGTGGGGATTTTCCTTCAGGGAAATACGTGTGAATCCCATACATCCTACAGCTGGCCAGTATTCTCTAGAGGCTGTGTTCCAGATGTCCTTGCATCTTCCATCTGGTGCCCAAAGCACAGCGAGATGCTAACTGTTCTTCAGGCCCTTCTCTTCTGAAGATACCTTTGACTTCTTTAAGACAAGCAATTGTCTCATCCCAATGACACCTGGTGTTCATAGCCAGGAATTCTGGTTCAGAAAGAGATGTATTTGAATGTTTTCTATTTCAGTGTATCATATGCAGGTCCAGTAGTTTATCTTGCTCCTGGAAGAGAAATTGCAGTGCAAAAATGTACTTTTCAGTTGGTTCAAGAAAGTCAAGTCTAAATATTCACCAAGTTTTATACCTCTATTGCAGGTAAAGAAGTAAACAAGGGCAGTGATGAGCTTGTAAGTTGCGCATGTGGTTTTGTTTTGTTGTTTAATTTATGTTTTAAGTATTCTTGAGAAAGAGAATCTCTGCCTTTAGTTAATGCTAGAGTTCTCCTACCACTAGGACTTAGTCAGGCAGTGTAAAGTAGCACCGAATTCTCACATAGAACCAAGGGGAGAGACCATCTTCTGACAGTTCTGCTGGGCTTGGAAAGCAGTCCTGTATCAGGACCTAAGAGCCTGCTGCCTTCAGTTCCATGGATTTTCTGCAAGCCTGCCTAAGTGACCTGTCCAGTGTTTTCATCACTGGAAGAATCTGTGAGGTTGATATTGCTGAGTAATTAAGTAGTTCCCCACATACTGTGTCATAAACAGCAAAGTTATGCCTATTTGAGAAGTTTTTGTGCAATGAGAGCTCAGGATAGGTTTATTTTCAATATAGGTAATTGTTTGAAGTTAATTAATGGAGAATAATTCAAATCCAAATTCTCCCAAGGAAGTGTCCGAATTCCCCTAAGGAATTTTTTCTATCTCTGCATTCCTGCTATTTACATTCCTTGGCAGTCCTATGAAAATGGAGAAAATAGGATGTTCTAGAAAGAAATAATTTGTTTAAAACTATTGAGCATAATTGCATAATTCTCTGGCTGACCTCCCAGTGCTTGTTTTAGTCCTGTAACCTTTTTTTGTTTTCAGAGTATAAGCAGGGACAATTTTTGCAAAATATGGATGTACTTTAACTATGAATTTGGTCTAAAATAGAAAAGTCAAAATCCATTGTTACCAATACCAAATTTGCAATCCTTTGAAGGTCAGGAAAAGAAATGAAATGTCAGAAAGTACTGCAATGAAAGAAGCAGTGAAGAGGAGAAGAGTGGAAGTCAGACATGATACCTCATGCCCACAGTCTTGTATGGACGGGTAAGTAGACTCCAAAAGAGTCTCCCAGGACACATATAATATTCTTAATGTCTCTTGTACCTTTGTCATACTTCATTTCTGTGCAATCCTTTGCCCCATTTTCCTTCTTCCTTTTCTTCCATGGCTCACAGAATCTAAGCATCATTGTTCATATTGGGAAAAAAGTGATCCTGTACTTTCCAAGTTCCCATACTATTGACCAGAGCTCTGCCTGTTTTAACTCCTCTGTGTTCACATCACCTTTCAAGTCAGAGTGAGGTGCTAGCTCAGCGGCCAGACAGAGCAGTGCACTGGCTTGCACATCTGAGTCTGGGACAGCAAGGGAAGAGCTGGACGCAGTCTTCTACCTGCCTCCCAGCCTGCTCCATTGAGCCAGCTGATAGATAAATGCTGCCCTCTTGGCTTGAGGCTGATGGCAAGACACCTTGGAACTTGCTCTTTTCTAAGTGCTTTAAAGTCTCATGAAATTGCATGTGTTGTGTGTATACATGAGTATTCTCACACAACTTCACCATGTTTCTTCAGTAGCTAAACTTCTCATGGTGATTCCCAAGGGGATCTCTATCTCTGGATTTTACAGAATGGTTGAGGTTGGACAGGTCCTTTGATATCATAAAATTCAGACCCCTCCTGCTTAAGCAGGGTCACCCAAAGTAAGTTTCCTCAGGTCTTGAGTAGACACTGAGGGTGGAACCACCACAACTGTGGAGAGCCACTCGCAGTGTATGACCACAGTTCTAGTCAAAAAGGTTTTTCTTGTGTTCAAATTTAATTTCATGTTTTGTAGTCTGTGCCCTTTGCCTCTTGTCCTGCCAGAAGACAAGAGGGCTGCGGAAAGCCTGGCTCTCTGTTCTTCCTTTCCTCCCATCAGGTGTACATTGGTAAGATCTCATCCAAGCCTTCTCCAGACTAAACTGCCTCATCTCTCAAAGTTTCTCCACTTGGAAAAAATTCCCCAATCCCATCATCATGTTTGCACGTGGCCCTTTGCTGTACTGGGGTTTCCGGTTCAGACTGAGGCAGATGGGCCTCAGCAGCCTCGAGCAGAGTGGAGAGATCACTGCTTGAGGGCAGTGGTTTGGCAGAGCTCTGCCTTATTCAGCTCAAGGTGAATCACTTGGCTCAGCTGAATCACCCTTCCGCCTGAGGGTACAGGGCTGGCTCTTGGCTAACCTTTTACTTTATTCTTGACTACCTCTCAGATACCCAGTGTTACTTACAGGCTGGCAGGCTTCTTTCTTCTTAGAGTGGTTTTTTTTTTTAAAGAAGAAAATCTATACCTATGCTGAATCCTCACAAGTTTGTGGCAAACAGTCCTGGATCCATCAGTGGTCAGAAGTGTTTATGTGTACAGACTATATCCAATCATATACCTTGGTGCCTTATATCCTACCCAATTCCCAAGTGTGTTTCAGACAAATTAACAAAGTCTGAACAGATTAACAAAGTCTGAAGATAGTTCTTTTCCTGGTCTTGCAAATGTACTCCTTTAATCCACCCCTATCCCCCTGGCTGTTTCTACTCACAGTACAACTGTTGGATATGAGGGAGGAATGAGCCCAGGATTCAGAATGCTTTTTTATTTCTTTTAGCCAAAGACACAAGTTATAGAATAATAAAATACAAGGTCAAAAAGGGCTATTTCATGATCCAGTCTGGCAGTTCTCTCTAGGTCCTGAATCTTGCCACAGCAGTTATTAGAACAATCTGTAATTCTAAAATATATGCTTGTATTCAAAATCAAATTTGTGAGCACTAGCTTCAAGCCTTCTGTCATTTTTTCCAGTTACACTGTTAGACTGAAGAGCTCATTCAGGCTGAGCATCTTCCCTGCCCCAGCAAGGAGTGTGTCTCTTGCAAAAGACCAGCTCTTTGTCTTCTCTTCTTTCTGGGCAAGTTCTTTTGATCCTAAATTGTCTTGGGGGATTTGGTTTTCTTAGGGTGCTACTGAGTGTTGAGAAATCAGAATCTCCAAGTGGCACTCCCAGTGATTCTGATCACTTCAGATGAAGCCAGGATGTTTTTCTGCACATGCATCCCTTCATACTTCCCCATATGGAGTTTCTTCTGCCATTTTAATGCTCCATTACCAAGTCTTGCAAGATCTTTCAGCTGCTTTGCCTTTCTGTGGTTCTTTACTACCTGCCCCCTTGTAACCTTGTAGGATTCACAAGCTTTCTCAGCTATCTGCTCATCCCCCTTTTCATGTAACACCTTTTCTCTTTAACTGCTTGTTTGTCATCGTAGAAAAGCAGAATGAGTGCATATTTTCATTTTTAAGGAAGACTTTGAAACATGAGTACAAACATAGATTAAGGGTATATATCTTGTTGAGTAGAGTCCTACTAAAGTCCTGGTTTCTAGGGAAGTACTTGGAGTGGCTGCTTCCTTTTTTTAAATTCAGTTTTTACTTACTTTCCTTTAGAACTGGAGCTGACTGTGTTCACCACATGAGTAAAGCAGAGCAAGGATTTGAAAAGGTAAGCTACAGAATATTCAAAAAGAGAAAACATCACCTATTTAGTCCTGGACCCTTACAGTGTCAAGCATAAAAATGCCTGTAGGTAATTTGTCCCATTTTTCCCTGCATCACTGTCATAATTTTTGACTCCTTATGAGACTTAGCAAAGGGATGAGTTATATTTTTTTTGAGATTATGCAGACTTTTCTGATTGTCAAGCTACAAGCTCAGGGGTAAGCTCAGTCTCTGAGAGGTGAGCCTGAGGGATGCCCTGCCTTTTCTCCAGGACTCCAGTCCTCTGTCATCTCACATGCCCCTTTATGGAGAACTCCACAAAGGGCCAACAGTGAGTGCTGGCATCTTGTCACTGGCTTTGCTGTGACCATGTGCCACTCCCTGCCAGTGTCCCTCTCTCTCCTGATGGCTGTGCAGGCATCACCCTGTTCCTGAAACAGTGCCATGCCTTTTCTCACTATGTCACCAGAAGGCAGATTCATGACAGGATTGTTCCAGAGGGATTGGCTGTTGCTCTGCGTTCTCCAAAGACCTTGTCAGGAGGAGAAGATTCTTCTAGCCCACAGGCTCCAAGCCTGCTCAGATAGAGCTGTTCTTAGTCATTCCCTAACACCCAAATACACTTCATATATTTTCTGGATACCCATTCTAAATTTAATTCAAATCCCTACCACACTATCACCTTTCTGGCTATTCCCTCCTCTCTAACTTTTTGGAACAGAGTTTTTTCCAAGGTGGCAAACACATTTCTCTTAGGTTTGCTCACAAAGGAAGCCCAAAACATTCTTTCAGAGCAGAGTTTTTTGACAGATTTGTTGGATTTGCAGGATAGGAAGAAGACTGCCTAATAACTCCTTGGGAGCATTCAGTAAAGAATAACTTACCTAAAACAAGCAGGTTTATTTGTCTCTAAAACTTGTATCCCTTTTTTCCCCCGTCTGCTTTTCTTTGCAGTATAAGTGACAGGTCTCTACACATGCCCTCTCTGGCTTCTTTCCTCAGGTACTCCAAACAGTGTTGGTGAGATAAGGATCATTTTCTGAAAGATGCTTTTTTTGTTCTCCACTTTGCTATAATCAATGTCTCCAGAATTCCTCTGTTGTTTGTACAGTTTTCAAGACATTAGAGTCCTTGAATGCTGGAGCTCCAGGTTAGCAGCTTAGACCCTGAGAAACAGTATGACAGGTGGCAGAGGTCACTCTAAGTTCTTCTTGTGTTAACAAATGTGGGAGGGCATGTCATGAGTGCTTTCCAGGTAAACAGGAACTGTGATGCAAAAGTAACTCAGGAAATACCAACTCAGGTGAAAAGAACCTTCTCTGGAACAGCTGCTTGTGACATCATGACTTGTCCTCGCAATTGCACTAGTTAAGGCAGTTAAACTGAGAGGATTGTCTGGGCACAGACTGTTCTGTTGATGAACACCAGATCAGGTATCATAAGTACTGTGTGAAATCATGGGCAAAAATCTCTTAGTAAGTCCTAACATGCATTTATGCATTTTTAGAAGATGAAAGTCAAATATTTCTGTGACATGCTTTCCATTTGTTTTTGGGTTTTTTTTTTTGTTTTGTTTTTTTTTTTTAATTCAGGATGAGAAGAAAGATTAGGTTTAGGATAAAAACATGTCAGTAGCTCCTGTACTTTATTGGAGTTTTTCTGGTTATTCTTCCAAGGCTTTTTCTCAGTTTATCAACAGTGCATGGCTTTGCTTTCAAATCTACCTGGTATTTTATAATGCTTCTCAAAAAGGGAAGGGTTTCGTTAAACAAGAAGGAAATCTGTTTACGTAGTATGTGTGGGATGACTTAGGGATGTTGGATGTGGAATGAGGAGCAAAGAAGCCCCACAGGCACATGACTGTTCAATGGATTGCATTTTCAGCTGTCATCCAAATGTCTCCCAGGCCTGTGATGGTTACATCTAGTCAGGATGAATGTGGTCAAACCTGCACGTCTTTTCACTTACACAGTGCACCAGTGAGAGTCAAAGAAAGAGAGAGAGCCAGCCTGTCACTCCAGAGAATTTTCCTAACTTAGTTAATGCTCTCAGACTAAACTGCAAAGATCTAAGGCCCTCAGAGGCTTCGAATTTTGTGTTAACCTGAGCTTAGATGTGGCATTTGGGGACATGGTTTAGTGTTGGCCTTGGCAGTGGCAGGTTAGCAGCTGGACTCAATCTTACAGGGCTTTTCCAACCTAAATGGTTCTGAGATTAGTGCAAGGGAAACACCACTAGGACCTGTCATTGTTTTAGGGTTTAATCTCTTTTAGAAGCTTACCTGCTGATTTTCCTGTGTTTCTTTATGCTTATTTTGTTTTGTGTGGTACTTTGTGTTGTTGATCACCTTCCTAATTGGTATTCCTGGCCCACCTCTTGCTTCTGGAACTTTTCATTTTTGCCCCTTCCAAATTAAGTCTGTGTGCCTGGACTATGTCTTAGAAGGATGAATGTCCAGGGGCCAGCACTATCCAGGGGCTGTTGTTTCTCACAGCTCTTCTGTTCATGTTTTTTGAAATCCCTGCCTATTCCATAGCTACTATCAGTTCACTATCTAGTATGTTAAAATCTTCTAAATAAATTACAGCTTTATGTTATGTCCTGATGAAGGAGGTGTAAAAATACCTTGGTGAAGAAAGTCCTTGTCATAACAGAAGAAATCCCCAAATGAAACCACACAGCAAAGACTTAGACCTTGCTTTTTAATACTTCTAGGAAGCAAACTAACAAAAATCTCTGTACAATAGAATTTAGCATTATGTAACAGTTCTTGGCTTCCTTTTCCTTTCAGAATTCCTCCAAAGCAAATGAGCTTGAGTTCAGCCCAGCACCCCTTACTAAAGACTGTGACCAACTGAGTTTCTGTGAGTAAGGAATTCCTTACTGAGTTTCATTCCCCTGGGTATGCTGGGAGTGTGTAGAGAGCGAAGCTGTGGTTTTGCTCTTGCTGTTGTTTCTTACAGGGGGGCCTGCGGAATTTGCCCTTGAACAAAAAAGAGTAGCCAGTCAGGCTGAGGGTGCAGTGCAGCCGCTGCAGCAAATGGACCAAACAGGAAAGAAAGGAAACATGAAGTCAGAAGGAAGAGGTCTCTCACAGTTCTGGAGAAGGTACTAATCCTACACTGATGAGCGGAGGCAGTCCTGGCTCTGTCCAAGCCTGTATTAAAGGCTGATTCTGCAGTGCCATGTTGTTCTCCATAATTTTGAAGGATGGAAACATTTTTTTACTGTGGTTAAACCAAAGTCTCCCAAGGCAAAAAAAAGGGATGTCATTTTATCTCATGCTAAGGGGCAGCATTACCACTAAATGTTCCTCTTCTGAGTTGTCTTTGGGAAAAACCCCTGATGAGAGAGGGTCATTGAACCTCCATCACAGCCCTTATACAAAGTGGCTTTTCTCAGCTGAGAAGTGCCAGTTAAAAGGGTCTTCCTGGATGGATCTCCAGCCCCTGAAGCTGCATGTGACCTTTATTTGGCCATTGAACAAATCTGGACTTTGTATCTCTGACTCCCAAAGGCACCATTTTAAATGGAAATCAGTGTCACTGTTCAGACACCTGCTGGCTGGCCAAAGGAGTTCTCTCATGCTGCTGAGGCTGGATCCTGTGAGTGCCATCCATCACTGCACAGAACCAGGTGGATATTGGCAGCTGCTGTTTTTTGTTAGGTTTTTTAAAAATAAAACTCCTTGTTAAGTGTAATGCGTGCCATTCCTTTAATGACTGAGACCAGACCATTAGTGCACAAGTTATTCCTTGTTTCCTCTGTTTTTTCAGTTTCCCTCTGTACTGTTTTGTACTGGCATTGTGTCCTTTTGTTGGACAGAAATTAGCTTTTTTCCTGATATTCAGAGAAGTTTTTTAAGTCTAACATGCTCTTCTTGTTGTTACTGTTTCCCCAGCATCATCTTTTCACCACTACAACATCTTTTTGGTGGAAAAAACTGACCTGGAAGTGCTAATTGTTGTGGAAAGGTAGATTTGTAGTATGAATATTGGGTTGCACCGTTTCTTCTGTAAGCATTGTAAAGCTTTCTTCAAGCATTGCTTGTCTCAGCTATAAAATGCTTTACATTAAATTCTACATTTCTAATGTTTTCAAAGTAACATTCTGAAGATGTTGGGTTAGAACAAATGTTGGGTTTTTCTTCACATCTTAGAGGTTTTGGAATAGAGCAAGAATCTTTAAGATTTTGATGCTTAAGTGTCATAAATTGTGAATTTCACATTATGTGGTATTCTAATAAAACAAGCATCAATTTGGAACCGTGTGTTATTTTAATCAGACTTACCCATGTAGAAGATACTCTTTTCCCCAAAGAAGCAACAGAGGTTTCTAGTTTTAGATGGACTTCAGTACTATGCTTCACAGCTTTAAAAAGGTCAAAATTAAACATTTTGCATTAGATATTGCCACTACACTACAATTTGGGTAATTATTTATGCATTCAAAATGTAATGGAATGAGGTTGGAATCAAAGATTTCAGACATGCCAAGGGCCACACTCAGGCAGCTTTTTGTTGCCATGCTTATGCTTTTTAAATGATCTATCATTCTTGAACAACCCCCTGAGCTGGGCTGTAGGTGACTCTGCTTGGGCAAGGGCTTGGGCCCAATGGTCTCCAGAGCTTCCTGCCACCCTTGGCCACAGTGTGATATGAGGAAGTGTTTCCTAAGAGAGTGTCTTTCCCTTGTGTCTTGACCCATGCATGTTTTCTCACATTTGCCTTTGTCACTCTCTCCCCTGTCCCCCTGAGGGAGTGGGAGTGGGCAGCAGGATGGGGGGTCACCTGCCAGCCAGGGCCATCCCCTCCCACCCCTAAAGGGACTTCAATCTGCAGAGAAGCCAGGTGGGAGCACAGGCAAATCAAGAGCACACACTGTACACAGACCCTGTACTCTGCACTTGGCTAGTGGCATCGAGTGTGACTTGCAGCTGTAATGAGCAGGAAGAGAGAAGTCCGAGGGAAAGCTGAGCTTGGGAAAGGGCAGGAAGGAAGATTGGCCCACTTCAAATAAGCATGTGTCCCGGGTAACCCAAGATGTTATTTTAGTCCACATCTATCTGTGCCCAAACTTGTTACTGTCTCTTTAAGATCCAGTGCCATGGATGGAAGTTGACACACAAGGTGCAGAGGTTGCTGGGGTTCCTTTTCAAAGTCAGGGGTCTCTCAGGCAGACCCCTCTTGCCTTGTTATTTTTGCTGAAGGCAGAATCTTTGTGGCTTTTCTTTTTCTCCCTCCCTTTTGTTCCTCTCCCGCATCTTGGCCTGCCTCAAGGCAAATTCCACGAGTGCCTGTCAGCATCAATGTGCCAGAAGGAACAGAGTGGCCCTGCTCCAGTCTAAGTTGCCCACAGCTTGCCAGCAGTGCCCAGCTGAGGCAAAAAGGCACCAAGTCACCCCAGCCCAGCTGCTTTGCCTTGCCTTGTTTTGCCTTGCTGTTCTCTGCCCCAATGAAGGCAAAGTCTCTCCATAAGGTCTAGCTGTTTGCTAAGTATCACCTGCCAGAATGTGCCAGCTGCCTTTGCTGATGGAGAGATAAGCAGGGAGGAAGGCTGTATTTTCCTTTTGTCTCCCTAAACATGGTTGCCTGTGGCAGATGCCATCTTAAAAGGGGGGAGTATCCCTCTATTTTGCGTTTGTCTTTGTTTCTGTGGAGTTTGTGGGATTTAGCAATTTTGTATCTAGTGATTATTTCCACCAGTGAGGAGAAATGAAATATGAGTAGATATAAGTGGATTGTGTACACTGGACCTCATCTTGACCTACAGGGGGCTGCATGTTGAGTTGTCACATGCACCTGCACAGGACAGAGGGCTGCAAATGGCCTCTCAGCTGCTCAGCAAGAAGTGACCAGCAGTTGTCTCAGGGGAGACTGTGGGGACAACTGATCACCTCACAGGACTGCAGAGACAAAAGCCCCCTTGTCTCTTCCCTCCCTGGCTGCCCCATGGCTGCACTTTGCCATCGTGACAGCCAAACAGTCTCAGTCTCCTCTGGGTCTAGGACTAGTGGGCGAGATAGGGATGTGGACCTTGTGGTGGCATAGCTGGACATCCCCTGTGTCATGCTGCTGGGGAAGTTGATGTCATTTCTGGGCCTACCAGACCACCACAGCATCCCTACTTCTCTCTGGGACAGCTCCATGGAAGGGAAGGGGTTTGGTGTCCTTTTGTCCCCATATCTGACTCAGTGTCATGGGGTGCTGGAGCTCATCCTGTAGCATTCCCATATGGGCCTTCCCCGTGTCCCTACAGCTGGAGACACCAAAAATGGTGACATGGAGCAGTGACACCTGGTCCCCGTTGTGCTTGGAAGGGTCACATACCAACATGGATATCTCTGCTGTGTTTTGTTGTTATCAGGGCACCCCACCTCAGACTTCCCCTCGGCTGTGGTTTCAGCTCTGCCTTCACTTTCAACATGGGCACCCTTAGGAAAGGGGGAGAGAAACTCCAGGTGAGGGAGGAGCAGTAGATATGGGATTGTGGAGAGAGGCTGGCTCTGGTCTCCACATTGTCCCTCCAGCACTGGACACTGCTGCCAATTTGGACAGAGCAGGGGCATGGCTCCCACCATTTTGTTTCCATGCACAGGGGGTCTTGGGAAGGAGGACTGGATTCCTCACAAAAGGAAAGGGAAGTTGCCAGGCTGCAGCCAATCCTCAGAACTTCCCCTCTCAGGGCAGTTAGGGCAGACTTCAGTCTCCCCTACACTGTGGGGTGCAGGGAAACAGAGAGGCAGCTCCCAGGTCCCATGGCATTGGATAGAGCTCTGTGGAAATGGGGAAGCTGCATGTCCACTGCAACTACCTGGAATGGGCTTGATGGGGGGGTCCCACTCCCATCCCAGCTTGAAGGTCCTGTCCCTGCCCCAGGAGTCTGATGGCTGCCACTGCTGCTGCTCCAGGAGTCTGAAGACTGTCAGTGGGAAACAGTCCTTTCCAGGCCCTACAGCCTATCTCTCCCCTTGGGGACCACCACACTATAGCTGCTCCACTCTCTTCACTTCTTGCACCCCAAGAAGAGCCCCTGGAGAACTGCTTCCTCAGCCATCCCTGACCCCACAGCTGTGATCCAGGCTGGAAAGACTCATTGCCTCAACTCTAGAAAGTCCCTTCCCCAGGATGAGACCAGCAGTGCTGTGAGGTCAAGGGATATTACCATCAACTTATCTTCTTCACTCTCTTACCCCTCAAAGCTTTCCAAGGCCATGACCCAGCTCTCCTGCAGGTTTGCCACATCACTGGCTTATATACCTGTGGCCCATCGGAGTGGCCTGGCTGCGGGATGGTTGGGAGGTGACAAAGAGGCATGGGACCAGTGCACAGCCTTGGGGCACAGAAAGCCCAGGCATGAGGCCCTGGGGTCAGAATAAGGCTTGCCTGCCCTGTGGGAAAAACGGCCATGTTGTTGTGAACCCACCTGGCAGTGCAGAGCAGGTGGCGATGTCTGTTCTATGCAGGGCCAGATATGCCAGGCACAAGTAAGGGGTATTCTTATCAGGGCAATGGATGCAGCACACGGCCAAGAGACACATTGACCTGAAAGGGGGGGTGAACAGAGGACTCAGTTCACCCACATCACCCTGATTTTCAAGGTGCTGCTGTAGCCATGAGGGACCGCTCCTGCATGCAATGGAACAACCTTGCTTACAATCAAATTCTCCCAGGACTCACAGCCATACTCGGGATGCCCCAGCTCACTCCAAGTGGGAACCTCAGAGCCCTCCCCTAAACCTCAGTGCCAACCCCATTGGCTGCCAGGGCCATTAGCACCAGCAGAGCAGCCCAGGCAGAGCCAGCTTGAGGAGACATCTGAGGCTACATCTCTCCACAGTCTATTCTTCCTGCTGCTGCACCGACTGCTGCACACTCTGGGCCTCACTGCTGGAATCATGCAGTCACCTTGCTACTGCCTTCTCTCCCTCCTCCTCTACCTCTTCCTCCTCTCTGGGACATGGGCAAACCTGGAGGGTAAGTGGGACCCCTGGCTCATACACATCTGCCTCCATGGGACTCTGTAGGGGAGAGGCTTCTTGCTTCCCACCCACCTTGGGCACTTTTTTCCTCACTCCTCCCCTGGCTCCACACCTCCTCCTCAGCAGGGATGCAGCCACCCCAGGTGGGTGAAGGAGATGGGAACTGGGGCTGCAAACACTGTAAAGGTCTTATGGGGAGCCCTGCAACCTCAAGGACCCAACCCTCAGTTCCTCCACTTTCCTTGGCCCTCTTCTCCCAGTCCCATCTCCTCCATGTCAACCCATGCAGGGACCTTCACTGTCCGGCTGCTCCAGACTACCACCTTCCAAAACACCTCATTTGCGGACACGGAGGGACTGGGCCTGCTGGAAGACATCGAACTTGGTTCTCTTGATAAACACACGTGGTCCATCCGCTTCTGCCAGCCCTGGGTGCGCCCAGCCCTGCCCCGTTCTGACTGGGACACCATAGAAAACCTGCTTAAGATCTATTTGCAGCAGTTCAACCATCTAATCAATGAAGGGGCCATGCAAAAGGACATCCCCTGTGAGTGCTCAGTCTTCACTGCATCCCCTTTCTTGAAAAGCAGCTGGGAGGTGGGGAAGGATCTGATAGTGCTGGTGCTGTATAGGCAACACCGACCATGTCTGCAGGAAGGCAATCCCAGCCCCTCACACGATTTTTCTCTTCTCTTTGACCCGCCAGACCCCTTTGTCGTTCAGTGCACAGCAGGCTGCGTGCTGTACCCCAACAGAACCTCCCTGGCTTTTGGCTATGTGGGTTACAATGGTCAGGATTTCCTCAGCTTCGACACAAAGAATTTCACCTGGACCCTCTCCCAGGACACAGAGTTGTCACGGTATGTCCAGTCCTTTCTCCAGAACTACACCGCCTTGAGTGAGCTGGTGGAAACTCTCTTCAATGATACTTGTGTCGATGACATGGAGGTGTTCCTGCACTATGGGAGGGCAGCTCTGGAGAGACAAGGTGAGACTACCCTGACCCTGCAACAGCCAGCCCAAAGGCCCCCACACTGGGGCCCAGCTGTGCCCCACCAGGGCTTGCCCCACCCCTTTGCTCTCACTCCCCAGAGCTGCCTGTGGCCACGGTCTTCGCCCGCACCCCCAGCCTAGACCAGCTGCTGCTTGTTTGCCATGTCACTGGCTTCTATCCCCGGCCCATCAGCGTGGCCTGGCTGCGGGATGGCCAGGAGGTGCCTCCGGGCCCAGCGCTCAACACCAGCACCATCCTGCCCAACGCTGACCTCACCTACCAGCTCCGCAGCGTCCTGGCCGTGG
This sequence comes from Fringilla coelebs, assembly GCF_963513975.1. Classification (NCBI taxonomy): domain Eukaryota; kingdom Metazoa; phylum Chordata; class Aves; order Passeriformes; family Fringillidae; genus Fringilla; species Fringilla coelebs. Next base: position 672,333 of record NC_140039.1, read on the forward strand.
CCCCCCGTGATGGGCACAGCTATGTCTGCCGTGTGCGCCACCGCAGCCTGGGCACCCGCAGCCTTCTCATCCCGTGGGGTAGGTGCCACCCATGGGGGATGAGATGGGGGTCCTGAGCCACCCCGCCCCACAAGACAGAGCAAACCCCAGAAAGTTCATGGCAGCTTTTCCTTATGTTTCCCAGGGAAATCAGAAGCGGTGCTGATCACAGGGCTCATGGCCGGGCTGCTTGCAGCCATGGCCATAGCTGCCGTGTTGGTGCTTTGGGTGTGGAGACAAAGGTCAGTCCCTGTCTGCCCCATGGAGCAGCAGTGAGAGAGGAGGAAAAGAAATGCCCAGGGGATTTCTGCACTGAGCAGCAAAGCTCAAAGCCCTTGCTTGGGCCTTGGCAGATGCTGTCTGTCACTCCTAAAAGGTCTCTGCCATGGAGCATGCAGCCATCTCCTTCTCATTTCAGAAAGCACCAGCAGATGGAGGAATCAGAGTCCAGGAACTCCATCCTGAGCAAAGAAGCTTAGCTCAGAAGAGAGCCAACAGTCCCCATTCCCTCCCACCGCCTACACAGTAACAAGAACTACCTTTTTCTGCTTAACCTAAGTTCTGGGCATTGCCAGTTGCAAGACTAACTTGATTCACAGATGCACAAGAGAAACCTGGCAAGAGAAATCTGAGCTTTTGACTCACCTGAATTTCCCAAACAGACACAAGTGCACATCTGTGACCTCCTTACTTGTTTCACATGGTCATCTCTTCACTTGTGACACTGGCCAGCCCACCCACTGATGCTGTAGGGCACCTCAATACCCAATGATAACTTCCCCTGGTTCTGCTTCAGTAACACTTTTGTCAGAAGGTGGAAAGTTGTCCCTTTCTGCTGTCACTTTCTGGTATTTTTTTTTCCCTAAAATTTGCCTTTATTAGCTATAATCCAAAAATATTTGTGCTGAGACTGACCTGTTCCACACAGACAAACAGAACCTGGCCAGAAATGACTTTACAAAGTGCTGAGTAATACTGAAACTCTGGTGTAATGCATATCCTGGAGCTGCATATGTGTATGAAATGAAAATAAACCATTCTTATTTTCACTAAGATAATGTGCCTTTCCTTAGCAGTTGAATGGGCTTGGAGAGGTTTTGATCAGCCATGTATGCAAGTTGAAACACCGCTGAATTATTGGCACTAACTGCAGGAAGCACCAAGGCATGGGGGGAAAACAGGACCTGTTGTGCCTGTGCATGTTCTCAGATATTGCATGGAAATAAACAACTGTGCACATGGGAGCTAAGTGTCCCTAAGGCTCCCTATAAAAGAGAAGCCCATGTCCCATGAAACATAACAGAGTTCACGCACACACGGGAAGGCATGTAGTTCATGCTCCAAATCAACTTGAACATGTAGCTTCAAAAGGTTTGGTTTCACTGGAGAACTTCCTGCAGTTTCCCAGGATATGTCTGGCAGCCATGGCAAGCCAGAAAACCTGGCTGTCTCATGGCCATATCCATCACAAATCCAATGGTGTTTGCTCTCCCCTGGCCAGAACCTGGAAACCACAATGCTGGGGTAAGTACTGCATTTCCCTAGCAGCCAGAGTCACCTGCTGGCATCACACGGCTCAAGGAACTCACTGCAAGAGGACTGACACCAAGCCTCTCCCAGCTCCTGCTGACTCGGTACAGGCAGATGAAACTCTTAGGTGTGGGCACGCCTCCCTGCAGCCTTGGCACCCACGGGGCAAATGGGGCAATTCCTCTCCCAAGCAGAGTGGAACATCCTGCAGCACTCATGGTACTGGGCAGACCTGGAGATCAGGTGCAGCCAGCGAGGAAACCTGTTGAGGAAAGCTGTTCATGTGAATGACCTCCCAAAAGACCCTTCAGTTCCACACCCACAAACACCTGGTACCAGGGGGGTGTCTGCAAGTGTTTGCTCACATCCCCTAAGAGACCTTACAATAACACATCAGGCATTTTTAGAGGGTTCTTAAGGCACCTCATCACAGCCCAGTGCAGCGGTTGCTGCTGCTCACCCGTCCCCCCAGGATGGCACCCAGAGGCACTGCATCCCTGTCCCCACCGCTCCAACTCCCCCAGGCACAGCTTGGGGGGGTTACAGACTTCACCTCAGGGGAGATTGCAAGGGCCAATGTCACCTGTGGGGTCTCTGAGGACCAGTGGCCACATGAGAACTTCAAAGTCCAATAGTGCTGTAGGCAGGAAGCAAGGACCAGTAATCACTTCAGAGGACTGTAAGGACCAATGTCACCTGAGGAAACTGTGGAGACCAGTGGTAACCTGGGGGGGACTCTGAGGACCAATGGTCAGTGTGGACCAACAGTCCCCTGTCTCCTTGGGTCATTTTCAGACCAGAGAAGTGAAAATATGAAGGAGGAAGAAGTTGTGAGCAAAAAAGGAAGTGAAAAAAACTCCAAACGTGCGGAATACATTCAATAGGGAAGTGGAAGGGCTAAAGCAGAACTTTAAAGCAGATCCACTGAGACAATGGGAGACATGGAAGAAATTTCCGTGGGGGCTGAACACATTGTGACCACCCACACAAGCCAGGTGCCTGCTCCTGTCCTATGAGCAACTCAGACAACTCACAGGACAGAGGGCTGCGAATGGCCTCTCAGCTGCTCAGCAAGAAGTGACCAGCAGTTGTCTCAGGGGAGACCGTGGGGACAACTGATCACCTCACAGGACTGCAGAGACAAAAGCCCCCTTGTCTCTTCCCTCCCTGGCTGCCCCATGGCTGCACTTTGCCATCGTGACAGCCAAACAGTCTCAGTCTCCTCTGGGTCTAGGACTAGTGGGCGAGATAGGGATGTGGACCTTGTGGTGGCATAGCTGGACATCCCCTGTGTCATGCTGCTGGGGAAGTTGATGTCATTTCTGGGCCTACCAGACCACCACAGTATCCCTACTTTTCTCTGGGACAGCTCCATGGAAACAAAGGTATTCAGTGTTTGGACACTACCAAGCTGCACCCCTCAAACTTGCCCTTGCTTGTGGTTTTGGTTCTGCCTTTGCCCCCAGTGGGGGCACTACCCAAAAGAGGGGAAGAGATACTGCATGTTGAGGGGAGGAGTTGAGAGGAGCAGTCGATTGGGAACATTGTGGGGAGAGGCTGGCTCTGGTCACCTCATGATCCCTCCAGCACTGGACACTGGTGCCAGTGGGGACAGAGCAGGGGCATGGCTCCCACCATTTCTGTTCCCATGCACAGGGGGGTCTTGGGGACGGGGACCGGATTCCTCATCAAAGCTGGTGGGAAGGAAAGGGGCCCATCTCCAGGTGTTTAGAGCAGAGTAGGGGCTCCCCAGAAGTGTCCTACAGCTTTGGTCTAGGTGGAACAGCTTGTTGCCTCCTACCTGGGAGCCCCATCCCCAGAATTAGGCAAGTGATGCAGGAGCAGCCTGAGCTGGAGGTGCCAGGAGAGGGAGGGGGTATCCCTTCTCCCTGTGTAGGGGTTGAGAAGACAGCAACCGTCTTTCTCCAGTCAGGTCTGAAATCCAAAAGCCATTGTCACCTGCATTGGTGCTGATGCATCCCACAAGAACAGGGATAGGACAACAGGTGAGGAGGGGGAGTCAGGAAAACCAGCTTAGATGCTTGAATATCTATTTTCCTAGTGCTGTTTCCTCGGTCTCTCTTTCCCTGCCTTCTCCTTCTGGCTGAGCTTTCCCCAGCCCCAGCCTGTCAAGGGCACTTCCTGCTCAAGACCTCATTTCAGCTTTTGTCCCTCCCACGCGTCCCCAGACTTCAGCTTGGCACCCCCGGGCCCCTCCCTTGACACATTGATTCTCCAATTGGGGGAGAGCCACCGCAGTGACTGCTGGGCTGGCTTCAAGCTTAGGTTCCCACAGGTTCTTCCTCCTCCCACAGTCGCTGCTGCTGCTTCTTCAGCCTTGCCGCATGCACCATGCAGCCCCCTCACCTCCTCCTCTTCCTCTTTCTCCCGATCCTCCTCCCTGGGATGTGGGCAGACCCAGAGGGTAAGTGGCAGCCCTGGCTCACCTCAACCACTCTTACCACCCCCATCCTGTCAGAGGACCCCACAAGTTCTGATCACGGGAGGCATGGCCAGGCCACTGTGCCATATGGGGGGGTGGATGATTCCCAGCACCAGAGGGACACCTCCCATCATGCACCCCCCAAACATGCCTTGTCCCTGCCCACCCTCTCTGTTCTGCCTCCAGCTCAGGACTTCTGCCTCACCAGCTCCAACACGGGGCTCTGGGCACACAGGCAGAAGAGACAACAGTGGTCCCCAGCCAGGCCTTGGGTGTGGAGTTACTCTGCAAGATGTCCTGCCCCTGCAGGGAGCCCACGGATGCCAGGCAGATCTCAGCTTCACGTGGTGCTGAGGGCCTCTTCCAGCAGCCTCTGTTCGTTAGGGAGCTGCACCTGCCAGAGGGTTTTTTGGGCACTGCTGTCACACAGAGAGTTTTACCACAACCCTGTGAGACTTTATGCTTCCGGGGCAGGCAGCATCAGACACAAAATGTCAGGACTGATCTCTGGGCTTGGCTGGTGTCCTGGCCTTATCAGGGAGCCCCAAACCTGGACAAAATGCCCTTTTCTATCAACCATCCTCCATATCCTCTGTACCGTGTCCAGATCTTTGGCAGATACAAGTCCTGGCACAGGTGTTTCTCTTGGGGGGAAACATCACCCAAACGAGCAGTATGGTGCCCCTTCATCTGCTCTGCACAGTAAGACAGCAGATGTGGCCAGGAGGGAGGGGACAAAATGCCTAAAATCATCTGCAGGAGACAACCACTTTGCTGAAAGTAAAATAGAGAAGGAAAAAGAGCAGTGAAGTTAGAGGAAGTTCAGACAGGAAAGCAACCCTGAGCAGGATGAAGAGCATAGAATCATGGAAGCGCAGAATGTTTTGGGGTGAAAAGGACCTTTAAAGGCCATTTAGTCCAACCCCTCTGCCATGCACAGGGACACTGTCCCTGCTCAGAGCCCCAAACAACCTGGCCTTGAATGTTTCCAGGGATGGGACATCCACCATATGTCTGGGTAACATGTACCAGTGTCTCACTACCCCGCACTTAAAAAATGTCTTTCTTATTATATAGTCTGAATCCCCTGTTTCCCCTCCAGCCCCTCCACTTGGTATTTCCTTTAGCACCTCCACTCATCTCCTTCCTGCACCCTTTGCTGTCTCCATCCTCTCTCCTAGCAGAGCCACAGGTTATCCAGTACCTCCTGACTAGCCTCTTTGCCAACATCAGCTCTGCTGAGGTGTCATGTGTGGCACTCATAGGGGACATAGCCATCTTAACACTGGATCCGGCCAACTGGAGCATCCACTTCCACTGGCCCTGGGCCAGCCAGGCTGCAGCTGAAGGAGACGGGGAAAAGATGATGTCCCAGTACAAAATCGCTCTGCGCAATATGATCCGATTTGTGCACGACACAGTTCAGCAGACAAAACAGCACTGTGAGTACAAAAACTCGCCCAGCCAGACCCCTAGTCCTTCTTCCCAGGTTTTGTGGCCTCCTCCCCACCAGGATGGCATTAGTGGGGGGGGTCTCATAGGGTGCAACAGCTGCTGAAACACTGCAGCTGCTGGGAATATGATTAGCAGGAGTCGGTAGGGCAGCAGACCAAAAATACCCCTTGGGGCTTCTGCCATCTGACACAAGGAACCCCTCAGTATGTCAGGGAGCTGCCACCATATTTACTGGAGCTGAAGGACTGACACAGCAAAGAACATGAAAGAGAAAACTGGGGGCAAATATTTTGGGGGGCAGAATTCTTTTTAAATAAGCACTCCACACCGGTATCCACTCCATTTTTCCAAGGGGCCTGAGGGCTTGCAGGGTGTCTGGGGTCTCCTGAAGCATGGCCTTACCCCCTGCTGCCCATTGCACCCTGCTTTCCACTGCATCCCTGTATGTGGTCTCAGACACACCCCTCCTAATGTCACCCATGTTCCACCCACTCATAGGACCTCTCCATTGGCTTTGATGTTGACAGATCCCCTGGTGGTTCAGTTCCGTGCAGGCTGTGTGCTGTACCCCAATACGACGAGACAGGGCTTCCTGAATGTTGGCTGGGATGGTAAAGACCTCATAGCTTTTGAGGTAGATAAACAGGGCTGGGAGGCCCAACAGCCATCCCAGGTGGCAGAGCTGGTCAGCAAGAGCCTCAACAGGCAGAAGTCTCTCAGAATACTCCTGGAGCACCTTCTCTCTATCTGGGTATGCCAGAGTAACTTCCTCACCCTGAAGAAGTATGGGAAGGAAATTCTAGAGAGACAAGGTGAGACCACCCTGACCCTGCAACAGCCAGCCCAAAGGCCCCCACACTGGGGCCCAGCTGTGCCCCACCAGGGCTTGCCCCACCCCTTTGCTCTCACTCCCCAGAGCTGCCTGTGGCCACGGTCTTCGCCCGCACCCCCAGCCTAGACCAGCTGCTGCTTGTTTGCCATGTCACTGGCTTCTATCCCCGGCCCATCAGCGTGGCCTGGCTGCGGGATGGCCAGGAGGTGCCTCCGGGCTCAGCGCTCAACACCAGCACCATCCTGCCCAACGCTGACCTCACCTACCAGCTCCGCAGCGTCCTGGCCGTGGCCCCCCGTGATGGGCACAGCTATGTCTGCCGTGTGCGCCACCGCAGCCTGGGCACCCGCAGCCTTCTCATCCCCTGGGGTAGGTGCCACCCATGGGGGATGGGGTGCAGGCTGCAGAGAGCAGCCCCTGGCCCTGCGAGGGGCAGCTCCTGACTGGTTCTGCCACCCTCACACAGTCGCCCTCTTCTCTCCCTGTCGCAGAAAACCGCAGCACAGCTCCAACCATCAGCATCACCATTGCAGTGCTGCTTCTTGTGGCCACAGCCTTTGCTGGGGGATTTTGGTGGTGGAAGCGCAGGTGAGCTCTCCCTCCCTTCACTTCCTATAAGCATATGGGCATATAGGTCTGTTCAGGGGCTGCAGCAGCTCTGTAGGGGTGAAGTCCCTGACTGTCACCACAGCTCACACATAGTCTTTGCAGGAAAGGTAACGAGGCTACATGGGAGACCCAGGAATTCGTCATTTGAGGCCTTGTTACCCACACAGCAACAGCCCTGACCCATCAACACCAACATGATTTTCTTCTGGAAAACCACCATATTAAACAGCTAAAAACTTCTTCTGACACATATGGTTCCCGTGTTTCTCACCCTTCTTCGCCCTCAGGAGCTTTTCTCAGAAAAACCCTCGGTGCTCTACAGAGACTCCATATTGCAGCCAGAGACTCTTCCTTTTCCCAGACTCTGCTTGGTCTCCACCAGGCATGTCAGGAGAAGCCAATCCTCTGACAGTCCCTCCCACATCTCTCCATGGCCAGTGTCTATTCCTGACAGGGCAGTCACAACCCAAGGCCAGACCATTGTGGGGTTGCTGAGTGAGATGTGGGATGGAGCAGGCCACAAATCAGGAAGAGATGTGAGCTCTTTCACTGGGGAGACAAGGGAAGGGATGAACCAAGTAACACCGCTGACATCCCTGACACATTTTGAGCACATTGAGCTGCTCCATCTCCAGGCCTGATCTTACCCTCAGTCCAGAATGGTTTTAGATCAGGATCTCCTCTACTTCTGACTCCTGCCCCCATGCTTGACTCCTGTCTCTGTAAAAGCTGGAAGGATGGGGGATTGTCATCCTTCCACTAGGCCTGACAGCTATGAAAGAGCCATGCTGAGGCTCTGGGAGACTCTGAGCAACACACCCCACAGCAGGATGTGATTGTTATCAGTTCATTTTGTATTGTCCATTGCTCCTTCCTCCTCGCCCTGCTCCCGTGTGGAGTCCCACTCACAGGAGATAGCATTCCACAAATGTCTCCAGCATGGGTCCTTTCCATGGGGTCCCTCCTTCAGGAACGAGCTGCTCCAGTGTGGATTCCCCTCAGGGTCACAAGTTCTGCCAGGAACCTGCTCCAGCACGGAGCCTCCATAGGGTCACAGTCTCTCTCAGGCACACCCACCTTCCATGGCATTTGTCTCCTCCAAACGCTGCAGGTAGATCTCTGCAGGTGTGGACCTTCACGGGCTGCTGCAGAACAGCTGCTTCCCCAGGGTCTTCACCGCAGGCTGCTCGGGCACCATCTCCGCTCGGTTGCCGGGAGCCAGCCGGGTCCCCGCCGGGTCCCCGCCGGACCGCTCCCGAGCGAGCTGCCAATGGTGACCCGGCCTGCACCTGACGTCACCTGGTGCCCGGTAGATCCCGGCGCCTCTGCCCCGCCCGCCCCACGCTTCCATTGGCTATGCCACGGCCCGTTCGCCAATGCCATTCGTGCTCCTCCTACGTCACCGGTCACCGGGCGAGGGTGGGACAAGCGTGGTGGGGTGGTGGGGCTGACCCGGACCCCCGGTCCTTGCCCTCGGCTCCATCCCAACCCGGGCCTGCGCTTCCAAGCACTCGCTGTGGCTTCCCGCCGATGTCCCCGGATGCAGCCCTCAGTCACCCAGCACCGAAGAGCCGGGGATGAGCCCGAGGCGTTTCTTGCCTCAGCTCCAGATTTCAAGATAAAGGCAAAAAGCCAGGAAGATGTTTGCAATTGTCAGACCTGCTTAAAAACCCAAAGCCATGCTCCATCACCTGTCTTGGGGAGCCAGAAAGACATGACATAGTGAAATAATCCAGCCATTTGGTCCAGAATGATTAGAGCAAAAAGCCAGGAAGATGTTTGCAATTGTCAGACCTGCTTAAAAACCCAAAGCCATGCTCCATCACCTGTCTTGGGGAGCCAAAAAGACATGGCATGGTGAAATAATCCAGCCATTTGGTCCAGAATGATTAGAGCATTGTGGACGTCACTGTCATGACGCTGTTTCCCTCTTTCTCTCTTTCTGTATGCACATACCTAGGTGTATGAATACAAAGCATGTGTATATAACTGCCAAAAATTTAAAACTTGCACATTTCATACCAAAGCAATAAAATCTCCCTGTTTGGGTGGGTTATCCTACAATTTCCACTTCTTTTGAGAAACATTTCTTGCTAGTGGATATGCCAGGCAGAAATCTGAGACACCAAGGTACTATCATCTTTGGGGACTAATACCATCAAAACTGCTTCTAATGAGCTCCATGGTAAAGCCATTATTGTGAAATAAATTAATTGATGGATATTATAAACTGAAGCAATTAAAGCTTACCTGATCTGTGATCTTTTTATCCCTCATTCAAACATGGTCTCTGAATGCTTTCAAAACCTTCTCACTAGCACCAGTTTATTCGCAGCTGGCTGCAAACCTGGGACAAACTTCTCAGGGGCCAGAAGGTGCCTTTGAACGGATATTTAAAATCTGATCCAGCCATACCCTACAGCCCTACTAAGTAAGAACAAGGCCTATACACTAATGATCAGGATTTCTTAGGCCATTGGCCTGAATTTTGGAAGCACATCTATCCTTGGTTAATAACACGTCTCTTAATTGCCTTCTCTATTTTGTTATTTCTGGTCCTCTTGAAATCTCTCTAAGAGCTGCAGGGCTGATGCATGTTGCTCACATGAGCTGCCTGCACCATGATACCAGAACTGAGTGACTGGAAGAGGATGCAGGAACTGTTTCAGTCATGCTGCAAAATTACTTGTTCCAGATATTTGCTTCTGTAAACATACTTCGAATTTTAATAATCATCTCAAAATTGGACAAGAGGTAATTTCTCTCTAATAGTTGTGGGAATCTATAAAATCAGACAGTTTTAGGAAGGTGGTAAAAAGACAGGCCTCAGATACAGCAGAATTGTGAAGTGCTAAAACAGCAGAAAGAATATCTAAGGAGTAGCGAAGACATAGGAGATAGAACGATAGAGCTGTGTAGTTTGGCTTTCTAAGTTGCAAAAAGTTTATTTTAAGTAAATATTTAGAAGGTTAAGTATGAATAGTGCTCTGTGCTTTGTCTCTTATAAGTGAGCCATTGTCTTCAAGAATAGGCCACCATTGTTTTAACCAAAGCTACAGGTGCTTAAGGTGATTGGATAGAACTACTGTCAGTATACTTTTGCTCTATGTAATTGGCTAGGATGGCCTTATGATATGTTGTAACATTGAGTTTCTTTAGCCTGCTGCCTGAACAGTGAGCTGTTAGCATCTCTCCATTGTCATAATCATGTAATGAGACTGATGCTGAAAAATAAATAGCTCAAGACGCTTGTCACAGTAGCCCTGTCCCGTTCGTGTCTGTATATAAACTGCCAGTGATAAATGGTGCCCCGTGTGAGGAGCTGGGTTGGACCAGAGGATTAAAAAAGAAGATCGTGGACAACTCGGTCTCCGGAGGCCCAGGTTGTTAACCAGAGGAATAGATCATCCCCTTCGCCATCGTCTGCATCTGATGTCCTTGTAAGTAATAAGTAGTTATTATAGGGGCTCCTGGGCAACGAGATGGGAAGTCACTTATCTGAAACAGAATGGGACACTTTTTACCGGCTTGAGAAAATTTTACAAGATAAAGGACGTTCAGATATCTCAAAAATTGAACTGAAAGACTTATTAGTCTGGGTAAAAGCGAATACTCAAAATATAGACTTGCAGTCTGCTTTTACCTTTGATTTTTAGGATCAAATAAACTAGAAAATTTATAATCTGTTCACTCTCAAAAAAGAAGAGACTGTGGGCAAACTAATGCCTGTCTCTAGAGCTTTAATAGAGAGTTTTAAGCAGAATGACTGTAATAGAGACATTTTCAAACAACAGAACAAGACATCTTGCTCAGACCCTTTAAATCCAAGTAATGCTGGGCCATTGTTGTCTTCTGGGGAGATGTCGGGTTGTGTTCAGAGTTCCTTCCCTTCTGGCACCTCCGCTGTTTCTCCTGGCAATGTTGATGGTGTCGCGTCCCCCAGAAGCTTAGAACCAGAACAGCTTTCAGCTCGGGTCGCGTTCCCTGTTTCTTCCGTGTCTCCCTGTGTCCCTGCAGCTGAGAACAGCCTTCCATCCCTCCCTCTGAGAGAAAATGAACTCCTGCAATGTCGGGAAAAGCGTTCGGAATTTTCATTGCATTCCGGGAATGTGGGAGTTTCTGAATTGTGTTCAGGGGAGGGTGGAATTGGTGCGGACATGAGAGATGAGAGTTTGAAGAGGTTTTGTGATACAGTAGCTACTGGCTCTGAAATTGTGCAGGCAGGAGCGGCAGAGAGGAGCTTTGGGTCTGCTTTGCCTGGTCGGGGGGCTGTGGGGGTCACTCCTGCCAGTGCTACCCCTTCTCGGGAAGACACTCCCTCGGAGTTGGTTCAGGCGGACAGATTGCTTTGCAATTCGAAGAATCCCTTTATTGTGAATTGTTCTCCCAAGTCTCTCCTAGGTTTTTCTGTGGTGCGTCAGTCCTCTGATATAGAAGATAGTGTAATTGTGAATCGGGCTCTGCCTGCAGGAGACAGAGCAAGAGAGAAGACAGAAGCAACGGGTAGCAGCCACAAGCCCAGAATAACTCTGCCCAAGCAGAAGCTTGGGGGGGAAGCAAGCGATTCAAAGAAAACTTTCAATAGAAATGCGAACTGATAATATGGGAGTCTTAAAGTCTGTTTCATTTGCTGCTAGAGAGAAAAATAGCATTTTAAACTCACAGCTTGATGCTCTCCAGTTGTTTCCCCGAGACCGTTGAGATGCAGAGAATGTAACAGTGAATTAGAAGGTGAAGCAAATGTAAATTTGGGATTTAAAACTCAAAATCAGTTCAATTTGCTTGATTCTAACAAAACTCAATTCAGTGATTGGGAACAGGAGTCTAATTCTGGCTCCCTTCCAGATATCAGCACACCACATTCTTTAGCTGAGTCCTCCTCTGTCCCTCTGGGCAGGGCTCCAGAGGAGGCGTGTCGTTCAAGTAGTGCTGCTGCCAAGAATTCCGAGTCCTTTTCTCCCGCCCATACTGGCAGAGCTCCCGGCAGCAACATCCCTGCCAAAAACTTGCAGCTTAGCAGAACTCCCGAAACAGCTGTAGTCAGTAAGAATTTTACCCCTTCCACACTAAAGACAGCAATTATGAGAGAAAAAATTAGGATGCAACCTAGATTAAATATAGAGCCTCCATTGGTGTTACCTAATTAGTTCTAATATTAATCAACATTTAGAAAAAGATTTAGATTCAAAGAAACAACTCCTTGTGTTACCTGTAAGATATAGTCGTAATGATGCAAATCCAAGATTTGAGAGTCTCTCTCACCATGATATAAAAGAATTGCGTCAAGCTTTGAAAGAAAGTAAGTTCTCTTCTCCTTATTTTAATAATGTGCTGAAAAGTATTTTTAATTCTTATGATTTAGTCCCTGCTGATTGTCGAAATGCAGCTTCCCTGATTTTAACCAATTCACAATATCTTTTATGGGAATTACAATAGAAAAAACTCCTTAATAAATTAGTTGTAAAATATGCAAACACTGCTAATGAAGATTTAGATGTTACCCAATTAGCAAGTGATCCACCTTACCATAGACCAGAAAATCAAGCTGTAGAATTGCCTCGAGCTGTATTAACAAACATTAAAAACGCTGCTAGAAAAGCCTTGTTTTCAGTTGAGCCAGCTGGTACCCATGTAAATGCTTATACAACCATTAGACAAAGTGGAACAGAATCCTATAGTTCTTTTTTAGATAGATTAACCCAAGCAGTTGAAAAGCAATGTCCAGATGAACAAGCTCGTTCTTATATTTTTCAAAATCTCGCTTTTGTGAACGCCAATGAAAAATGCAGAAAAATTATTTTAACTTTGCCTGATCAGCCTCCAACTGTTACACAGATGCTAACAGCCTGCAGTAAGCTCACTTGTCCACAACACCTTACTAATTTACAGGTCAATGCTTTAAGAAAAACATTGGAAGATAATTTGATACAATGATTAGATAAATTTGAAAAGCTCCTAGAAAAAAAAGAAAAAAATTGAGAAAAAGTCTGTTAGCACTGTGCAGTTAGACTCTGATAAAAAGCCTTGTTGCTTTGCTTATAGTAAACCAGGTCACATTAAAAAAGACTGTCGTGTGAAAAGATCCCAACCAAAACAGCTTTCTATCTGCCCTTGATGTCGAAAAAAGAGGCATCTTGGTAAGCATTGTCATTCTCTGTTTGACATCGATGGCAGGCCTCTGTCGTTAAACTTCAAAACCAGCGCGAATTATCACCACGCCCAGACACAAGTAGTGGTACCCCCCTGGCAACCAGTTACCCAGCCAAGTGATGTTGGTGCCTCAGTCAACCAATCCTCAAATGGCTCCAGCCCAGTACCCTCAAGTACAAAGTTCAAATTAGCCTCCTCAAAACTAATTCATCTATTAAATAATTAGTGTTGAATGAACATTCCTACTAGAATTATCAATCCTTTTCAACAAAGACAAGATTTTTTAATTTTAGGCAAAGCCAACAACAAATTTCTTAAACTCTCAATCCTTCCTAGTGTTGTTTCAGTAAATTCAGATGAAGAGCTAATGATTTTAGCTCTCGCATTCGATGTCCCTATGGTAATTCCACCAAAAACACCTATTGCTCTTGCATTTTTATCACCTATGAATACACACAAGCAAAACAACTTTCCAAAAAATTCAGTTGTGTCTGTGCCTCGTAGTACCTCAAGTCCAGAAGTCTTTTGGGTGCAATGTTTAGACCGTGACCGACCGCAACTGACTTGTAGCCTGACTCACTGTAGTAAAACAATTTATGTTACAGGCATGCCAGATACTGGCTCAGATGTCACTGTAATTTCTCACATGTTCTAGCCTAATGATTAAGATTTAGTAGCTCCTTCAAGTTCTCTCACTGAGATTAGAGGTGCTACTGTGTGTTTGCAAAGTGCATCCATGATTACAAGTCCTGAAAGAAAGACAGTAACAGTGTGTCCTTTTGTTGTTCAGAAGCCTCTCACCATCTGAAAGAGAGATGTCCTGTCACAATGAAAAGCAAAACTAAAGATGAGCTTGTGATAGAGCCAACACCAAAACCTGCCACTTTAAAATTGACCCAGAAAAGTGATCATCCTATATAGACTGATCAATAGCCTTTAACAGAAAAAAAATTAAATATCCTTAATAAATTAGTAAAGGAACAATTACAGCAAAGTCACATCATTCCCACAAATAGTCCCTAGAATTCACCAGTGTTTGTCATCCACAAGAAGACATCAGACTCCTAGAAGTTGCTTCATGACCTGAGGAAGATCAATGAAGTGATTGAAGACATGAGACCTCTTCAACCTAGACTCCCTTCTTTATCGATGATCCCAAAACACTAGGCTCTTGTCGTCATTGATTTGAAGGACTGTTTTTTCCACATTTCACTTCATCCTGATGACGCTCCAATATTTGCTTTTTCAGTTCCCGTCACCAATCGAAGAGAACCCGTACAGAGATATCACTAGATATCATTGCCACAAGAACTCTCCTATAATTTGTCAATATTTCGTAGCCCAAGCTTTGTCTCCTGTTCGACAGAAGTTTCTAAGATCCGTGATTCTACACTACATAGATGATTTGCTCATCACAGCTCCAACGCAAACAGAAATAGAGCAAACCCGTGATATTTTGTCGCTGAAATCCAAAATGCTAGACTTGAAATTTCTGCAACAAAAATCCAAGAGATTCCACCCTAGAAGATCTGAGATAGAAGATAACTGAGAAGATAATAACACCGCAAAAGATACAGATCCGAACCAGTGTCAACAACCTGCAAGACTTACAAAACCTTTTGAGAGAAATCAGTTAGGTCAGACCTGTTTTAAAAATCACCAACGATGAACTAAGTCCACTTTTTGATTTACTGAGAAGAAGCTGCGACATCACCTCTCCAAGAACCTTAACACCTGAAGCTCATGCAGCCCTTGACAAAGTCATAGAAGCTCTTCAAAAAAGACAAGCTCATCGTTGCTTTCCAGAAAAGCCTTTCTTTTTTGCTATTTTAAGAGAAAAAATGCAACTTTGTGGTCTCATTTTTCAGTAAGACCCTTCTGAGATAGATCCTTTGTTGGTAATAGAATAGATTTTTCTTCCCTACAAGTTTCCAAAGACTATTTTCACAGTTTTAGAAATGATAGCACAAATTGTAATTAAGGCCAGAACCAGATTGCTAACTTTAGCAAGTCAAGAATTTGCAGTTATCTATTTGCCATTGAAAAAAGATTATCTTAATTAAGCAATGCAAAATTCTGATGATTTACAATATGCATTGTTAGACTTCCCAAGTGTTTGTTCTGTTCACTACCCAGTTCACAAATTATTGCAAGCAAAATTGAGTTTTAGAGAAAAACCTAAATTAAGTGAAGTTCCTTTAAATGCAATCACTCTCTTTACTGATAGCTCTAGCAAAAGTCACAAATCAGTTGTAACTTGGTTGAACCAAAAAACTAATGCTTAAGAATCTGACATTCAAATAATAGAAGAGTCTCCTCAGATTGTTAAACTTGCTGCTGTAGTTCGAGCTTTCCAGCTCTTTCCACAACCTCTTAATTTAATCACAGATTCTGCTTGTGTTACTAATGTAGTTAAAAGATTAGAAAAGTCACTTTTGAAAGATGTTAGTAGTGATACTTTATATCTTTAGCTTTCATGTCTTTATACAACTTTGCAATATAAAACTAATCCATATTTTGTTTCTCAGATCAAAGCTCATTCTTCGCTTCCCAAATTTTTAGTAGAAAGAAACACAAGAGCAGACAAACTGACAATAGTTATTTCAACCACTTTGCCAAACATTTTTGAACAAGCAAAACTGAGTCATGCCTTTTTCAACAGAACGCACAAGCACTTATGTGAATGTTTCAAATTTCCAAGAATCAAGCTAAGGCTATCATCACTACTTGCCCTGACTGTCAGCTTGTGCAGCCTCCTGTTTCCACAAGAGCAGTCAACCCATGAAGTTTGCAAAGCCTGCAGTTATAGCAAACAAATGTCACTAAATACTCTTCCTTTGGTAAATTTAAAAATATTCATGTTTCAGTAGACACGTTCTCTAGTACAATTTTTGCTTCTCTTCACTCAAGTGAAACAAGCAATCATGCCTGCCATCATTTTCTGCAAGCTTTTGCTTCATTAAATGTGCCCCAAGAAGTAAAAACTGACAATAGTCCCGCATATATATCTCAAAAATTGGCCACATTTTTAAAAGAATAGAGTGTTCATCACAACTTTAGTGTTCCTCACTCTCCCACAAGTCAAGCAATTATTGAGAGAACACATCAAACATTAAAACACATTTTAGATCAACAGAGAGGGGGAGTAGAGGTCACACCACAGATGAGGCTGAACAAAGCTTTGTATGTTTTTAATTTTTTAAACAGCTCGGGTGCAGAACCTGGTCCACCAATTTTTAGGCATTTTTCAAATAACACACAGGTGAAGCTGAAAGAAAATCCTCCTGTTTTAATTAGAAACCCTGAGTCTGGACAAATTGAAGGTCCTTTCCAATTAATAACCTTGGGCAAAGGGTATGCTTCTGTCTCTACAGGTGCAGGAATTAAGTGGGTCCCAGCCAAAAACGTCAAACCATATTGCAGCCCAGAACGTGCTGAGGGGTCCAGAACTGAGGGAGCAAGTACGCAGATGTGAGCCGAACAGAGGGATCCCAGGTCACGCCTGACCTTCCTTGTGCATCGGTGGAACTTGCAAACTCTGATTTTTTATTAATGTTATTTATAAGTGTATCAATTGTATGTCAAAGGTTTGTTTCATAGAGCTGATTTTTAGCAAAAGTTTAGGTTCTTGTTGGGCTATAGATCCCCTCTATTAGATTTTCAAAATCAAATTTTATTTTACAGTAAAAGCAAAGTTTTAACATTGATATATATGTGAGGATTTTGCCAAAACTTAGCTCATGAAAAAGATGGAGCAAAGAAAGTGGTATGTTGTTATTGGTGGGTTTTAATTGTCTTTTGTCATGCAGACTTGCCTGTGGAACAACCAAAAACAAATGTTTGGGTGACCTTAGCCAAGGCAGCCGGCTCGGATACTATATGTTTGTCTAATACAGAACCAGAAAAACCTTTTTCAACCTGTCTGGTTGGTGTGCCAGTAAAAGAGTTGCCTTTGGTCAAAAAACAATCCAAAGGTAAGCCAGGTGAAATTGACAATGGAAATGATTCCACATTGAATTAGAATGTTTGGTTCAAAAAACTTCCCAGAGCAGCATCTGAATCCCAAGAATTGGAAATCCTTGGTTCTTTAACAATAGATTTTTTGTTTTACCTTCACAGCTAGTATTTGGCGAAAAGGTGATCCTCCACAATGTTACTCCCCATTATTTTGCATACAGAAATTTAAGTTTTTGGTGTAATTTTTCAAACAGTTGGGATGTGCTTTCTGAAGTTGACCAATATCCACGACAATTGCCCAAGGGATATTGGTTCATTTGCAGAGAGACAGAGCTTAGCAAAGCATTCCACCACACCTTGAAGGTGGCCCTTGTAGTATTAGAATGCTCACTGTAATTGCGCCCACAGCTAAAGCGGTCAGGAAAAAGAAACAAAAGAGAACAAGATTTGCTCATTATTATGATGAGAACTGTGAAAGTGATTTCATGCCTTAGAAAGCTGCAAGAAGGGTTTCCGCAGATATATTTTTACCCCAATTGGCTTCAGCAATGGCATTGAAACAATTAGATCAGGTTAGATGTTAGTTGGGTAAACAAACTAATGCCACATCCTCTGCAATTAGTGATATGCTAACTGACGTTGATAGTGTTAGACATGCTACCCTTCAAAATAGAGCAGCAATTCATTTTCTTTTACTGGCACAAGGGCATGGTTGTGAGGAATTTGAAAGATTGTGTTGTATGAACCTGTCCAATCATCCTGACAGCAGATTATAAACAAAACTATTATAGTAGAGCTGTAGAACGCAAGTAGTTAACGACACCGTTATGAAGGTTTCTTTTTGTGTGAACAGAGAGGGAGAATTGTGGGAATCTATAAAATCAGACAGCTTTAGGAAGGTGGTAAAAAGACAGGCCTCAGATACAGCAGAATTGTGAAGTGCTAAAACAGCAGAAAGAATATCTAAGCAGTAGCGAAGACATAGGAGATAGAACGATAGAGCTGTGTAGTTTGGCTTTCTAAGTTGCAAAAAGTTTATTTTAAGTAAATATTTAGAAGGTTAAATATGAATAGTGCTCTGTGCTTTGTCTCTTATAAGTGAGCCATTGCCTTCAAGAATAGGCCACCATTGTTTTAACCAAAGCTACAGGTGCTTAGGGTGATTGGATAGAACTACTGTCAGTATACTTTTGCTCTATGTAATTGGCTAGGATGGCCTTATGATATGTTGTAACATTGAGTTTCTTTAGCCTGCTGCCTGAACAGTGAGCTGTTAGCATCTCTCCATTGTCATAATCATGTAATGAGACTGATGCTGAAAAATAAATAGCTCAAGACGCTTGTCACAGTAGCCCCATCCCGTTCATGTCTGGATATAAACTGCCAGTGATAATGTGGTTAATAACACATCTCTTAATTGCCTTCTCTATTTTGTTATTTCTGGTCCTCTTGAAATCTCTCTAAGAGCTGCAGGGCTGATGCATGTTGCTCACATGAGCTGCCTGCACCATGATACCAGAACTGAGTGACTGGAAGAGGATGCAGGAACTGTTTCAGTCATGCTGCAAAATTACTTGTTCCAGATATTTGCTTCTGTGAACATACTTCGAATTTTAATAATCATCTCAAAATTGGACAAGAGGTAATTTCTCTCTAATAGTGACTAAATAGACACTCTTCCTATTTCTCCCTCCAGTATAGAAACTGGGGTAAACATGCTAAAAGCATCCAGCAAAATATTATAGCCAGCTTGACCCCTAATTGTTGTGGTGTTATGAGGGTCCCCAGGAAGAGGTGAGAGATGAGAATTGGCTCCAAGTTCTCAGAAGGCTGATTTATTGTTTTTTGATATTATATTCTATTAAAAGAGAACTATATATTAAAACTATATTAAAGAAAGAAAAAGGAGACATCAGAAGGCTAGACAAGAATGATAATAAAAACCCATGACTGACCAGGGAGTCCGACACAGCTGGACTAGGATTGTTCATTAAGTAAAAACAATTCACATGGAACCAATCAAAGATACACCTGTTGGTAAGCAACCTCCAAAACACATTCCAAGGAATCAAATAATTATTGTTTACATTTCTTTTCTGAGGCTTCTTAGCTTCTTAGAAGAAAAATCCTGATAAAGAGATTTTTCAGAAAATATTATGGTGACACCTAATTGTTCTTATGCTTTCCTGAAGGTAAAATAAGAAGCTCTTAAACTCCATGTTCAAGGCGACAGTAACTTACCAGACAATCATCACACATACCAGAGAAAAAAGGGCCAGGAATTCCAGTGGATTCTATTAATTCTTTGCCATCACTATTTACCTCAGTTTAGCCTTTTTCCTGGTGGTTTTGTTTTGTTTTGTATTGTTTTGGGGTTTTTTCTGTTCAGCCCATGTGTGAACTAGTAGCATGCTTATTTTACCTGGCAGCTAGAATTACAGCCCCATATACCATATCACCTTCCACCAGCTCAGACCCACGTCCCTGGTTCATACAGCTCTCTTGGAATATTTCCTCGGCTACAGCTTATTTTAGCTTCACTTTTGCTACCCACTCCCAACGGTCTGTAGTGGGACTGCGGTTCCTGTGAATCTGTGCTTGTGGAAGTGGGTTGTGTCTGATGTTTTCAAGGTATTTTTCCCCAGACCTAAAGGCAGCATCATGTGGAATGGCAGAGAGATGGATGGAGGTACAGCAGTTCTGCCATGGAAGCCTGGGACCAAGGGCTCTTGCCACTGGAGGTGACAGTTTGCCACCTGGAAGTTGCCTTTCCTTTCTCACGCTGTTGGCAAGAGCAACTGCTGTCTGTGAAGGGAAGAGCAGCATTTCAACTGGCAGTGAGCAAAACTGAAGGCAGTAGCAGCTCTAGCAACTGTAATTTAGAGGGCAACACAGATGGACTTGAATACCAGAGTAAAGCTGAATCTGAAGATATCTCTCTCTCATTTCTCCCTCTCCCTCAGCCAGAGCAATCTGATCACTTGAGCTAATTCATCAGCTGATTCAGCTCTTTGCTTGGAAATTTTGTTGTAGATGACAGAGGTTGCCTTAAGTCAACAATTGGAGTCCCTGTGATAATAGCCTGAGGATGGAGATATCAGTTCCCTTTCAGTACTGGGATCTGGTTTCCTTCATGCTACTTGTCTTTTGGCAGGGTAGATTTTTATTTTGGTGGGTTTTTGTGTTTTGGGATTTTTAAAAATTTCTTTGACCATCTATGTATGAAGACCTCAACCAAAGAGAAATACATACTGCACTGAACAATAGTATGTTAAATGTCAATCCTCACAGCTGTGATAAACAGGGAAAGAGCATTCAAGTCATTACACCAATCTTCATTAAGTATCTTGGTCCTGACAGACTATTTCTTTGGAATTTACTTGTTGTGTAAAAGAGAAGGAAAAAACTTTTCTTGTCTTAAATCCCCCTTTGAGTATTTCCAAGGTGATTATGCAGTTCCTTTTTTTCCCTCCAGAATGACTTTTAATACTTTGAAAAATAAAGGGGTATTTTTATCTGACATAGGCTACATATACTGAACAGTCTAGAGGATTTTAATTTCATTTTCACCTTGGGTCATTACCATACCTTTACCAAACATGTAAGCAGTCCCAAAGTCTTATGCCTAAAGTTGGTTTTTTTCCTGTAGAAAATAAGATGAGAAATTTGGAACAGCTTGCTAGGGTTTCTTATGGCTGTTTCAGGGCCAACTTAAAGACTTTATTGTTCGGGTGTTTGCTATAGCTAAGCTGTACACAAATGCAGTGGATAAAAAAAGAGACTGAAATTTTGACGTGCTAATTGTGGTACACTTGGAACTTATCCAAAGTAATGTATGAAAAGAAAGACATCTAGAAGGAGTTTCCTGTCTGTAGTGACCCCAGTTTTAACCACAGGTTAGATTGGTTTACACATTCAAATACCTGAATGTTTTCCAGCATTGGATTATAGTGCCTACCTGCTCTGGGATTTGGACTGAGGTTAAATAAAATTAGCATTGCAGGGCTTTGCCTTTGCTGTGACTTTTCTACTAGGGAAAATTTTTTTCTGCAGGTTAATTTCCACAAGAAACACTACCCAAATTTATTTTAGCATTCAAGATGGTTTTTGTATAATTCTACTGCTTTGTTCTCAGCGGATAGCTTTGAAATCTCAACAGAAAAAAGAAGAGCAACAATCTCCAGCTGTCGTGTAAGTCTGTATCACCAAAGTACATTTGGCCATGACACCTTGAATCAATGGGGTGGCAGCTAAGCCTTTGCATTGATGGAGTTTGGGGACAGTGACCTGGGGAAATGGGCAATGGTCTCTGGCTTTGCTCAGGAGCAGGTGATGGGGACTAGCCAGGCTGTACTCCTCCACTCATTATACAAGCTTTTACTATCCTGCATCATTACTTTGAAGGATAATGGGAACCTTAATTTTGACAAGTTACTCCAGTTTTCTGAAAATGGGCAGGAATGCTTTCAAATCAGCTATTGCAGTATTTATAATTTCTTCCTTTTCATCTTGGGAGTTTATAAAATAATAAAGTTTGAAACCTAGAAAAAAGCAATAGTTCTAGATATGACTAGAAAACAAATTACCCAGTGAATTTGTGCTATGATGAGTCGATCAGCTCATCTCTATTAACCACTCAAACTAGTCAGATCTCACAATTCACTTGTAATCCCAGAAATATTCAGGATGTGAACAGAAGCTCTGTGTCCTGAGAGCAAGTCATTACATGTAGGCTTCAGTTTAGGAGAGGGAGGAGCACTGAAGGGTAGCTAATAAGCTTGAGCACAGAGCTGCAGAGAAAACCTGGAATGAAGGCTCAGAAAATATGAGGTACAAGGAAACAAGCCAGTATTTTTTATTAAAAAGATCTTAATGATGAATCAGTTGTGAATGGGTGGGACTAGCAATGCTACCTGCTTGGGCAGACAGAAGAAAAACATAAAAGGCCATCAAGAAATCCTAATCTGAAAAACAGTGTGTGGAGGAGAGGTAATGCTGTTATTTTCCTCACTTGTCTTTATCAAAGAATCAGAATGTTTAAACCCCTAAAAACATTCTGTGACAGTCATGATGGGACAGAGGCACACAAGAGTGAAAATGCCTTCTACTGAGAAAGTAAAAAACTTAAGGAATTTCACATGCACACTCTAAGCTGAGGACATTGATTTACTGCTTCTGAGGTCTGGGTGACTGAGTGTCACATCAGTGCTCACAGACAAATGCATACCTGCACTTGATGCACAGGGAGCTCCAGACAGTGTCAGGACCCTGACACTGGGTCAGAAAAATTGACCAAGGCAGCTTCATGACTAACAGGTAGCATTCAGCCATGACACAGCTTATTAAAGGAATAAGCTCACAGGCAGAAGTTCAAAGTAGCTTGAAAAACCCCTGCAGCTGTGAGTAATACATTGCTTTATGTTTGAGACCTTGTGGAGTGCTCAAACATGTTATTGTTTTTATTATGCTTGCTATTTGCTCACCAGTTCATTACCGATTGTTTTTGACACTGGAAGAAAATCCAAGCCGCAGTTGCTCTATGAAGGGATGATGAAGCTGTAGGGCTCCTGACAATGAGAGTGAAGCATCTCCCCACCTCACAGGGACACACACACATCACCTTTATGGGGCTGCTTAGGAATTGCAATGGTCTAACTAATAGAGGTTTCTCTCTGTTCAGTCATCACTGTGCTTCAGAAATTAGTTCTACCCGTGGTGCCCCAATGAGTGTCCCAATCCCTGTGCTTTTGCCACCAAACATGCCCAATGAGTGTAACCTGGGGCAAAGACTGATGCCCTTTTCCTCACAAGCTGGCAAATCCTTTTCAGGCAGCACATTACAGCTGCCCTAGCGTCACTATCCCATGGCTGGTCGCGGCACTGGCTCTTGATGCAACCTATCCCTCCTTTCATCAGGTAGCTCGGCCATAGGGGAACACCTAGTCCCGTGGTCGTGGTTATCCTCCGGATGACTCGGGGGACACGGTTTGGCCCCGGTCGGTGAACAGAGAACGCCTTGTAGCAGACATTCCACCTCTAGACGCAGAACACTGGGAACAGT
Source organism: Fringilla coelebs (assembly GCF_963513975.1). Lineage (NCBI taxonomy): Eukaryota > Metazoa > Chordata > Aves > Passeriformes > Fringillidae > Fringilla > Fringilla coelebs. Next base: position 695,409 of record NC_140039.1, read on the forward strand.
GAGATGCTGGAAGCTGTCGTGTGGGGCCGGCTGGTATGGGGCTGGCGCCAGTCTTCTGTGATCCTCTGTCTTCTCCGTGCTGCTGTGGCACCGCCCGCCGCACCGGAACGTCTTCCCCCACGCACACATTGTGGTGCACCGGCCTCATCTTTCATACCCAGCCGATCCCGAAGCTTTCTCAAACCCGCCATGAAAGCCCTCCTGAGCGTGGTCCGGGCCTGTGCACGGGGTATGTGCCCGTGGTCCTGGGCCCGTGCCCGTGCCCGAATTTGTATCCTGGGTCACTAGGGGGGCCCGGGGTGCGTTCGCTGTCCGGCCAGGCCGTCGCCGGGTACCGCCGGCCCTACGCTCTCTCCGTCGCGCTACCCCGCGCCGCCCGGCAGAGGTCGCTCTCCTCGCCCCCACCCCCCTCCACCACCCTCGCTTGTCGCGGTGCTTAACGGGAGCTGTAGTCCGGCGAGCCTCGTGGTGCGCGGCGCGGCGAGTACTGAGGACTCTCACTCCCAACGTCCCGCGGGGCGCCTGCCCGGCCGTGCCTTTTGAATGATTTCACTGCGTTCGGCGCTTGCGGCGAATGCAGCCGCGGCGGGCGGGATCCAGGGAGGATCCGCGGCGGGTGCGGCGCCCCCCTGGCCCGTCGATGGCGGCCCAAGCGGGCCCTGCCGTGGCCGCCTGCGAGCCGTGCCGCTGTTAGGAGTGGTAAACGGGCTGCGCGTTCACCACTTCGCCCATCCGCCTCGGCGGCCGGCGGTCCCTCCGCCGACATGTCGCTGGCCATGGAGGAGGAGGAATACGCCCGGCTGGTGATGGAGTCGGAGCCCGAGTGGCTGCGGAGCGAGATCAAGCGTCTTTTCCAGGAGCTGGGCGAGACCACCCGGGAGAAGATCCAGGCGGCGGAGTACGGGCTGGCAGTGCTGGAAGAGAAGCAGCAGTTGAAGCAGCAGTATGAGGAGCTGGAGCTGGAGTACGAGACCATCCGCGCCGAGATGGAGCAGCTGAAGGAGGTGAGGCAGATGGGCGGCCTGGTCCTGAGCGCGGCCGTGGCGGGTGGAAGGGCGAAGGCAGCGCGGAGCGGTAGGAGCAGGGCCGCTTTAGAATCGGGGGGCGGCAGGTTGAGGGTCCGCGGGGCTGCTGTGGGGCGACTGGCGGGTTCCCAAGCTTCGGCCGGCTCCGGCAGGGCGGTTGCCCCTTCCCCAAAATGACAGTTCCGAGGTGCCTTGCTGCAGGCCGGCCCAGAAGAGGGAAGGGATGGGACAAAAAGGCCTTTCTGCTCTAACCCCTGCTCCTGTGGAAGGGGAGGGAAGCGGGTAGACGCTTTTCTTTCTCTTTCCGTCCCATTCCGCCTCGGTATCCGGTAGGTCGGCCGCCCCCAGGGCTGCTGTAGGGCGAGAAGCCAGGTTGGGGTTGCCCCTCCCCGGGGTTGGAGCTGCCGCCACCGCGCCCCCGGGCAAAACCCAAGCAGGCGGCGGGGGGCGAGGGCCGGGGCCAAGGTGCGGTGGCGATGCTGTCATATTCCTGCTTTTGTGTGGAAGTAGAAATCTTACGTTGGTGTTAGTCAATTACTCAGTGGGGACCACCACGAAAATAATACAGCAGACTTCAGTTCGTATAGCTTTGTTTTGGTGCAGGTCCTGCCGTTGGCATATTTTTTATTACTTTCTATTTTAAGGGAAATTCCAGACCTAATCTGTACAGGAGAGTAAAGTTTGTCAGTAGAAATGCTGTATTAGGCAATTTGCACAATAAGTTTTTCTCATGCATGATCTCCTCTAAGTATGTAATGTAGGAAAAGTACTGTCCGGGGAACAGTCAGAGAATGCATAGTGGTGGTTTGTGCTCCTTATGAGCTGATCCTGTCAACTCACTGTACAGCATGGCCCATGGGAACTTGTCTGCATATAGCTTTGTTTGGTTCAGTGATTTGGCATGCAGGCAAACCTTGTGCTGCTTTTCAGCTGATTTAGGCCTTGCCTTGTGATACAGCCTAAGAGGTGAATATAGGTGGATTTGACCTGTACAAATTTTGCATCCAATGGGGCTTAGCTTTAGTTTATTCAGTTGGAGATGGATTTAAAGTAAAATCAGAATACAGTATTTCAAAGGAAAAATAAATGCTTGTAACAGACTGGTACAAAATCAGCTGAATTGGTGAATGCCCTCCCTTCCTGCTTACTATATATCTCTTGGTCTTGTAAATAAAGCTTTATTTTGCTTTTATTGCATTAAACAACTATAAGCAAAGAGGCTAATTGCTTTGAATTATATGACTATAAACTTGTTAACTAAATATGCAAGCTGAACAGATATGCTGCTGTTCCTAAAGCCACTTGAGACCAGCACAGTTACAGCAGCATACAAGAGCAGAAACTTGGAAGTCAAGGGCAGAGGCAGATGTAGAGTTGAGCTCAAGGGAGAGAAAAGTCTTTAAACCCAGTTGGTAGGTGGAATGCGAGACATAGTGTGGAGAGGTTACGGGACTGGCCCAACCTCATTCAGCAAGGCAGTGCCTGACGCCAGTGGGAGCCAGGATGCTTCCATCCCAGGTAGTGCTTTAGTCACTGGGCTGTGCTGTGTGTGTTTGAGCATTACATGTTTTGACTTGCAGATGGAAAAAAGCTTGATGATACTGTCTTTTCATTCATTTAGGGCTGTACCAATTGAGAAGCTTGTAAAAGAGTTTAAAAAGAAGAGAAAAAAAAAGGCAGAATCAGCAATGATTCACTCTTTTTTGCTTTTAACGTTTTGAAGGATTTGCTTGGTGTGTTCATGTCCTGCTCTAATTAAGTCAAAACCTGGGAAGCAGACAATTCTGGGAGCAGCTTGAGGACTCTGATAGCCTGCTCAGAGAAAGAGCATTGCTCCTCTAGCTTTCTTGTGATGCTGTGCAGGAATCTGGTTTGCTGTAGATTTTGTAAACTTTTAGCAGATGTATGAAGCATATGCTTGGAGAAGGAATTTATCATCTTTGCTGTTTTATGCAACTTCTTGTTTTTCCCCACACTCAGAGAGCGCTGCGTACGAGACTTACTACCTGTCACGCTCCAGCCTAAAGGGACTCCACCTTGGGTTACTTAAGTTATTCTTGGGGAATGTGGGAGATTGATGAGCAACTAGAACAGTATTGCTTTCCATCTCTTTCTTCTTAACTGTGACTTCATGCAGCCTTTTAAGATACAGCCCTTTGAGTCTCTATAGAGCTTACTTTGTTCATCTGTGTTGAGAGCGCTAAGAGCATAAGGCCATGTTAGGCAGGGTGCGGAGCAAGCATGTGGTGGTTTTCTGTCCTGCTGGGTATTGTAGATTTGGATATGCTTTAATTAGCTTAATATTATGAATTACTCCTATATCATGGCCCTATTCATACCATAGGTAAATGGGTTCAGAGTGTAGGAACTTTATGATGCAGTTTATTGAAAATACAGGCTTTTCTGCTATAGTCATCAGATCCTTCTGGCCAGATTCTCCTCCCTGCCACCCAGTCCCCAGTGTGTCAGAAATTCAGAGCCTTAACCTCCACTGTTGTATCCCTTTGGTGAGTGTGAATGGCATTGTCAGAGCGGTATCTCGTTTGGGAAAGGTGCCAGTTTAATAGTAATACTTACTCTCAGTATTTGCAATCCAAGTTGTCCTGGTGAAAATGGGGAGCTGCTCTGTCCTTGCACTGCTGAGTCTTCACACCAACCCCTTTTTAACTGGGGTCAGGTTTTCTCTAAGTTCTTTTACTTGTATGTGTGCTGACTTGATTTCATATATCTTTTAAGGTACTTTCTGCTGCATTTCTTCTGTCATTTTTTTTGACAGAACAAAACTGAAATACAAACTGTCTTCCCAGGAAGACTTTCTGTTATTTGCAGTACCACCTTTGCTTTTGTAAAAAGGAATTCATTTTAAACTGTAGTTAAGATTATGATAAATGTTTTCCCTAGTTCAGAGAAATAATATACTGGGCTTTCTTGTAGTAAAATACTACATTGTGTTGTGAACATATAATTTTATTCATTTTTTTACTCCCTCTAGGAGGTGAAGTAACTAAGTTTTTTCTGTAGGCTTTGTTTCAGCTGGTAAGTCACCCTGCAAGCCTTTGTGATATTACCAATTATATAAATGACAGGGCTGACTACATGCCTGAGCTGGGACACTTTTCTTACATGGATAATACATATGATCACGCCTTTGTGCACTCCAGCTCACAAAGTGATTGTCTGAGAATTCAGTTATTGTCTTCCTGATGATTTGTGGGAGAATGTGGCGTGGAAGGTTTGCTTGAAAAAGAGGTTATCTGCTTTACTCAGTACTTCAGGGTTGCTTTGAGATGTTAGATTCATAACCAGCTACTAGCTCAGCCATGAAACTGGCTGCTGTCCAAAGCACCTTTCTGATTAAGAGGTTATGTTGTATTGGTGATTGTAGAATTGTGTTTAAACCCTTGGAAAACATGGGTGTTATGATTAATTGTTTCTGTAACAATGCAAAAATTCATAAGTGGACTATGTCTATCCCTAAAGTCTAAAAGCACATGTCAGTATGTCACAGTTAGTGTAATGTGGATGGTTTGTGGTTTTTAAGGGGGGAACAAGCTTACGAGAGTACTGGCAATGATCTCCACAGGGCTCTTAATTTCTTTGTATGGTAACGGTGGCCCTTGTTTCCGTTTTTTGCCTTTAAGAATCATGTATTGACTTTAACGCCATTTTATGACTTCTGTGTAGATGATTGCTGGGTAATCTTGCAAGCTGACTTTGAAAGAAACACTCAGATAACACCTTGCTGCTTCATTTCCCATGAAGCCCAAGTGAGGTGTATGATTCAGCTGAGGTGATGTGTCCCAGGATGTAATATTTCTGCTGTTTGAGTTTATATTGAGGTGGGGTGTAGAAGATCTTGATTGCTGACAGAAGTTTTGCTTAATTGACTTATATATGTACTAATTAATTTGGTACGTTATATTTCATCCAGGCTGGTTTAACATTGCATTATGTTACATTTTATTAATGTAACGTTTAACTGTGCTTCTTCAGAAGTGAAGGAGAAATCATTGCCTTTCCTGTCTACCTCATGTAGTGCTGTGTACCTTGTAGATGGACATTGTAAACTGCTTGCTGAAGTAGCAGTGATTTTCCTCACTGGATTTATCAGAGCGTTTTGCCAGTTTGTACTGCTGTGCTCATTTAGTGTGTAAGAACATAAAGGCAAGGAGGGAAGAAACAGCTAGGCTAAAGGTACCTAACAAACCCATGACAGGCTGGGATTAGACCCTCTGTGCACATGAATCAATGCTGGATTGACCAAGTCTTTGTATTTAATCGTGGTAAATAATGATGTTCTGTTTCAGTACTTTTAAGGCTTCAGGTACACATTTGCAGCCTCTTCCAATTAAATATTCAGGTGATATATTGATTCCTGCTGAAAGGAAAGGATGTTAATATTTTTGAGATGACCTCTAACTTTGCAGCACTGTTAAAATCAAAGGATTTAATGCATAAAATAAATGTTTATTTAAATGGACCAGCTTAGGTGAAATTTAATTCTGGTTATACAGATATAAATCTGGAGTAGGAAACGTACCACTGCAAATTTAATTTAGGAAACTGATAGCGATTTTTCACATGCTAAGTGAAAATCATTATGCTTTGGTGAATCTGTCTTGGGGACTTAGTGGTGATTGTTACTTGGACTTCAACACCTGCCACACTTGAAATGTTAGAACACAATTGCTGTCTCTACTGTTCAATCAGACTGAAAGCTGTGGGTGGGGTAAGCAAAATATTCCTGTGTAAATTAAGCCTCTTATATTTTGATAAATCATAGTTGCTTTATATGAAGAATAGAGGCACCCCTGATATTAATCTGATGTTTGCAGTGATATAGACACTTAGCACCATGTTTTGGAAAAGCTACTTTTCTCGCATATTCTTATTTAGGAAAAAGCAAAATGTGAAAAATTAAATGTTCGAATTCTTCCTGGTGTACTAGAAATAGTAACCTGTAATGTTTCATGTTACTAAATTAATTTACTTTTCCAGTGTTCCTTGAACTGTCTTTCTTAAAAATAATAAAAAAATATTCTTGAAATGATGATTTCAGATTATTTAATGAAATTGCTGGATGTTCTTCTTGGTCTTTTTCTGAAAAAATTAACTATACCTTATGTATTAGAACAACCATAAGTATTTGGATGAATAGTAAGGAACTTCAGGTGGAATTATTTTAAAAACCCCCATGTTTCTGCAGAAGTGGTTTTCCCTAAATTGCTGTAGTCTCAGCTGAGAGCTGGGTCTTGGGGAAAAGTCATGTTTTAGTTTTGTGTTGCGGTGCTTGTCTGTGCCTCGGCCCAAAATTAGGTCTGTCCCCCACTACTAGCAAACATTAGATAATTTGTTTCTAAGTTTCTTCTTTAAGTTTAACCCAAGGTTTCCATGTTTGGCAGCAGTAGTGCAACTTGCTATCTATTTTTTCCCTGGAGGTGTGGCAGCATTGAGTGTTTGCTGTCCTGTGGAGGGGATACAGTAAAATTACACTGTGTTGTTATTTTTCTTTCTTTTGGTTTTATTCTTAAATTAGGTCAGTACCCCAGTTTGGGTCACAGGCATGTTGTATATGGCTGTGCAGGAACCACCTCACCTAGAGTGTGTTAAAGCAGCAGCAAACGAGGAATGAGAAGAGCAGCTTCAGCTAGTCTTTCTGCTGAGCTTGGCAGTGAAGCTGCTGCCTTAACAGCACAGACAGCAGCTGCACAGTGAGTGGGATCTGTCTGGCCTGGCTGCTGGAAATTAGCAGTCCTGGGGATGCTGCAGTGGCAGTGCTGTTCAGGCTGGTGGCTTTGGTTGAGGTCTGTCCTGGAATGTAGTCTCTCTTGTAGCATTTCTTGTATTTGAACAAATAAATTGCTCATTAGAGCCTTGCATTTGATGTCCTTCAATGTGCAGTCCGATGAGGGTACCTGGGAGCTGGGGCTTGAAGGCAGGATGGGAGGCTGCCCAGGTATTCAGAGAACAGGGGCAGACCATCTTCACATGAGAAACACTAGACCAAATGCTGCACGTTTGTGGCTTCTTTGCACAGGCGCTGCAGGGGAAGATTCCTTCCAAACAGTATTGCTGAGGACTGGAGTGAACTCAGAGGGCTTCAGAGTGGGGGATATCCATGTGTTCTCATACCCCTGAAGCAGAAGTTTGTGCAACCCCTGATGTGGCAGGCGTCCTGCCTGGAAACTGAAAGTCTTAGACCTAGAGTCACTGATGTTTCGTCACATGGGCTGTTGTGGTTTCCTCATTTCAAATCTTGATTCATCCTTTCAAAATCTGTAGAAACATGCTTGCTAGTTTCAGGGGTATTAATACCCAATATATCCCTTTGACTTAATACCCAAAATATCCCTTTGACCAGGCTTTCTTCTAGTCTGCAAGAGAATTCTAATGATTTGGAAAATTGCCTGATTTTACTAGGAGGAGGTAGGAGGGTGGGAACAGCAGTTCTCAAGTCTATGCACTGCCCCCAGACTGAATAAGGTTCACCATTTCCTCTTTCACTCTATGGTATGTGAGCTTGTGACTAATCTGTAGCAGCTTCGGGCTGTAAGATGGCTTCCAGAGGGTGATGCATACTCCAGGCATTCATTTGCTTTCTTTCTCTGCTTTTGGCAGACTGCAGAGAATTGTTTGTTCAGATTTGGTAACCCAGCAACAGAGGAATATAGTGTGGGTTTGAAATATGGTCTACAAAACCTCAGCAGAGGGAAATGACATAGATCAACTTTGCCATCCAAATGATTGGAGGACCCTCCATTTCAGGGAAGAGGCAAAGTTTTAGGTATAATAGCTGTAAACTTTGGCTTTTTTTCTTAGTTTCCCCATTCTCCACCTCATCTTCCTTCCTTCTACCTCCTACTTTCCTCCCCCTCCTCTCTCTTCAGCTGTTTTCTGGCTGAAATGTACACCAGGCAGCTAATGTCAGGCTCAGCTCACTTGGGAGTGGGGACTTACCTGAGGAGTCTTCTAAAGGGTGTGGTCTGTCTTGTCCACAGACGTGTTTGCCACTGGGGCTCTGAGCAAGCAGGAAAATGGGGCTAATTTGGAGTGTTTGGCCCCAGCGTAGTTGAAGCTCAGTGTGGGAATGGATATGGATTCTCTGCAGTCCTGTGTCCATGTTTGGAAAGCAGCTGTGCCATACGAGGCCCTGTACAGGTCTTGCTGAAACAAGTGGTATGTTTGGTGGGGTGCTGAGTCGTGCTGGATGGCCCAGACTCTGCAGCATGCTGCAGTCCTTGGTCTCCTTAAATGATTTTTTTTCACCCCTCAGTCATTGCCAATGTGCAGCGTGGGGCTTGGCAAGCTCCCAGCATGGTGCAGAGTGCTATGCTGTAGGCAGTGAGACAGTATTTAGTAAGTTCATTAGGAAGTTCTGCATGTTTGCTGTCAGTGCTGTACAGACCTGGGCCTGTAGTTCAGCTCTGGCTCCAAGGCAGAGAAGTATACTGACCTAATACCATAACTGGGATCCAACCTGCCCAAACCAAACAAGATTCATTGCTTCCTGTGCACAGAGAATTTGCTACATCTGATTTTCCAAGGTCAGAATCCACTGTATTTTCTGATGATGAAGATTAGCATTTGTTTGGAGCTTGTTCTGTTGTATGAATGGGTAATTCTAAACCAGAAGGGATTTTTTTTGCATCTTGCTGCACAAGGCTGTGCGTGTTTTGAGGTAGAAATTTGGTTGTGATGCCCAAAGTGGCTGAGTAGCATGACATATCTGTAGTCCACTCAGCCCTCTAGCTCTTGGCAGCTGTGGGTGAAGCTTCTCAACAATGTGATACTAGGAAGGAAATGAAAAAATGCATTTTCAAGCAGTCAGTATATAATTATTTAGTGGTTTTCTACGATGTCATTTGGAGAGAGCATTTGGCCTTTGAAATAGGAATTGGCTATTGTTGGATGAGTGTGACTGTCTCAAACAGGTCACAAGCAGTAACAAGCGTGTCATGTAGCATGTGCCCTCACCTTTGGTACATACTATCAAAAGAAGACAGGTCATCTTGCCAAAACACACTTCCCTAATAAATGCAGGTCTCCGATTCAGCAGAAATCATCCAGCAGCAGTCTGGATTTGAATTTTTCTCTGGCTCAGTTTAATACAGTAGCTTTATGAGACTTGTATCCATGTGAATAAAAGCTTCTGTCTAACTTGTATCTTGGTTCACTGTGGTCAACAGCTGTGCAAAGCAATTCACTTGGCTCCCTTTTGGGGATGCTTTCAGAAAGTATATGGCTTTAACCAAGAAATGGCTAGCCAGCCTCACATGAAAGTTTGATTTTGCAGACAGATAAGTCAAGTCTGTCAGTGGTGGAGAGCTGATGTTGGTCTTACACTGGATTTGCTTGTTAATAGCTTGGTGTTCTCCTGCTCAAGGTGGTTTACTTGGGCAAGCATGCTAGGTGCTGTGACAGTAAGCAGCACGTTCCCTGGGACATTCCCTGGGAAGGTGCCACACTGCAGCATGTAGCTGACTTAGAAAGTGATGAAAGATCGTATTTTTTGGGTGAGATTCATGTTACAGTGGTTGGCATAGATGAAAAGGGCTCAGGATGTGCTGATGAGGAGCATCTGCTGGTAAGAAGGTTCATATGGATGCACTAGACACTTCTGGCTCTTGGTGTAGTTTACAGGGTTGCTTCCACCTGAAGCTCTGTCAGGTTGCCTTTCAGACACCTTTGACTCAGAGACAAAATGCAAAATAGAGGGCATTTTTGCAAGTTTCTTCTTTTGGGGTTATTGATACCTCCTTTTTTTGCATGTATGTTTTACACTAATTTAGTCCAATTCAGGAAGCTACTTAAAGGTGGGCTGAAGCCAAGATATCCAAACTATTGCCTGGGAAACAAGACCACTTGCACTTAATGGCTAAATTAGAGCAGTGTTTGGGAAGTAGGATTGTTTTAAAACATTTCCCCCTCCCCACAGTGGATACAACAAAGTCTTTTTCTAAGATCATTCAGTAATCATAGAAATATTTTAAGACCAGATTTGAGTCACTTGGAAGAAATCAAGCTGAGGATTTGTTCAGCTCTAGCCTCCAGTATTATTTGTGTTGCTGCAGGGCAGTCCATAAAAACTAAAGACTGAGTCTTAGCACATACATAAGTGACTAAAACAGAATGTGCCATATGTAATTTATTTTCTATTCTTTGCCCATAGGCTATGAGGCCTTCTTCTTGGGAGTCCCTGAAATCCCAGCTAGACAATGTCCTGAGCATGTTTTTAGTGGTGACCCTGATTTTAAGCAGGAAGGTTGGAGTATATAACCTTCAAGAGCTCCCTTCCAGTCTTCAGTATCTACAATTCTGCTACTTTGTTGCTTACATATGTATGTTTTTTACATACTGTGCTTTAAAATATGCCCCATAATACAAATTCTGAAGTTTGAACTAATTTTTGTGGTTCATCCCTTCCTGCTCTATTTAGTCAGTGAATACACACTGAAGGATTGAGTAGCTGAATCTACATTTTACCAAGTGGGGCACGTGAGATATATTAGTTGTGTGTCTGGACTTCAAGAGGGCTGACGGAATGCTGTCTACTGTGATACTTGCAGTATTACCCCTTAGGAAAGGAATGCAGAGAAGAGTTAATCATCTGTCATTGTCAGGCATTTCATGGGTTTTATATTTTTATTCCTGCATGTAGATTTCTGCAGTGATCCTGTTAATCACTCTGATGTTTGGCAGTTTTGAAGCCGTCCTCTCACCTCTGCATGTATTCTGCATCATTCAATTCTTTACACTTGTAAACTGCTAATGTAACTCCTTAAACAATGTGAATGAATTGTGGTTACCTTTAACTTCTATGAGGGTCTGGGGTGGGAAAAATCCTGTATTTCAGGACTAATTTTCACTCTTGTGAGCTGTATCACTTTTCTGTCCTTTAGGGTTCACAGTGGAGGTAAGCATAGTAGTGAATTGGAGTGAAACCATAGCTAGGACTCTTCATGGCTTGACTGAGGCTTAAGTACATACCTTGTGATCTCTTCTTTCTGAAATCTGGGAGGGTTTTAGGAAGTAGAGAGGGCCTCTGAGGGCTGAGTTGTAGACTTTTTGTCAAGGCTGCTGGGATAGTGGACTTGAGCATTGTCTGTCCTGGAAGTTTGGAGGAAAACTTTCCCATTGAAATATTCTGTTTTCGAGGCACGCATGGAAAGGAAGAGTGCAGCTTTCCCGGCAGTGTTATGTTTCAGACAGCTTTTCCATCTGGGCACTTAATAATAAGTCAGCTTACTCTTATTTTCTCTCTGTAGAAGGAGACAGGGAGAAATGCCTACTCATTTCACTTGGGAAACAGGTAGAAGCCAAACAATAAGAGTACAGTAAAGAAATGTTGTGGGATAGAGTGACTATTATATTCAGACTCTCTCTCTCTCACACACACACACACACATATATACCTACATACATATAAGAAATAGCTACTCCACTGGTTTGTAGCTGGTTGTTCTAATGTAGCCTGTGTGGCCAGGTGCCCTAAAATATTAATGCCTTATTGGGACTGAAGCAAATGGACCCTTTTAATGTGACACAGAGTCCCTTAACATTAAAATTGATCTGATGTTCCCTTTTACCTCCCTTTTGTTAGGGTTTTTGGGAAGGATAGTAAATCATAAATTCCTTTCATGCTCCTCAGTGTGAGAGACTACAGCTGGGGAGCATCTTGGAATCTGGCTCATCCAGGGAGGCTTTTGGGGCTGGCGAAGCCTCTGTGAGGCATCTGTTTGCTTTTAAGGTTCTTGGCTCTGGGAGTTGTGAGAACAGGCCTCAAAGAGCATTTATCAGCCCTGTGATCTGCTGCTCTCAATGTAGCTGTGTATGCTCTTTTTCCCATAATAGACCTGAAAGAGCATTAAGGTTGGCACTGTATTTCTATGTGTACTTTATAAGAAATGTATTTCCTTGTTTTATTATCACTGTTCTCTGTGGCAGGGGTCATCTCCATAGAAAATGATTAATCTGATGAAAGTATTTTTCTTGCCCTAAGCTGCATTTGTTGCCTGGTACCATGCTGTGCTAGTCATGTGTTAGTTTTGTCTTACTGCACATATGTACATAACATTAGGCTTTGTATGAAGAGTGTGGCCTTAATCATCAGTAGGCACTGCTGAACAAGGGAACAGAGCCTCCATGAGATGTGGAGTTCATGCAGATCCAAGTTTTATTGCATTACCTCTAAGTTCAATGAGGCTCTAAAGCTAGATTTTACTTCTAAAGGATTCCAGAGCTGTCAGGAACAGCCTAGTACTTGGTGTCTGTGTACCCAGGAATGCTCTCCAGTGCTCAGGCTTAGGTTGTTTAACTCTTGAATTGTTTAACTTCTGTTGTGTTTAAAGAACTGTCTTGATGCTGCCTTTGGTGATGCTGCAGGGTGTAGTTGTAGTGTTTTCCTATTGGATTACTGATCTAATATCTTGAGATTTCAGGTCTGTAGATAATAGGTATATGTAGCGGACACTGAGATGGCTAGGGCGCCGTGGAGGATGTAAGCCTGAGATAAGCATTTGCTGAGTCAGAATAGCTAAGCCTGGAGTCTTCACTTAGGTCCTCTGGCCTAGCTTATCTCTCTGTGACCCTATAGTTTAGTTTTCCCTAACCCTTACAATTGGTCAGTTTTCAATCCCCCCTAACCCTATATAAGTAGCCATCCTGGCCCATTCTGGGTAGAAGAGCCGCCATCGGAACCCTTCGCGAACCCCCTGCAAATAAACCATCATGGAATCTCTGAGGCTGCCTTCTCCTCTCTCTTTGTCTGCTGTGTGGATGCCACTGAGGCCGCATCTCAGCGAGCAAAGAGCTGAAATTATAAAAGAGCTGAAAATCACTAAGAGCTGATAATCACTGAGCTCGCTGAGGTGTCAGGCTAAAGGGCACTTAGGGCTCGGACACTCGGCCTGCTGAAGGCTGAGCTGCCCGGCCCGAGACTGCTCGCCTGAGGAGCCCTGGACCCGTCTCGCTATCCGGCTAGAAGAGGCCCAGTGGCGGAACACAGGTATATATCTGTTTCTCTTTGTATTTGTAGTGCAGAAGACTGCAGTAATAATGGAAAAGTTATGTTGGAGGAATTTGAATAACATCTGTGGAGATGGCTAGAGTTCCTCTTACTCAATTTCTTTCATTTTTTCTTTAAGTTTGTGACCTTCAGGTGCCCAAAACTAGTGTCTGTTTATAATGCAACAAATCAGCTTGCTGAAATTCAAGCTCTAAATATGAAATGAACTTCTGGAGAGACAGAATTCTCCCTTGTATTCTTAAAAAGTAAGACTGGTCTGCTTCAGTGTGTCATAGAGTACAAAATGCAACTCTCAGTTCTATGTTGGGATCAGAATTTTATTTTGGATTAATTGTGCTTTAGACATCAGTCCTCTATGGATGTATCATTTGAGAGTGTTTCATTTGAGAATGAGCAGCAAGGGTAGCAGTGGCAGTGAATGCAAAGTGTAATAACGTCCAAGGATAACTAAATAATATACTCTTGAGTTTTTTCTAAGGTGTTCGTGAGTGCAATTCCAGGCTGCTTGGTGTTGAACTTTCAAAACTTGAAAAGTTTTTTAGAAAGAATGCCCTGAGAAAATTACACAGTTAATGGTCAGGTTTTCTTCCAGGGTAGGAGACAAACTTCAGCCATAGGCTAAGAAACTGGAAGCAGTTAAGGCACAAAGAGGATGAGGCTGCCCTTTCATATCTGAAGTGGACAAGCAGCTTACAGGCTCATGTCTCTTCTTCCCACTCTTACTTCATCCTACGCTTGGTTTTGTTCCTCTTCCTTGGTTTCCTGTTTAATTCCATTGCAGTCGCTGATCATCCTGCTGCTGTTACCCTGTGCCACTGTCTTGACTGTCATATCTTATCTTTTCCCTTGGTTGGGCACATGCTCTTTGCCTCTTCCTTTTCCTCTTCCATGCTCTTCCTCTTTCTCTTAAAAGACCTGCTTTCTCCCTTGACACTAGTACTTCTCATGACTCCTCATCTAATCAGTCACACAGTTTTCTTCTCCAGCTTCCGTGCCACAGAGCTCTTTCTCCCCTCACTGGTTCCCAGTAAGCTGAGATGGCTCAGCCAGCTGGACAGTGGCTTCATCTTTTAGGCCTGAGGCTGTCAGAAATGCCAGGCACTGCCTAGCATGGGTAAGAAGTGGAGAGGAGGGGGGTTAAACCTTGATTTAAGGCCTTGTCTATGCATAGAAATTGTTACTTTTCACTGAACCTTTAAAAACAAAGCCGGCCTGAGTTAAACTGCTGTAGGCTTTGGGATGTCCTATGCCAGCCTGAACTTGGATTAATCCAGCACAGATGTAAAACACACGTTAACTGCTGCAACAAAATCTGTTTGAACAAGAATTACATTTTCCTGGGTGCCAATTTGGAAGAGCATTTAGCTTTGCTCCAAATCAGAAGACATTTGTAACAGGCTCCTGAGTAGCAATGGGCTACTGGGAACCCTTGGCAGGGATCTGGCAACCTTCCACCTGAGGCGTGTCAGGTATCTGCTTTAGCAGAGTTCTCGGTGCCAGAAAATACAGCTTGACACCTTTCTTGCCCTGTCACCAGAGAATAGCAGAGCTGAGGTCAGTGGGGATCTTCCTCTGCTAACTGGGCCAGACTGATAGCAGGAAGCAGGAAGTGGGCATATCCCCAGTACTGGATCTTTGCCCAAGCCAGCTGGGTCCCACCGGGCAGAGCTCTGGGTGGTACTGGCAGCTGAGCCCTTCTGACGGCTTTGGCTCCTCTGTGCACTGTGGCAGCCCCACATGCCCTACCCAATGAATGCCAATGAATGAGGGGTTTGTCTCTGCAGTTGTAATGCAGCTCTGTGGCCCTCGCATTCTGCCCCCATCAGTCCAGTGGCCTTGAGCAGCTGGCCGGGGACAACATGGGCTGGCTCTCTGCTGCTGGCCTGGGAGCTGTCACTGACTGCCTGGAAGCTTTGCAGGATAAAGGCTTTTCATTGCTGCCAGTGTCTGCCAACTCCTATTGCAATTAAAGGGTAATCTTTTCTAAATGGTGCTAAATTAAGGCTTAATCCCTCCCTCATGCCACATAAGAGGATGAATCCCTGGTTTTCTGAAAACAGCTTATTGTTTGGGCCACTGTCCAACCAACCTGTACAACAATGGTCCTGGATGGTTTGTGTGTGGAGAGACTTATGCTTTTTTATCGGTCTGCCTGTAGATGCAACTCCAAAGTCCCCTATGAAGTGTATGGAGAAGTAGTTATTTACCACTTCCTTGTATGTCTCATACTGTATGAAACTTGGGAGGTACCTGTTGCTGAAGTCCTAACCTTGGATGCTGTCTGTGGTGATGGGAGATGACTTTGCCTGTGACTGTGTGTGCTGGGTCCATGCTGTTGGCTGTCCACTCACTAGCCACCAGCCATGCACTGTGTAAGAGTTGCATGAAAGCAAACAGTCCTGGAAGTATGGATTGGTTTGTTTTAATCAAGGCAGCTGTGTGCATAAAACTGTAGTTTAAATTACTGTTGTAACTTGAGGCTACTGCCACAACATAAATCAATGAAGGGGGGTTAACTTTTCACTGCTCTTGGAATTGCTGATCTGGATTAATAAACAACAAATTTCACCTTTGGGGACAGGAGGAGACTGCCTTTTGAGCCCGTGTTAAGACTAGGCTTTTATGCCTCTCCTTAGGGGAACTACTGTGTAGAGCAAGATGCAGTCAAAATGTTTATTTGCTCATAAATATGTGGATTTGTTTAAAGAAATGTAGTCAAATAGGATGGAGGGAGGGAGCAGTAATGGGGACACAAGTTTGTGGGCAGCTCGTGAGTGAAACATACCCAGAAGCTTGCTTTGATTCCATATTTTTACGCAAGTACCTTGAGGGGAAAAAAGTAATTTGGAGATCTTCAGTGGGATTCTAGCAATAGGATCTGAAGTATACTATTATATAAAATTCTCTTAAAATCCTTATTATGTAAGACTTTTTTTCCCCATCCTGTTCACTTATGATTCTATATAGCAGTGTCTGTAGCCTTAATACAAAGATGAGACCTGGTGTGGGCCTTCTTGATCTGTCTGTGGCCTAGGAGTAGATGGCTCCTGAATAGTGTGGTCCTCACCCAAGTGCAAGAGTGAGTGGTCCTGGCAGAGGGGTTCACCCGTATGTGAACCCCTCTGGTTTGTGACCTTCATAGAATTGGGCAAGTGAGCCTTCATAGAGATGTTTAAATTATTAATAGAGGCAACAAAACCTGCATTGCGTTCCTACTGAACATGAGGTCAGAACTTAAGATGTGTTTATTCAGACATGAATGTGACATTCCCCATCTAAGAAAACAAAAACATAGGCAAAACAGAAGAGCTGGTGGAACAGCTGTTGTGGCAGTCTTTGAATTAATGTTTGGAACAGTTAGAGTGATAGTCCCTTTCATGTCCAAAATTCCTAATGAGATTTTCTGTATCCATTTTTTAAAAAGACGATAATAACGTTGATTTCTTTTCAGTGGATCTGGCACTGAGAGCGCTGCTCAGGAATGTAAACATTCCTCCTGCTTCCTGCTGTTCAGCTGTGCTTTGCTGCACTGTCCTGCCCTGCTGAAATCAGGGGTGTGATGAAATTATGAGCACGAAATAAAATCAGATCCATTATTTGGAAAAAAAATGCTTCCTTTTTATTTTTGAGTAATACTTTGTTGTCTCTTCATTAGTACTCCTTATAAAAAGAGAGTCTGAACTTAGCCCTTACCTCTGTGTATGCAGTTCTGTCTTGTGTTGTTGCAATCTGAGATCTGCTATTCATGGTCAGGATTTTGTGTTTCTCGTGGTGGTTGCATTTATTTCCTACCACACAAACCACATAGTTCTGCACACCTTTACACAGGTGGTGTGAAATCATATGGGATGTGCATCAGTAGCACTTCATACCTGAGTTTGCAGTTGGAAGTGAATAACCGTGGAGATTCTTGTCTCCTAAGATGATGAAGAACATGTAATTATTTTTAAATTTGTCTGGAGGGGGGAGAAAATCATCATCAATCCCTTATGTGTACCTACGAAGTCTCAATATTATTAGTTGGAAATTAATTCTTTAATGAAATATAAGATTTATTTATGGTTTAACTTAGCTGTGTAAAGCTATTTTAGGAGCTCTATGGTCTCTGTCTTGGTTTGAGAGGAAGTGAGTTTTTCAGGGTGCTGTGGTCAAACCAATAGGTGCTCAGATTTGAATATTGGCACCTGGTGTGGCCACTGAGGACATGGATACCCCTCTGAGAACACAGGGGGTTAAAAGCAGAGAACTCCCGGGGGAAGCTCTCTTGAGTTCCGTCTGGGAAAGAGCTCAGAGCTGCCCTGCCCGCCCCGGGCTGGGCGGCGGAGGGGAAGCCACGCAGCCGGGTGAGGTAGACCGGGCCTTGGACAGAGAAGGGAGGTAAAGGCCCCTGGAGGATGGAAGAGTAGAGGAACCCTGAGAGACATCGGGCAGCCCCCCCACCCCCCCAGGAGAGAGAGAGAGAAAGCTTGTGTCTGTGCCTGTGCCACCTTGAGATTTGATAGCACGGCCAGCCGAGAAGGAGAAGGGGGGTGCGGTGAGAAGGTGCCCGGCAGGGCAGCTGGGAGCTCTGCACAGGCAGAGCTCAAGATTTTTAACCCTTTTCTTGGATGATGGGAACCTTACAAATACTGATCCTCCTGGAGTTGAATGAGAAGAGCAATAGAGATGGAATAGCAGGAAATGGGCAAGTGTGATGCAAATTTGTGCAAGTGAAAGATGTCAGAAGAGTTGAGAAGAATCCTAGGTGGGAGGAGATGATGGAGTAGCCTTTAGCTAGACTTTTCTTGTATAGCCATAGACAGAACCATTTTTCCTGTGACACAGAGACTGCATTTAAGAGGGAGGCAATAGCTTGGAGCCAAGAGAGTGCAGTGATGTTATGTGGAAGAGTGCGTGAACAAAGATGACAGGTGAGGAGGGTGGTGGTGGTGCCCTCCATCTTCAGGGAAGAAGAAGATCTCTGTTCTCAAGACCCCTCAGCCCCAGGGGGTGAAATTTGGGGAGGACAAGTGTCCCAAAAGTGAGAGACTGTGCTTTTTTTTGGAACTAGGCAAAGCACCCTTAAAAAAGAAAACCCTAGAAGCAGCTCTGGTCCATGCTCAGTGGTAAGAGCACTGCACATAGAAAGATGTCACGATAGCAAATGTTCTCTGGGCGGTGCCACGTGTGACATGGAAACACACGAAGTTTCAACTGTGTTTCCAGGGGAAGCCCATGGTACAAGAGAGACTCCTCTCTCCTTGATGAACTGAAAATCGATCATCTTAAAAAGTAGTGATAGACTGAAACTTGATGATTTGAGAGGTAGATGTATTAGAAATTTAGTGGGGCGGAGGAAAAATGTTTCTAGAAGGTTTTCATTCCGAGTTCTGTGTGTTCCTCTTTATGTATAGTTGTAAGTTAATAAAGTTTTTTTCCCTTTTATTCCTAAGCTGGAGCCTGCTTTGCTCTATTTCTGGTCTAATCTCACAGCAGACACCAAGAAGAAAGTATTTTCATGAGAGCACTAGCATTGTGCCAAAGTCAAACCATGACAGTCTGCTTTCAAAGTCTCCAAATTCACGGACTTAATTTACTGCCCTTTAATTCTGAATGTCCAAGGCCTTAGGGTAAAATAAAAATGTAGATTATTCAAGTTTCTTGTCTTTGACAATTTCCTTTCTAATGGTTTTGGCAGTTTGTCACTATGTGTGAATCCATCATGCTCTTCCAACTCTTCCTTGTTTTTCACTGGATCCTCTGAAGCACTGCTGTCATTTCAGGTTTCAGACCTCGGCCTTGGACTCCCAAAACAGAGCTTTTTCAAGACATCCTTTGGAACTTGTAATAATCCATATTTTTGTTAATTTCTAACTGTAGTTAACTGCTCTTTGTGTGTAGTTAATGTTTGCTGTGCAATTTTCTGAAGAGTTTGGTAATTCCATCTTTTCTATGTTGAGTCCTGTGAGTTTTTATGCATCTTTTAACTTTGAAGAGTTTTTAATATGTTTTTTTTCTCTGACAAGGTGCTATACAGTTCAGCCAATAATTTAAAAATCTACACAACTTCTCTTTACAGTCTTGTAATTAACAAAAAAAGACCAACAAAAAAAGACCACCCTTTGCCATGTCCAATAATAATCAGGCTCTTGTCCTGTTATTACTCAGTCATTTATTTTAACTAATTCTGCTCCCTTTTCAGTAGCCAGCAATTGTGTTCGATTAATTTGAAATCTGAGGACAGCTTTTTCTTGACCCTTTGCTATTGCTTGCTTGCTTCTGCATTCCTGGCAAGGACAGAACATTGTGGGCTTTGTTTGGGTGTTTTCTGAAGCTCCATTTTGGTTTCTGGTGGGGATTTTAAATTTTTTTTTTTTTTTTAATTACAGTTTCTGTGAAAGTTTTCTGAAGTCAGGAACAGACTGTGTTCACAAGCTATCTGTGGGTTTCTCAGATTGCATCCAATTTAGAGAATTCCCAAAGTGTATCTTGATTTTGGACATTGGGCCTTGCTGAGGCAAGGTCTCCCATTGTAATTGGCAGCTCTGTCTTGCAAGCAATGAGACTCATTGACTTCCCATAGTACCATCAGGCCTGAACTTTGGAGACTGTGGGTTTGCTCATAAGGTAGAAAATGAAGCTAAACTTAAATAATGAAAAGTATTTGAATGTTTGGAGAGACAAGGCACTTGCTTTGCAGCTGGTAGTGTCATGGTGATGTAGGACCTCTCAGATGGCCATAGAGCAGTGACACATTCCAGGATAACCTGCAGTCTCTTTAGGCGTGCTGGATGCTGCTAGAATGGGCTTGAACAAAGGGGCAGGATCCATAACATCTTCAGCATGTATGTGATGGTGTGCAGATCTCTGTGTTGGGCTGTCTGTTTTAGCCAAAACTCCTGCTCTTGCCAGCAAGGACAGTGCCTCTTATTGCTCTGTTTTTGACAGGTATTCTGCTCCAAAATGAGCAGTGACTGCTGTAATCCTTACAGGGCCCTGTAAAAATAGCTGCCAGCATTCTTGTACTGTCGTGCTGAGGGGCTTTCTCCCTTCCTGTGCAGTGCTGCTGGTACCCTACAGGGATGGGGCCCTAAGGGAGGCCTCTGTTTCCTGTTTGCTGGTGTTTGTCATGCACCGGTGCTTCACTTCCTCTTGTATTTTGTATCTCTCTTTCCTAATCCTCCCTTTTACTCCAGAAAGTGTCTCATGGAGTTGAGCAGATGGAAATGCACTTGTCCTCCCTTTTTTAAGCGATGGTAAAACCCCATCCTTGAATTGTTTTTGACACTGACACTACTGTCAGACAGACATCTGAGGGCACTGGGCAGTATCTCACCAGCCACATCAAGTATCGATTGAGCTGTGTGCTCCAGATTAACTGGTGCACACCAGTGACTTGGCCATGTGGCTGTTGCAGCTGGCAGTTGCTCTCTACAGGATGTTTGTAGAAATTGCATTGCGAGAAGGCCGGGTTTTGTCCCTCTCCCTTCTTGCTTTTTAACCCAAGCCTTTAAATAGAGGCTCAAATATGTCTGATGTTCCTGGATGTAGGTTGCAAGCAGAACATGTCAGAAGGAATCGAGAGACTCCTCTGGAGTTTGTTGAAAATGCTGTGCTAGTAGGACACAACAGATGATGCAGTTGTATTTGGGTTAAACTGTCTGGACCTTTGCTTAAGTTCTAGGGGAGAAATAAATTTGTTATTCAGGTGTAATGAGTTCTTAATGAAAGGGCAATTAGATAACAAGAAAATATCTGCTTTTGCCATGCAGAACTAGCTGCCAATGGTACATTGGATGAAGTGCCTTGTGCAGTTGTGCACGTGTATGTGTGCACATCTCTGTGAGAATGATTGAAAACAACTAAAACCAGAAAGCCTTACTAGTAGTTTTGGTTTTTATAAAGCTCTCTGTGTAAAAGTACATGAACAACAGAGCTCACATGAGCACAGGTAACTGTGACATATGCAGGAAGTGATTCCACACTTAGCATTAGTCTCCTTTAATACGTTGGTATTTGAAAATCTGCTTAGGTATTTTAAATAATTAGTAGGAGATTTTAAAAATCTTTTTCCCCCCAAAGTGCCTCATGCTCTGGTTCATTCTGGTAGCAACAACTAGTAGGCTTTTATATGTACTGGGCTATGTTTATGCAGCCATATTTCTGACTCCTTGTGGAGCAGGGTTTGTTCCTGGAAGCTTCTGTTATTGTCACAGCCAGGGGAAGCCACTATGCTGGTAAATAAGCAGCAGCATGTAATAAGCTCCACATTACATATGTTTTGCAGGATGCAACTTACTTCCTTGTGTTATTTCTAGTGTAGGCATGCCTGCGCAGCAGGCAAGCATTGTTCTTAGGAGGAGTCCTCTTGCAATGAGAGCTGTGTGCTATTAGCTATTGTATTTGAAAAAAAAAAAAAAGAAAACATTTACTTGAGTATCCCTGGAGGATTTCATGCTTACTGTTTTCCATACAGATAAAACATCCTTGGTTGGGAAACAAAGCCAGTGAAGAGGATGGAAAGTGTTTTCTATCACCACTCTGTGTGTGTGTGCTCCTTTGGTTACCAATAATTAAAGAGTGAGTGGAAGCTGTGTCTTCTCATCCTGAACCTCTTAATCTTGCTCCCAGTTAAAACAATTATCTTCTTTGTTCTCTAATTTCAAGTGCTGGGTTGGGATAGAGGAGGTGGGAGAGGTTAAACTTAATTTCTTAGCACTGTCTGCTGAGCCAGGGAGCAGTTCCTTTGGTGCCACCTTAAACTCTTGGTTGACCTTGTAGAAGCCTGCACTTCAACATTGGTTGTATAAGTGGATTGTGCTCATATGTAATAAGTAATCTTTCTTGTGTGGGAACAAGGATGTTATATCTTGTGCTTTATTTTTATATTTCTTTTATAGAAAAGTTGTTCATAATCTTGCAGCAGCTTTTTGAATTCTGGAGTTAATCATGTTGCGGCACGTTCAGCAGGCTTTGACAGCCATAGATGGGGAGCCTGATTCTCCAAATTTCTACAATGTCACTTTGTTCCTTACACTGTATTACTTCACTGGTACCTAAGGGGAACTGAGCTGCTCTGCTGTAGGGTTGCACTGCTAGGACACTCTGGAAGGTATACTCCTTCTCCATCTCACACCACAATATTTTATGGAAGGCAGTCTAGAATTATTTTGTGTGTTAACTGGGCTTTCTCCAAAGAAAGTGTAAACCATTATTTTAACAAAATGAAAGCCAGATCAAGGACTGGACTCTCTCCTGGAGCGTGCACAAATCTTCACCGTTGCATGATGTTTTGGAAGATGCTTGATGTCAGTATGGAGTGGGCTGACACGGTGGGAAGTGATGTAATGTTTTGAAAAGCCTCACAACTTCACTGAAGGTAACAGATCTCCTTCCAGCCCTTGTTTGTCAATCTATGCCTGCTGTGTGGTTTATGTTTGCATTTGGCCCCTGGGGATATTTGTGTGTGGGAGAAAGAGCCTACTCCCAAACTCTTGGAAATGTGAGAGCTTTTGCGATGGTGAGGAGCAGATGAGGAGCTGAGATCTGTGTGGCTGTACTGGTGCCCAAGTGGTGGCTGGCCGCAGTCTATGTCTGGGCTGGGCTGTGGATGAAGGAGGTAGTGGTGCTGGTCTGGAGATCCAAGGTTGCCAAGAGGAACTCAGTCACACCTGCTACTTGCAAGGCCACACACATTCCCAGTGCATATGTCTGACAGACTGCAGGCAAATTGTTGTGTTCAAATAGAAAAAGAAAGGTTTTTCCTAAAAGTGTGTGGGGCAGTTAAACTATTTCCATTTTGTTCTAATGTGAAGGACAGAATGCATATACTGGCTTTGTTAAGTATAAGATGGTTTTAGTAAGTTTATGAGATGCTTTTGGTAGGTATAACTCCTCCTAACTTTAAATACAGACACATACATGTTTAGAGGACTGAGATCTCACTTGATTTTTCTTTCATGCTGTTGTGGGACCTTTTAGTGGAAATGTTGTGTTTTAACTCTCTTCAGCCTCCAAGCCCCACACAGCCACAAGATAGGTTAAGGTGGTACCAAAATTTGCCAGATGGAAACTTTTGAACACGGTTTTGAGTATTAGAAAGCAGGCATTCTCTATTGCAGCTGTGGTCACTTGGAGGATCCCACCTCTGATTGAGTTCCCTGGTAAACAGAGATTTTATGGTACACTCTGGTTACAGATTCATTAGCTGGGCCTGCTTAGTTGATGTGTATGTGATACTTTCTTTTACGTAGTTGCCCCCCTTTATTGGAAGTGTTTATGTGTTCTTTGGGGTCTTCTTAGGTGGTCTTCAATTTCTGGTGTCCTCTTTAGGTAACTGTTTTTCAACCCCCATTTTTGAGGACGTGTAATATCATTATTTTTCATGGCTCCTGCTTTGTCAGCCATATCTATTTCTCCAAGGTTGCATTGTTTCCTTTTTTTGATAAGAGTAAAAAAAGTATTGTTCTATTCTACTATCCTTATCAAAGGTGAAGATGAGAAGGAAGGCAAAAGTATGTCAGCAGAGGTACTCCGTGATGCATTTGCTCAGTTTCCAGTGATTTATTGATCAGGCACTTTCTGAACAGCAATGAGTATCATTTGATTATTAACACTAGGTGAAAGTTTTATTTCTATGAATTATTACAATAAAGGCTCTGTGAGGCACCCTCCATTGCACCCTCTGAAGGTTCGTAACATCTTCTCAGGACTAATTATGGGCTTTTTTGAAATTATTCTTTGAGGTCAGCTGCTAGAGATCTAGTGTAATGCTTACAGATCACTGTGCCTGGTTTTCAGTTTCTAAAAATTATTTCATTGTCGAAAATACCCACATCAGGTTCCTGCACTATCATTTGTAATGCATGTCCCGGCTGGTGCTTAGCTCAAGTGCCTGCAGAGGAGAGATAGTCTTAACAAGACACTACTGCACAGAGTCCATTTGCAGTCACTTCTCCTTTCATATGCAAGGGAAGATGACTCAATGACCTGCTTAACAGGATCAGCCAACATTGTGAACTGGCCTGTACAAATAAATAATTTCATCAAATTTAGCAGAAGGGTTTAAAAATGAGCAATTGATGATCAAATTTCCTGCAGTGTGTCTTCTGGGAAGAGTGAGTTTCAGCTTTGTTTCAATACCACAGTGGGCAGGTAAGGGGACCCTTTGCACTTGTAAGTAGAAATCTCTAGTCTTCTCTGCTGTCTAGCTCCTAATTAGTGCTGATGTTCAGCAGCATCAGCTCCTTCTCTCACATATTTCCATCTTTCTTTGTTTTGAGGCTTGGTCTGGGGCTGTGTAAATGTTCCTGGCAGTAGTTCATTGATCTGTTATGATGCACAGCAGAGAAAGATGCCTCAGGATAGCTTATGTTCTTCCTTAACCCATCAGACCTAAAATTATCCTGAAAGGAGTACTTTTTTTCTGTTGACTTGTGTGTCATTCTGTCATTCCACCTCACCTTTCTCCCCTCTCATGCACCTTTTCTTTATTTATAAGAAAGCAGAAATGAATGCTCACTACAACTTCCATTCCTCTCTAGTTTAAACTCAGTAGAATGCAATTGGGTTCTTTTTAATTCTACTTCCCTGTTACAATTATAGGAATTTTTCTTAAAACAAATAAACAAACAAAAACACACCAAGAAAAACCCCAGAAAACAAACAAACAAAAAACAAAACCACCAAAACTAACAAAACCAAAACCCCAGGCTTTGGCTGAGTGCCCATTGAAGTTGCTGACAACAGCTGGACTTGCTGATGGGCTGTGCAGGGGGCTGCTGGTTGTGTGACTTTCCTGGGAAAGTGACTAATGATGAAGGCAGCAGCAGGTTCTGAGGTGGCCATGGGGACACAATCCTGCCCACTGTCTTCAGAGCAGGACACAGGGGATGAGGAAATGCTCCACAATGTCAGGAAATGTACTTTTGATGTCAGTAGTTACATGTCTTTGTAAGTGACAGACACCACATTTTGGGAGGATATGTATTTAGCTATTTTATAGCACGAGCTTTGAAACAAAAGTAGCATTCACATCTTCAAGAGCAGCAATGCCCACGATCTTTCATGGCAGTGATGAATGACAGTGGTGAATGAAATACTTTGTGACTAATGTCCTTGGCTTTTAACTCCAAGCTTTCCAGGACCTGTGCTTGGAAGTCATGGTGGACAGTGATGACTCCTGGCAGGGCTGGCTTTGTTCCCTTACACCAGAGGGAGAGAGCATGTGTACCTTGGTCACATTTTGGTGCCTGTTGCTAGAGGAGGGGAAGGATGAGCGGTGATCTCTGTTAATTGGTAGAAAGCCTCCTGAAAAAATGACTTGAATCTCTCTTGAGTAGTGGTAGAGAGCAACTGAAGGAAAATGTCTTGTTTGATGTTTAGTCTCGTGACTTTTATCCCTATTTTTTTTAAAAAGCGCATCTTGATTAAGAGCGCCTTTTTTTATTGGGGGCTTGGGTTCTGTTTAATTTTTATGGGTAAACCATTCTTTCACTGCAAAAGTAGCTAATGATAGCCTTCTAAAAGGGGCAGTTTCTGCAAATCTTGATTTTCAGTACAAAAGAAACAGAAACACATCTACTAGAGTGCTCTCAAACCTCACCACAAAGGTGAATAGGCACCACTGTGTGTATCCTCTGGTGGTGGATGTACATGGTACTGCTCTTCTGGTGCATGCATGCACATGGGCATCACTCTGCTTTTCCAAATTTTATTGAGAAAGGTGAAGGACTCTTTTCAGACAAGCTCTCCTTTATTGCCTTTCTCCTGTGTTTATGTCAGCTTTTCTTGTCAATGAGTTTGAAATTAATTCCTCTTCTTCCTAATATGCTTCTTGGAGGAACTTGTGCATGTTCGGGCCTGTTTGTGGTGGTGCAGCAGCTATGTTAATGTCACTGTGATAGCAAAAATGGCTGAAGCATCAATTAAACATCACTGTGTGAGTGAAGGAAAGGGTTAGTGCCTCATGCTGCTTCATCTGAGGATGGCTAGCATCATATAGCAGCGTTTCACTGCAGAGAAAAGGCTAGTGTGACATTTACTAAGGACTGCCCTTGCTGCTTGACATTTTCTGCATCATGTGTGACTGGATGCCAGCCTGGAAAATGGGGAGAAATGAGGTGCACAGGCAAAGGAGTCTTCATTGGAGAAAAATTAGCATGGGGATCAGTGATGTCCAGAAGTTGATTTTTATTGTGGAGTTCTGTGCTCTTTTAAGATTTTTCTCCCTCCTTACTATTTTTTCCATCTTGTGTATGAGCAATTGTCTCTTTCTGCTCCCTCCCTACTCCTTTAAATGGAGAACACAAGTTCAGGTTTAGATGACAAATGAATTTTTAAGCAACTTATTTTATGAAACTCCTTCACTGAAATATTTGTGTTGTTTTCTGTTTGTTTGGGTGTATTTGTGCATGGCCCAGGAACCTCCCTGTGATACTGGCTGAGTATGAGTGGGATGTCGCTTCCTCTGTTCATCTCTGTCATCTCAAGGCCAGCGGGCTGTGACTTTCCTTGTCAGTATGTCTGCTTTTAGCATCCATGAGACTCTCTTTCTGCCCTTTCCTAGTTGCTGTGTTTCGATGTGTGTAAAAAGACAGGTACAGGGTGAAGGTAGTGCCCTAGAAACAGTGCAGGGCAGCCTCCAGAGCCTCTAACAGTCCCTGTGCAGCACCTGAATTCTGATCAGCTCTTGACAGGCCTTTTGGAACTTTGGCTCTTTACAGAGGTTAGTAGAGGGTTTGAGATCATACAGGGTTTGTTCAGAAAAAGCCCTTTCCAGCATCCCTTTGGGAGGTTTTATTTGTTAGTGGCATCCCAGTATTTTGTGTTACTCTTGTTTTTAACAGTCTATTTCAGGATCCCAGAAAATATGGAAGCACAACCGGCATACTTTGGATGAATTTTGGGCTAAATAGAGGTCTGGAGTGACAGATTATAGAGGCAAATAAGGCAGAACTGTTTTGATTTTCCTGAAGGTCTGAGAGTCTTGTTTTGAGCGTGACTGAGATCAATCTGTGCATTGCCCATATCTCAGCAGCTGTTCTGAGAGAAGCATTTGGAATTCTCTGAGAAGCGTGTTTCAGAGATTCTTGACATTTCATGTGTTCTGTGAACAGCTGCATTGTGATAAAGAACTTCTTTCAAAAGATCATGTTTAAAATTTTAACAATGTTTTGAAGAACTTAATATGTTAGCAGTACACTAAACTTCACAGAATTGGGAAAACTTTCTTCTCAAAGCTTGGAGTTTTGTATGAAAGCTTCCTTCAGTGCACTGGGTTTCATGCAGAAAACTTATCTGCATCTGCATGATTGGGATCTTGTTCCTCCTGCAACATAAACAGATGAATATGTATGATCATCAAACCTAGAGAAAGCGTCGCCTTTTTTTAAGTCTGTCTTTTGGAAATCAGTGCTTTAAACTCAATCTATATGTAGCTTGATCCAGGGCTTCATTTGAAGTCAACTGGGTTTGACCATTTTATAAAACATTGCAGTTTTGGATGAGTCTGCCTCATCCATTTGCTGTCCAGATTCTTTTTTCCATTCATAATTGTTGTGGAGAGCTTTAAATTCTTGAGATTTAAGACATTATTGTCTGAAATTTGTAGTAGTCTCCTTAATTTAGCAACGATATTTTCTGGGCTATTTAAGAATATGATAGCATGTATTTTCTACATGTCTTGAGTCTGCTGATGTAAGTAATTCTGTAAACATGAAAGTTCATTTAATAGCATTTTTGGTACTAATTTTGGTAAACCTTCACCAGCAAATTATGGTAAATTTTCTGTATGTGTCAGGGATGTTGTAATTGGCCTTTGGGCAACGCTGTGGTAGTGTATTGGAAGAGAGGAGAAGGACCTCACCGACTGGCGTAGCTGGTAGGGGATGGCAGCTTGACCAAAGGAAACCTGTCAGGGTTTCAGTTGATCCACAGCTTTGGCAGCAGGTTATGAACAAGGACCAAAAATTAGCACCTGAATGATTCAGTGCACTTGTACCATGTAACTGTGAGTCCCCAGTGGGAAATGTTCCGTGTTTGCCTGGTCAAGAGGTAAATGGCTGTACAAAATTTGGAGTTGTGTATGACAGAATTTGAGGTTGTGTCTTGGGGGTAGAGGTTCATTTCTGTTGGTTTCAGATGGTGTTATACCCAAGGAGGGCTTTTGATGTGTGTCCCTTGCAGCTTTCTGAAGAGATGGTTGTGAGTGAATTGTACCTTTGTCCAGAAAAGTGCTTTCCAGTGCACTGACAAGCACAGCTGAGCAAATAGTAAGACAGCATTTTGGTTCATGAGCTCTTTGATTTAGCTTTTGCCCTGACCTTGGGAATCTGGAAGATAAGAATTTTGATAGTCCCTTAACATTAATGTCTTTTAATTCCTAGAGGCAGCTGTTGAGCAGAACATGTTTTGCAGCCCTCCCATCAGAAACTTTTATTTTGTGAAGAGATACTCCAAAGTCTGTCATTCCAGTATAACTGTGAACAGTTTTCTTCCCTAGTAGATGGAAGTAGAGGTTTTGGAAGAGGAGGAAGAGCAGGGTAACTTTGACTTCTGCTCCTGTGTTTTAGATAATGTTAAAGCAAAAGTAGATGGGTAGATGCTGGACTCCAGCATGTATGAAAATTTAGGAGTTTCATGCATAGCAGTAAAAAGTCAGTTTTCCTAGCTTGATTTAAGACAGGTCTGGGCTGTAGCTATGGCTGGTAATTGCATTGCCCTGTAATTTTGCACAGTTTTGTTAAAAGTTACATTTCCTGTTCTCCACAGGAATTATGAAAACGGCTTGTAACAGTGATGTCTGAGGTTGTTTCTAAGTACATAGAAGAGAGCTAACAAAGCTTGGTTGGAATGGAAGTGCTTTTCAAGTGTCGTCTTGTAAGTGCACGCAGCTTGTATAGTTCCAGGCTGTCTGTCCTGATGACCATGACTCTAAAGGAGGTTTCTCATGTTCTGTGTGTGTCAGAGGCTGTTTACTCACAGTTCTGTACTCCAGGCAGCAATACTCAAGCTAACCGCATGCTTTCTGCTGACACTTCACAAGCATGCTGACTGAGAGCAAATAACAGCCTTACTGTGCAGAAATAACTGGAGCCCACAACGAGCAGCAGCATCCTTTGGTAGGAGTGACTATGAGCTTGCTTCTGCAGTTAGTGTGGGTGAGGACACACACTAACTGCAGAAACAGTGGGTTGGGTTGGCTGTGCCAGCTGGGACATGCCATAATAAAAGACAGTTTCTGAAAAAGGAGTCTGACTGCTGTAGTGAATGGAAAAACCTCTCGCATATAAAAGTAGTGATAACTTACTGAACTTCACCTTGCCATCACCAGACACTAGAGACTTGTGATCTTGTGATTTATGTCTCAAAAATAGTGAATGATTAACAGCTGACCATGGGGTTAACACCACCCCTTCAAGCCTCTGAACAAAAATATGCATTCTTTTATGGAAATGTGGAAAACTTGTAAACTGATGAAAAGCTGTCATGTAAGAGTAAGATTTTATATATAGAATTCGTTGTTGTAGGATTTTACTGAGGCCTAAGATAAGCATAAACCTCTGAAAAATAAGGAGGTATTTTACATGGGTAACTCAAAGTTAGTAGCTCTCCCAAATTTACATTAGGCATTCTCCATTGATGTTTAAGGTCATCCCCAGCTTGAAGAGATTATGCGGTTTCTTGCACCTTTCTCTGAAGCATCTGGCATCAGGCTCTGTAGAAGACCGGATATTGGATTTTTAAAAAAGTCTCATCCTCTATGGCAGTTTCTGTGTTTAAATACTCCCTGTCAATTGTGACTTGGCAAAATGATGACATTTTCTTTCCAGGTATTAAAGAAACCCATGGCCTTGCATCTGCCTTAGAACTTTCACAAGCAAATTAGTCATTATTTGTTGCAGCCAGAATTGCTGCTAATGAAGTCCAGGGTAAGGAAGCAAAAAGGGCCTTTGCATGGTATCCACAGATGTTTCCTTCAGCCACCTGGTAAGATGTTCGGGTCCCAGGCGCGCACACAGGGAAGGTCCACGTTTCTC
The DNA here is from genome assembly GCF_963513975.1 of Fringilla coelebs. Lineage (NCBI taxonomy): Eukaryota > Metazoa > Chordata > Aves > Passeriformes > Fringillidae > Fringilla > Fringilla coelebs. The sequence continues at coordinate 725,477 of NC_140039.1, forward strand.
TCTCCCAAGGGACCCCGGGGGTGACCCTGGTCTCGGGGCAGTACAAAGATAAGGGCCAATCAGGGAATAGGGAGGGAGTGGCTCAGGGACATAGGAACAAGGGAAGGAGACAATGGGGTCTTAATAGCTTTTTGAGGGAAGCTTCTTGTGTGTCCCTAAACCAGGGAATGCCTTCCAGGGTCTCCACAATTATTCTTAAGAATCCCTCCTTTAGTGACATTACTGAGCTCCTTGATTGAATCATGCCTGGACTCTGAGGTCTGGCTGATCAGCTGTGGCTTTAAGCGTCCTGAACTTCCATTTGCTGTTTTGGCATCCTGCAGCTGAGCAAATGGTGGTACTTCACTGGGCAAAGAGATATGCATTGTCCCTTTCTCTGTGCCAGAAATTTGTCATACATACTGGTCTCTAAAGGTGGTTCTTAGTTTGTTACTGGAAAAAAATAGTATATTTGAGGTGCTAGTGTGCTTTTTGTTTTCCCTTTAACATTTATGGAGATCTTGGGTATTAGGCTTTTAAGCTGCTTTGTTAAAATTCATTTGACAAGGACTTGACAGCACCAGATGGTGCTTTTTGTCTGAAATATGGCACTTTTTAGTTTCCCTTAGGTTATCTTGATGAATCTGGCTAGAATTTGTCCAATGGATATTTGTCTCCTATATCTCTGACTTGCTTATTTGAAATAAAATATAGTCTGATAGGAGCAATATCTGTGTGCCTTTAATCATAGGCAGAGCTAGCATACTTGATCAGCTGTTTCAGCCCTGGTATTATCAGTAGTTTCTATGCTATTAATGTGCCTGCTGCAATATACAGAAGTAATAAAACACTTAAATCTGTTTCTCTTCCAAGCAGACTTTTTTTTCTTCTCTGACAGTATTTTTCTGAAGAGCTAGCACCAATTGAAAATGCATGACTTGATAAGGAGTTTCATGGGATGCTTCTCTGTCCTCGACTTGGCCTGATATTAACATTGACTAGGAAAATCTGCCATGTTTTGGCATCCCAAAAAGATATTGTGGCACCTGAAAGCTCCAATATGCCTTGGGTTGGATTGTGGTGCAAGCGTGTGCAACACTTAAAAGATCACATTTTTAATGTTGTTGAATATGGCTGATCTGCCAGGCTGTGTATTACCAATAGAACTACTGGAAGCGGCCAGCTCTGCTCTCCGACACGTGCCAGTGACAGCCGCCGGCTGTTCTGTACCGCAGCAGCTGGGGTGTCTGTGTGGGCTGGGGGCACGTGTGGAAAACACTACCACAGGGACCATCACCCGCAAGGGTTTCAAGTAAAATTAAGACCCCCAAAAGAAATGTGAGGAGGCAAAATAATGCCAATGTCAGGACTAGCCGGAGGCATGCTGTGCCAAGTGGGTTGGACTTCTGACCTGCCTCTGAGTACCTTTGCTGACACACTGCTGGGGATTGATGTCTCGAGCTGGCTGGGGGATTGTCCACTGACCTACTTCAGCCAGTGTGACCCCACTGGCTTAGCCTGGATCTGGAGCAGCCTGGCCAACATCTCCAAGACCAAGGGAGGGGGCTGTAATCTACCAGCCAGGAGCAGCTGCTGGGAGCTCCTGGCCTGGGAAAGGGAACAGGCTGCTAATGCCAGATGTGTTCTCAGTGATTCTGGTTTTGCAGAAGTGAATCAAACCCCACTATAGAGAATATGCATGTGCAGCAGTGTCTGGTCGTCTTGCAGTCATCTGGCTGAAAGCCAGTCGTGTTTCAACAGCGGAGTCACTACATTGTTGTTCCCTCCCACAAGAGTTTATATGAGGTTCTACTTAAGCGTTCTGCATCAAAAACCATTGTTTTGGTGCTGTGGTTTACTTTCAAGAGCGCAGTGTTGGCCACTTACTAGGATTTGTAAATCTGAATTGGAGGATGTAGGAAAAGGTTACATTCCTTTGCCTTGAAGAGCTATATGAGGGTAAATATTTTCAACTACTTAAAATTGAATTTACTTATGCAGAATTATAGGTTTACTGATAAAAAATGTGTTTTCTGACTTTCCTAGGCTTTTGGACAGGCCCATACCAACCACAAAAAAGTAGCAGCAGATGGAGAGAGCAGAGAGGAAACCTTGATTCAAGAATCAGCTACCAAAGAAGAATACTACATGAAGAAGGTTATGGAGTTGCAGACAGAGTTGAAACAGATAAGAAATGTCCTTGCCAACACACAGTCTGAAAATGAACGCCTTAATTCTGTTGCGCAGGAACTGAAAGAGGTGAGTAAAGATGCATGGGGTTCACTGCAGGTTGGATTTATTACATTTTCTGGTGCTATGTAGCCAAAAGAAAGGAAGATTCCTGAGCTGAAAGGCGATTTGACACATGGCTGCATGTTTGGTCATGCTGGTCCTGTGGGTACTGCACATCAGTTCCCTCAGTTCCAGAATTGCTGCCTTAAAATGCATTGGAACCTGTTTAGGCCAAGCACAGAGACCCTTGGATGTACTTTGCTGCTTCATTCCCAATGCAGATTTTCTGGCTGTGAGATATTTGTGGCATAATTTCCCTTTTTATCCCTTTTTCCTCCCTGATTTCTGAAGGTGTGGGATTTTAACAAAATACTGAAATGAACAAAGAGAGGGATAGTAAAGTTTATAGTCTTGTGTTTTCTCTCATGAAGCGGTGACTTTTACATTTATGTAGGTTGCTTAACATAATCGCTTCGACCTTTTATTGTTTTGCTATTGAAACCACATATTTTTAAGGGAAAATAATTGCTGAGGAGTTACTTAAAGAGTTTAATTATTTATAAAATCCGTAGTTCAGCAGAAATCTCTGTGGTACTGGTGCAGAAATGATTGTTTTGAGTGGTCAAATTATTGCTTAAATCCAGTCTGATAAAACTACAGAGACTGTAAACCACAGATGGATGGATAAAACAGTCAGCAGTTATTACTCCTGAGTTTTCTTGCACCTTCCTTTGAAGCACTGGGGTCTAGTCCTAAGCTAATCAACTGGCCTCCCCTGCCAGGAGGGAAGGCTATCCAAGAGCCCACATCTGAATCTCAGCTTAGTCCGTGTGACCTCAGCTGCAAGTGTCTCATGTAATTTCTTTAGGACGTAGTAACAAATATGGGGATAATATTTGGTGGTAAAGTCAATGAGGAAATGTGGGTTTCTTTTCTGGAGATGTGGGGATTCACTGCTGCCTCTTGTTGGGATATGACAGAGAAGATTTGTGGTACAAGCGGTCACAAGCGATCAAACATGCCAGTCAACTTCTCCTTTAACTTTGTGGAACAGAGTTGGAATCAAACCTTCTCCTTAGACAGGGAAACAGTTCTAGAAACACAGACACAAGTCTTTGTCTATATTTCCTAACCTTTAAGACTAGCTTAATGAAAAAACTGCCCACCCCAGAGGCAGCCCGGTGTCTGTGAGGGATTCTGGTCTCTTCTCAAAGTGTGCTGAGCAGCAGGTTTCTGGTCTGCTTCCAGTGTCACTGCAACTGGAGGTGATTATTCTTTCCAGGTACTGCCACATTCCAGTCACCTTTTAAGGAGACATAAAAATGTGAATTCATTTCCCTTTGGCCCTGAGTTTGTGCAAGGATAGAGACACAGCACTTACTCAGGCATGGAATATGGACTATAGCAACTTGTAATTTGTATTGGTGTACTGTAGTGTCTGATTGCAGCAATTTTGATTTCTTGGTGTGCTGTGAAGTTGTGCTCTCTTTGCGGCTAGAACCAGACAATTTTATATAGTCTAATCTTTACCTGATGTGTGAGGGAATTGTAATTTAAGTATATTAGTCTTAACAGTTGCAGGTGATTCAGTGTTTGTATTCAAAACATGCCAGATTCAGTTCTTGGCACATCCTCCAGCTGCAAACATTTCCCTTATCTCAGTGTGCTGTGTGTGCCTGTTGGTACCTGTGTGGTTACTCAGTGGAACCCTGCTGCACACTCTCAGGGGCTGAGAGCGTATTTAGTCATCACTGACATGCCTGTGTCTGGCCAGGAGTGGAGAGCTCGGAGGGAATCTGAGTTTGTAGGCCTGAGGCTGAAGCTTGCTTGGGCTGCAGGACAGGTGAGACCGGGCAGCAGGTCCCATATGCCAGCTGAAGTGACAGGCTGCCTCTGTCAGCAGCTAGCAGTGGTTTTGGAAACCACTCCGTCCTATCATGCGCACAGCTACAAAAATACTATTTTTTTAGGCAACTGTATTCCCTGTTTGCCTATATCTGAAGCTGATTCTGTTAATGTTTTAGAACATACTTTTTCACTTTGTATGAATTAAGTGTTTGAAGATAGGACTTGAAGGAAAATAATATTGGAAAAAATAAACAGTAAGTGCAGTGAGCCATTTCTATAGCTCTGTATGTCCCAGCTCAATTTATCCAAGTGTCTGTGTATATTCATGAAAGATCCCAAGGTCATACTACACCAATATATTGGTTTTTACTTCTTATTTTTCAAAACAATGCTAACTTTTTCTTTGAAGTCTTTTGTTAAGTCCTGCATAAGTCTTGGGGCTAAGGGAAGGGAGTATTTTATGTCAACTAGTTTCTATTTTTTCTCAACCTGAGATCTTAGGTTTCATGGGTTTTAACGCAGTGTTTTTTTCCAAAAGGATTAATTGTATCGTGTTTTCAACTTTTTGCTCTGGTTATAAAGAAAATGTCTGTTGAAAAGCAGCAGCAAATACATGTCCAAATAAGAACATCTGGAGTCATCTGAATCTGTCTTTCTCTTGTGAAAAGGCCCTTCTTGTTAAAGTTGAAACAGATTTGGGTACTGACTTCTGATCTGGAAAACTTTTGCTGGTTGCTACAGCCAGTGAAACAACACGGGTGTAAATGCTGCTTTTCCTGCTTGTTTCTTGACTTTTTTTGAGTCAATGGTGAGAATTTGTAAGAAAATCAAGAATACAAAATCTCATTATTGTGTAAATGACGGTTTTCTGTAATTACAGAGGGTGAGGGGAAGATATATAATTTCAATATATTTCAATATAATTCAATTAATTCGTGCATATAAAAAAGATACAAAATTTTGCAATTTCATTGTAGTTGATCCAGGTGCCACCATTTTTGTTTTGCTTTCTTTGTTTTTCCAGGTTAACCAAAATGTGGAGATCCAAAGGGCCCGCCTGCGAGACGATATTAAAGAATATAAATTCCGAGAAGCACGTTTGCTGCAAGACTATACTGAACTTGAAGAGGAAAACATCTGTCTCCAGAAACAAGTGTCTGTCCTGAAGCAAAGTCAGGCAAGTTTTCCAACTAGTGGGCATTGCTTTGGTAGCACCAGTTAATTCCTGTGTTACAGTATGGTTCTGTCTCATTTGAACATCCAGCTACTTATTTTCTATCTTTGTACTACTTTTGAGACTATAAGCTCTATATTTTAGCACCAGGACTTGTCCTTTCTGACTCTATTTATACACAGTCATAATACTCCATTGCTTCTTCTTTGACTTCCAAGTCCTTCCATTGCCTTCTCTTTCTCTGATGAAAGAAAAGTCTCTATCATTCTGCTTTGTTACTTGTTTTAGTCCTTTAGTAGTTTTTCAGTGTCTCTTTACAATGCCATCCATCCACACACCCATCCATCTTCTATCCTTCCCCTTCTACAGTATCTGGAAATAGGAGTGTTTCTGAACATGTTTCTGAAACATGTTTTAATTGCTACTTTGTCCTTACTTGCTCTCTCCATTTCTATGCTACTCTTCTAGCTGCTTTCAATAAGCTTGGAATGCCGTTATAGTTGCTCTACACTGTTACATCTGTGTAACTGCTTGTCTAAAAGGTCACGTTTAATTGTGCACTTCCAGCTATTTCCAGAGTTTCAGAAAACTGCATTCTTGGAACTTCTTAAGAGCTTCCCTGAGTTATCATTTGTGGAGCTAATTAAGATAGATGTGGTCTTTGGCATGGTTCACTTATCTTCACCTATCAGTGTGGGACTTGCTATTTTTATTCTTCAGGTAGCTGTCAGTCCCATTGCATAATTAAAGCTCAGTTGGGAAAGTGAAGGACATAGATGTTGCCAGGGCTGGAGCCCCTCTGCTCTGGAAACAGATTGGGAGAGCTAGGGGTGTTCTGCCTGAAGAAGAGAAGGCTCCAGGGAGACCTTCCAGTACCTAAAGGGACTCCAAGAAAGCTGGAAAGGAAACTTGGTCAAGGGAGAATGGCTTCCCACTGCAGGAGGGCAGGGATAGATAGGATATTAAGTAGAAATTTTTGGCTGGGAGGGTGGTAAGGCCCTGGCACAGGTTGCCCAGAGCAGCTGCAGCTGCCCCATCTCTGGAAATGTTCAAGGCCAGGTTGTGCAGGGCTTGGAGGAGCAACTTGGTCTAGATAAAGGTGTTCCTGCCCATGACAGGGGAAGGAAGGAGATTAACTGCCCAAACTATTCTCTGATTCTACAATTCCATGAAAATATTCCTAAAATCAAAGTTCTTTAGAAAACTCAATGTTAATACCATCTGTTGTGGTCAGCATATAGTAAAATCTCTGTAGAATTTGCTGCAGAACTCCTTCAGTGTAATGAATGAAAGCTGCCCTGTCAGGCTAGATATCGAATATCGAATGTGGGATATTGAATGTATTTTACTTATGTCCAAGTGAAACTCTGTGTCTCTGTTTATTACTTTGGGCCTCACTGTGCAAAACAGAATTCCAGGTTGGACCTGTTCTCATCTGCATATATTTGGTTTAATTATACTGGTTTGGGCACTCTGACATTCTGTACTAGGGACAAAAGGGGCTGATGTGGTTGCGATGAAGGCTGGAAGAGAGTGGGAACAGTTAAAATTAAACCTATGTAGTTGGTTACTTATGGATTCTACCTTTTTTTCTCATTCATCATATTCAGAGCAGCAGGTGAAAGTTCCCAGCTCCATGTTCACACTCTAGAATAACAATACTGGAGAATGCTGCCATTCTGGCCTGAGCTAAATTTAACCTCAGATGCTATCTCAATATTTGCTAGTAGTTATTGACTGCTGTACTTTTATTCTGGAAACTTTGAAAATAGACTACAATCTGAAGTATTTTATCTTAGTGGAAGTATACATAACTAAGAGCTTATTCTTTTCATGGCAGTGGATTAATTTTCTACCTTGTCCTAATTCTACTTGATGAACTTTTAATTATTCTAGTTTTTAATTATTCTGGTTACTCATGCAACTAGAAGCAGCTGTCAAGTTTTCCCAGGCAACCCTGAATTAAAAGACTTGATTCCTGGTTTGTAAGTTGGGTGTGGTTCCACACTCCCAGGTTGCTCTATGTTGACATCTAAAATTTATTTAGCAATTGGCAAAAAAAAAAAAAAGTGACATATCATATAGTATGAGTTCCTTTCTTTCAGAGTAAAGAAGAATATTCTTTGTTTGCTTCCTCCCTGCTACTGATTAAATTTTACATGAATTGTTTGTGTACATAATTTCAGTCAAGAGAGGTTTAAAAAAGTGCAGTACTAGACATGATAGAGAGCATGCCTTCAAACTAATCAATGTGGATCTCAAGTGTAGAATCAGAATTGTAGCCCTTTCAAGATGTGCTGAAATGATGGTGAGAGAAATGCTAAAGCATTTTAGTTTGAATGTATCAAAGCAGAGCTTGATCACAGTTTTAACCCAGTGGTGTGTATTTGAATGGCAGTAAAACAGAGCGTCAAAGTGTACCTTTATCATACCAGTTTTGGAAATGTGAAGTTTAACTTTGTGAGAAGGCTAGCCAGTGAATTTTTAAATAGAACAAATGTTTGCATGCAGAGCTAGAAAAGACTGTTTTCGGATGCTTCTGTATCAGACACACTGTATCTCCCACCAGTCCTGATCGAGCTGGAATAGATGATCTCATTTGACAGTTCGCTTAGTGAATTTATTCTGTAGTATCTGTGAAGGTAAATTACATAAGCCATGTTTACAGTCATAATGCTAAAACTAGACTCCAGAAACGAAAAAAGTATTCTATTTCTGCAATATTTAAGTGACATCAAACATTCAAAAGCAAAATGACTTGGTGCCTTGCAGGCAGACATTTTCATTCGAGATTTCCTCCCTCCCCCCCACCCCGCTTTGTATATCTCCAGGTGGAGTTTGAAGGCTTGAAACATGAAATCAAAAGGCTGGAAGAGGAAACCGAGTTTCTCAATAGCCAGCTGGAAGATGCCATCCGGCTGAAGGAGATCTCTGAGCGCCAACTTGAGGAGGCCTTGGAAACACTGAAGACAGAGCGGGAGCAGAAGAACAACCTTCGGAAGGAGCTGTCTCACTACATGAACATCAATGATTCCATGTACAACAGCCACTTAAACATCTCTTTGGATGGGCTGAAGTTCAGCGATGAAGCCACAGAGCCCAATAACGATGAAATCATGAATGGATTTGAACAAAACTGCCTCAGCAAACTCAGCAATGGCAAAAACAGTACTTCAACACCCAAGAAAAATGAAAGCTTCCCTCCAGCCCCAAGTGTGGTTTCAGATCTTCTCAGTGAGCTAAACATTTCTGAAATCCAGAAGCTGAAACAGCAGCTTGTGCAGGTAAATGGGTTTCCTAAAGAGCTGTGCACTTCCAAATAGCTCCTAAAGTTTGTTTGGGATGTAATTTCAGTCTTTTCGGTGTCTCACATGGTACTGTTTATACTGTATTTTTAAAGGCTTTAATTGATTTAGAATTTGAGGATGCTAAATATTTGTCAGTGAAAAGCACAGCTTTTTTCCTTTTCCTTTCTTTTTTTTTTTAATGCAATGGAATTGGCAGTTATGTCCTTTCCTTGGTGGAAAGTTCTAATGCATCTCTTGTGCAATAGTTGCTGTGTCTACATCATTACATCACTACCAAGAACAATAGTGGTTTGTTCCAAAATTTAAAGTTACTCCAATCACCTTCATCAAAAGAAGTTTTGTACTCATATTTTCTGTAATTAGTTCAAAGAGCATAAAGTCTTAATCAGCACCAAGCATTTCTATGCTACATTTGTGCAGTTAGGAGGTTGGAGAGCAAGGTGCACCTTTCCATTTCCTACTAATATTTTGTCAGATGTGTTTTAAATTATGTTGCGTAAGAAAATGCCCTTATGCTAAAAGCTGTCAGAATTTTTAAAAATAAGAAATTTAAGAGGAGAAACTTGAAAAAGTTTTGGTGCTTCTGAGTCTTTCATGAAGTTCCAAGCTTTTACCATAGAGTGTGTGTTTTCTAGAATTTACCTGATAATTTAGAAGATAGCAATAAACTTTAGCTTATCGTTAGCTGAAAGGAAGTTTTCGCAATGAGAACATCACCTAGGGAGTAAATGTGTAAAAATGTGCATTTTAACGAGGAGATATGAAAGAATTGGCAATGAACACTGTAACTTGAGGTAATTTTAGAATTCATTGGGGAGACTTTCCTATAATATGCAAGCAATTGAATTTCTGTAACCATATGGACTGTTGGCTAAGTCGCTGTCTCTTAGAGTTAAAACCATTTAAGTGATACAATTCTCTTAACATTGATGTCTGTGTTCCTGCATTTCAGATGGAAAGAGAGAAGGTTAACTTGTTAACAACACTGCAGGAATCTCAGAAGCAGCTGGAAAATACACGGGGGGCCCTCTCAGAGCAGCATGAGAAAATTGGCAGACTCACTGAAAATTTGAACGCCATGAAGAAGCTCCAGGCCGGTAAGGAGCGTCAGTCTGCCCTTGATAACGAGAAGGACCGAGATAGCCATGAAGATGGAGACTATTATGAAGTTGACATCAATGGGCCAGAGATCCTGGAATGCAAGTACAAAGTGGCTGTGGCAGAAATTACTGACCTGAAGGAAGAGCTCAAAAATTTGAAAGCAAAATACAAAGAATGTGAGTCTAAGTATGAGGAAGAGAAGAGTAGATATGAGACTGAGAGCCAAGCTCTCACTGAAAAGATCACCTCACTGGAAAAGTCCAGTAGGCATGATAGAGAACAGATGGCCAGGCTGGAGAAGGAGCTGAAGAAAGTCAGTGATGTCGCTGGAGAAACACAGGGCAGCCTCAGCGTGGCTCAAGATGAACTAGTCACCTTCAGTGAAGAGCTGGCCAATTTGTACCACCATGTCTGCATGTGCAACAATGAAACTCCAAACAGAGTCATGCTGGACTACTACAAGGAAGGCAAAGGTGGACGCAGTAGTCCAGAGGCCAAGGGAAGAAGGTCTCCCATTCTTCTTTCTAAAGGGCTGTTAACTATTGAGCTGGGAAAGGCAGAGAGTGGAAGTGGTGACAGCAGCCCATCCCCGGTGTCATCTCTGCCGTCCCCTGTGTCAGATCCTCGGAAGGAACCGATGAACATTTATAACTTGATTGCTATAATTCGGGATCAGATCAAACACCTGCAAGCTGCTGTGGACAGAACAACTGAGCTGTCCAGGCAGCGCGTTGCTACTCAAGAGCTTGGGCCAGTGGTGGACAAAGACAAGGAAGCTCTTATGGAAGAAATCCTGAAGCTGAAGTCCTTGCTGAGCACCAAGAGGGAACAGATAGCAACTCTGAGAACTGTGCTGAAAGCCAACAAACAGGTAACCAGGTCTTAGAGGTTTGAAGGTTACAATGTTAGGTAACTAGGTCATAAGCACAAGAGAATTTTTCTTTGAATTCATTCTGCCATTCTCTCAGTTCTGTGGGGCTTTCATTGCTGTTATTTCACTAGTCTGAAGCTGAAACTGGGAGTTCCATTAGAGGCATCCATGTAAAGATGAGCACTGGGGCTGTAACTGACTTCAGCTTCTCATGTACTCCTGAGACTTTATTAAGGTTAAGGTAGTTTCAATCTACTGTCTGTCTGAATTAGATCAGGTTATATTTAATGTAGAACACCTAAAATGAAGAGGTAATGTTATTTTCTACTTGAAAGAATTCTAGTTGTTATCCTTAAAAGAATTCTGAAATTTAGGTATTGTTCTCTCTCAAACTACAAAATAAAAGAGAGCCTTCCAAAATGAGAATGTGATATAAGAATGTGGTCAAAATAACAGAGGTGAAAGGTAAAAATAGTCTTTGGGGATTGAGCATTCAACAACATTAGCAGTGCAGGAAGTGAAAATAACTGCCGTTGAAGCACCACATGACATGCTTCATCTTCTTCTCTACTGTTAATTTTAAATTGTCTTAAAAAAAAAGTAGTTTCATCTACTAAACTACTAGTGGTGTTGTTTAAGAATGAAATAAACACATTAAGTTTTCTTTTGCACATTTTAATAAAAGTGTCCCAAATGTAAGATAGGTAAAATGCTAGAAGAGAGAACTGTGCTAGTGATTGTCAAATGCATTTAAGTATTGAGATACTAAGTAGATTGTTTTGTTCCTTTGTGTTGCTTGTAGATAGGTTTCACTACATCTATATTCTGTAACTTCCTTCATGCTGCTGCATGGTTAATGGGAGTAGGAGATGGCTATGTCTGTTCCCAGTGTTCAGAAATGACATTTTATTTTATCTGTACAAGACAGGTTGACCACAAGTTTAACATTCCAGTAAAAAGTAAATGTTTCATTATGTGAATAGTGATTGAAAATCTTTTAGCCAGCCATTTGATGAAGAGTTTAGTTGAATGTTATGTTTCTGTTCTCCCTGGTAACCAACAGACTGCAGAAGTTGCCCTTGCCAACTTAAAAAGCAAGTATGAGAATGAGAAAGCAATGGTTACAGAGACCATGATGAAGCTGCGAAATGAGCTGAAGGCTTTGAAGGAAGATGCTGCCACCTTCTCTTCCCTGAGAGCTATGTTTGCTACGAGGTAACAAATATCATGAACTACACAAAATTTAATTCCTTGCTTATGTGTGGAAGAGTTGAACATCCTTCCCATCCACCATGCAGAGAGTGAAGCAGTAGGTGCTTTTTCCCAAGATCATTGCTTGCAATGTGTGTGTGTGTCTGTGATACGCTCCTATTTGTGAGGAACTTGTGTGGATATAGTGTGCTGCTACAAAACATAAAGCTGTTGTTGCAGTATTTATTCAAGTTGCCTGGGAGATTACCTGTTTTCCCTGGTTCTTGAGGCCATTAGCTCTGAGAAGGGGGGGACATTTAACAATGCAAAATGAGCATTTATTGTACACTGAAGATGGGACTCTGCTTTACCTTGATGATCTAGGAAAAGGTAAAGATGTTGCAAACTTCCTGGTATTCTTAGGCTGTCCATCCTGCAGTTGGCATCTGTCGTTTCAGTGACCTGTGTCAGCTGATTTGATTGCTTTGTCTTTGGAACTTGCTTCTGCTTCTTAGTTGTGCTTTGTGGTGTGATACATGGAATCACTAAATCATCAAGTTTGGGAGAGATCTTTAAGATCATCAAGTCCAACTGTCAACCCAGCACTACCACTTAACCTCTAACCAACATCACCCAGCACTGCATCCAGATGGTTTTTGAACACCTCCAGGGAGGATGACTCCACGACCTTCCTGGGCAGCCTATTCCAATGCCTGGTCACCTGAACAGTGCAAACATTTTTTTAATAACTACTTTGAATCTCCCCTGTCTCAGCTCAAGGCCATTTCCTGTGATCCTCTCACTGCAGGCATGGCAGAAGAAACTGGCTCCACTTCACTACCACCTCTCCAGCAGTTGTAGAGAGCGCCAAGATCCCCCCGAGCCTCCTCTTGACAGGACTAAATAAACCCAGCTCCCTCAGCTATTCCTCATTAATATTCAGAAAAGCTAGACACACAAGATGTGACTTTGAGCATTTCCAGAAAGGGATTCCCAGATGGGAATAACAGCATTTACCTCCTATTCCTGGTGCTAGATCTAGAGGTGATGAATGGCATCTAGAGACTAAAATAGGTCTGGGCTGTCAGCATCCCTGTGAAAGCAAGGAGATGTCCAGGCAGGACAAAGGCATTTCACTATCTAATGGGCATGCTACAGAACCCCATAAATAATCTTGTGCACACACTCACATTTACAGCACTGAAGTGCCTGCTCTAGACTCTGTGTCTGAGAACTAAAATGTAGTGCTGCGTATGTTGATATTCAACCTTGGTGAAGGTACCTCTTGTAGATAGGACCTAGGTTGTAACAGTATTCTCCCAGAGATTTGTTGAAGTGCCTATGTCCACACCACCTTCCCATTCCTGGTGCTCTGCTTGAACACTGCTGCTAAGAGATTGAACCACAGGATGCATTCCTGTGAAATAATAATGGTGCAGAGAGCTCCTCACAGTACACTGTGCCAGCTCTTGTTCGGCAGTTTGTCTGCCCTTATGGTTTTAGTCAAAGTGGAAAGTGAGTTACTTTAAAATACAGGAGATTACTGCAGCAGCAATTATTTGTCTCCATGGTTTAGATTCACAAGTCCTGATTATGTTTGACAATTGATAGAAAGTGTCAGTGCTTGTCTGATGTAAAAAGCAAAGCACATGCACGGCTTGGGAGGCGTGGGGTGGGGAGAGCTGAAGAGCTTGGAATTAGAGCCTGGGGTAAGAAAAAGGTGGGGGGAAGGTGTTAAAAATCTGTCTTTAGTATTAATTTCTAATATAAAGATTGAGTTAGAAACAGCAGGTGGCTGATCTCTTACAGCTGAATGCAGTCAGTGCTCATTTTCATCTCATTTTAACTGTGTCTTTGCTAATATGTTTTCCAGTTTTTAATAAAGCTGAGAAATTGTGATTTTAATCCTGCATGTTGGAATTTCCTTAGTGAGTTGACAGTTTAATCTCTCGAGGTAGAAGTAGTTGATGCTTCTCTCTAGTACCTCTTTCAGTCACAGTTTAGTCACCTGTCTTGTTCCCTTAGAAGTTGTAATGTGGTCTTCATTGATTGCAGGGAAGAGGGGGAAAATATGGGTATGCCCAGGTGCATTTGGTTATATCACTTTTTCTTTTCTTTTTTATTTTTCCGGGACTGAGCTTGATTCACTAATGAATTTACATATAAATGGTATTAAAACTATTACATGCTGACCCTTACATAAACTGGTCTGTAGAACTAAGGCCAAACCAGAGTTTGTGGGAAGCAGCGCTATGCAGCTTTGGAAAATGCCAAGTTAGGTTTTTCAATGGTTTGGCTTCAGAGAATTTTAGAAGAATTAGTTTTCATTTCTCATCATTATATTTAACACTCAGGATGTTTATTTTCTTGGTGTAGATATTTGTATATACCTGGTGTTGTTTTCAAAAATCTAGTTGATGTTTCTTTAAGCTTCTTTTTTTGTTGTTGTTAATTACTAGTACTAAGAAAATGGGCAGCATCAGAGCCTTGTGTTCACTATCTACTTAAAGCTGCAAATGTGTGAAAGTACAGCAGGCTGATACTAATTTCACATTCTTCCTAAAAGGGTGAAAGCTAAATGATCTTCTTTCAAAGTTGTTTTTAAAAGAAAGACATCTTCTTTTCTGATTTTATTTAATATATAGCTGGGAAGTAGCCTAGCACATGACAAATGGAATGGTAAAAGGGAAGGAGCCTTTATTGTTCTGTCAAAGCAGTAAAAATACACAGAGCACAAAGATATGCTGCCACAGCTGCTCCTGCTGCCAACTAAAGCAGGTCCAGAGCCTGTGTCGTCCTAGACGGTTAGGGAGGCAACATTTCTGGGTTTTGGTTTGGGGGTTTATTGAGAAAATTAAATTGAGATTCAGTGAGCAGCATGAAGGAAGAAAGTGGTGCAGATCCACCCCACCTCTGTGTGCAACATCTCTACAGGCACTTCTAGGAAACTTCTTGTCCCATCGTTCCAGTGAATGATTGCTGTGCTGTGTACAGTGTGATGTTCCTTGGCCCAGGACAGCCATGCTTGCACCAGGACAAGGGTTGAGTTGGAGGCTATATGATTCCTTTTGGATTAAAGGATCAGGAAAGCAGGTTCAGGGTGCAGGATGGTGTGTAGGCAGAGTAGTTAACACTCCTGCTTCTCCCCAGTTGTCTCTTCTATTGAAGAAAACCGTCACTCAGGTACAGTTACAAACTGCAGCTGCACATATGCTACTGACAACACTTCCCTTTTTGTGGGGAAGAAAGGAAAAACTCCCCGAATAGAGTTCTATGGAAAACAAAAAAACCAAACAACCAATTTAGGTATTTGAAATAGTGAATACCTTGTCATTTCTAGGGGCAGTAAATTGATGTTGTAAACTTCTGTGCTATCAGGAAGCTCTGTGAGATAATGACTTGCTACAATAATCTTTTGGAGTCAAAATCCTAGCTTTAATTACAGCTTGGCTCATATGGGAAAGACTTCACTGCTTTCTGGGCTAGATGCCAGGCCTAGAAAGGCCAGTCAGCTATTGACTTTGGCACAACTGGCTGTACTTGGTCAAGAGGCAGGAGTGATACCAGAACATAAGTAAGATGGTGTGGGAAGTCCCTGCTCTGCTTTACTGCAATGGTTTGGTTTTCTCTTCCTTATCTCTTTTTGTTCCAAATGGGTTGGCGGTGGAGAGATCTGTTCCCCTTGCTTCAGCTGGCCTGGATTAACACTTCTCTGCTGCATGACAAATCAAGACAGCAGTGATCATGGCGCTGTTTCACTGAGCTGCAAATTCTGGGGCAACATTAACTTCATGTTCTCTACAAAAATGTGGATATGCTTTGATTCACAAGAAAAAGCTGGAAGAGGGCGGGGGGAACCTCTGCATATTTTTTACACATCCCAAATCTTTTGGGACTATAATACTGAGCATGAACAAGGGGAACAGGGACAGGTCACCCCAGTGCCAGATCATATTTTGCTGAAGCAATCACATTTCATTTCTCCAGGAATTGGTAATGCTATTCTGGACATCCCCCTGGTTTGCAATAGTGGAGCTTGGAAGGAATCAGATTTGAGGTGCGCACAGAAAAGAAAGCAGAAAGGTCACTTCTAATATAACCAGACCTTGCTTTTCACCTCAGATATCATGAGTGTGTTTGAAAGCTAGGGCGAAACCCCACAGCCTCTCTCTATCCTCCCAGAAATCTTTAGCTTGTGTCTTGCTCCCACCCCCAGGGAGAGAAAACACCTCTCTGATGCTCTGGAGCAGCCGGGCCCAGGTTCAGTAAGATGCTGGGAGCTCTTAAGTTTTGTGACCACACCCTCCTTCTGGTGCTGGTGATACCTTCCCTCAGAGGGGAGGACTCTTACACTTTTGAGATTATTTTAGTCTTTTCAGACTTCCCAGGGCTGTTTCAATCTCACTTCATCTCTAGAGCTGAAATGGGTCAATGGGACAAGATCTGGCCCAGAGTCTGGTTTCCACTCCCTGCAGTGTAGCAGTTGGTATAAGTCCATCTGACCACGCTAAGAATGGCAGGTGTTGGTGTTCCAACAAGTTTAAGATTCCTGGGTTTGTTTTTTTTTTTTTTTTTAAGAAAGACCCTGCACATACTGGTTTCTCCTGGGCTGCACAGCGTAGGAGAGGCTGTGAGGAACTCCAGAGCAGGATGCCCAGGGATGCGAGGGGACAGATTCCTGTGCATGTGGGGGCCCCAGACTTCCTGGTCTGTAAAGCTGCAGTGCAGTTATAGTTCATGCAGTTTTATATTTATATTACTGAGTTGCTGTTTAGCGTCTCTATGTGGGGAGATGGACTTTAGGAAAATAGTGCAGCAGGCAGTCTCACCTGCAGAACTAATCACCCAAGATTAGGAATAGGCCACAGCTGAGTCCAATAAGAAGAGTGCTACAAAAGAGCAGGTTGGCTAGCTAGTTATGAAGAGAGGGCTGCAGTTTGCTAGCTAGCTGTTAAGAGAGAGCTGCAGTTTGCTAGCTGGCTGTGAAGAGTGATGGCATTTGTTGGCTGCACTGTGAAGCGAGATGGATGTATTGGCTGTGAAGAAGAGGAGTCAGATGACTGCTGCAAGGACCAGGGACAGGCAGCGCATAGAGCAGCTGTGTTGAGAAAGAAACTTCAAGGACGTATGAGGCCCTGGAGATATAAAATCCCTTGTGCTATAATGACGCTAGAAGTCGTGATAAGACGACATCTCTATGTATTCAAAAAGAATTTTTTTAAATTTTTCCTATTTATATTTCCAAGCAAATATAATTAGGAATATAGGCCTAATCCTGCTATTTAAAGTCAGGGAGACTAGAGTTTGAGGCTTGATAGCATAATCACAGCTGATGAATCTGCATATCTATGCAGTTTTGTTTTGCGGTGGGCTTTTTTCTGCTTTATATTACCTAATGATAAATGTCCCTTTAAGTCAGGGGCTTTTCCATTTCAAAATTTAAAGGAACTTCTCTGCTGATAGTTGTGCTTTTATGAAGAAGATGTATTTTGCAGATGGTAAATTCCACCTGGAACCTATGAATATTTACTTCTCTATCCATATGCATAAATATTGTCTCTGTATACACCTAAAGATAGACTTTAATTTTTTAAATTAAGCAGCTTCCAGACTCAGTGACAATGACTGTAGATGGAACTGCTTGAGGCATTCATATAGCTTTACCACAGCCTTCCCACTAACACAGTTCCTTTAATTGTTCTAAAATTGATTTCGATGGTGAGAACAATTAAATAAAGGCCACTTGCTATTGAGACAACAGCCACTATTTATAGCATAATCAGAGCAGGTTAAAGTAGAATTCTGAAGGATGCTTGTTCTTAATAGTGCTGTTCAGTCACCACTGAAGATTTGTTACTTGTACTTTGTGTAAAGTAACAAACTGCTCAGTTCAGGTGGCCATTTCACAACGCTCCTGTTGCTGCCCTCAGGCCCTTTCCAGCCTGAAGCTTAGAACCACTCTGTAAGCACAGACAAAAGTAGTATGACTGCATGGGATCTACTTGCTATGGGAGGATATCTCACTGACATTCAGACATGACTACAGTTACTTCAGGCTCCACACTTCCTCTCTCCAAGGAGGCTGTTAGTTATACGCTGTCTTGAAAACCACAAACGTGAAGTGCTGAGTGTGGGATTCTAAGAACCCCAGTGAGAAGTAGTTCAACTTTTAGTTGAAGTTCCTGTTTAAGAGTGTGTATATAAGCAGCTGCAAAGCTATCACTGCTGTATAGGCTGGACACAAGGGCTTATGTTGGAAGGTGTTTATAATGGAGCCAGGATTGCTAAAGATCGATGTATTTCATTGCAGATGCGATGAGTATGTCACACAGCTGGATGAAATGCAGCGGCAACTTGCAGCAGCTGAGGATGAGAAGAAGACTCTGAACTCCTTGCTTCGAATGGCTATCCAACAGAAACTGGCCTTGACCCAGCGCCTGGAACATTTGGAACTGGACCATGAGCAGTCCAAAAGGGTGCGCACAAAGTCTGCCTCCAAAGCCAAGGGCAGTAACCCCAGTGTAAGTCCCATTCGGTCCTGTGGAGACAGGTCTGAAGGATCTGTCCTGAACAACCAGGTGTTTTGTGGTGAGAAATATAAAATCTGTTGTGACTAGGACACGTCTAGAAAAACCATAATCTGCATCTTATTTTATGCTGTAACTGTCAGCGTAAATC
The DNA here is from genome assembly GCF_963513975.1 of Fringilla coelebs. Taxonomy (NCBI): domain Eukaryota; kingdom Metazoa; phylum Chordata; class Aves; order Passeriformes; family Fringillidae; genus Fringilla; species Fringilla coelebs. The sequence continues at coordinate 743,859 of NC_140039.1, forward strand.
CCCACTATCTAACGTCACGATGAGTTGACTTGTACTAGTATGTTGTTGAACCAGGTAATACAGATGTATTACTAGTGGTCCTAACTGTAGCTAATGCATAAGTATGGGGATACTATTAACAAGTTAATAGTGGAAACCAGTTAGCTTTTTCCACAATTGACATGTCTGGGGTTTGCTGTTTATGGTAAGTGTTAAGAGTACGCCTGATAGAGTATGTATCTGGTGTTACTGTAGTTTGTATAGCACAAATGTGATCCTTTCTCCAGGGTTGCAGTATACTTCAATAAATGCTTTCATAGACAGAAACAAACAGAAAACCTTCTTTGTTACTGTGGCTTAAGTGGGGAAAAACAAAGGTTAAAATTGGAGCTGTCTCCAGAATTTATACCATTTGGAAACTGGAGTCAAACTTAATTTGCCTGTTGTAGCGGATGTTAAATACTTGCTGTTGTATCACCACTAACCAAAGTCCTAAAGCTTTTATAGGCTATAAAAGCTAAAACAAAACCTGGTACATTATTTACACTCTGCGTCCCTCTCTTCAGAGGGATAATCAGAAGAAACTTGCACATTTATATTAAAAATATGCAATATTAACTCTATCTGATACAAAATTCAAAGTGTTAATTGGGATTCTACCTGGTAGACAGTTCCACTTTAAGAAGTTACGTCCTGAAAGGTTCTGTGTGGTCTTAGGTTGCTCCTTGCAAGCATAACACTTTGGAAAGAACCCGTCTGAGATATCCTTTACAGGAAAGTAGCCACACAATATGTATGTGTAGAATTAGTGTGACTATGGTCTAGCATTGTCAGTCACAAACAGTTTTTCTCAGCTCTCAGTATTAACCTAAATAGGTAGCATTTCAGAGCTCTGATCATTTTTTAAGTACACGGAAGGTACTGCATTCCATATGCAAGCCATGTGTTTCACAGGGCTCTACATTAGAGGCACAGGAAATTGATCCAGATTATCCTGCTAATAATGATTTATGAAGTAGCTTAGTGCACATATTAATCTTTAAAAACTAATAAACCTTTGTTTGATATTGAACTTTTAAGGGGCCTTTCTACCCACTTAATTACAATAAGTTTGACAGTATAGAAGTGTACTTTCTAATTGGTGCCTACATAAGAAAAAAAGATTTAAAATGTTGCTTCTAAAATTGTGGAAAATTTGTGGAGCACAGAAAGGCACAGGTCTTTGTTTAACCCGGAGTTTGAAGTGCCTAGCCTCAGACTTTATTTTAATGTAAAGCCCTGTTCATTTTGTACTCTTTCAAATACTTTTGTACGCCTGTAGTGTTACTAAAAGAAATGCAAGCCTGTGCTGGTGAGTGCTCGATAGCATGGTTCCCAAAGCCATTCTAACCCTGTGCTGTGCTTGTGCTCCGCTGCCTGTGCTTGTCCTTACTCCCAGCTTGCTCTGTGAGCTGCCCGTGCGCACGCAGGAGATATCCCAGTGCTAACAGAAGCTAATGAGAGCATGGCTGGTTTTCCCGCTGAGGGGAAACCATGGGAAATTTTGGCTTCCCAGATATTTTTAGACATGTTGGGGGAAAGTTTAAATTACTACAGTGAGATTTTAAACAAATGGAACTTTGATATAAAGCTGGGAACCATGGAAATGCTGCAGCCCAGAGCCAGAATTTCATTTATTGATCTTGAGAAGAATCAAAAAACCTCAAGTGATTCAATTCTAATACATTTCTAAAACATGACTGTTTGGGGTTTAAACAAATTTCAGTTCTGGTTTTAGAAACTAGGCCCTGCGTGTCTGTTACTACTTCTTTTAGAAAATACTGAATTCACCTGAATTTGAGCTTTAATATTGCTAAATAGCAGGCTTGATATTTTAGAAGAGATATATTTTATAATTTTCAATCCTGCTTTTCTCTTTGCTGCACAATCTTCCAAAAGGCCTTTATTCTTCTCATTCCTACATTAAGTACAATTTAAAAATACATGGTGAAAGCAGGCTTTTGAATGCTAACTTTCTCTGCTCTAATAGACTCAGTAAAAATTCTGCTTCCACCATAGTAGGGAGCTTTAACACAGTTTTCACTGCTTCCATGTCTCTAGTGACAGTACTTTTGCGAAATACTCATGGCAAAAAGGTAAACTGGAGAAATTAATTGAATGCATTGTTAGGTTTTTCTTCAAATTAGTTGGAATTTTCTGTAACAATTCTAGTGTTACCAGACAGTGGCTATTGCTTTTAGGCTTGGCTCCTTCTTTCAGTTCCAAGTGTGAGCAATTTTGCTATTAGCCCAATAGCCTTGGTGATCATTTGCATCTTCAGTCATTTCTGCAAATATTTAAAAAGCCCTAACAGCCAGCCTGACTGCTGTTTGAGTCTATCACCGTTATGGTTTATCCTGTCAGAAAAAGAACTGAGGAATGGTGTAAAGTTACTTGACCCTGCCGTTTGTATTTTTAGGTAATATTTAAGACTGAGTCTTTTTAATTCTTGATTAACAATTTCTTGAGAAGTTCATTTACTGTAAGTCTTTCTTATCAGTCTCAATGGGTTGGGGTAAAGCATGGAAAATTCCTTAAGCCATCACCTACCTCTTCAAGCAGGCTCTTCTGAATGATTCTCTGCATAGGCCTGCATGATATTCTGACTTGCATGTTTCTGGAGAACCTAAAGCTTCACTGAAAACATTTCTTGCACACTCACTGCTTTTAACTTATGCTTGAATAGCAAAGCTGTATTCAGTACTTGTAAGAATCCTTCTTTCTGCAAAGCTGTTGCTTCCAGGCTGAGCCCACAAAGCCTTGTTCACCCACTGGAAAGGCATCTGCAAGCTGGAGTGGCTGCTGTTCCCCCAGCCAGCTAACAGACCCTCAGCCAACTAACCTGCCTGTGCAGCACATGGGTGGGGTTAAGTTTTCAGTTGATTGAGAAATAAACACTGATTTTTTTTTTTCTAATGCTATTTTATTTTTCCATTTTTCAGCTGTAGAGTAGTCCCTGGAGAAGGCCTTTCCAACAGTGCAACACATTTCTTAGCCCTCCTCACTCTGGTTCAAAGTGGTGGCTCATTGCACACAGAATGGAAACCACTGACCTGATCCTAACTTTTGAAAACACCTTTTCCTATATATTACCTGAAACCTTCCCTTTCTTCCTGAAGCTATAAAACAAACAAGCTTTACCTATAAGTGCTGCTGCAGTAAGAAACCTTACAAGTGCTGAAGAAACCTACTTCAAATGTAATCCTCACCATATTAGTCTGTGCTCTCCTAGAAATGTTGGTTGGGGGAATTTACTTAATTGCAGATGCTCATTTTTTACCTGATTGTTAAACCTGTGCACTTTTGATATTTTTCTTTAGCTTCTTTAATTCCTTATGTAGAAGAGTTTATATAAATGCAGTGGTTTGTGCTCATAGTCTCTCTCCAATTTGAAACTTGTGACTTATGAATTATATATCAGCATGTGGCAGAGATTTTGGGGGGGCTCTAGATTGTGATTAGAAAAGAGTTTCAACAAAAAGCAGGAGCTCTGCTAAACTATGTGCTGTGCTTCAGTATCTTTTTTTTATTAAAATGTTATGCTTTATATGTTTAAATTACTGATTTTTTAACTGCCATGTTCATTAAGAAATCCAGGGTATTCCAATTCTGGGGTTTTTTTCATATCGTATTATTATTCTTAGGAATAGTTCAATGTAACAAGAAGAAAACTTGACTTTGCTCTGGTTAAAACAGTAATAGGCACTTGAAAAATATTAAATAAGGAGTATTACACATAAATTCCAGAATTCCTGGGTTTTAGGAAGTTGAAGTATTATCGATTAACAGAATTTTATACAACTATACCAGTTAAATTCCAAATTGGAATTGTTTTGTTACTTTTTCATTTTATTGTGCCAAATTATGGTACATTTAGAAAGAAAAATTCTAAAGTGGTCAGTGATAGGGTGTTATCTGTCAGCGCCTTTCTGTCACTCATTATTGCCAGTAGTGCCTTTGATAATTTGAAAGGAGACTCATAGAGTAGTGTAGGCTAAGTCCTGTCACTTAGGAGGAATGGAATGGCTGGTTTGGAATTTGTTAAAGATGTGGAGCAATAAGTGCAAAGTGAACTCCCATTTCGCACATTTTTAATGGTAGGCTTACTATAGAGTTTATATATTCAATTGTAAAAAATTCTGTTAGTCAATGATATTTCATCATGCAAATCCTTTCAAATTCGGGGTATAGAGGGGAAAAAATCAAAACCACAAACCTGAACAAACATGACTACACTTTGGGAGCCAGATGGACTCATCTTGAACAGATGAGCAGTATATGGCCACATTTATGGTATCAGTCTGGGAATGTGTCAGGAATGTCGCTGACTGTGAGCGGTGGTGGGGGCAGGAGCCACGGCACTGTGTGCAGATGTGAACCGCAGCGCATTGGGATCTCCTTTGCATGTTGTATCTAATTGTGATTTCAGCAAACAGAAAGAGAGAAGCTCATCAACAAGCCGTGCCGGGTTCTCCATGGCTTGGTGAGGCTCATGTGGATGATTAAATTGGTACTTGCCGGAGGGGAGCCCTCCCACTTCTCAAAAAAAGTACAAATTGAATTAATATTGACAGTGCAGAAAGGATTTCTGTTTGCTGGAAAAAGCATTATTATTCCTAGATGTGGGGACTTATATTTCCATCTTCTGTTACGCTATTGGTTCATAAGAAATATTGTTGCATTTAAAATTACTACATTTGTATGTGGGTATTTATTTGAAATGATGTCAAAGTACTGTATTATGTTCTATGTGCATTACCTTTTAGTGGTGGGTTGGTCTCCATTTAATGTCCTGTGCATGTTTTCTTGCCAAGTAACCTTTACACAGATCTGAAAAACAAAAAAGTTATGCTTCTTAAAATGATAACTATGTTAATTGGATAACCTTAGGCGGAGGGGTGGAGGTCAAAACACTGCTTCCAGATTAATAAAATGGTTTTTAATCTAGGAAAGCAATGTGCCTGCGTAAAGGTAGTCACATTGGCAGGAGCAATAAAAGACAAAAGGAATTGCGTGTTCTGCCTCTTGGTTTTGTGGTTTAAGAAGGTGCTGGTTTAAGTAGTTGGCTGAGGAGATTTTCAGCCGGGTGCCAAATAAATACTAATTTTTATCTGAAAGAAACTGAATACCTCACATGAAGTTTTCTGCAGAACTAGAAAATTAATTATTTGTGCTCACGTTCAGGAAGCACCATCCTGTCCTATTCCATGACATCTTCATGGATTAGTTTTGGCCTGGATCCGACTGCTTTAATGTGTCTGCTTTCACTGAACAGCCTTGCAAACACTTGTACAGGGAAACTAAGGGTAGGACTAAGACTGTGGTATTAGTGTTGACAATTCATCCTGAAATTGCATCTTAATTTCTCATGTACTCTCCAACATACTCACATACTGTTAGGGCCCCATCCAGCCTGGCCCTGAACACTTCCCTGGAAGTATTTCCTGGCTTTTTAAAGTCCCTTCCAACCAGTCAGGGGTTCTTTGAAAATCCATTAAGTTGATGTTTGTCCAGTAGAATTAGCAAACAAACTCACAAAAAGACCCTGAAAAAGAATGCCAAAATTCTGAGGGCAAGGCTGAGGTTTGCCCCATCAATACAAAGATATTCCTGGAGCAGTGACTTCAAGTTGTCCCCTAGAGACATCCAATGTAGTTTTATACTCTAGTTTAACAGCTCTTGTGCCCCCAGGTAGGTTTCTCAGAACCGTTCTGCTGGTTGTTTCTCTATCTGGTAGCAGTCAGCTGCATAACACCAGCTCATCAACGTTATTTATAGCTGGAATGCAAGATGCCAGTTTTTCCTTGGGCATTGAAAACACTTGTTCAGGGGTATGCAGTGAATCAGCAGAGCGTGTGTGCTGGGACACTTGCCCTGCTTGTAGACGTCTGCATTTTCTATAACAGGAGTTTTACCTGCAGGATGATCTGCAGAAGAAACATGTAAATCCATCTGCATGCACGTGAGAGCAGACCTGTGAAACAGTAAAACAGGATTCAAAAATGCTTTGGTAAGAAAGAAAATGAGAAAACTGTCGAAGTATTTACATTAAAAGGAGAGTATTTACATTAAAAGGTTGTCTAGTGAATGGCTATTAATGAAAACATTCATTTCTTTGACTCTTTTCTGTGTAGAAAAATCCCCTCCCTAAGCCCTGGGGGAAATGTTGCCTCAGCAGAGATGGAGGGTGGGTTCAGCATTCCAGCTGCAGATGTGGCTGGCGTTAAGTTTGTAGGAGAGGAATCTGCCAGCAAATGTCGCACTCCTGCCTCCTGTGGAGTCAGTAATCCAGCAGTGATTCTTTGTTTCTTGCAAGTGAGGCTTGAAAACAAGTTGCTCACTTCCCAAAAGAGGAACAGATCAGATTTCTGGATGTACCGAGACACCTGAAGATCAGAGACCTGGAAGTTCCCAGGTACCTGGTTTTGTGGGATGAAGGCAATGAACATTGAGGTGCTTTTTGGAGATCCCACTAGATAACATTAAAAAATCAGGCTAGACAAATTATTACAGTAGTTAGAGTTTAAAAAATATATTCACATTCTTGTGATTTTTAAAGGCTGATGTAGTAGATGGACCTACAGGATCAGGAAAAGGTGTTTTTGCATCCAAGAACTTTGAAGAAGCAATTAAAACCAAAAAAGATCACCTCTGGGAGCTCATAACTAAGCAAAGGGCTAGTTAATGTGATTATTCTGAGTGTGTTATTGAGTGTTATTTTGAATGTTTATCTATAAAAGTTTCAAGCAAACATTCGTTAGTCATTGTTGGGAAAATTGCTCATACTCAAACTACGCAAAAGATAGCTTCATCTGTCCTTTTCCAGGAAAAGAGGGGAGAATACTGCTTCCCAGTGCAAATGCAAGTTTCCCCAAGAAGGAAGTAATCACAGCTAAGGAGGGGATGTTTTTCTTTATCCTTACTGGTATCTCAGAGGTAACCTGCGAGCTGATCTGCCCCTTATCTTACCCAGCCCTGTCACTTTGGGACACGCTGCTCCTGAACTAAGCAGGCGGGTTTGATAGTTATCAAGTGAAAGGGTTGTAAAATGCTCTAGGTCCAGCAACTGTTTAAAAAACTCAAAAAGCCCAGGAAAGCAAACTAAAAAGCTGGATCTGGTTCTAGAATTTAGAGTACTTCTGAAGCAGAGGTTATACACTGAGTGGGAGCAGTGTAATGAAAGCTGATTTTTGTGACTGTGCTGGAGAAAACCTGGGAAAAAATTTAAAATTTAGACCAAATCTATACTGATATCTAACTAGGACAATGTATGTAATGTGTTACTTGCAGTTGAAAGTTACACACATGAGCAAAGCTCGAGTTAGCTAGATGTAAATGAAGTGAGTTTAAGGCAGGCTGAAGTGAGTTAGTGCATGTCCAGACCTCCCATCAGCCTCATGAGAATAAGAATTTAACTAAGCTGAAAATTACTTTCAGGGTAGAACCCTCAAATACTGTGGCTTTTCACTGAATCGTGTCATGGTAGAAGTACACTGTATGTAGCCAAATATCTACCCTTGTGGCTATCTTTACATTGCAAGAATTTTGAACAATTTTATATATTTGAAGCATCTCTGATGTTACTTTTAAAAGAAATATAAGCAGGTGGACATTTGGGCTCTGAATGTTCTAGGCTAAAATACTGTAGCAGGCTTAACAGGCAGGAGAAACTTCCATACTGATGTTTTAATATATGGTTTTAAAGCAATCATAAGAGGAAGAAAAAACATTAAAAGAGTGAAACTTGTAAAAATAAATTCTCACTAGCAATTACATGATCCGTCCTCAATAACAACATTAAGGGGTTTTTTGAAACAGATCATTTCTGCTTTTCAAACAGTAATCTATTTGAGGAATTACAATCCTTCATTTTTAAGGAGAGAATAAGAAATAATTCATTTAACTATATGTTTCTTCATATTGCTTGACATCATTTCTTTTTTATCTTCTCCATAAAACTTTGCTCCCTATTTTGTACACAGAAATTTTCAGTTCAACATTGTCTCAGCATTCAGACGCATGCTAACTCACATTTAGCGAAAAAACTCAGTTTGGCAGTTCTGTAATAACAAACAATTTCCCTTTAATTTCTGGTGGTGAGACTGCTACTAACTATGACAGTTATTTTTAATTATATTGACTAAACATTCAGGCAGCTTCTACCAATCTCAAATGTTGCTTAGCTTTTTTTTCCTCTGTGGCTTCTACCCTGGAATTCAAATTAATGCAGCTCAAAGCTTTATCAAGGGATAAAGAATTAAATATTTGATCCAGCAGTGAATCATCAGCTTCCTTCTGTTGCCAGATGAACAACAAACCTTTATTGAGCTATGTATCAGAGCCCTGGAGCTGGAGCAGAAACCTCTCTCCTGTTTAGCAGTCGGATGTCTCCATCAGGGAGCAGAGTGCTGACATGCCATGCATAGTGTTGGAGGGAGGCTGTAGCATGTGATCTTACCTGGCTCTAAGGAGTATCCTAAAATTACCCTGCCTTATTAAGATGGGAAAAGCATTAATTCTTTTTAGCTGGTAATCAAAAGGTTGTTTAGTAACAGGTCTCAAAAATAAGATTCAGTTTGTAAGAGTAAGTTCCCAGCTTACAGAATTCCCAGCTACCAGCTCTCACCAGTACACATAATAACGCAGTTGCTGAATGTCCAGAGCAACTCCCTTTGGAAGTCAGCTTGGTGAAGTAACATTGACTGTGTTCTGCATGGAGGGAGGAGAATCCGTGGTGGGAGTTGAAAAATAGTAAGAAATGTAAAAGGGTTGTGGCCCTTGTGCCTGAACATGCAAAATATAATTATTGGCAGCTGTGTGGAATCAGGGAGCAGTTCTGGGAAAGAACATGAGATGGCAGTGTGATACAGGGCCAGACAGAGCCTGACAGGTCCAGAGAGAGCCAGGCAGGGCCAGGCACCCCCAGCCAGCAGGACTCATCAACTCACAGGACCCTCTGCTGCTTCAAGGAAAATGGGAGCTGAGAGCAGATCAAAGCTGGTCACACTTCTACACTAAGAGATTTGACTTTTGTCTCAAGAATTCTCCCCTTCACCCCTGTCCTTCTCCCTTTTGTTCAGGTTTGCCATGGTTACCCGTGGTTTTGTACAGCTCACCTTGGATGTATTGCTTGCTCTTTCAGTGAGTCACTGGCTTGGCAGCTCAGGGGTATGCAGCTTTATGGATGGATGGATACCAGTGCTGCAGGTGATTACCCTGTGTCACATGGCATACAATAAATGGAACCACAATTGTGAAGTTTTTATCTTTGGGGGGGGGGGGGGGGGTGTTTGTTTTGTTTTGTTTTTTGTTGTTTGTTTTTTTTTTATTGCTTTGGTAACCCACTTCACTTCCTGAGTGTTGTCCATGTCTCACATAAGTATTCTGGGCTTGTGCAGGATCTGTTGTGCATAGAACACTGAACAAATTAACTGCTTGTTAATTTCAGTGCCTAGCAGGAATGGGTTGGGGCAGCGAAAGCTGTCTTCAGCTCAGTGTTAGGTTTGACAGAGTGGTTGGCAACCACTGAGAGTTTGATCTGCACCTTCCCCTTTGTCCATCCATAACCCCAAGTCTGAGAGCCCTGCTTCAATCAGCATGGCCGAGGTTTGGTCCCAGTTGAGTCCAGCAGCCAGCAGCCAGGCTGAGAGATGTGGCTACCTAAAAGTGAGCACTTCCACATATTCTCAGTCACCACTTACTGGCATTGCCAGCTTGCAGGGAGGCTTTGTGAAAGGTAAGAAACCAGGCAGGCAATGCTGAGGGTCCTGCAGCAGACATCATCCTATTGTACAGAGAGGAACAAAGCTAAAATTACTGAAATCAATCAAAAATCTCATTATGTAATAGATAGTGTGGCCACATACATGCTGCATACATGCCTATTTCATTAGTTTAGGCAGTTTTGCTGCCAAGAGCTGATGTGGAAGCTACAGTAATAAGTAAGTCCCAGTGGCATAGCTGCAAAAATTGGTGTAATTCCTCACTAGCAGATCGACCTGCTTCATGAAAAGTAGTAAATAATTCTATTATTTAATCAACAATTAAAGGCTAATAGCACTCCTGAAAAGATTTGATTTTTCTCAGAGAGTTGAAGGAACTCCACCAGAAACTCCGCTCTTGGATCTTCAGTTCATTTCCAATTGTATTTTTTGACTTGTGAGTGAAGTCATATGGCAGAACAGTTGCTGCTGCTGGAAAGGTATTTAAGTCTCACAAATGGATTGCTAGTGAAGACCACACTACTTAAAGCCTGCCTTTGCTCATCATAGTGACAACTAAGAAAATATAGGTATTAAGACAAACAGCCTAACATCTCCTGTCTATTAAGTATATCCAAAATGTCTACACAAGGTAAAAACTAAATCTAGTGTATATTTTGGGAGACAAATATCTAGAAATAAAAATGCTTTGGCTAAAAATCCACAGATTGTAATTTTTCAAGGAAGTTCAGGCTTTATATAATTTATATCTCCCATGTGACAGAAAACAGGCATGTCATTGCAGGGCAGGAGCTGTATGTAGACCTTTTCCTCTGCCTCTGCTTTATGATTCTGCTAAGCCCAGCATAGGCTGGGCAGGACTGTGGTGATCACCCTGGGCTGCTTGAATAGCTCATGACACTATTGAAATCACCAAGATCTTGGTAACGCATAGACCAGCCAAGTCTGTGAGAGGAGCAATTGATGATGGCTGGTGTGAAACTTTATGAGAACCTTTGCATATTTTCATGAAGAGTCATAGAGAATCTGTTTTCAAAAAGCATACATCTGTATTCTGGATAGTTTAATAATAGATTACAGAAATATTGTACTAACCATTTTGCTTTGGGTTTTTTTCAGAGTTAAGTTTTACTAAATATTTTGGCTTCAGCTAATTTGCTGGGTCACCCTTCCGTAATGGAGTAATTCCATAATTGAAGAATTGTACATAGAGTAACAAAAAAAAAAAAAAAAAAAAGAGAACTCTTTTATCAGAATTCAAAATGAGTCAGTGTTTGTTTCTGAACCCAGATTAACAGTGACTAGGGTGACAAAAATCAAGTGCTGGAATTCCCTCTTTCTGTTTAAAAGCTATACCTTGCGTCTTCCAGACCATTGTGGCATGTATTAGAAATCAATATTTCTGGAGTAAATTTCTAATCTAGTGGTGCCGAGGAAAAAACATTATTTCCCTTTCCTGTTTGACAGAGATTCCAGTTTTAGTACCTTTCTAATCAAAGCAGCAATCTGACAGAATCTCAGTTTGGCTGATTTCAGGGCGCTGAAAATCTTGGGTAAAGTCTGCAATGCCCTTTAGATTATTTAATTTCTGAAAGGGCTTAAGTCTAATTCTGCTCATTGTTAAAAGCACTTAGATACCTCTGTGCTTTTTCCTTTTGCATAATGAGATTTGTGTACCTGAAAGTCATTGGCTGTGAAACACATCACCCTTGATGCATGATTCAATTCTTAAAGCACACCTTGTTTTTGAAGGTATGAAAAAGTTAGTGTTGTTTAAAAGTGTTTAATTGAATGGTGACAAGCTAAAGCTCCTCATTTACTTTATAATGTGATACAAGAATAAATTATGGACATGGACTTGAAAGGATCTTCTGGGTCACTGAGTTCACCCCCACTGCTGCAAATTTATGTGCACATCTGACAAGTCTACAGCTTTAAGTAACCCCAAATATAAATGCAAACCCACAGTAAACAGAACCTAATCTATACACAGAGGTGTCTATAACACTACTGTGCTCTGTAGTGAGCTCTGTCACGAGTTCAGCCCTGGTATTCTGGGAACAGCCAACAAACAGAGACACTGACTAAACAGGTGAGGATTCTGGTGTCTGTCACACATGTTGGCTGTTAGCTAGTGGTCAGCAACACCTCCTCATCCTCATCATCCTCTCCGGTGAGGACAGTCACACATCAAGTGTAGCCTTTCTGGTCAGCATGTTATGAGTCCCCTAATGTTCCACCCTCATTTTATACTCCAGAGACAGAAGTGAGTGAATCCACCACCCTTGTATTGTAGCTCATTGGGAGTTTTTTTGTCAAGCAATGGCAGCAGGATTACTGTTTTCCCCAGCCCAGCATTTAAAAGGTGAAGAATGGCTCTTGTGCCCTTCTTGGACATAGAGGACATTTTCAGTTGTGAAGATCAGGCTCCAAAAACAGGTGGTGCACGGATCATTCATTACCTGTTGTAAGAACCTAATTCTGCTTTCAGAGAGCCCAAATAGTAACTGAGGTGTATTACCTTACAAAGATCTGAATCAATTTAAATGAAAAAAAACCCCAAACTGTGAAGTCAGTGTATAAAGAATACTAGTGATATTACAAAGTCCAGGATTGGAAATACATCATTGCTAAAAAAAAATTGACATTCAAGCCCCAGTAAATATTTACGTTCACCTACTTCATGATGTGCAGCCAAAATACTATTCCACTCTGCTATGAAAATCTCATGCCAGAGTTTGAAGGCTGCCACAGGACCACAGCCCAAATGGAGGGCTGCTTTACTTTTATGTGCAGTTCCTTATTTCTGTATATTGTTCTGTGGGTTTTTTTCTTCTGGATTCTTGGCTGCTGTGGTAAGAGGGGTTGGTGAATAAGAAATAGACTTGCTTTTGCCTAATATATTATTAAAACAAAACCCAAACCCTACCACAGTAGAGTTTTGGCTTAAATAAATTTTCCCTTGAAAACTAGCTTTGATCAATCATTTCTTTCAGACTTTTTTTTTTTTTCAAATTTAAAAGCAACAGAATAAGTTTCAGTGCTCCCATAAAATGTATTTGTTTTTATTGCATTTTCTGGTTTAGTCTAGTAAATGAGAAATAAAGCAGTTCTGCTTTGCCTGCAAGTGCAAAGGCCCAGCCTCAAATTCATGAGAATGAGATTGCACAAATACTCAAAAGATGTCACAGTAATCTTCAAATCTTTATTTTCACATGAAAAATAGTCTTTTCAGAAAGAGAAGAAACTCCAATCAAAATTCCAAGATTTATAAATAAGGACTCTGTACACAAAGGACCTCTGTTTTTGCCATAGAGTGTCATGTGCAAAAAGCACATGAAGGTCATCCCAAGAATTATGTGATCCGGAACAAAACACAACATGCATTTCCTACAGGACAAGTGGGGCAGAAAAACCCCATGTATTTGCAAAGCCTTGACTTTTTGGTCTCCAATGTCTTATTAAATCTAGAAAAGGTTATTCTTTCCCTCAATAAATCTATCTTTCCTGGACATGCAGTGGTAATCCTCATTGAACTGCAAAGCCTACCATGAAGAAGATTTACTTTGTATTGGGACAGCTCATCTTGTAACAGAATTTTAATGCAATATGACAGGAAAGCTTTTTATTTTTGGAGAGAAAGAATATCTGTATGAACTTTGCTAACCACTCACTCTGCATTTATTGGCCCTTTACTCTTACACTTGCACACATGTGCATTAGATACCAAGGGACTGAAAACAATTAAAACTAGCCCAAGATAAGGACCATATTCAATGACTGCCCAGTGCTTCAAAGCTTAAAGAAGATTTAAGCCCATTGTACTGGGCCCAAAGTAGAATTCACAGCTAAAGTTTAGTAAAACAGAGGCTTTCAGGTCCTCAGCAAGGTCCAGTTCACTGCAGGAGGTTTCTAACCAGTTTCTAATCTATTTAAGAGAACCTTCAACTTCTTTGAGACTAACACTGTGAATGGCAGAAATGACAGAAATGTTGAGAAGGCAGACTTGTTTCTATTATGACTTCCTTCATAAGACATGAAGAGAAACAGCTCACAGGAAAGACGCTCAAACTCAGCGGTGGGAGGCAGATGTTGTCGAGGTGGAAGGATCACCTCAAGTGGCTGAGTTGGCCGCTGTCATCAGGGCCTTTAAGAAGTTTTCTTTAATGACCATTTAATTTGGTCACTGATTGGCATATGTTGCCGGTGTAGTATCCCAGGCTGAAAATGCAGTACTGCAGGAGGTTTCCAACATGCCTCTGTTTGAGCTGCTCTCAAAATTAGTAACGCTAGTCTCCCACCGAGAGCAACCCTTCTATGTGATGCGTGTCAGGTCGCACACAGACCTGCCGGGGTTCATCGCCAAGGGCACTCTCAGGGCTGATGCCCTTGCCGCCCCTGTTCAGGTGGCCCCACTTCACGACGTGTTCCAGCAGGCCAAGATCAGCCACCAGCTTTTCCATCAAAACACACCTGGCCTGGTTTGGCAATTCCATCTAACTCGCCAACAGGCCAAGGCAATTGTGGCCACTAACAACTTCTAACCTGACTGAGACAGCTTAGAAGAAAAGGGCTTTATAGAGCTGGATATATATCTACTGCCTGCAACTCAGTGAAATGTGGCATCCCATGCTTGTTACTCAAGAGTCACAGTTACAACTGTGCTGTAAATGATGCCAGGAACATTTTGCTCCTCACAGTTTTAAATGATTGCATGCCTCTCAATTCAGGTGGGAAGAAAGTTCTAGATTCAGGGGAGCTGTCCCAGGAATTTCTTTTGTCTTCCTAAATCTGCTCTGTTTTGCTCTTTTTCTGTCAGTGTCAGACCACCTTTTTCTTAGCTTTTATTCCTTCCAATCCATAGCAGAGCTGAAAAGCAGAGGCCTCATTTTCTTTGTTACTTATCTGCTGAAACTTCTCTCTGAGACCACACGACTTACCTTGGTTGGAGACATGGCTTATTTCCCAGATACAAAGAAACTGACACTGGCCCTCTGTTACAATTTTGCTGATCAAAAGCAATGGTAACAATTTGCTTAAATTGTTAAATCACTCCAGAATAACTCAACTGATTCTGGTCAGAGAAACAAATGCTGCAGATAACCCAGACTGTAGATACTGAGTGCCTAAAACGAAAAATGGTCCAATTCTCTAGAAAAAAACCAAAGCAAAATGCTGGCTAGGGTGGGGAAAGAATTGGACAGGATATAAGTAGGTAATTTTAAGGGATGCTGGTTATTTGGTGTTCTGGTGTTCTAAACTTGTTATATCTAACAAGTTTAAATGCTTAAAATAAAGCTCGTCTCTGCTTTACACTTTATAGCATGGACCTTGCTTCCATGAGAGCAAAGAACCTGGGAAATTTCCAACAATTTGTAAGTTTGTTTCTGCTGCTGTATCTCCATTATACCTGATAACCACGCAGCAATGGCTGGTCAGCTTGGCTCTGTTCTGGTGAAAATGCTCTAGAGAAGACCCACCTCATTGTCCTAAAGGACAGGACTAATCTAAGAGAGCCATATCCATTTTTACAGTAATATATTTCTGAAATAATTTGTTGTGTATTAAATTTGTGTATGTATATTAGTACTTTAAGGTAGGATTTGGGAAGTAACAGGTTGGATTTTCAAAGTGACAAAAAATCCAGATTGGTTCATCACTGATGAATCTGCTTCCTTACTCTGGTTTATCTAGATCCTATTCACAGAGTTGATCTAGAACAGCTACTTCTTTTGTTCTGGAATGATTAGTCCACGGAAATTATTTTTGGGAATGTCACTGCAAAATTGTGTTTCCATTCCACCACACTATTGAAGTGCTCGACAGTATATTAGTATATTTCCACACTAATGCCTGCATCAACATTGGCTATTTCAGGGGGAAGGTAAAGAGCAATGATGAACTGCTGGGTAATAAAAAATAGACTGAAGCCCAACACAGATAACTTTTTATTTTACTGTTTTGCTGTTTTTTTCCTGAAGGTAAATGCCTTTGTGAAGACCATTTTACATGTCTTTTGTTTTCAGAGATAGATTGCTTGATTGCTTTTATTTTTCTCTGTATTATCTATTCCTTGTGATGAGATGCTGGGAAATCTCAGAAAGCTCTCCTTTAATATGTGCTTCACCTGAAGAGGCAGAGTTTTACCTCTGTGGAAGGAGCACTTCACCAGGGCTACAAAAGAGAACATCATCCTCCAACTCTGCTGCAATCCCTCCTTCTTACAGCGTCCTACTCCCTGTCCAGGCACAGAGTAGCGAGTTGGGTGGGCCTTCAGGTCTGACGATTTAAGAAGCTGTTGTTTTTTAGAATGGTTCTGGGAGCTGGGAAGAGGCTGGCAGGGCTTGTTCCCCTCAGACAAAATTCGTATCTGAATTGCTCTCTGAATGCATACATGGAAGAACAGGTCAGCCAGAGAAGCCATGCACAGCCCGGGGTCTCTCCTGGCCTCGGCATGTGTCCTACAGCCGTCCCCAGCAGTTGCCCCGAGAAGCTTTTGGCTCCAAGGGCAACAGCCGGTGTAGAGCCTGTAGCCCTTAGGTTTCCCTTTCTAATCCTTGTGAAGTGATTTTGAGCTTCGCCCTGGGTTCGTCCACTTTTATACCTAAGGGGACCATAAACACCTTCCCTGCGGCATGCGAATGATGAGGAGCTTATGCGCCTCTTGCTCCCCGCAGCTGCATCCCGGCGCCCAGCGGTTCACTCGGGGAGCAGTGGGATGCCCCCGGTTAGCCCAGGACGGGTCTGGCTCAGCGGGAGCTCCTCGCAGAGCTGCCCAGGGGCCACGCAACCGTTGCTTCCCCGGGGTCGGGCGGGAAGGGGGCAGGAAAGGGTGTTTTCCCTCCTCCCCTTGGCCCCCGCTCCCGGCCTTAGGGAGGGGCCAGCCCCTGCGGGTGCGCCTTTTCCCCGCCGCTGCCCCCGGGCCGGGCGCAGCACCTGGTCCCCCGGCAGCCGGTGCGGCCCTTCCGGCGCGTCCCGTTGCCGCTTGGGCCAGGCTGGGGCGGGGGCGCATCCCGCCTCCGCCGCCTTCAGGGGCGCCGCGTCCCGCTGGCGGCGCCTCATGGCGCGATGCAGCTGCAGTGGGAGGGAAAGGAAACCCACCCCCCTCGCCCGGCGGCCGCCTTTGTAACCGCCCGGCCCAGCTCAGCGCGCAGCGGCTCGGGGAGCGCCGGAGCGCGGCGGCGGGAGCAGATGGAGCCGGAGGGTAAGGCTACGCCCAGCCCCCCGCGCCCCGGCCGCGATTCCGAGGGAGCCCCGCGCTGGCCCGCCGAGTTCTCGGTGGAGGCTGCGGCGGCCGCGGGGAGCCGGGCCGGGAGCGAGGCGGCGCCGTGGTCCCGGCGGGCCGCGGGGTCTCTGCGGCGCGGGCGGGGAGGCTGGTCCCGGGCTGATTCCCGGGCCGGCCCCGCTCCAGGTGTGCGGGCCCCCCGCCGCCGCCTCCCTCCCCTGCCCTCCCCTCGCCGGCTGGCGGGCGGGCGCGGTCCCGCCGGCTCTGCTGGCGCCAGGGCCCCGATCCGCCCGCGCCCTCGGCGGGGAGCCTGGGTTCGGGCCGCTCTGCCGCGGGGAGGCGGGGGCCCAGCGGAGCGGCTCGCATGGACTCGGGGGCTCGCTCAACTAACTTTCTTTCTTTAATTGATTTTTTCTTTTCGTTCCCGGCCCCCGCGAGCGACTGGCACGATTCTGATGCAAACCCATCGCCCGAGGGGCCGGCCCGCCCTCCCCAGGCTGGACCCGCAGCGGCGCTGGCTGCGCTACCCACGGCCTCCCAAGCGCCAGCTGCGGGCTCACCCCGAGCTGCCCCCGCACACACACCCTGGAGCCGGCGTCCCTGTGCGGCTCACAATGGCCAGGGAATCCATGTTTGAGTAAATGCAGCGCTGAATTGTGTAAATATATTTTTAGTTCTCCTAAAACCACACAAAATCAGTTAGTTAAACGTTCATTTCATTAAGACTGCTATTAACTGTAGAGACTAAATTTATTTCCTGCCAATCCATTTTTAGGCACTTATGAAATGCTGAGGTTTTTTTCCCTCTCTCCTTTTTAAATACCTTTTGGAACTGTTAGTACTCTAAACATAAACCATTTCCAGTTGCAAATTGGAAATCTCTGAACTATAATGATCTGTTATGTTTAGCTGGCTGTCTCTGTAAAACCAGCATTCTCATGGAAAAAAACCCCAAACAACCCCCAAAACCAGGAAGAAGCAAGGGGGGGGGGGGACGGATGGGGGTGGGGGGAAGCCCAAAAATCCCTTATGAGATTTATGTTTAGAAAACTGGCCAGATGCATCGTAGCTGTTTTTTAAACCTCAGTACCTATGTCACATTTTCCATTCCAAATATTAAGAGTGGTGTAACTATGTTAAAGGGATATACTCTACTTTCCATTGCAAGATTTAGGGAATTTTAACACAAAGGAAAACAGTTCTGCAACATAAAAGAATCTTGCAGCGCCTGATACACAACGGCACCAACGAATGGGAGAGACTATTGGCAATTGTTAATGACCAGAATTGGTTTTGTTGAGAAGCATGCAGAATGGAAAGGGGTTATGTATGGTGACCGATACGTTGATAAAAGGATTCTTGCATTCTTTAAAAGAAGTTTGTCTTTCATAGAAAGCTGTTTTTCACAATGCTAGGAGGATGTTTTAGCGTCCATACTCCATCTAGCAGAGCTGTGTTTATAATATCCCTTAGAATAATCAAGCTGGGTTGTTCCTGATTTAGCTCATTTGTGACCCAGTTTGCTATGTTGTAAGTGTTCTTACCTTAATAACACTAAAGAAAAATTATAAAAATGAAATTGAGTTTGAAGGAACTCCTTTTAAAGAAATAAATTCTTATTTTTAAAAAGTGGAAGTTTTCTGCCCTGTTTTTACCTACAAAAGCTGGATCAACCTAGGAAAGATTATGGCGAGTTGCAGAGCTGCTGAAGTTTCCCATCTGCCCTGGATCCAGAGATATTCAGACAATCCGACTTCTGGCACCTTCTGAAGTTTTGTGTACCAATCTTCAGTACATTAATTTTTAGAGGTTGGTCCTCCCACATGGGTTGGAGCCTGCAGTAGCTGAAATGCCCATGTTAGCAGCCTCCTGCTCTGTTAGTGAAAGAGTCAGGGCTCTCATGTCAATTGCTTGTAGATTGCAATACAAGCAGTACGTAATTGCTATGTCAGTTGCTTGTAGATTGGTGCAATATCTGTCCCTCTGTATGTATGTGTTTGTGATTTCCTTGAGTGTGGTGCATCTCACTAAAGAGCATCAACCAGTGAGATTTACTCCTGTTTTCAGAGTCAGGACACTCAGAGTGTGGTAATATAAGGGAAATATGTAGAGCTTGCTTGTTCTTCTGGCTCTGATCTGATGTGCCCTGCTTGCATAGTCCTGGCTGGAATCGTTCTTGAACGGAGCCGAAATTGCTGTTGTTCAGTCACATTTGGCACAGCTTCCTGCATTTAAATGTATATCTAAAACTCTTGCTGAAAGTGGAGTCAGGACTTTCCAGAGGACATTTGCCTCTTGCTGAGTGTGCCGATCTAAGGTCTGGCAGGTATCTTCTACAGAAGCAAGGAAGAAAGATGGAGTTGATCCTAGGTTGCCCTTTCCTTAAGGAAACCCAGTGTAGCATGCTAACACTACAGAAATACTGACCAACACAATTCTTGTGGGTGTCTGCCCAGCTCCCAACCGTGGCTGAGGTGATAATGTAGGACAAGGTCAGGACTGCAGAGTGTGTTTGATCTTGGAGTGCCTCAGAGGCGCAAGAGATAATATTACATTCAAAACAATAAAAGCAGTAGAATCATAATGATGATGGTCCCCATGGCTTTTTGTGTGGGGTGAGCTTCTGTAGTGTGATCCAGAATGAGGAAGACTGCCTTAGGTCTGTGGTAGTGGAAGTGGCATGTTAAAACCTTGTGGCACCAGGAGCAACAGACTTGAGAAGTCAAAATCGCAGGTGATGATTTTTCAGTTATGCATTGTTATTGTTTGCACTGCAGTGTTTTCAAGGCAGTTTTTGTTGCTTGGTTTTGCAAAGTATTCCAATGGTTTTATACTCTGAATTCCCTTACCAGGTTCAATGTGTTTGGTTTTGAGGAAGCTTTGTTCTCAAACAAGCTATGTGAGGTGCAGTGGTGTGGGCAGTGCTGCTCTCTGAAATATGACCTAAAGTTCAACTGTTTCCTACTGGTTTTCAATGAAAAATGTACAGCTAACTTCTGCAGGAAGTTTTGGGAACAGCTCTGTCTTCGCATGTGTCTGTAAGCTTAAGAAACAGTGAATGTTCCTCACTGAAGCATGTCTGTTCCTGTTGACCAAGCTTAATAATTATAGATGCATGGGGTTTTTTTCCAGATTGTCTGGTCTTTTTTTTTAGGGATCTTGATAAGATTATTGAAGATCAATAATGGTCCTTGCTTGGTCAGTGAGTGTGACCAAGGGGTCTGTGTGAGAATTGAAAGGGCAGGGAGTATACATGCGGCAATGATGTGGTTAATGCTTTAGTCAGTTCCTCTGACTGCGCACTGGTTTCTACCACATAGCACACAGAAGCTAAGGACTTCTGAAATGCTTTTGAGTAAGATTTTGAGTAAGATAAATTTTCTTCTTCAAGCTGTTTTGTTGAAACTTAGATTTTAATTTTCAAATTTAAATTTTTCATTTACCAAAAACTCAGTTTGAAACTAAAAGAGGTGACTGGTAAAACCTAAGTAATGAATATTTCTAGCTTCTTGGATACAGATATTGCGTTAGACATTTGAGCCATTGATTGCGTAGATGCTAACTTGTTTGAGTTGAGTGAACAGTGGCGGATAAAATCAGTAATAACTACTGTAGTATCCATCTGTATTGGCAGCATCAGATTTCAATGTGAAATTTGATGTTTCATTGGAGAGACAATGACTTGTGATTCTTCCACAGTGATGAATATTGATACTATTTTGGAAGTATGTCTCTTGTTCCAAATTCTCTAAACTAGCTGAAGGATTCTTTTAAGTAAAAAATAATGTGACTTCATATATTCCTCAGATGAGGGAACAGAGCATATGACATAACCTGAGCTAAGATGGATTTGGATATGAGTGAGAGAGAGGAGGAGAAAAGTAGGAGGGAGTATCGTTGAAGTCCTTTCCATGATGTGACAGCTCTTGAGCCATGCTGCATGCTCGTCACCAGCTCTCAGAGCTCTCTTTTTTTTTTGTTCTCTGCCAACCCCTTTGAACACTCTGCTGAGAACTGAGCCCAGACCTCCATGGTGAAAATCCATGTGAAATTGAAAATAGATGTCTGCAGCTCAGTGTTTTATTCTCTGGAGCATTTAGGAGGCAGTCAAGTCACAGCATGGAACTCTGGCTGGTTTGGAGGTTATGAGTGGTTAAATTTGAGATGCCTTTGTTGGTGGAACAGTAGTGAGGTATACTGGAAAGTGCTTCCAGGAGAACTTTTTTCCCCTCCCTCTACTTTCCCCCCTCCCATTCGCAGCCAGCTCCTAAAAGCAAGGGTTATTGTAACTTGATTTACATTTTACACTTTGAAGCATCTTAAAATTTTATGGGTTTTTGGGTTTTATTTCACAGTTTGTGGCTGTTCATTCTATCTCTGCTGCCTGCAGTTAGGAGGTCCTGATATTACAATACCAAGTGTTTGCTTTACCTGGGCACCCAGCAAGTGCTGTGCAGCCTGTGCAGAGCAGATGTGCTGGTACGGGGTGTCCCTGCTGGTGATGCTGATTGGAGCGACAGCCTCGTGCTCATCTCCACTCCCTTGGTGGTGCGGCTGTTACTTTTTCTGTCAGTGGCCACCATGTTCTTCTCTGAGAAATACCCAGGTCTGCAGTTGTGGTCTGGCTTCTCAGGGTTAACTTGTTGAGTTTAAGTGACAGTATTGAAAGCACATTGCCCCTGTGGCTCCTGATTGCTACCTCACAAAATGCTGTTCTCCCTGCCTTTTCTTCTGGTTTTACTGACTTCTGTTGCTTTTTTTGTTGTTCGGTGAAAGTTTACTGGTATTACCTGCTTCCTTGTTTTCTGGGTTGCACTTTTCTTGCTATTTGTCTGGGGTTAAGACCCTTGTGTGGGACAGAAATCCAATGATTCAGCTGCTGTGAGAGGGCTAGGTGAAGAATTGAGGTGGAAGGCTGAGAAGCGGAGGTTGTTGACATAGCATAATCTCAATCATGGCATAGAGGACTCCCTGCAGGATCCTTAAGGGGCTCAGCAAAGTGAGTTCATCAACTCCTCATCTGTAGTCCCTCCATTTAGAGAGGGATGAAATTCCTATTGTGAAGCCAGGCCGTTTGAATAACCTTTCAGATATGGGCACAATACTTTTTTCCCTCAGTATTTCTTTTCTCCCTCTTAGACCATTTTGTGGTCATGGACTCTAAAAATCAACAGCTCTTCCACAAATAACCATCAGCATAAAAAAGTTGCAGGAGTGCTAAAATGGGATTTTTCTCCTTTGTTGAGGAGCTTGGTAGTGCTTGAATGATGTAATGTATGTTAATGGTGGGCCTAGCAAATCTGACTCCACTGTCAAACGGCATTCCCAAGAGGCGTTGTTGGTCCCTCTCTGTGTTGGGCACCAATAGCCTGAGAAGGATGTTCTGTGTCTCAAAGAAATATGTCAAGTGTTATCAGCTTTGGTGTCTTAAATGCTGGTGATTTTCTAGAGAGCTCAGAGTTACTAGAGGCAAGAATAACTGTTTCTAAATTTTAAAATTTCATAGGCCTCTAGAGTACATTTAGATGTGCTGGAAGTATTTATAGCTGTTCAGAGGGCACTCCAGAAATTGGGTCAGAAGCAGTCAGTTGATTTTTTTTTTCCTAGTCATTGTAAAAATGCATCTTTTGGGATGACAGAACCTTCAAGGTACTAGCAGGGACAGAGCAGACCACTGGCCATTGCTATGAGAGGTGAGGAGCTTTGAAACTTTTTAGGTCCTCATGAATTAAAGCATGGCCATGAGCAATTACTTTACTCTAATTGCATTTTAAAATCCTGAAATGTCCCCTTTTCATCTAACTTGATGCTGCTTCACAGAACTTATTTTTTTTAATGAATATCAAGGAGAGAACATTTTTATGCTGGACTATTGAATTAATCAATTGCACATGCAATTTGCCATTTTTCTCTCTTGAAGCATTTTGAGTAATCCCCACTGAAGCATACAGAACTGTTGCTAAAAGTGTAGTACCTTTACAGGTAGGTTCTGGTACTCATTGAGCTGGTTAATGAATGTGAATGGCTAAAACACTGATACCCAGTCCAAAGCTGACATTGGTTAGATGTCAGCCCGTTATTGAAAGTCCAACCTCGATCCTTGGGATGGAGCATTTGGACACTGTGTATGCAAACAGCATACACATCTCTACATGGCATCATGGCAATCTAGGTGGAGATTTTTGGAGGATAGCAGTCTTCATAATAAAGAATTTATTTCCAAAAGTCCAAAGAACCCAGTAGTCCCAGTATTTTTTGAAAGACAGGGTGACATCTAAATATCACTTGGATGTCGGAGCTTTCTCCTCTTTATTTTATACTTCTGAAAAACAGGCAGGTGTCTGACTATAATGAAGGAATTTATCGCTGGCCTCTAGTTTTCTTAAACTCTTGGCCTCTTTTCATTCTTTCTTTTTGGGCTTGCAGGCTCTGAGCAGAAATTCTCTCTTGGTAATTTAACCCTGAGCAAATATTTACATTCATGAGATTCTTGCTACTTCAGTAATCATTTTGAACCTTGAGGCTGGGACAGAGTGAAAGTTAATGTACCAAACACTGGGGCAAGGAACTATGGAAAGAATACCAAAGAAGCCTCCAAACATGGGTTTACCATGTTTGATATGAATCACCTGCTAAGTGTAATTTGGTTGTAGAATGAGGTCTACAGAGATACTGTGTTTTCTGCCGCTGGCCCTATGTTTCTGATGGGGGTTTGTGATTTGAATTTCACCCACAGTTTTAAAAAGCTGAATAAAACTGTTTGTGTAAAAACTGAAGGGAATGAAGAAATAGAAGACTGAGATAGAAAAGAAGGAAAAAGCGAGTACAGTGCAAAAAACCCTCATAGGGTTGTAGGAAGAGATTTTGAAGAAAGAGGGTTTTAAAGTCAAAATTCATAAGTAATCTGAATTTTGTGGAAAAGGAAACCTGTATAAAACGCTCTGGGAGATTAACCTCTGGGCAGGTTAATTCCCTTAGTGCAGAAGTAAGGGAAAAGTTCTCCAGGGTAACACCAAGAGAGAGCTGAATAAATGCAGTAAAGGAAGGAGTGATATCTCTGCAGACCAGTGAATGAAAATACCACCAGATCTCAGCTTCCCATGGGTTTGGTTTTTTCTCTGGATCTTGCTGTTTCAATCCAGCATCATGCCCTGTGCCGGCTGCAGTGTTTCTGGGAAAGACAGGGGATGAGAGTGTACTCAGTTCTCACACCTTTTGGGGAAGAAATATGCAGCGTTTCTCATGGCGGTTCTTGGTAGAGCACGGAGCTTCCTCTTACAAGCCCACCTTGGTCACACCTTTTGAGATGTGTTTGTTTGGAGCCACAGGGATTTGGTAGTGGTGTGGCCCTTGGGTCAACCACTGCAGCTCCATGCTGCTGCTGGTGGGCTGCCAGGAGAGCAGGGTTGTGTGCACCTGCATGGGATAGCTGAACCCATAACCCAGTGCAAGCTGGGCATTGTATTCCCTCTTAAATTGGATGGAAAAGGGGATTGTGCCCCCATAGGTAAAACTGTGCTGTTGGTTGACATGGTTGTGCTGGAGCTGTGCTGAACCTACAAAAACTGGCAGTGGTTAAGGCTCAGCCCCCAGGCTGTAGTAGTGTACATCTTGGAACTCTTAGGGGTTTGTATTAAAGTAACATATATGGTTTTTCTATTTAATTTTTCCCCCATTTTTTTCTTGTTTGTTGAATATCTGCAAAGCCCTTCACTGGGGGTAGATGAATATTGCCTGGAGGAAACTTCAGCCATTCCAATTTCCTGTTGGAGCCAGGTGTGCCACCTCTGTGAATCGCTCTCACGGGCTGTGGGAGTCATCCATACAGAGGGAAGTTTCCCAGAAAGGAACAAAAGGTGCTGCCTGCTGAGCTCTCCAGGATCTGTTTTACTAATTGCTATTGAAATTCTTAGAGCCTGTTACTTGGCTGTAGAAATGTAGGGTGAAATATCAACACTAGGAGAAGTTCCCTTGTAATTGTTGCATGGTTTGAGAAATGCATTTCTTAAAATTTTTTCATCTTAAGCGAATACATGCCTTGCCATTTCTAATTTACTGTTGGAAGTGTGAGTGTTCCCAGCTAGGGGGGAGTAAGATTTCCTCAGAATAGTAAAATAAAAATAGTAATTTAAGAAAATCCTGTCTCATCCATGCTGTGTGGAGTTGTTGGAACTGGGTCTTTGATTGGAGTTATGGCTGCTTGATCTTGATGGCTGTGCAGTCAAAAAAGTTGCTTCACTTGGAATGCAGAACAGATGCTTTTCTTATTCACTTGAAAGGATAGTCTGGTGTTTTATTGGTATTTTCCAGACCATGCAAGTCCCAAAAGTTATTTTTAAATGTGCTAATCCTCTTAGGACAAAGAAACTGATGAAGCAAATGTTGAGGATAGGAGAGCGGCTGTGTTACTTGTCCATTTACTTTGGGGTTCTGGCCACAGACTGAAAACCTGTGTATCAAATGTTATGGAATAACTGGCAGCAAGAGGTGGTTTTATTATTTCTTTTCTTCCCCTTACTCTCAATTGTTTAAAAATTCCATTGTGTCTTAAAGCTGGAGGGTTCATTGACTCACAGAATTCATGGCCTCCATGGAAATTGACGTTTTCTTATGGCTGGTAACAGAACTTCTAGTCATTCAGAAACTGTATACAGAGTTGTGCCAAGTTGTTTTACTTGTATGTTTGAAGAGTTAAAATGTTGTATCATGAAAATATATTAGGAGGATGTGGCTGGATGTGGGTTGGATGTTCCAACCCACTCTTCTGTACAAAGTGTTGAGTTACGGGTTTGAGCTGATTCATTCAAAGCTGTAAGGAACCTGCAGGTGAGTTGCCTCCAACTGCACAGTGTGCACTGTTTTATTGCTCCCTTTTCTCTACTCCCTCTTTGTTGGATTTTCATGGAGAATTGAGCAGGACCTTGCTGAATGATTTTTGATGACAGCAGAGCCTCTATAGGGTGGTGGCTTCCTCTCTCTTCCATGGAGGGTCAG
This sequence comes from Fringilla coelebs, assembly GCF_963513975.1. Classification (NCBI taxonomy): domain Eukaryota; kingdom Metazoa; phylum Chordata; class Aves; order Passeriformes; family Fringillidae; genus Fringilla; species Fringilla coelebs. The sequence goes on from NC_140039.1 coordinate 769,818, forward strand.
AAACCCAGGAGTCATAGGTGGTGCCTGTAACCTGGGAGAGGCTTGGGGAAATGCTCTTAAAAATCTTAAACTGTGAGAATACAGGTTTTGTATTTTGTATTTTGATTCCCCTACATCTGCTTTTGCACCTATATTGCTTGGGTCTCCCAACCACAAAGGTCTTGGCTGCTAAGACTATATTCCAAATTTGCCAAATGCATTAGATTTTCCTGTCTTTTGTTTCCTGATCTGTTCCATCAGCTTTATAGGATGAACATCAAACTCCTGTTGGGTCCTGGTCATCTGTTTGTGCCACTTCACACAGCCTGAGGAGTCCTCAAGTACTACTGATGTGGCTTAGCATCAACCTATCACTTTTTTTCCCCCTCATTTCCAACTGTTCTTGGTCTCTTCCCTCTGACATATTGAGTTCTGAGCGACGCAGTTCTGTGGGAGCTCCAGGATATTCCTGATGACATCTTTTCCCAAAGTGTTTCTGCTGTGACATCTGTTTGGCTGACTAATAAAAATTAATAAACCCTGAGTTACTGCAGTTTAAGCTGAATTTAGCCTCGATCTTCAGATCCTTCTGGAGACCAGATTGCAAAAATGCACGTTTTTGTGCATTACTTTCGTCCCTCTGAAACTTTTAGTTTTATATCCAAAAGTTATTGGGGTTTAGATAGATTGTGTTTGTGGAGTTAGGATAACTCTCTGCTGCTGTTTCCCTGAATTTTAACTTTATTTCATTTAATTCTCACCCCCCACTGAATTTATGTTCCTCTATCTTGTGATGGAAGAAGCAATTTTGCATATTAAATGAGACTTTTGAGCATGTAATCTCTTGGTGTAGCTTGAAGAATTCTGGGTGGGGTGATACGCATTGTCATTCCTTAGTACCATGCATCCCACAGGGAATCCCTTCAGGCACCTACTGAGGAGGGGCTTGGCACTAAAATCTGACTCTTTATTTCACCAGGTAGTTGGGAAAATAAGATGAGACTTAATCTAATATCCATTTGATGGGTAAATCAATATATCGATCTATCTTTTGAAATGCATTAAAGATATTTAACTGACATGTGCCTTAGTTTCTAAAAATACTGCAGAATCATCATTTGCAATAAAGGCCTTAAAATAGTTTTTATGAAATAAAATTGTTTTTTCTTTTTAAAATGTTAATAAGAATTTTCAAAGGGAGCACAGTTATAGAAGGGGGAGTAGTTAGAATGTGATTCTGTGACTTCGGTTTTGGTTTTGTTTGTTTTTTTAAGACTTGAAAATCAGAGGGTGGTTTACGGATTTTTTAAGTTGATGCTGGGGATTGCAGTGGTGTGCCCTTGCTGAGAAGGCTTGTGGCAGACCTTCAAATCCAAATCCTTATTTTTCAGTCTGGTGTAGTGAAGATTTCTGTCATTTATTTCACTTAGAAGCAGAGTAGGCTTTTCAGCAATTTTGGTGTTAAAAGACACGACCCAAAGAAATTTTACAGTTTTTCCCCTGATGATTCTGCTGCCAGATAGATTTATTGGAGGGTGGTCACACTTCCAGGGATTAACACAGGCTGGAGCAAGATAAAGCCTTGTCTGAACAGAGTAGGCAGAGCTTTGCCTGGGTATTGCTTCTTCGATGTCTTCTAATGTCAGTGAGTAACCAGTACAGGACTAGAGCTGATCAGCCAGATTACATGCCCAGATTGCATCTCCAGAGAAGGGGAAACTGTTGGAAAAATGCTTATCCGAAGGGAGCCTGAACTGGAAATATGGTGGTAATTACTGATGGATTTATAATCAGTGTTCTGCTTAAAATGATGTGTCTTAATTATATGTATTTTTAGGTTGTGTTACAGCTGGGTAATAGACTTGTGTAAATGTGTCTACTGAATGAATGTGTAATTAATGTCCAGAATAAAAGAAATGTAATTAATAAGTTTTTCTTCATAAGGACCACATTTATCAAATAGGTTTGTCTTTTCTATGTTAGCAACCTGGTCTAGTGGAAAGTGTCCCTGCCCATAGCCAGGGGATTGGAATGTGGTGGTTTTTAAGGTCCCTTCCAATGCAAACCATATGTGATTCTGTAATTCTATGAATATGCAGAAACTGGATGTAGATTGTTATACTTCCTTGTTTTGGCTCTGACTTGTAGTGGGTTTGGTTTTCAATGATGAAAATGTGTTGCTGCATCTTTAGCTGACTCTTCAGCTGACTCTGAATTTGTCCCCACGCCCTGCTTCCAGCTGGCCTATTCAAGATGTGGTGTAGAGTCTTCATTTCCACTTGCTGATATTGATAAAACTGTAGTGCCCAATTTTTTTTCCTCTTCCTTTTGGAATACATTAAATGCATTTAATGCATTTTTAAGAGCTGGATGTCACAGTTGCAGGATTTGAACTAGCTTGTTTAAACAAAAAAACCCTACAAAAACTGGAAGTCTGTACTTTTTCTACATTGTTGTTTTTAGGTTTATTTCACAACGGTCATGATAGAGGCTGATTTATGCAGGATTTGAAGTGTAGCTCAGCTGTGGATTTCTACAGCAGTTTATAGAAAGTGTAGAAACGTTTGTGGAGACTAGATAGTGACAGTATTTGGTTCTGTTGTTTGGTTGAAATATGTAGCATACTCGTTAAAGATATTGACATCTCTGGTGTCTTGGAGTTAACCTAGTCAGCATTGCTTCTCTCTGTCAATCCTACACATTATATCTGTTCTGATTTTCTGGTTTTGCTGATTACTGATATTAAATCTAATGTGTTTTTTGGCCTGGGTTTTGTCTTGTAGGGTTGGGATTTTTTTTTAACTAATTGCTTTTTGAGAGAAATCAGGAGTATGGCTTCCTTCTTTCTAGTTTTTTTTTCAATGCTGGCAATTGTCTCCTGAATGCTAGATCTGAGCTGACACATCCACACTTCATCATGCAGACCTGCTTCTGAATACATTGCCAGCACACTAATTATTCCAGAAAGTTAATGTAAACACCTCCAGTTTCTTCTTCCTTCAGCTTCTGTCATACTGACAATGTAGAAAAAGCTATTTGTGTCTAGATTTGATTAGTTTCCCTGTGCTAGCATCCAAATTTGGAGCACTCTTTAACCTCTCTTCTGCTAAATCAACTTACAGGTAGTCAGCTCCTTTCTTACTGGGGCTGTCCATGTAAACTCAGCAGGGGTCTAACCAGCCTGGCAAAGGGTCTTCTGCCTGGGAAGATAGAGAAATCTTTGTTACAAGTACTATTTTGGGGGTGTTTTTCTTGTTTTTGTTAGGGAATTTGTGTGGGGTTTTTTTTGTGGGAGGAGGATGTTGTGATTGGTTTTGTTTGATTTTTTGTTTTTTGAGTGTGTTTGGTGTTCTTCTTTGGTTTGGTTTGGTTATTTTGTTTGTTTGGGGTTTTTTGAGTGTGTTTGGTTTTTAAGAAGACCTTCAAGAATAACATTTTGTATTGTATACATGCTGGAATGGCTTCATCCCAGTGAAGGCAAACAGCAGATCCTTGGTAGTATGAGCTCAGCTTTAGTTTCCATTATATGTTATTTGATCCTTGGATGGAATTTCCACTAGAAAAGAAGCATTATCTTCTGAATTCAGGTAGGCTAGCCCACTATTAAAAGTTGGCTTGCAGTGTTTGTAAATGTGGGCACACCATAGTTTTATATCATGTAGCCAGGATTATTATAAACAATGACATGTTTTCTGCTCTTTGTCAACATGCTTGATTTCATGGTGCCATGGTTTGGGAATGGTACTTCCCAACTAAGTGTTCCCACCAAGACTCTCCAAGCCATGCTCCACTTGCTCTCTCTCCCTTGTGGCAGCTAGATAGGAGAATTGGAGGCACAGCAGATAAAGATCATGAGTTGAGAGAAGATCAATTTACTGAAAACAGCAATGAGGTTAGAAAATTAACAGTAAAGGCAACAACAGTAATACAAAATGAACAGGAAAGAGGCCAACAATTCATGTGCTCATCACCACGCAGGACCCTTGACAATACCTGACCACACCACGCTATGCCACTTGGAAGGGACTCCTTAACCTACCCTGGAAAATGATGTGAAGAAGTACAGCATAACCTCTGGTGTCTACAGTAAAAATTAACCCTGTCCTGGCTGGAACCCAGGACAAGTGTTCTTTTTAGGATGACACTTCAGAAACAAGCACTGACAATTGAGGTTTTAGTACTGTAGTCAGCCTACAATACTAAGCAGACCCAGTACAGCAGAGGAAAAATGTGTGTCTTGTTAGGGAAAAAAAACATTCTTCTGGGTTCATGGGTGTTCAGTATATTGCCTTGCAGATTCAGCTTTGTAAGAAAATGGATATTTATTTTCTCCAGATTTAGGTCCCAAGTATGCTCAGAGGTCTGAATTGAATGTAGAGTTCCCTACAAGTCATATTATGAGTGCTCTTCATATTCAAATGTTGGGTAATCTCCTTATATTATCTTTAAAAGTGTTTGAGGATACAGATTGTAAAGTACTCTTAGTTAAAGATCTGGGGTGCTTACCAATTGAGGATTGTCTTCAACATGTCAATATCATTGAGAAAAAGCCCAGGCTATTCTAAATAGTTCTTCTATTATCTTTTCCACTCTCTATTTACAGGCTTCATAGAAGTTTTATTGTTTATGTGGCAAGAAAAACTTTGGTCCATAAGAGCAGGAAATGACAGGGAAAAAAAATGTTTGCTACCTGTTACACCACTCTGTTCCAATGGGGAAATAAAAGTAGGAACAAAATTTTGCTTTCCCCCTGCTTCATTTTCCCCTTTGTCGCAGGGCGTGTGTTTGTTACAGTGGAAATTGATTGAAGAAGTTCCTTTTGTGCTTTGGCTTGTGAGGCACACAGGTCCTAGCACCTGGAAATGCTAGATGTCTTTCAGTTGGGGAGATTAGGAAAGAATCACAGAAGTCACAGAAAGGTATCTATCATTCTTGAGGTGAATATAAGATATTTAGTGATCTGTGGCTAAGGTTAGGGTTTGCAACCCCTAATTGGGCATGAGGATTTCTCACTGAAGTGGCTTTACTTGGCAATGTGGTAAGACATTCTGATGCCTTGAGCTGCAACACAGCTTAATTTTGACACCATTTCTGCCCTGCAGTTTGTGAACGAGGGCTCGTCTTATTATATATGTAGAGTTTTTTATTCTGCAAGGACTAATAGCATGATCATATTTACATTGGAGCAGCAGGAGTAAATGCATGGTATATTGCAGTAAACTGATTTAAAAATACAAAAAACAACTGTATTAACCTCTTTAGCTACCTAGAGTATTTTTAGATTTCACCAAAAACAACTGGGCATGGAACTAGGACATTACTGAGAGGTAAGGTGCTGCTTTGGTGTTCTAGCTTTCTCTGCAGTTAGGCAGACCATGTTTTGCACTTGGTTGCTTGAGGGTTTCTAATCAGGAGAATCAGAAGCTTGTCCTGTTTCAAGTACTGACTTACACTGTATAATTGAAAAACTGACTTTTAGGTGTTAGTATACAGTGCTTACGCTTTGACTGAATCAGCTTCTTCTGAATTGAGCTTTGAGGTAATGCTTTTTGGTCTTTGTGGGCTCAGTTGGACCTCTGACAGCAGTTGAGAAAGTCTAGAAGAGGATTGGCTTTGTTTCCTCTGACCTCCTGAAGCTTTTTATCTCTTCCATAATTCATCTTGGTCAGTTGAGGACTTTATTTGGAGTCTGTAAAAATCAGGGTTAGGTTATTTGAGCTGTCTGGAAAATCCTGTTGGACTTGGATGAGCTTTAAGGCTACCCAAAAGCTTGGGCTGGATATCTAGGCTAGTGTGTTGCTAGCAAGACACCTCTTGGCATGAAGAACTGGTGGTGTTTTGGATAACCTTTAAGGTGTCAGCTTGATCCAGAGTGCACAGATACACAGTCTCCCTTGCAACTTGATGGATTCTCTCCATCCATAGCACTGGCATTTATTAGTGGCAGCTGTGACTTGGCATGCAGAGACTAGCAGTCTCTCACAAACCTTTTCTTAGGGAATCCTGACTGTTAGAAATTCCTGATGAGAAGTCTGCTCTCACATGCTCCTGGATAGACTGGACTTGTTGGTTGCCTTCTCTCGTGTCAGTTTTGGGGGAAGACTGGATTTGGCTTGTAAGGGAGGAGTATAAACAATTCTTGGGAGTATTTCTGTTTCTGATTCAGCAGTGGGAAGCGGTTATAGGGGACATTGTTCCGTTTGGGATATATTCTTAGTTTTTTGTGTTTAGTAGTAGATTTTCCTTAGGTAAGATGTTTACTTTGAGGTTAAAAATATCAAAGGAAGGAAGAATAGCTTGTATTTTCTATGTCTACAAGAAGGAAGGTGGTGCTGAGGATCACCATCTGCTCTGGGTGTGAGTGTGAAGGGCTTTGAGATCCAAGACCATGTGCCTGTCAGCTGCTGTTGTGTTCTTGACAGCCTCACTGAATGCCTGTCCTCTTGAGAGAGAGCAGGTCATATGTTCCCAGGCTGTGCTTGGCTACAAACCAAAACACAGTAGTATGAAGTGAGATGGGAGATAGCTTCAAAGGATCCCTCTGGCCAGCACTAAAATGGGGATGGTGACGCATGCCTTGTCAGCCCCTGGAAAACCTGCACAGTGTGGTTTGACAGCCAGCTTGGTGGGGCCATGACTCAAGGCTCAAACTGAGCCTTAGCCACTCTTCTCTTTGATCCCACACGGGAAAGTGTCAAAGAAAAGATTAATTCTGTGTCTGTAAGGTGTTCTTTGCTCATCAAATTGACTTTGGATAATGAGGAAATTTATGAAGTCTGACTGCATGACACAAAACAACCCAGTCTAACACAGAACTCAGCCACTAGACCCAAAAACTAAAGTAGGAGAACCTCAATCCATTGCATTCCTTCTGGTTTGATGTCAGCGACAGTAAGAGATGCCCAGAGCCTGGAGATGGATCTCAGGTCAGCAGGAGAGCACTTGAAGGACAGTGCAAAGCAATTCCAACCACTCCAGCCAGTAGACTGGTTTCACTAGGACCCAGCTTAAATTCCCCTATGCGCATTAATACAGCATGGGAAATAAAAAAGAGAAATTAAAAGCATACAGTCTCATGATTGTACCAGCTAGGGGATGTTCAACCTGGACAAGAGAAGGCTCTTGGGAGACCTTAGAGCCCCATGCAGTGCCTAAAGAGTCTCTAAGAGATTTAGCGTGGGACTTTGGAAAAGGGCCTGGAGTGACAGTGACAGTAAATGGCTTCCCACTGCAGAGGGCAGGGGTTAGATTAGATTTTAGGAAGAAATTCTTGGCTGTGAGAGTGGTGAGGCCCTGGCACTGGTTGTCCAGAGCAGCTGTGGCTGCCCCTGGATCCCTGGAATTGTCCAAGGCCAGGTTGGACAGGGCTCGGAGCACTCTGGGGTAGTGGAAGGTGTCCCTGCCCATGGCAGGAACAACTTTTTGAAATGAAACAATCTTTAAAATGCCAATGAGCCCAAATCATTCTAGGACCTTGACAAATGAAGCCATGCTGTGGAGGCTGGGCTGCCTTCTCTGACAATTGGCTTTTGCTGTGATTTCAAACAATTAAAACTTGCTTTAGTGCCATCAGTAGCCATGACCATGACCTTCCACAATAAGCAATGAAATTGTTTGAAAGGTCAGGGAGATGTTGCTGGTTTTTCTGCTTCCTAAGTTGATCACACTTGTCTTCTTCCTATAAACTGGAGTGTTTCCTGGAGGTATGTGCCCCATTGTTTGCTTATCAAGATTGCTAAATATGTTTTAAAATCAATGTCTTTAAAGTAATATGTTCATTGGAGGGGGGATTACTTTTAAAACGGAAGCATTAAAACTGATAGAAAATAATTTTGTGGCGATCCTGGCAATGGCTCCTTTTTGTTTGTTTATCTGTTTTGAGGGTGTTTGTTTGTTTGTTTGTGTTTGCTTTAAAAAAAATGTATTATTATTTGTCTCCAGGAGCTTCATTAGTAGGAGTTTCTTGTAATCTGTCTTTTCTTGGCTCAGTCTCCTACTTCTTTTTAGTGATAAAAAAGGCGATATCTGCTTTTTAAAATCTTTATATCAGAGCCAATTAATGTTGGTTGAGAGAGAAGGATATGTGTTTCAAAGGCACAGAAAGAAATAGGAAGTTTGATTTCTAGTTAAATATTTGCTTTTTTATTTAAAGGTTTGCAGCATCCCTGTTTGCCTTGATTAAGGCATCTGGTTTTTGATTCCTTCTTTGATTTTTTTTTTTCTCGATGAGGGAAAACAGCTTGACATTTTACCCAAGGTGACAGATTTCCTTTACAGCTCCAGTTCAAGATTCTGGTAGTTACTTATAGATGTCATATTAGATTAAAAAACTAAATAAATATTTGACTGAGGTCTTTCAATGTCTTTGTTGGAGACATACAACTTTTTAGACAGTAAGCCATAAAAAATTTGGGGTTTCCAAATTTCAGAGAAGTAAGCCCACCAAATCCCTGCATGTGTTATAAGAATCTTATGGCTGATCTCCTAAATACCTGCACCTGGCAGAGGTTTGGACTTCTATGCTTTACATTTCTGCAGGCATAGGTAAATATTTTCTCTGTTTATTTCATTTACTTTTTCCTGCCTAGCAAAATTTTTTGTGCAAGGTTCTTTGGTGCAGTTCTGAGTCAATCCACCAGATGACACCTGATGCTTAAGGATGAAGACATGAGTGGTCCTGCATGAAAAATTCTGTATTCCTATGTTGATTTAGAAAAAAATTCAGAACATCTTATTTCCAAAATGTTTTTATTTGGTACTTGTAAAATTTGAGGGGTGCGTGCAGATGATGTTCCCCATCCCTGTGAGTGTTCAAGGCAAGCTGGACAGGGCATGGGCTAGTGGAAGGTGTCCCTGCCCATGGCAGGGTATGGATGAGATGAACTGTAAGGGCCCTTGCATCATTCTGTACTCTTGTTTAATGAGAGGTTACTCGTGGGAGTGCAGACCCTCAGAAGGCTGGTTTCTTACCCTGTTAAACTTAAAATCAGAATGTGAGTGCTTTTAAAATCCATTTGTATGGTGGAGCCCCGATGCCTTTGCAGGTTTTACCACAGTATTGACAGCAATTACAAATCCTCCAAGCTGGGATTTTACAGGCCATAGTTTACAGGCCATGGTCTGAGTTTTTTGTGTTCTTTCCTGCCCTCCCTCTTCCTTTACCATCTGTTCCCCAAATCTTGTTTTTTTCACTTTCACTCTTTTTTCACAACTTTTCTTATAATGTTCATGGTCAACTCTTTTGTTCCCTTTAGTTTTGTCTCAAAACCCCATAAAAGAATTAGACCAAAAGCATCAGGCAGTAACTGAGACAAACGGAGCTTTTAAACTGTGTTCAAGAGATTTGAGATTGAACAAGGGGAGGTTTATGCATCCCTAATTAGATGCAAAGCTAAGTGAGCATGACAGATTTATTGATGATAAACCTCAGTCCTGTTTAAACATCTGTTGAAGCCCAGCTTAACAAGTAGTAGCAGATTATTGCTGCCTCAGATGCAGTTCCTGGGTGTCTGTGGGACTCTGGAGGAGCTGTGCTGTGGTGTGTTTGCAGGACCAGTCCCAATAATCCTGGGGCTCTGTCTGCTGTGAAAGGTTTACCACAAGTGTCCAGAAAATTATAAAAAAATCCATAATATTCTCAAGGTGTATTACTGAAGGGGGCAAAAGATGCATAAAAATTATTTTCTTTTGGGTTAAAGAGGATCTGAACACCTCTTAAAGGCAAGCAGAAGACTCTAATGTTCCAAGGGCAACAAAATATTTACCTTAATATGAACATGAAATTACTTGTGTGGAAAATCATGTTTTACAGGTCGGGGAAGAGTGGAGTGGGACACCAGTCACAGGGTGGTTCAGCGCAGCTCTGTTTTAGTGCTGTTAGCATTAACTGAGGGCATGGGTGGTTTGTTTGACTCCATTTGCACACATTTTCCACTCACTGTGGAAAATTTGGAAATTTATTAGAAGTGGTGTTCTGCCTTTTCTATCTTCACTTGTGCCCTACTTTTTTTTCCTGTAGTCCAACAGGTCCAAATTTCATAACCAGTACAGTAGTTCACCTTTTTCATACATAGATCCTAATTTTTCATATTCATTTAACTGGGAAGGATGTTTCCTTGAGAAAATGTGGGGCTTTTTGAGCCAAGACTGCATTGCCAAATGTTTCTCTAAAGGCTGTCACTAGTATGGAGGGAACAAACGATAACCATCCCAAGTCCAAACCTCTTGGCAGCAAGCTACAACAAAGAGCTTTTTGGATGGTCTTGTGCCAAACATTTAAACCTGTGTGAGAGGCCGTGCTTAAAAGAACAACATTCAAACCAGAAGCCCTGGGTGCCATAAAATAGGCAACTTAGTGCAAGACAAATGCATTGTGACCTTGTTCCTCAAGCCAGGGTGCAGTTTCATGGCTATTTGAAAAATCAAAGGACGAAAGTAAATGCTCCCTCTGCAGGTACTGAGCTAGTTCTGGGTCCAGAGCATTGCTCTTCAGTGGTCACAGAGCAGTGCTCTCCAAATTGCCATGCTCAGTGCCCAAAACAGCAGCTGGCAAAATTCAGGACTGAGTCTTTTGATTTGTAGTTCTTTGTGTGGATCCCTTCACCAAAAGTTTGCAAAATCTCAGCTGGGAGGTGTTTGAATGTCTGTAATTGATATCTTGTTTCATGTGAATGGAAATGTTACTTCATTAAGTGCTTTGGGATTTTTGGGGGGTTTTGGAAAACACCTTTTGTATATTAAGATTATTATTAAGCCTGATTAATTATGATCAAACACATTCCAAAATCCAAGATGAGGGTCTAAAAACTACAGGCTTGAGTTGATTTGAATTTTGCAGATCTTTGTACAGGCACTGATTTTGGATCAATTCAATACTGAAACTAGTAGAATTTTTTCTTCTTTTTTTAATTTTTTTTTTTTAATTATATCTATAAAGCTTTAACTTTTCCTTTGGTATGGAGAGAGATGCCATGCCAAGCAAGTGTGCTGCTGATGGTTCCTGGCAAGGAAACAAGGGCATTTGTACCTCTTAGGCCTGGTAGAGAAATGACCAATTGAGTGAATTGTAACTGTTTTCTTTACAGCAAAGGATAAATCGAAAGGCAATATTAAACAAAAAGACTTTTGCTTTGTTTTTCATGAAAGCATGCATACGTACAACTAATTACAAAAGCTGCAGAATAAAACTTTGAGTGTTAAAGCTTTTTTCATAAACCAGAAGTAGAGCAATAGTTCATGTGAAAATTGCTGACATAATCACCGGCTCTTTGTTACTGTGCAAATTTCTGCAGAGTATTTTGTCTTAACACCATTTCTGGTGTTTCTTAATTAATTTGGAAACTAAATAAGAGAAAGAAGGACTGCTGGTGGTCATGCTGTACGTTTGAGTAGAAGAAAGCAGCGTAGCATTCTGCCTGCTCCAGCAGGAGATGATGCACTGAACCCAAAAGAAGCCCAGAGTGGAAGTCTGTTTTTACCCTGTGCTGAGCACCGATGAGGCTGTGCCTCAAATCCTGGGTTCAGTTTTGCGCCCCACCTTGAGAATCTGGAGTGTGTCCAGGAAGGAGAACAGAGCTGGGGAAGGGTCTGGAGTGGCTGAGGGAGCTGAGGGGAATAAAGGAGGGTCAGGGGAGACTGTCTCTCTCCACAACTCCCTGACAGGAAGGGGGCAGCCAGAGGTGGATCATGATCTGCTCTCAGGGAACAAGGGACTGGACAACAGGAAATGACCTCTTCCCCACCAGGAAAGATTAGATTGTCTATTAGGGAAAAGTTCCTTCACTGAAAGTGAAGCATTGGACAGGCTGGCCAGGGCAGTGGTGGAGTCCCTGGAAGTGTTAAAAAAAATGTTGCTGTGGCACTTGAGGACATGGTTTAATGGTGAACATGATGGTGCTGGGTTGGCAGTTGGACTTCATGATCTCCAGGTCTTTTCCAGCCTTAACGATTCCATGATTGCAGAGTTCTGTCACCCTTAGTCATGAAGAATAGATGTTAACTCAATGAATCCTCACACTTCTTTTTGTCTAAGGCTGCTGAATTATGGAATTTGGATGGCAATTGGCCCTTGTTTTGGACATTCCATGTTTACCTCATAGATTGTTATGGAAATATGGTTTCTGTTCTGGATGGTGTTACTTTGGTATAAATCCTTATATGAGCCCACCTGACTCTCCATGTGCTAACAAGTATCTTTAAAAACAATTTTTAATGGGCTTGTGAAAATCAATCCAAGGGTCTTCTTGTGGAAGGCAAAATCTTTGATCTATTAAACCTTGTATGGTGGCAGTGGGGTGACTCTGTTTCAGTGTGCCATGAAGAGGATTCACATTCTTCGAAAAACTTGAGGTTTTGCTTGGAAGAACTGATTTAAACCTGATTTCTTTCAAATACGCTTACTGCTCTGTGCAACTGAATCCATATGGGATACGACTCTCTTCTTTTTACTGCTTCTTGCATGAAATGATACTAACTTCTCTGCATGGTGTCAGTCCCTCTGTACTTCTTCCCTTTCTTTTTTTCCTGCAGAATTGCACATTCTGTTTGCATTGGGCTGTGACTAATGTACAGATTTGCTTTCTGTAGTGCCAATGATGTTCTGCCAGTGTTTTAGTAGGGGATTCCCACAAGAATTACCCTGCCTCTCCCATGTGAAGGAGTTGTGTGCACCAAGAATACATATACTTCAGTTATTTACTTTGTGGGGTGGAAGAACAAAGGCTCCTATTTACGTCTTTTTATTTGAAACAATACTACCAGCTCACTAAATGGTGCTGAAGGGAGTTAGCCCTGTCCCAGGAACTGGGTCGGACACTGGCCAGAAGTCCATGCTACACTTCTGTTCCTGCTGTGAAACCTTGGCAACACTTAACTTTTTTTTTTTTTTCTTTCATTTTCAAGCATTCTTTGTTTGAACTGTGAACAAAGCCTGTTTTTAGTAAGTATTTGTACAGTGCCTGTCTTGATGGGCTCTGCTTTCTTTTGGGATTGTTGGGCGCCTTTGTAGAAATAATAAAATTATAAAGAGCCAATGGTCCAACAAGCTGCTATCAAAGCGCTCTCACCAAGAGCAAGCCCTGGTGTTCCACATCCCTGAGCTTCCAAAAAACTGTGGAATCCCTGGAAATGCTGCGTACATTATACACATGCACGCATTCAGCTAATTGCAGAGATTCATTCTCCTCACTGATGACTTCAGAATGTCATGGACCTGAGCACAGCATGCTGCTCTTGTGCACTGTCTGCTATGGGAGCAGTGATAGGGATTTTGGGAAGAAAATTGTTCAGTGATGTTATTTGTGTATAGATTTATGTAAATATTTTTCTTAAAGAGATGATACATAAAATTAATCGTGAGCAATTACTGTAACATTAGCAAAATATGTCTCCTTAAGTTTGAAGTTATTAAAGGGAGTGGTTGTCAAGGTGTATATGTGTACATATATATATATGTATAGTGTATGGATGCATATATACATGTATTAAAAATTAAGAAATACATATAAAAATTAAGAATAATTGGCCTGGCTCATGCTCTTACTAAAGCTGTGTAGTGTTGTACACCATTCAGAGCACACAACTGTTGTTCCCCTTGCACAAAGACTACCTTTGTTTTTTGGGTGAAGTCATGGTCTATTTTAAACTTCTTGTTTTAATAATGAAGTTCACTGTAAACTGAAGGAAATGAGACCATGAGATTTTGTCCTGATAAAAACCAAACTGGAACTTGCAAAGTCAACTGTGAATAAATGTGCATGTCATAGTTTATGGTTTCTACTTTCGAGTCTGGTTCCTCTTTTCCAAATGTTTTGGAAGAAATATACAGCTCCCATCAGTGACCTCATACAAATAAGTTCTATTTACTTTCAAAGCATTTTCTGACTATGAAAGTGGAAAAAGGCACTTCACACCTTTCATACTTGTTTGACAGATTTCATTGAGTTAAACTTCCACCTCCCCCTGTTCCCCACTTCATGCTGGCTCGGTTCTGGGTTTTCTCCTGGTGTGATTCCAGAGCAAAACACTCTGGGGACACGCAGCTCGAGGATGAAACTCAGAAGTGTTTGTGCTTAAAGGAATGGTCAGCACTGCCTGACTGTTGTTGGTAATAGTAATTATAACCTTTTATTAATACAGTGGAATTTAATGCTCTTATTGAACATGTGGTATGAAATGGCTGGATCAAAGGTGTCTGAAGACCCATTTTCTAGCTTTATTGAGGAGTATTTGTTTTGGTTGTTCTAGTAGAAAAATTGCCCAGTTTAAGTAGTTGAAGTTATTTGGGTGTTTAACCATTTTTTGGCACCATTTCAACCATGTAAGCGATTTAAACCTCTCTTTATTTTTACTGCAGGTCTTAATGCAGGGAGTTTCTAAAATAAGTTTCAGAAATTTGTATGACCAAGGAAAAAACTTCTGTTTATTTTGTTTAAGACTTAAAGAGCAAAGATATTGAGTTCTTAAAGGAATATATTTTGGCAGCAGAAGTGATTGACAGCAGAACTACTTTCATTTTCTCAAAAGTTTTTGGCTTTCAAAAGCTTCTCTTGCAACAGAACAGTGATAAAATCCCCTTGCTGTCTTAATGCCTTTAAGGTAACTCCTAGAGGATTGGAATGATCAAACTTTAAAGTTGCAGTGCCCCTGTAGTGATTGCACATGCAGGGGGAAATAATAATTAACGAGCACTGTTTCATATAGCTTTTTAAAATTGATATTTATAACAGCCAGTGTCTGTAGGGTAGCGCCTATATGCCTTATTAGTGCATATGAGGAATTTTTCTTCTTCCAGATGAGAAGGGAATGCTGGGTGTTAGCAGTGATGGTGTTTAAAATAATGAAAACTGAAGGAGAATTGTGAAAAGTCATCTTTTAAAAACTCACTTCCGTTTCCTTTCAGATGACTTGGACTAGGTTGAAATATATGGCAAACCTGTATGACTCACAAAAGTACCTTGAGTGTTCTGCCTTCCTAACCAGTTAGCTCTGCACAAGAGAAAATTATAAAAATACATATTGCAAACCACAGCGTGTCCCTGGATGTAACTGGGACCTCTATAAATCTCCATTTCCATAGGCTAGTGTACCATTCCACCTTTAGTGGTGCTATTTGGGAACCAGATAACATGATGTACTTGTGCAGCTCTTAGACAGATTAGTAATTCTAGGTATTTTTGTTGGTTATTTAAAAGACGTTATTCCACTCAAAAAAAAAAGAGGCTCTTTTGCTTCATCCACTGTGGCTTGAGTGATTAATTGCATCTTCTTAGTTTGTTTTTTTGTTTAATTTTGGTGCATGCAACTAGTGAAAGTAGGAATATACAGCAATGCAAGTTGCATTGCTGCACCAGATGCTGCAGTTAGGCAAGTTGACTTTTCCTTTGTTTCATTGGCAGATGAATGTAGTTGTCAGAACACAAAAACAAATAATAGGTAAACAAATAATAGGTATCAATTTGCTCCCTGTTTTTCTGTTTTACATTATTTGAAATTATCGTTTATCCTTAACAATGTCTTCTTTTTGGTTTTGGGTTGTTTTTGGTAATTTTATGTCTGTTCTTCCAATAAGAGGTTATCAGTAACCTAAAAGCTACCACCACCATGAGATCAACTCTTCATTTCTTTGCACATGCAGTGTTCTTATAAAAACCTTCAATAAGATTACAGGAGGATCATGTAATAATGAATAGTCAGTCATTTGTCAGTTTATTCCATTGATGTTTTTGCAATAAAAGACTAAAGTCTGTTTTTCCCCTCTGCTTTGCGCATCTGATACCTTGCCTTGTTATTAGGAGATGAGGTAGGATTTTTATGATGTGTATGTTCCTCTCCTGGAGCACAATGGTTTTAGCCACATAATCACAGAAATGTTGGCTGGTCAGTCTGCTGCTATTTAGCTGTTAGAAAGTCTTAAACAGTGATGTTTTTTTGTTTGTTCAGGGTGGCTTCAAAGAAATCTCCTGTCTGCCCTTTCCAAGACATACCTGGGTGTGTACGATACGTATGGAAATCAATATATTCTTCACTTTTAATAATCAATATATGCTCTCCCTGCAATCCATGCCAGGTGAGCCCTGCAGAGCTGCTCTGTGGTTTTGGGTTGCTCTGTCTTCTGGCTGTTCGGATTTTTAAGCCCTTTCAGGCTTTCCCCATTGCTTGTGTATACCAGTTAGTGTTTTATGGCACTTTGCTGTGTTTGCATTGGCAGGTTTAATTCTGCTCTTCCTTGACTTTGCATATGAAGCGAGATTTTGCTGTGAGTGAAATTTTGCTGTTGGCAGTTATAAAGACACGGTGGCGAGGCCACCTGGAGGAACTTGGGAAAGGATGGAGAGTTGTACTGTGTGATCTGGGTCAGGGGTGATCAGCAAAGCTGATTTTTCTTGTGATATCGTAAAATCAGATTTGTGTTTTATTTGCATTAGGGTTTTTGATTTGTGGCCTTGTAAAGAAATGTTGAACTCGTATTTGGCTGAGGAGGAACACAGTGGAAATAATGGGTTGGACTGTTTGCTCTCGCCTTCCTCAGGTCCAGGAGGGGTTTCCCCACTCCAGGGCTGGCAGTATGTATTCTAGGGATTTTACATGTGTAAATATAATGTACTAATTCATCTTGCTGCTGTGACATGTTGCAAAAACCATGTTTTCATATTTTTTTATCTTTCTCTCAATTCAGATTGGGGCAGAAATTGCTGCAAGTGAGAGAGGAGTCAGAAAGGGACCTAGCCTAGGTTACTTCTCAAACCAGTTCTCCCCTGGTCCCACTTGGGTAGAAGATATCAGCCACTTCTCTTGGGGCCTCAGGGGTGTCTCCTTTTCTCTGACATGGGACTGGAGAGATGAGGGAGCTCCAGGGAGCAGGCAGCTGCGTGGGGGCTGGCTGGAGCAGCTGCGTAGCAGCCAGCACTGGGGTTTTCAGAAGAAACTCCAAAGCCTGACAGGTTTTTTCCAGCCTTGTGCCCAGCTGGCTTGTAATTGCTCTCACAGTGTCTCCACCCCAGCTTTACTCTGTCCTTTTATATGGCCCACAACTTACTTACCTCCTCTCTTTTTGGCTTAACTTTCTAAATGAGCCCATTGGAATTGATAAGTAAATATACGGTGGGTTTTGAAGTGGATTGCCTTTACCTGCTGTTCTTGCAAATCAAAGTAGGCTTTGTGTTGGTGCAGGCTTCTTGGTATCCTCTGCAGAGAGGCTGAGGAGGGAGGAGGTCTGGCTAGTGTGCCAAGGTGGAGCTCTTTATTAATTAACTACTGTTAAAAAAACCTTTCCTGTGTGTTCAGAGACAGTGCTTGAAGAATTTTTTGATGTGCAAAATTAAATTACATTGGTAATAATCAGTGGTAAACTGATGACTGTGGAAGTTGCTTTGTTTTGTGGCAAATATTGGAAAGTGAATATTGCACTTTGGTTGGCGCATTGTGTTAATGTCACTGTAGTGAGCAGAACCTCTTTCTGAGGGTGGAAAAGACCTCCAAGATCATGAAGTCCAACATTTGACTGAATCCTATGATGGCCACTAAACCATGTCACCAAATGTCATGTTTGCTCATTTTTTGAACACTTCCAGGGACAATGACTCTACCACTGCTCTGGTTTGCCTGTTCTAATGTTTAGCCATTCTGTTTCAATGAAAGAATTTTTCTTAATATCTAAAAAATACTAATAATAATATCCTAAAAATACTAATTAAATTTGTATAAAATATAATCAGTTTGATGAAATTGTATTGGCTGTTCTCACTGGGATTTTGATGCCAGGCTTCCACCTCCCATGGATTTTTTTGGTTGACTTTATGTGGGGACCCTGACAAGATGCAAGCAGGGGAAGGATGGGATGGTGTGAGTCAGGATCTCATGGAGGAGCACTGTGGAGCAGTGTGTCACAGTGTCCACCCTGCTTTTGTTGATGGATTTTTCTCAGTTTCACAAGGGACAAGATCCTTGAGGTGATCTGTTTCATACTATGTGCGAGAATTTTTTGTAAGAGAAAGGCGACCTTGTGTTTTAATGATAAGGTGATGCTTCTTATCAAGCCTTCATGAAACTAGTCCTCCTTGCTACATCCTCAGCTCTGCAACAGGTTCATCTTTGTCAATCAAGTTTTAATTGCGATTGAGCATTAACTCCTATCTGTGTAAATTCCGATATGTAAATAAAGTTTCTTCAGCTCCTCATTAGAGGGATCTTACACCACACTTGTTTCTACCAGCATCCCCTCAGCATCTCAGGAAAGTTTCATGCTTTTCAACTATGTGAAATTTGGTGCAAATGAAAGGAAGTGCAGATAAAATAATAGTAGTAACAGTAAAACGCATTTTCTTCTCCTGGATTGCACTCCCACGCAGTCTGGCTTTAGAACATCTCCACCGAGTAGCAGCAATTGCCATCAGCGAAGCCCCCTCCCCTTCCCACATTTATTTCCATGGTAACCCACAGAAGGCATTCTACAGCCTCAAAACTACTTTTGCTCTTTCATCATGCAAGCTGGCATTGTCAAGGGCTGAGTGTATTCCTACAGCTTTGAATGAATATAAAAAAAAGAAAAAGCCTGAATTTGGCTGGGCAATTTTTATTTGGGAGGCCCTGCAGCAGGAAGGAACGGGCAACCTTCAAGTGGCCTAGTGTCCGTACATTGCTTAGTAAGGAAAAAACAGTCTTGCTTCATTAATTAGCAGGGAGGGTGGGGGTCATTAGAATGGTCTGTCTGTGAAGCGAATGCAGTGATTTCCTGAATGCTGGGAGGTGGCAGGCAAGGGCAGATGGCTGGCCAGGCTGGGCTGGCGAGCTGCCGGTAAGTGTGCATGCTGTGATCTGTTCAAACAGCGCTTTCTTGTGGAGTCTGTAATGCTTTTTCAGGTATCATGTAGAAAATGGTGTCTTTCTAGATGCCTGCTTCTCGACTCTGTTATGCATTAGCCTTTTCCTGGTGTAAATGCAGCAGGGTTTGGCAGTGTTGGGCAGTGCTTGCTGAGTGTGAGCAATTTAGTGCTGGTAGTAAAACATTTGCTCTTTTTGTACAGCTCCATAATGAGCTGTATTGATTTTGTGCTTTTTTTAATCCATATTTATGCAGTATTTGCATGTAAATGTTGAGAGGATTTTATGCTTTTTGAGCCGGCTAAGACTGTTTGATTGCTCTGTATGATAACAGCAGCATGTGGAACACAGTACTTGGTAAAAGAAAACCAATTGATTGCAAACAGTGTCTGCAAATGGGGGATGAATGAAATGATGTTGTAAGTAATTATTTTTTTAATAATCTGAAAGCAGAAACCTGTCTGGTTCAAGTGTGTTCAGAGCCTTGTATGATAAAGGGATTGGATGGATTATTAATTAGAATTTTCTGCTGATGTTTGTTTCCATGTTGTTTGAGTATCTGATTCACAGTGCAGGAAAAGTATTGGTTAAAATATTTCAGGGGTGCTGCCTGATCAAAGGATTTGATTGCCATTTGGTTGGCTTGGGACACGCTAGCAGGGTTTTTTTCCCTTTCTTACATTATTTGGTGGGGAGGGGGGAAAATATAGCTTTTTTCTAAATGTGTCTGAAGTACAAAAACGACTGGGAAGTCACCATGACAACATGGGGACCTGGATCAGACTTCTCTCCATGTTTTTGCTGTTTTGTTGTTGTTTTTTTTTTTTAATATTTGTTATTTTGTTATAGGGTATTCCCTAAGGTGTTTGAGGGAGTATCTTAAAGCTCCTGTTGGTACAGGACTTTTAATGATATCCAGCACTTAAAGTAAATTATGTATGCCGGGCTTTTTTGGATTAAGCTCAGTCCAATGTATTCAGTTTGCAGTACAATTACGGTAGGATCTAAACAAGGACATGAGCACCTTCAGCAGGAGTTAAGGGCCTGCCTTTACTGCAGTTTTGGGGGTGCAGATCTGAAAACTTCTGCTGAGCTCTTCCATGGTCCTGAGGATTCCTGTGTGGTGTTCCCACATAGGACCCAGAGCCTGGAGATTCCTGAAAGTTATGTGCAAGCTAAGGTGTAAGAGAATCTTTGTAGAGGAGTGCCTGGAGTTAGGGGCAAGCTCGGGGACAACAAGAAAAAAGACTGATCATGGTCAAGAAACAAAGAGTTCTCCTACCCTTCTTTGCTAAGGGGTGCTGAGTGTACCTCTCAGGGAGGAAGAGGGTTTTGTGAGATATGTTGCTGTCTGTTCATCTGCACTTGTTGGGATGTAGTGAAGTTATGCTGCCCGAGGGGAGTAAGGTTTATGTTCAGTTCCTTTCTTCATCACCACTTACAGATTTTGGAGTGGTGAACACAGACTGTGAGAAGTTGGACCATACAGGGCATTCTGAGCTCTCCAGAAGCCCTGGCACTTTTCAGAAGGGAATGAAAGACTCCCCATGTTAGAGAGGGTGTGCAGGGAAGACAGTAGTTGCAGCAAAAGGCTTTGATGGGGAGTTGTGGAGTTTGATTTCTGTTCTCTGCTGCCACAGCTATGAGCTTGCGTGTGGAATTAGATGTGCCTATTTTGTGGTTAATATTTTATGGTGATCCAGCTTAGGAATCTTCTAGAAGAGTATTTACTTTGGGGAGGAGACATCTTACCTGTAGATATCTCCCTGGCCCTGTCTTCTGCTCCCTCCTGGCAAGGTTACTAAGGTTGGAGAGATTTGTTTCATACTTGTAGCAGAAATCTATGTAATTGATAGTGAATTTGGTGGAATAATGTACTAGATGTTCTGTGGAGGTGATGTTTCAGTGTCAGCAGAGGAGGGTAATTACATGCTTCTCAGTTATCATCATACTTCTTGATGGAAAAAAACCCACTGTAATTTGGGTAAATGAAAGTAAAAATTATTGCAGTTGTCACTTGTGCCTATCTACACTTGGAGGGAAAGTAGGGCTGTGACATTTTCTGTGAATGTATTGATGTATGAAACATAGATGGACTCATGTTTCAGTATTGAGGCAATTGAAAAGTAAGTACAACATGACAGTGACTTACACCTTGTATTATTACACTACATCTCAACATGAGAATGTGAAGAGCCATGCATTTTTCTCTTGACACCCATTAATCTAATGTTTTATTTGGTGCCAAATGAATAATAAAATGACTTTTTTAATTTGGAAAAATGTTGAGTTCTGTCTTATGCTGGAGCAAAATTTTCAAGTAATGCTTAAAAGAAATTTTCTACATCTGGGTAGGATTATCTCCTTTGAAGAGCTGTTTGTCTGTGTGATGTAGCCTATTTTCAATGTTTCTTGAAGTTACCTGATGTTATAATTTTGAATATAAAAAACGTGAGGAAAATTTATTCCTTCAGAAATTCATCTCATGTTTCTGAGAAAAGATTTCTTTTGAGCTGGAGGCTCAAATAACGAGATAAATCTGTTATGAGAAAAAACAAGTAAGAGCAAGAGACTGGTGAAGTTTGTTATGCAGACTTCTGTGGTTACATACCTTACTTTCAAGATTCTTACAGTCAGCATACATAATATTAGAGGCAAAAACTTGAAAGTCCTGAATTTAGGAGTAGCTAATAAACAAAACAAACATAAACCCACCCTTCCTTTCCCTGCTGAAAAGCCTCAGCGGCAAACAACAAAAGAAACCTCTTCTTACTTCTAGGGTTAGAGTCAAGCTTGATCCTGTAAGGAAATCAACACCAAAAGAAATCCCTCTAACATGAAAATCTTGAGGTCCCACAGTATAATTGAGAAATTAATATTTATCTGCTTGCAGAGATCGTATTCTTTTTTAAAGGAGCTGTACCTCCTTTAAGTTGCCCTTAATTCACTTCATTAGGGTTCGTGGATTTTCCTTGGAGAAGAATTAAGAGTGAACTTAGATTTGTTTCACAGACAACCAGCTATCCCCCAGCTCGACTGGCTTTTCACCTCTACCAACAAGTCATCCCACTCTTTTGCCACAGAGACGGGTTCCTTCAATAATAGCTGCTCGTAAGCAGCTCACTTGGGTGAGGATAGTGCAGAGTGACACTGGTGATGCCATTACAGCATTCTTGGTACTTTAGGATTCTGGTGATGAAAATTATGCTTTTTTACTCTGCCAGCTCTCAGCAGTAGTGCTCTAAGAGCTCAGTGACCGTCATCTGAAATCAAGGCATCTGTATTTTTTTTTTTCTTATTGATTTTTTTCATTTCTAAGTGGGGAAAGAAAAGACTTTGTTTCAGTCCTACAAAATAGGATGAAATTAATTTGCAGTATTTTATTAGGAACAACCTTGTTTTGCTGTGTGTCAGAGACTGGCACTAGCTTGCACTCTAATCCTGCTTCTTGTCCCTTCCTAGTAGATGGAGAGTATGGATGTATGGACCGCCATGAAGAACTATATCCAAAGTTTAAAAATTCTTTCCCACTTACTGGGTCCCGCTTACCACCCCTTCAAAAAAAGGGAAGACGACATCATAGTGGATAAATTCACAATTCAGTGTTAAAACTGAATCTTGTTTATTATAGGGCTATTGTTCTTTGCCTTGCTCCCCCACTCCCCCTCAAAAAAAGGAAGTTTCTGCATATGCAAGTTCCAACAGGAAACCAAAACTGAGCCTTTTCACTTAAGCATGGGATTGGTTGAAGTTTAATTTCCCCTATAAATGTGATATGGCAATGAAAAACTCTTGCCACAAAAATTGTAGATGTCTGGAAAACACGCTTCATGAAAAAGCTCAAGGTCTTGACCTCTTTGGTTATAAAAGGCAAGCTGTTTTAACTTGGGTTATATTTAGTGAAAGAGTGGTAAAAATGCCGTGGACTGAGGAGGTAGAAAGATCAAACTGGAGTTATTTTCCTTGTAAAGGTGAATTTGCTTTTAAGAAGAATAAATTGTATCAATTTTCGAATACTTCTTTCAATACTTCCAATTCCCAGTGAAAAAGTATTTTGTTGCAGAACAAGAGGTTTTGATATTTTTTTTCCATGCCATTAGGTAATAATAACTGAGATGAAGTGTTTCTGTTTGCTGGCCAATTGAGTTGCAGTAAATCATGTCTTTCCCAGGGTTCTGCGGAGTATAGCACCTGTTACCTGCTTGCAGTACCACTGTAGAAGATGCCTCCAAGCCCAATTCCTATTTCTGCTGCCTGTGGTCTTACTGGCTTCCATCCTGAGCACAGCTTTCACACCACTGCCCTATGCATGGGATCAGCTCAATCAGTTCTGAGTTGGGTCAAAACCTTCCAAGTAAGAATAATGTAATGCCTGTGGTTGAGGGAGCAGGGCAGGAAGACTCTTTCAGTATGAGGACACTAAGGGTAGTATTAAACCACCACATGTATCACACCTGTGTAAAATTCTGTCCTTTAGCCCAGGATTTACCATTTCTTCCTGCAATTGGGTGTTTGGTCTGGTTTGTTAAAATGGGAAATACTGCTATGACAGGCAGAATGACAATAGATACAAAACATGGAATGCTAGTGGTGCTAGTGTGCTGGTCTTACCAGGTGTTGAGTTTCCTTTCCAAAGGAACTGCCCAGTGGTCTTGTGTTTCTTCTGACCAGCCTGGATGGAAAAATATGAAGGGTTTCAGTACTGGGCCCTCAAAGAGTTAAATACACAGAAGTATTAATCAGTGAATATTTAGGTCATGGAGGACTGAGACTCCAGAAAGACAGAACATAACTGACAGCCAGGGGGTTTATGTTGGTAATGGACTGGGGAATATCTTCTGTCGAGTAGTAGCACCAGACTTTGACTTTGTAATTGTAGTTTCTGTTGTGTTTATGTTTTTTGTTGCATTGCTGCTGATTTGCAAGATGTGAGATGTTCAATAAGTCTCTAAATGGGTTTTCTAGAGCCATTACTTGTGTCTCTCAACCTGTCCTGCAGCCCTAGTTGGAGCTGACTTCCTAGTAATGGCAGACATTTTGAAGATTACCTTTCATCTTCAGATAATTGATTTGTAGTCTTTTCTGTGGAAATGGTTAGAAAATTCAATGTCTTACTGACTTTTTGGGCTCTGACCCATAAATCACTTCTCAGTGACATGGATAGTTCCAGTTTGAGAAGTGTGGTATACAGGCTTTGCCCTGTCCTCGAAGGCTTTGGTTCCTAAGGACAGGGCTTTTTAGTATTGTCTGTCTGTAAAATGTCATTGAACATCCATGGTGTGATCTACATAAGAATGGTAACGATGAGCTTACACTGTGTGTATGTCCCTGGGGAGAGAGGCAACTCCTGCCTGCTGTCCCTGATGCCCAGATGGTGGACTTTTAAAAGGCTTGTTTGCATCCTCTTTGAACACCAAAACTGTTTGAAGCCTTTGACACTTTCAGGTGATTAAACAATCAAATTAAACAATTTGTTTGTTTAAATTTTTTTTCAAATGTCAAAACCCAGTAGTTTTAATTTAACATTATCATGTATATTTCCAATAAATTGCTGAGTGGATTGGAATTTTAAGCTGTGAAATGTTATTACAATTTAGGTTCTTTAGTCAAAGAAGCCAATATATTGTTATGGCTTTTATATAGCTTTTATATTTTTAATTCTGAAAATGTTTTGAAATAAAGAATATCTTACTGTACAAGAGGAGGAACCCTAGTGTATAATATAGTTTAGAATGTGTGATAAATTGAATTTTACTTGATATGAAGAAATTTGTATAGTTTTCATAGCTAGAATGAATTCTTTCAGGGAACTGTAATATAGCTGTTGTAATTTCATCATCAGATGAGGTCACCAAACCAAAGTATTTGACAACATCCCTGGTTGGGTCATTTATTTTTTAAACTGCCTTTTAAACTGCTTTGTGTATGCTATGCACTCTGGGATTCAAATGTTATTTAATGTTTTTAAATGACAGGTACAGAATTGTAAGATTTCTACATCATGTATTGGGTAGCCACTTGTATTAAATGCAAAAAGAACTGGAGGTTGATCCACTTAATGTTTGTTATACTAAGCCAGTCACATGTTCCTATTATCAAATGTATCTCCTTGAGAAAATTAGTAGAAGATGAATGTAGTAGTCCTGTAGTAGAGTGCATCTTGTGCTCTATGCCTTTCTGAACATATATCTGTAGCACGGGATATTGCCTTTTTGTGCATCTGAGAATTCCAAACTGGCTGCTCTGAGGAGAGGAAGAGGGATCTGTTCGGTCCAAGAACGTTTTTTGTAGATATTGGGTTGGGAGTGCTGTAGGAGTTGCATTCAAGTATCTGGGCAAGAAGAGAAGGTGCACCATGGTGAGAAAGAAGAAACACTCTTGCATCTCTGACCAGAAAATTGGAGAGATTACCTGTGATTTTCAATTTGTTTCTAGTTTTATTCTGTTTGTTTTTTCACAAGGCCAGATTGGATGGGGCTCTGACCAACCTAGTCTAGTGGAAGATGTCCTTGCCCGTGGCAGATGTTGTAACAAGATATTGTTCAAGCTACCCTCCAACCTAAACCATTCTGTGATTCTGTAACTGTGGAGGGATCAAAATACTTGATTCTTCCTGACCATTAGTGCAAATGGGCTTTTGCGTTAAACCCCATCTTGAAGCAATTATTTTGCTTGACAGTCTGATTTTTCCTTTGCCACAGTACATCACAGAAACTGACCAAAGTGTTCCATTCTGAACCAGTGGACACTGGAGCTCAGGGCTGGTCCCTCTGAGTGTCTCTATAAGAGTGTGTCTTGGTTTCAAAAGACAGGTGCCTGCAAAGGAAGGCAGGAGCCTCCCCTCAAATGGAGAATGTAAACTCTCCCCACCCCTCCAAATTGCTATGAATTTTAAATAAGGGGCTCTCAGGCAAAAATATGGGAGCAGGAAATAACAGTTCTTTAATAGGGGAGGAAAAAAATAAAAGGATAAAATAAAACAATGCAGTAGAACAACACTAGAACAACACTGGCAGAGTCAGAACATGACCTGACACCCTGTGGGTCAGGGTGTTGGTAGCAGTCCGGTTGGAAAAGTGGCTGCAGTCCTCTTGAAGTGTCAGGCGTGGTTCTGTTGGAGCAGGGCAGTCCTGCAGAAAAGGGTATATTCTTCTTCCTCCACAGATCCAGTGGAAGAAGAGGCAGCTGCTGCTCCTCTGGGGAATCCAGTGGAGATGCCGTGCTGGTCTTTCAGAACCTCCAGATTATATCTGGGTAGGAATGCTTGGCTCCTCCCTCTGGGCAGAGCATCTCACAATGGGATGTCATACTTCTTGTCAGCCATGCAGTGACATTCAATAGCCTCTTATCAGCAGATGTCCCCTCCGAGGGAGGAGTGATTGTGATCATTCAGAGAGAGAGTCAAAAATTGCCCACTTGACAAAAGACAACTGCCATACAGATGGTAATAGAATACATCTTGCCTTGCAATCTGGAGCAGAGTGTTTGCAGGGAAGTGAGAGGTGAGGCAGGAACACAGGAGGCATGGCCCCACAGCACAGTGGTGTGGTATGGAGTGAGGGTAGGGGGAACAACAGGGCTGTGTGCTGGTCTGTGCATGACAGAATGGGCACTACAGGCTGTGCACTTGGCCTAACTTAGCAATTGCCAGAGCTGCAGCAATCCTGTTTGGCTGCTCTGGGGAGAGCTGTCCTTCCTGAGTAGTGCAGGTGGGGAGACACGGCTATTTCAGACTTTGCATATATTTATTAATGCCAGATTTGAATATGGAGGGATGACACCTGAGCTCTAAGCATCTCTGAATTAGCCTCAGTTTATTTGTCAGCTAGGATAACATGGCTTAAGGTGCCTTTTGAACAGTAACTTTGCGTGGTGACAATCATCACAGTGTTTTGAGGGGTCTGCCCATTATATGCAGAAGCTGACCCAACTGCCACAAGGGAGTGTGGCTAAGGACTGTGCCACACAGTGCCATGATCAATGACAGTCAATGACTTGGTGTGTGTCAATCATTCCCAGAGTGGAGAAGGGGGGCCAGGGCCTAATCAGACCTTACTGCAATTCGTATATGCATGTGTTTGGTAGTTTTGTTTTTCTTTTTTGGAAGGGCTGTGGAGGACTCAGTGGTGTTTGCTGCTGTTGTAAAAGGAAGCAGGAAGTGTCCTAGGCAATTAGGAGATGTATTAATGTTACTGTTCTGTACTTTATTGGTGGGTGCCCACTCAGATCCTCACTTTACATGGAAAGATATTGCTCTGAAAGGTGTCTTGCTCCTCTTCTTGTGAGTCAGCAGCAGTTAAAGCTCTCTGGGGCCAATATGCCGTAATAGATCTGAAAAAACTCCAACCAAACAAAAATTATTTATCCACAACCCATTCTAAGCAACTGATAGGATTATGAGGTTATTACTAAATTACACTTTCACTGTCAATTATTTTAAGAGCTCAAGATTGTAAAATCATTAGAAGAATCATTTATTATCTGAAATAATCTTGTAATGATCTTTTCTTTCACTGTTTTTCTTGTACAGTGAAAATTCATTGCATTTTCTTAATAGCATCTAAATTTCTGTAATGACTTTTATTTTTAAATCCCTCCAGTCATCCTTTCTTAATAATGCAGCTTTGCCAACAAACATACATTGTATGCATGGAGATTTCTCCAATAATGAAAGAATAATATGGAATAATGTTGCAGAAATTATATAGAAAGCAGTAATTATTGAAATTGTGACTGCCATGCAGTATGTGCTGTTTTATGCAATATAATTTTAAACACAAACATTCAGCTATCATGTGCAAGTGACATAGTTTATAACTATCCATGTTAGCTATACATACATATTGCAAAATGCTAGTTGCCTGTTATATTTTATGTAATGATAGACCACATTCTAAGTTAACTTCAGAATTGAAAGCTATCACCTTAGCAAGACAGAATGTGTACTATTTTCACGATAATAATTTGAATGCATGTTTTGGGTTAATGATCTGACTGAAACTGTTGCCTGTTCCTGTCCAGCTTGAGCTTCCAATTTCTTTTAAAAAAACTTTTAAAATAATTTCTGGCAGAGTTGTAATTCAATTTTGAGATGAAGTGTGTTGTTTTTTCTTTAGAATGAAAATTTATCAGTCATTCACTAGGATTTAATTTTTTGTGATTTGTAAGTGGTCTCCCAAATGGTAACTTGGGTTCTTGAAAAATGTCCTTGGTTTTCACGTTGCAGTGGCTATGGATTGGATGAAAGCACAAGAGACGGAATAGCTGCTATAGATACAATTAATTAACTGAAGTTTTGTTGGGAAAACTAATACTAATTCCCTTTACTCCAGTTTTTCTCTGTACTCTATATTACAGGCCTTTGATCTGGTGTTACTTCCTTTGGAGCTTGTCAGGCTGAAATAAAGGATACTTTATCCTATCCTGTGACTGGGATCCAAAATACTGGAGCTGGTCTCTTCCACTTTATTTATCTGTGTGTTGTTTCCATGGACACCTTTAACCTTTCCCAGGTTCTTTTTCTTGCTCTCACTTTGGATCTTAGAGACTGTAGATGACAGAGTGAGGAAGGACTGATCTAAGCTAAGGAAATGGTCATGCAAGTGAAAGAATGCTCTTCGCTCTCGGTTCCTCCATCTGCAATGTACAGAATATGATTGTGTGTCCCCTCAGACCTGGAAGAGATGTGGAGTTTGACCTCAGGAGTGGCTCTGGGATACCCTGGGTGTGTAGGTCTCTGGAGGAGCAGGGTGCAGAGCCCAAGGCTGCAGAGAAGGGTAAAGATGGTGTTCTCTAGTCAGCTGAGAAACCAGTGCAGTGTAGTGTGGACCTTTGGTCAACATCAGAGGCTGTTCCAAATCTCCAAAAAGTAGAGACTCACAGTGGCTGGATCCCTCCAAGGCTTCTCTCACACTGGATTTGCAGTCATTGTGTGGGATTGCTTTGTTTGGAAGTATAGATACGAGAAAGAGGCACGGGGCTAGGGATGCTTTTGCTGTTAGCCTCTCAGTGCTGTCCAGGCTCTTAAAGGCTCTTCCAAACTGTGACTGTGCTTTTGTGAGCCCACATGGCACTCAATCACCCAGTCCACAGCAGAGGCACCACAGTGACCTGTTTGCTTCTCATTGCTGCCCATGTTCAGATCATCAGTCAGAAGTGTTTTATTCTGTGTCCTTTTATCAATAAAGGACTTATTATTTGAGAACATTATTTATTGATAATTTACATTGCTATTTTGTTACATTTGTTTTAAAAGGGACAAAAATATTATTATACAGGTCATCTTGTAATATGTGTGATTGACCTAGTCAAACCAGGTCCTGAGCAGCCTACTCTGAGTGGCCCTGCTTTGAGCAGAGGGAATGGACTGGGTGGTCTCCACAAGTTCTTTCCAAACTCAAAGAATCTGTGTCTTGGCTGTTTTCTATTAAAGCTCTCAACTTCAAGTAGGGTGTTACTGAGCGACACTGAGAGCTGAAATATGTTTTGTTCTAGTGATTATTGTGAAATTGTACTGGATTTTGAAACATGCAGCTCTGCTGTCTAACTAGTGTAAAACTACTCCCTGTACGTTTCAATAATGAAGTTGTATTTTCTTAATTTCTGCAGTGTGGAGTGACAGCACTTTGTGATCACACAGAAAAGCTAGTCCTGCCCTGCAAAGCTCACTTCTGTAGCAAAGAACCTGAACTAGGTTTTGAGTTACTTTTTACTTACTGCTTTTATTTAGTACCTAAATAGACCTTTAAATCACCAAAGGCTAATTATTGGTTTACTAAAACTAATGAAACAATTCAGGATTATAAAGAGAAGGCACGTTGGTTGGGACACTGTTGGGGATTAATTATATTGTCATTAAATCTTAGAGTGGAGAGTAATTTTTACTTATCTTGCTGGTTAAATAAGATCTTACACATTGCAATGTGTAGCATTAAGAAGATGCACAGGCGCATCTACTGAGCAGAGAGAGACCCTTGCATGCTGCTTTTGTCATTAGGAATAAAAATTTAATAAGCTTTCAGTAAGAGAAGAAATGAAGAACATGAAGCATTTTTTGACATGGTTTTGAATGAAGGCTGGAATTTGCTCATAGGACTCAACTGGGCTGTTTCTCATAATTTTGTCTTTTAAATCACTGGAAGGTGGGCAGTGTAATGCTTTTCTCAGTTCGGAGAACAGAGAAACTCTTCCTGCAACTCACCAGTTCTGGGAATTGGAGTTCTGCCATCTTTTTCTTTGTTCTTGGGAGAGAATCCCAAAGACACTAAATCAAACAGCTGCAGGTAACCTGAAAGGAATAAATTGAGATGGCTTTGGCTGCAGTAATTTGTTTGTAGATGTTACAGATTGCAAGGCAAGATGTATTCTATTACCATCTGTATGGCAGTTGTCTTTTGTCAAGTGGGCAATTTTTGACTCTCTCTCTGAGTGATCACAATCACTCCTCCCTCGGAGGGGACATCTGCTGATAAGAGGCTATTGAATGTCACTGCATGGCTGATAAGAAGTATGACATCCCATTGTGAGATGCTCTGCCCAGAGGGAGGAGTCAAGCATTCCTACCCAGATATAATCTGGAGGTTCTGAAAGACCAGCACGGCTCTTCTCCACTGGACTCCCCAGAGGAACAGCAGCTGCCTCTTCTTCCACTGGATTTTCAGAGGAAGAAGAATATACCCTTTTCTGCCAGACCCCCCTGCTCCAACAGAACCACGCCTGACACTCCAGGAGGACTGCAGCCCCTTTTCCAACCGGACTGCTACCAACACCCTGACCAACAGGGTGTCAGGTTGAGTTCTGACTCTGTCAGTGCTGTTCTAGTGTATTGCATTGTTTTATCCTTTTATTTTTTTCCTTCCCTATTAAAGAACTGTTATTTCCTGCTCCCATATTTTTGCCTGAGAGCCCCTTATTTAAAATTCATAGCAATTTGGAGGGGTGGGGAGAGTTTACATTCTCCATTTGAGGGGAGGCTCCTGCCTTCCTTTGCAGGCACCTGCCTTTTGAAACCAAGACAGTGGAATAAATCTCTTTAGGTTTTCACAGTAATGGATCACTCTGGTGTTGCAATTCCTGTGTTAAACTAGTACAGATATGAAGTTGCAGGTACATTATTAGGCTGAAATAGTTCATTGATTTGCAAAATCATTGTAATTATTAATTGGGACTCTTTCATCATAATGAAAAACCTTTTACCTGTCAGGGGAAAAAGAAAAAAGCAAACTGCGCTCATCTAAGAGGAAAGCCTCAGGAATGCTGAATAAAGATTCTGCCTGCATCCCTTCATCAGGATCCGGTATGTGCATCTTAGAGGAGGGTCATCCAGTGTGGCATAGACATCTGACATCAGTGAGGGCTCTGAGTCTGTCAGGCAAAATGAATTCATAGCTTCATCTTTGAAAATCCATGGTGAAAATGCATTTATAGTTGCAGCTACACACTGCACCTCATGCTCAGCTGCCTCTGAGGACACTGTAGAAACATCAATTTGGTATAGGGTGTTCCCTTCTGGGAGGCCAGGAGTTGTCCATGGGTAAGCATCCCTGTGCCATGGAGGGTAGCAGCCAGACTAAATCTGGAAACTAGAGCTAAACCAAGTTAATTATCAGAAACATGAGAGGCAAAGAGAATTTGAATGGGGAAGAGGCAGGAGGAGGAAAAGATATGTTGAAATGCTGCTGCTGTGCTGAAAGACCCCACTGTGGTGGTGTGTGGGACTTGTCCTGTAAGTCAGAGAAATGCCCTTGCTTACGCTCACCTGGCTAGAATAAGAACAATGAGGGTAAAATTATGGTGAGAAATACTTCACTATAACTCAAACTTCCTTTGTGAGAGTTCTAGCCTGTTTCAAGTGCTTTATTTTTTACTCTGTGCATGTTATCTGCCCAATATTCAATCCTGAACTCAGGAAAAAATTAGAGGAAGGCCCATTATCTTCCATCTTCAATGAATCCTTTTGCAAAAGAGAAAATCATAGCAAAACACAGTCTTAGGAATTAATGAATTCTAGGTTTCATGTTAGTTATAATGAAATATATGAATGAAAACCAATTCCCCTTTCCCCTTCTAAATTAGGCACATGCTACAATTTAAGATGGACTTTGATATCTGGACCTTAGCATCTGCACCTTGGCCAATGCAGGAATTAAGTCTTGAAATCTACTGCTGAAGTTAAACAAGTTGCATTGTGTTTCATCACACAAAAGTAGGACAAGACTTGTATGCACCAAAGAAATGAGTCTGGCTGCTCATGCCTTCTTGCCTCCATTTCTCTAGTAGAGGAACAGTGTTTGACAGTCTCATGTGATGGCTGAATCTCCTGATGTGTGCAGCGTTCTGGCA
The DNA here is from genome assembly GCF_963513975.1 of Fringilla coelebs. NCBI lineage: Eukaryota > Metazoa > Chordata > Aves > Passeriformes > Fringillidae > Fringilla > Fringilla coelebs. Next base: position 801,957 of record NC_140039.1, read on the forward strand.
GGGCTTTTGTCCCCTTCAATGTCAGGCTGGCTGACACCTACCCCAGGCTCCTTCTCCTTTTCTTTGTCACTCTTTATGCCTCAGTCTTTTTATGTCATCTAACCTGCTTTTCTTACTAGATGGAAGAGTCTCAGTCAGGGTTTATTCTCTTCTACCTTTGATCTTGTGTCACACAAAGTAACTGTGGTGATTATTTTAGCCTAATTAAACCATTTCTCCATTTGACGGGAAAAATCACCTAAATGCTTCCTCCAGAAGAATGAGATTTTCACAGCCTCTTGGTTAAACTTTGTTAGATGATAAAAGTTTGCCTTACATTTATGGGAATTTGATGTTCAGTATCCCCTAACACCTATTCTCTGTCAATATGAAGAGCAGGCGAAATGTAAATATTGAGAAGACTATGGCTAAATGCAGGAATTTACTTCCCAATGAATAGTCTCCAGCCCTAGACAGAGATATTAAACATGTTTTTCCAAACTGGAAACCTGTTTCGTGTGTGGGAATGTCACTGGAGGTTTGAAATCATAATGCCAAAGTTTCAGGGACCAGTTCTGTAAAGATTTGCCCAAATTCTGAGTTATGACAGAAATGCTAATGCAGAAGTTACTGATGGACATACGTGTCCAAGTCAGCTGAGAAACGAATCCTAAGGCCAAACTGATACTCTCCAAAGGGATACAAATATAAACAAAATATGAAAGAATAACTTTGGTACAAGTTTGTCACAGAATAGCATGGAAGAATTTGAGAATTGCCACTTAGGTGGGTGTCAGTCTCTTCTCCCAGGTAGCAAGTGACAGAACAAGATGAAACAGCCTCAAGTTGTGCCAGGGGAGGTTTAGGTTGGATATTAGGGGAAATTTCTTCACTGAAAAGGAGGTCAAGCCCAGCACAGACTTCTCAGGACAGTGGTGGAGTGCTGAAAAAGTGGAAGTCTTCAAAAATGTTCAAAAAAATGCGTAGGGGTGACACCATGGAGACATGGTTTAGTGGTGAACGCGCAGGTGATGGGGGGATTGATGGCTCAACCTGGTGCTCTTAGAAATCTTTTCCAGTCTTAAACCATTCTGTGATCCTGTGATACTGTGGAGAAGCACACACCGTTGATATTGGTTCAGGACATTTACTGTGTAGTTCATTATCACACTCAGCAGCACTGCAGACGCAGATCTACAAAATTCAATATTTGCATTAAACCACATGAACATATATGACTACTTTAAAAAATCTCCCAAGCCCCCACAAAACCCATCAGTCCTCATCTACTCTCCAGCAGAGTTTAGATTATAATCACTTAGAAGTATATTAGCAAGGAAATAATTACATGTGGAGTTTTCCATTCTTCGGACTTGCGTCCATCTAGTGCTTTGATAACAGCGATGCACAGGGAGGAGCTGCTTCCCCACAGTCCTTCCTTCTCTGCAGGCTGGACTTGTCCCTGGAGTGTCAGCTGGATGAGCCAGATGCCTTCTTGCAGAGATGTTTCAGTATAACCCTGTCATTTGGGGCTGACTCCTGTGACTGAAAGGAGGCTGGGGCTGAGCACCAGACTGCATGTCCTCAGTCTCTGTGGGTGTTAACAGAGGAGTCACTTAGAACACATTCAGTAAAAACACAAGACCTTTTTTTTTTTAACATTGTACCAATAACCCCAGGAGCTGAAGGTAAGTTCTTGCTAACTGCAGTACCACATCCTGTTTCATACCGGAAAGAAAAATATTTTTGTTTTGGGGCTTTATTGTGCCTGTTGTTAGTTCTGGAGGAGAATATATTCTGTGGTGCTTTTTCTTTCTCATTTTCCTTTTGAGTGAATTTAGTCTGTTCTTAGTATGGCTTTTCTGGTTGTTGCTTCCACTCCTCAGGCCCTCTTGGAATCCCTAGGGTTGGAAGCTGGCCCTTCTTCCCATTCAGCTGATGTGGTTTTCCCCTTTGCTCATTTCTTGGACAGAATTTGCTTGGCAGCCTGCTACAAAATAAAAATAAAATAAGAAATACCGCTTTCCTTCTTTACTAGGGAAAGATGACCTTCCATACAGTTAGTGATAGATTCTGGTTTTTTGTCCTGGAAAGGAGTTTAAATTTTCTCTGTGGCAACTTAGTGGCAAGCTGGGTTGATCCTGTATTACATCTCAAGAGATGGTATCATTGCCACTATGGTAGGAATGATGGGGCATATTTGACTGGACTTGGAAGGATCCTTGCTTTGTGCTGTCTGTGGGAGATGTAGTGGCCAGCTGCACTCAGAGCAACATAAAACACCTAAAAGTAGAGTGCCTGCTTGATTTTTTTGTCTGTTTTTTTTCCTTGCCCCAGTGTAAAATTGTATGTAATGACTTTATAGCAGCAGGATTTTGAGATGTGCTTGTATTTTTGCCTTTTCTTTACCTTGTCATTGGGAAAGTATGAAGATTTTATCAGGAATTTGGTTTACACATCTGTGTTAACTAGTGCTGCAATAAAGAATTAGGTGTGGAAGCGTCTCATTTTTGTCACTCAGACATCTTCTCCTGACCATTGTAATCATATAAATGTAAAGTAAACACTTAAGAATCACTTTTTTAGCCAGTTTTCAACAGCAGTTTGCCAGCCAACCCATGTATAGGGGAAAGGGCCCTAGTGCCCAAGCTGCCCCTGCAATGGTGGGTGGCCAGAGAGCCTGTACTGACACTGCATTCCTGCTTTGTGTAGAACTAACAGTGATTCTAGCTGGAGAAATGTGTGTCTGCAATGTGAAGTTCTTTAATTTACATGCAAGATAGAAAATGAGGACTGTGCTGTAGTACCCTGTCTAGGGAGCATTGAGTGGGACAAGGACTGTGCTTTATTGTTGTGAGGAAAGGGCTGGTGTAGGTCTGTTGAAAAGCTAATTCTTCCAATGAAAGTATTCTAGATTAAAGAGTAATGAAATTTCTATGATGGTTTCTTTAAAGCAGTTGTGGAGAAATCCCGTGCTGCAGGATCAAGTGTGAAATGTCCCAGAGGCAAAGGAGTGCTGGAAAAGCTTTGCACAAGTACCTGGGTTATGTGCTGTTCTGGATAGGGCAATAAAAACAAGATTGCAATGACAGATACAGAGACTGCACTGAAATGAGTGTGTAAAAGAGGTTTTTACTCTTTGTATGTAAAAACCTGTTAAAGAAGAACAGAAGTCAGAGCTGAAAACTCCTCAGGAATATGCCTGCTGTGGTTCAGATGATGAGAGATGTAATGTGTGTGCTAGTGCTGGTAAAGCACAGCCTTGTTTTGGATTAGCTTGCAGGAATGTACCATAGGAGAATCTAATGAGAAGAAAGGTGGGGTATTTTGATCCAGGTTTATGGACTATAAAATGACAATGATGTTTAGTAGTGACACTTGAGATGTTATGAAACATCTGTTAGCGAAAGCATCCTCACCTAAGGCAGTTAAAATTAGTCAGAACAGGATAAAGGTACACCAAATCCCAAATTCCCAAATACTAGTGTTATAGGTTTAGGGAAACTATTGGTCCTTCTTGTGCTTTACATGCACAAATTTGTTAATTTCACCAATGTGATTCTTTCACAAAAAACTTTTTTTGTGTCTGTATTTCTGCGGTGGTGTGAGATGAACTGAATAGACCAAATTTCTGGCAGCCCTGCTCACACTGAGCAATTTGTCAGGGTTTGTCAGGTTTGTGTTTTTTGTAAGAGCTCAAAGCAGGAGCCCCTCTGTGTCTTCTCAGAGATGGAGTCTTCCCTGCAATGCAGCATTCATTCAAATATTTTAGATTTTTCTTCATCCTTTATCATTTCCCATGGAGATTCTGATGGGAGAGCAGGATAGGGGAAGAAGAATCTTTGAACATTTTCAAGACATTTGACGTAAATCTTTTAGCAAGCTCCACCCCATGCTGATAGAATTGCATTTGTTGTCACTTTTGTGGTCCCTCATTATTGCCACTTTTTGTGGTCCTTCATTTCCCTTCTCAGACTGTGAAGCAGTCTGAGAGTTTACGTGCTGAGAACTGTGGTTTTGTTGGTTCCCAGTTACTGCTGTTACTGGCTGTTCTTGCATTAATATCAAACTATATTAAAGCACAAAACTATAAAAATATGAAGGAGGCCTACAAGAGAGCTGGAGAGGGACTCTTTACAAGGGTATGTAGTGATAGAACAAGGGTGAATGGCTTCAAACTAAAAGAGCTTAGGTTTAGGTTGGATGTTAGTAAGAAATTCTTCTCTGTGAGCCTGGTGAAGTCCTGGCGTGGGTTGCCAAGAGAAGGTCTGGCTGTTCTATCCCCAGATGTATCCAAGACCAGGATGGGATGGGACTCAGCAACCTGGTCTAGTGGAAAGGGAGTGGAACAAGATGGCTTTTGTTTAAGGTGCCTTCTGCTCCAAACCATTCTGAGAATCTATGATTCCATGATCTAGCTTTCTCTTTTCTATTTCAGAAGATTCAGGCTTCTAAACCATCCACATCCTTTGTACTGCCTTTCAGATGGTTTGAAACTCAAACTGAGCAGTAATCTCCTGTGACTTGTGCTTAGCCCAGCTCCTCCGTGGGCATTTGCCACGTTTATATGCTTTGACTCACCAACCGCAGTGGTGGTCGGAAGTGAGCTGGGGGAGGTTACTTCCTGTGAACATGGCATTTAACCCATGAAATGAAAGCTGCAGCAGGAGCTGTTCTTCCTTCTTTTTAGTTGTCTTACAGCTTAAGCAAGTAAGAAAAAATGTGTGAGTCTCTGCTCAAGCACAAGTAAGTGATCTCCCTCTCTTTTGGCGGGGAATTGCAGTCCATGCCAGGTTCTTGCTTGCTTTGGAACATAATATTTGTTTGATTGCATCTGTTTCTGAAAGCTTATGGTGGTAGCTTTGCTACCACTCTTTTTGCTGAGTTTGATGTTTTGGAATGCCTGGAAAATGTAAGCTAATTGTTGTCAGTGTCTCTGAGCTGGGTTCTATAGCAGGGCTGTACAGCCCCAGCACAAACGCTGCCTTACACCCCTGCCGAGGTCTCAGCTTGGCCGTGGACAGGAGGAAGAGATGAGCTTTAAGCAGGTTTGAGGAAAATGCTGGAGCTAATAAAGGAGCATAAGAGGAATAATTTATGTGTGAATTTATAAAATAAGGGTCAAAACACCCTATTTTGCAGTACTGTAAGTAGCTCATAAGAGCTTTTAGCCGAGACAAAAGGGGTGTCTGGTGGTGCCACACGTTTGAAAACAATGAAGGAACCACTAGCTTTTATTTACAGTATAAATGTAAGGTGGCTCACAGCAATGAATCCCAGGAGGAAAGAAATAGGAATTGGGGTTTAATTCCTTTTGAAATTTCACAAAATGATACCAACAGGATAGTCCATATTTTTTTTTGTGGCAGTGATTGAAAAAGAATGGGGAATGCTTAGGGTAACTGGTACTTTATCCCAAGTCAGCATGGGGTAGCTGGGCTCAGCTTAGGATGTCCAGCTGGGGATCTCCCTAGGGATGTGGTACCAGGAATTCAGTGCTTTGCCAGAGCTGAAACCGGTGCTGTGCTTGTGTCATCACACAACAGAGCACAGGTTAGAGGGGTCTTCTCATATTTTCTAGAGCTATGGTAGGTGCAGAGATTTGTCTACTGAGGAATTGGATCACTGAAGCAGTTTTTTAAGAACATACAACATTGCTAGATTGCATTCCAGTCACATGCTGGTGAGTACCTGCTGAAATAGTTGGCTCTGTTTTCTGCATGCTGCCCTTTTAATTTTCTCAAATTCAGGCTTTTCTCTTGTGCACTGTTATAATTTCTGGCTGTGTTGAGCTACTGTTCATAAGGAAGAAGTCCTAGTCCTTCCCCTTAAAATCTGGCCTGTGGCAACACTGCTACTGCCACAGGGAGTTTTTTTACTCGGAGCCAAGTCATCAGCATAAATTCTGTCAGTGATGATGTGTTTGCAGTAATCTATTAATCTGCTCTAATAATCTTCTCTGTTTTCAATGCATTTTTCTATTAAATAAAATTATATTTGAATAGAACTTAATATTCATAATTTCCTGGTTTTAGCTGGAAGGATGTTTTGATAGCTGGTCTCAGATCTGCTGAAAAGATATTTGTGGTAGAAATGCTAATGAAACTTCAACCAGCAGCAATTGGCAGCCATACATGGGGAATTCAGGGATTATATATTTGGGTGGCAGAGATCAGTAAGTAGATTTGTGCCATCTGAATCTATTTTTGACAACAAAATCTGCAGTGTGCATGGCTCAGACTCCAGGGGCTTTATTCAAAAGGTCACATCCTGATTTAATACCATTAATATAAATCCAGGAAAATTTAGTTGATGTGAATGGGAGTGCTTTTCATTTCAGGTTTTTGATCTTAATAAGAACCTGGGTGAAAGTAGGTTGCATTTTTGAAGCTAAAGACATGTTGTTGAAGACATCACAGAAAGGCAAAGACTGGTTTTTCACCTTTAGATGAATCCTTTCTATGTGATGTAGGCCACCCTCCATTCTGGTGAGATTCTGGTAAATTCAGCTAGTCCATTTCAAAACAGTAATAGGGAAAGAATGTTTGCCATGTTTTCTTTGCCATTTTTTAGTGCATTCGTGTCAAATTTCTAAATTTGATGTGTTTTTCATTTCTGAGTACTGTCAGAACCCCATATATTTATATGTTCAAAAGCAGCAACTTTAAACCACATTCCTTTTTGAATTCTTTTTTTAACCTTCTCAAGACACACTAGAAAAGCTGACATGAGGGTTTTATGTAGCCTTGCCACAAGCCCAGAAAATCTCCAAATCAAATACTGCAGGGTCCATGATGGTTTGTTTTCTGAGTCTTCACAGAATTGAATCAAGAATGTAAACGAAACACCAACAATCATATTAATCACTTCTTTCTCTGTTGCCACTGGATTGCATCTTAATGGCATCTTCTACACTGGAGCTTTTTCTGAATCATCCTAATACAGTCATATTTTATCAAGTAGCAGAACATTATATGCTGCAACACTCATATTTCTGTTTGGAGAAATCATTTTGAAATGGTTTTAGATTTGCTCTTTAATTTCGGATGTCTGTGGTAAAGAAGTAAATAATTCATTAAAGACAGGATTGCAGAAATTCTGCCTGTCTTATCAATCAGGCAGTTTAATAGGATTATAAACTCTGGTATATTGATTGTAATAGCTTGTGAGTGAATGGCTCACCCCTCTCCTTTCCCCCTTCCCTTCTTCAGGAACTTGAATAAGTGATACACTTCCAGAAGCAGCACAAATTTTCTTCAGGATCAATAGAACAAATACTAACTTCTTTCCTTTCTTCCTTTCTTTCTTCCTTTCTTTCTTCCTTTCTTTCTTCCTTTCTTTCTTCCTTTCTTTCTTCCTTTCTTTCTTCCTTTCTTTCTTCCTTTCTTTCTTCCTTTCTTCCTTTCTTTCTTCCTTTCTTTCCTTTCTTTCTTTCCTTTCTTTCCGTTCGTTCCCTTCCTTCCTTCCGTCCCTCCTTCCCTCCTTCCTTCCCTCCTTTCCCCCTTCCTTCCTTCCCTCAGGTTGCCCTTGTTCTCCTTTTCAAATCAAGTGTCACATTGACTCCAGTCCTGTGTTGGAAGCATGTGGGGAACTGCCGCACATCAGCTCAGCACAATGTCTCCATCAGGCTGGAAGGAAGCCCAAAACCAAAACTGCACTGGCCAAAATGCATCCTCTACAGAAACCCCAAGGTAAGTGGCTTTGTCCTTCTAGAAATTGTACAAGTTTTTATTGCACAGGAAGTATAATATTTTAAAATTATTGTTTCAATTTGAGTCACAGCAAAACAGTTACTTTTACATTTTAATGTATAGCTGGTATGGTTTTATTACCTTCATTTTCCAGTGTTAGATAACCACTTAGAGAAGTCTTCAAGAAGAAATTGATTCAGCAATAACCAGTTACTTAACTTGTCACTTTATATTTCTTGTCCTGTTGGTATACCTCATGCAGCTGTGAAGAGTAAGTTGAATTTAACAACATTGTTTATATTTCTGATAAATTTATTTAGAAGTATTTTAGGTAATTATATCTTATTGGTAAAACCTGATCTGTTTTCCATTTCTTTTAAGAACTACGTATGGCAACACGAAATGCCTGAATGGAACAAGTATATTTTGAATATATGAAGTAGAAGCTAAACCAATCACCCATGGGTTGTGGTTCTTCCACAGAATTGCCAGCTAATAGTCAAATAGGTGGCAAACCCAAAATATGATGGATGAGGAAGTAGTGTGTTCCAGCTGGTCTCCAGCTGTTCTTCTGGTCTCCCCAGGCTTCTGAATTCTACAAAAAAAGATTGCAGGAAATTTCTTGAAACAGTAGAAATTGCTTTCAAGTTTCTTCATCAGTGAAATGACATGTGGTCTGTCTTTGTAATGCCACCTTGCCAAGAGTCCTACCCTCACCACCGCATGCTTTGTAGAATTGAATACGCTTACGAATGTAATCGGCGCTTGCCTCAAGGGAATTGGGGATGCAAAAAGCATGGAGCTTGAGAGGTGTTTGGAACAAAGGAAGCTAAGCCTCAAGAAGATACTAAGTTCATAAACCAAAATGTTTAGAAGATATGGATCCATGTGATAGATGGTCATTGTCATCTGAAAAAGAAGGTAGTTTTGCGTTGTACACACTAAGCCATTGCACTACCACCCCATCCCAATTAAAATATCTATACAAAAGCAATTCAGCCTTAAACAACAACACAGAAAGCATTGTACTTTCTGCTTCTGGAAGTAAACCTTAAACATTAAATTAATATACTACTTCATGCTTGAAATATCTCACAAGGTCTGTGTCTTTATGGAGCTTTCACCTAGAGGTCTTGATAGTGCAAGTTTAATTAGTGATTGTTCCATGAATGTTGTTATTACTGGCAACAAAAAGGAAAAGTGAAAGTGTCTGTTTAGTGAGAACTGGAATGAATTCATCTGCTGCAAATACTTTGCTGTTGTATTCATGGGCACTGATTTCCAATCACTGAGGATGTAAACTGTTTTTTCTATGTGTGTATTTCAGAAAGTTGGAGGGGCCCTAGTTAGCTTGATTTGAAGCCATGAGCTGCTGTGTAAAGCCTTCAGAAGGAGGAATGAAGAGATATCTTTCCAGCAGGTGGCTTCAGCCTTCAAGGGGCACCTGAAAGTGCTTTGTAATGTTGGTATCTTCCATGTAGCAAACTTCTAGTTTTATTTAGAGCCAAAGAATTACAGATTGGGTGGAAAGGAAAACTTAGAGCTTATCTTGTTCCATCCCCTGCTATAGGCAGGAATCATTCCATTAGACCAGATTGTTCCAAGCCGTGTACAACCTGGCTTGGACACTACCAGGGACAGAGAAGCCACAGCTTCTCTGGGCAACCTGTTCCGGGGCCTCACAACCCTCATGGAGAAGAATTAATTCCGAATTAATTAGGAATTAGGAAGAATTAATTCCTAATATCACTTCTAACCTTGCTGTCAGTCAGGAAGCCATTCTGTCTTGTCCTGGTGCTCCAGGCCCTTGTTCAAAGTCCCTCTCTGCTTTTCTTGGAGCCCCTTTAGCAGAGAGGCTGCAGCCCTTGCAGCACTTCTGTGGCCTCCTCTGGACTGATTGCAACGGGTCAACATCATTCTTGTTTTGGGGGCCCCAGAGCTGCAGGTGGGGTCTCACCAGAATGCAGCAGAGGCAGAGAATCTGCATTACCTGCTGCTCATGCTATAGGTGGGGATTCAGTCCAGGACACGGCAAGGTTCTGGGCTGTCAGTGCATGTGCTCAGGTCATGTGAAACATCTTGACAACCACACCTCAAAGTGCTTCTCCCTGGGGCTAATCTTGATCCATTCTCTACCCAGTCTGCATCTGGGGTTGTCCTAACCCAGATGCATTTGGCCTTGAACCAAGTTGGCCTTGAACATCTGGTGTGGCTGAAAGTTTGCTTGCTAAGTAGTCCTTGGTAGGGTTAGTGGCTTTGCCTCCATGTTGAAGTCTTCATTTCTCAACATTACTTCAGAGGATAAAAATTCATAATTAACAAAAGTGTTTTCCTGCTTCCTTTTGGTCCAGTGCAGAATTTGTTTTTTGAGGTGATTCAGATGAATTCACTAACAGGAAAGACATCATATGTCTACATGGACAGCAGTGAGACCTAGTGTAAATGCTTTGATATTATTATAAAACCTTTGGGTGTATGGATCAGGGCCAGCTTTGAAGGCCTGATGGGGTATGTGGGGTAGGTTCTGACAGGTCTGCCTGCTGCACTATGCACCTTCTGTAAGGAGTGCAGAGCTTGTCTTTGGTAGATGGGCCAGATGGCTGTGTGGATACTTGTTTTTAGGTTGTTTTTTATTTTTCTATGGAGAAACATGGCCAGATGCTCACTGGTCACATGGTGTGCACTTGAAAACCCGGTGAACAAAACACATATCTTCACCATCCCATTTATATGCAAGAAGATTTTCTTTTCCTGTTTCCCTGTTACTCTAGTATAAGATAGGTCTTGTAGAGGTCTTTTCAGAACTGGACTTTAACATCTTTATTTTATGATAGGAATTTCAGATGGTTTTGGAGACTGGGCAAATCAGCCCTCTTATAGGAAGTGTCCTCTTAAAGCTCAAATCCTTAAAAAAATTTATTTTATTCTTTCATGCTGAAATAAACTCAGAAAAATAGGAAGTTTAAAATCTGACCTATACTCAGAACACCAAAACGCCTTAACACCTCTTCATCACCGACCTCAGACACTGTCTGGCTATGGACTGCTATGGCAGCTGTGCATGCGCTGGAGCAGGGCAGACATCTGGGCTGATGTGGATCTTAGAAGAGATGCAGAGCCTTCTGCAAGGAAGGGACAATTGGAATTGACTTCTTGGGTGCATTTGCCTCTGTTTATCCTCCTAAAGCGAGTTACCCTGGAATTGCATTCAGAACAGTTGTTAACTCAAGCCCCATTACAATGCTGATCACATGTTCCAACGGGATGATCAGAGTCAGAAATGGTTGAAAGAAACTGTTTTCAAAAATGTTTTTTAATAGAACATGTAGTTTGAATTTCCTCACTTGATGTGTCAACTCATTGGATAGTCTAGATTGGAGGGCACACTTAGCAGTCCTACTTCATGCAGTGTGTGCTTTGGGAACAATCCCACAGCCAGTTTTCCTGCCTTCCGATGTCAGTTCTTCCTATGGGAGTTGTTTTCCCTATATAAAACCATGACAGCATGGGAACCTGTTGCCATGAGTTACTGCCTGTGTATGCTAAATAATTTACTCTGCAACTAATGTAAGATCTGAATAATCTTTTTAGAATGACATTACATTTTAATGCCATTTTAAAAAATTACTGTATTAAACTTTGTACCTTGGCCTCCTTGTGAGTCCTGAAGCAAATGTGAGTGTTCTTACAATACTTGTTTTATTTATACCATATACAACGCAACATAGAGCCAAAAGAGGAAGGAAATTTGTGAAGACTAGTACACCACAGAAGAGAGGGGGGAGGGAGAATGAGAGGAAGAAAAGCCATTATGTTCAGCCTGTGGCATTTTGGACCAAGCAAACATGAGGCACATAAATCCATGCTGAGGTTGGGTTTTGAGGGTTTATTTTTGGATGTGGTTCATCCCTCTACCTTTTTTCCCCAATATAAGACATTCAGTGGGGTGCCAGAATTTTGAGAAGTCATGGAAGGGGAAGCTCTTTAGTGTGATTGAGATGGCAAGCAAACTTGCAAACTGAAGCATAAGCTGTGCATCCTGTTTGGTAATGAGGAAGCAGTGCAGTGCTGCAAGCTGCTCGGTTTGTTAGCACGGCTAAGCCAGCTGTAGAGACACCAAATAGAAGCCTGTCATTTTTCTTCAGCAGCTTGCTTTGGTGTAAGCAATACTTCAGGACTGCACCTGTGCCACTCATAAAAAATGAGAAAAGAATGCATACCTCTTGGTCTGGATTTTGTTCCCAGTTTAGGATAAAGAAGATGGAGATTTATCCTCCTGTTTTTTCCCTTCTCTTTCATTAGTACCTCCTAAGCCTGTCCATCTCAAACCTGGGCAGGAAAGAATTCCTCCTGCACCATCTCGGCCTTTGCCAGCTGATCCCAAGTCATCAAGGAGCTTAGCACCTGGAGAGGAAGAAATACCAATATCAGCAGGAGTCAACACGCTCATTGAGAAATTTGAAAGTATTAGGTAAATATGGTTTTGCCGGATCTGCTCTCCTCTCCTCTCCCTTTTCTGCATTTTTAACTTAGAATATAATAGTAGAAAACATTAGGTATAGTGATTCCCTGGAAAGTCCTCTTGGAATGTTTTCTACTGGAAGTGCAAAGTTTTATTGAGGACAAAGCATATTTTTAATAAAAGCTGCAAATTTTAGTTTGTAACATATAGTCATGCTTAAGGATCTTAAGACCTGCTGAATTTGGTAAGATTCTAAAAAGGCAAGTAGCCCACATTCTGCTTTCAGTAAGTTGGCTAGATGGGGGAATTGCATCATAGGAACTTGATTGTTATGATATGAACTAATCGAGTTTTCTGTCCAAGATACAATAAACATCAGATCTTGCTTCTTGGAGGCAGGGAAGGGTATAGGGAACTGTGAAACAATGTCATGTAGAACAGCAGCTGGTTTAAAACTTTGTAATGGAAGACACTAAATTGGATTAAATATATACATTTTGCTGTAAAACCAGCTCATTTTGCAAACACATGAGAACTTTTCCTGAAGAACAAATCTGCCTGATGGAGCTAAGTGATGTTTTTTTTTCCACAAAGAGGGAGATGGAGAGAGGCATCATACTGTGCCTTGGAGTGTTATCACCTGGGTGAACCTGATGTCTTTCAAAAAGGAAAAGTAGTGCTTTCTCATGATTCAGCACATCCTCTCTGGCAGAAAATACCTTGCCAAAAGGGCTTGGTTCTGTTGAAGAATAAGAGTTTCTGTTTAAATGAGCCCAGAACCAATTGCTTCTTTTTAGAGGCGATTTCTTCTTTTCCAAACCCTCAAACCAGACTGTTCTTCAAGGTGACATGGAAAGCACTAAAGGCCCAGGATTCTCGTGGTGCCATTTCAGTAGAATGTAGGGGTGATGTTTTTTTGTTGGGTGTTTTTGGGTGATCGTTATTATTGTAAATGTGCACACTCTTGTCTTCTGGGATTGTCAGTGGGGTGCAAGAAATGCAACTTGAATCAAATGGCAATCACACCCTCTCTTTCAGGGCACTTGTGAAACCTTAGCATTAATATGACTTTTCACTCACAGGCAACCTGTACATATTCTTCAAAGAAACCAGCTAAATTTAGCTCTTAAAATGGAACCTGGCCTGGACTCATCCAAGCAGACCAGCTTGTGTGACCGTGACATAGTGGCTTCCAGTGACTCTTCCACAAATGACAAAACTGAATTGGATGAAGCTGAGCCCAACACACCAGGCAGCACGGATCTAACTAACACAGACATAATGAAAATTAAAGAGCTGAGCACAGCTGATAACAAAAACCATGAAGACTGTACTGCTGTGACTGTGAGCAAAGAGTCCCAAGAAGAGCTTGGCAATAAATACTCAACTGCAGAACTGAATGGGAGTGGTAAAATTCCCAACAGAGACAGTGGCATTGACAGTCCTTCTTGTAGTGTGGCTGGGGAAACATTCCCCAGTGAAGAAGGGGCAGAGCAGAAGAAGCCCAGCATGGCTGGGAACCCAGGAGAGATAGAACATGACAGAAAGGGCACCAAGCCTTCCTCTGTGGAGCAGAAGAGAGACTCCACACAGGATGACGACAGTGACATTGATGAAGGAAGCAGTGAGGAGCAAGAGATAGCAGAAGTGCCAAAGTTAGAGTATTTGGACATAAACAAGGTAAGGGAGTTTGTTCGTTGCTATTGAGCACTCAGAAACCAGTTCTTGACACTTGCATTACTTTAATACATTGTTTGGATAATTTGTTTCATTGGTTTTTCATCAAAGGATCATGATAGTATTGTTTCCTGCTTTTTGCAGGTCCTAACTTTTTCCTGACTTAGATAATTTTTTAGAAAGGTTCCCAGCTTGCTTCAAAAGGTTAAATATAAGAGACTCCATCACAGCCAGAGATTAGCTGTTAAAATTCAAATACTTTTGTAGGTCAAGAATCCTACCTTGTGTTTGTTGCTTGGGTTTGTCTAGGTTCAGCTTGTTGGAGCATGTTCTTTTCCATGGAGCTCTGTGTTATTCAGAGAGTTAATTGGATAGTGCTTCTTTCAGGACCTTGCATCCGAGTAGAATGGGCAGGATCAGAATCTTGTCTCACACAAAATTTAGAGTGGTTTTTTACAGAAACCTGTGTTTTTGTTGGTGTGACCACTTCTTGAGTGCAAAGAAGTTGTTTTAATGGTAGTTATGTCAAATTACTCTTCAGGAAACTGTAGCTGGAAAAGAGATTTTTCTTTGATTTCAGACTAATGTAGTCTAGACTGTTGTGTGTTTGCAGCAGCTATGTAAGATTAATGACAGATTCCTTTGATTATCAGCTTATCAGGACAGTTATTTTTAGAAATAGTGCTGTTAAAAGGGATTAGATTTTTCTAGAAAAACAGAACAGAATATTGCAAAATATCTGCAAAATATTCCACTTTATGCACTTTTTGTTTGGTGGCTCTTTTTGTTGTATTTGCAGGTATTTAGGTTTTTTGGGTTTTCCCCCCCGCAAGCCATGATGACAGTAAAGTTAATATGTGGGATTTTTATGTTTTAAAGAATATGATGAGCAGCTGCAGCTAATGATCTGTAGCTAGTAAAGTGCAGTGTCCACACCTCAGTTTTTATAAATTGGGTGGTTCTGTTGAAATCACCAAATATATAATAATTTGTGTTGGTCAAGGGCTTGTCCCTTGGGAAATGTGGACATTAGAATGCATTTCTTAGTTTCTAGGTCAATCACTTGGTACAAATAAAAGAATGATGAAAATGGCATGCAAGTTCTGTACCTCAGGGCTTGGCAAGTGTGTTTATACCTACATACACACACTGTGACATACTTATATTGTTTTATATTCGTAATGTGCATATATGTGCATGCGTGCCACTGAAATATTATTTAAAAGATATGTTATTACTTGCAACAGGCCAGCAAGAAAGCCTAGAATTGTAGAATTTCCTGAGTGGATAGTAACCCATAATGATCATCAAAGACCAACTCCTGGAAAATAAAATATTACATTAAAAAATCTTTAATCTGGTAATTAAATTTACAGTTTGGACTAGGAATGCTGTATCAAACCAACTGTGACAACCCCAAGCTGAACATTTTAACATATGATTAAGAAGTGCTTTGTTGACAAATACCACTGTTTTGTACGACATCAATGACTTGATGGCTGTTTTTGAGTCTTGTTCCTTAGCTTATGTGTCCATATAGTAGGAAATAAGGATGACAAAACACAAAATTATGAGGCTGTAATTCTCTGGAGCTCACCTGGTGAATTTATGAGAGGTATCTCCAGAAGAAAACTAGTTTGTTTTGTTCTTTTTGTATTACCCTCCCTCCTTTATGTGATGCACGGCAGGTTTTCCTGTGTAGTCTATTTCCCCTTCCCAAAGGTAGTTTTGAGGCTCACCAAGCTACACTAAGTCACCTGGTTTTTGCAGTCACATAGAGGAGGAAGGCTGAGAGAAAAGCTGCCTCTTCTTCAGTGTAAAGATTGTGCCCTCTTCTGGGGACACATTGGGTGAAGCCAATTTCTGTGTCAAGTGTCCACAGAAAATCACAGAATCATTAAGGTTGGAAAAGACTTCCAAGATCATTGAGTCCAACCACTACTCTAACACTGACAGGTCCACCACTACACTGTGTCTCTAAGAACCACATTTACCTGTTTTTTGAACACTTACATGGGTGGTGACTCCACCACTTCCCTGGGCAGCTTCTTCCACTGCCTGACCCTTCAGTGAAGAAACTTTTTCCTAATATCCAATCTAAACCTCCCCTGGCATAACTTGAGGTCATTTCCTGCTCTCCCCTTTGATTCTGTTGCAGATTTGGGGCACTATGGATTCAGGGTTAGAGTGAAGGGCCATAGCATCCAGCAAGGAGAGCTAAGGTGATTCAAAGTTGACTTGTTCCATGGTTATTCTTAGGCTGGAATTTCACATCACCCTTGACAAAACTGATTATTTGCCTGCTTGAAAGAAGAGAGAATTCAGTTGGCATCAGCTGCTGGCTTGGGAGCTGGGGAGCTCTCATCTCCTTTGAAAAGCCTTAAGTTGGGAAAGCATTTTTCCTGCATTCCCCCTCCTACCCCTAGTACCAGGCTTTGCAGCTGCGCCATGAAGGTAACCAGTGGTATCATTAAATATGAAAGCTGTTGGAGGAGAAGCATAAGTACAGCTGCAGAGTGATTTAATGATGGCTCAGTAACTCCTAGGATATCAGTGTAAGTGAAGATCATGAATAACTATTCTTTTCTACTTCAGTTATCTCTCTGTCTTCCACCCAAGCCTGCACACAGCTCATGGCTGGGGAAGGTAACCTTGCCTGATATGTGAGTGGTATTGTTTTATTTAGTCTAGGCTTAGCTATACAATGATTCTTTAGGAGTCTGCAGCAGTTTAACAGGGCTCACTATTAGCGCAAATTATGTTTTAAAATCTCAGGACTGATTTACAGGGATTTTCAGTTATCTTTTATCAAAATAAAAATGAACTAAGGGGAGGTTATTAGTTTGGATAATGTCTCAGAAAATGTCAGGAGCTCCAGGGAGTGATGCACATTAACCTGGATGGTTACAAAGATGGTTGCAAAGGAAAGAAGTGACGTGAAAGTGAGACTGAGGGACTGTTGTGCTCCAAAGTCCCAAGACTTCTGCTGACTGCCTGAGAGCCTGAGTAATGCTTCTGGAAGGGGTATCAGTGCTTCAGAGGGGTATTTTTAGGCATTTTTTTCACTAAGAGTAATGTATGCTCATTTGTAATCACCAAAGAATGCTTTTCTCCTTCTGCCATGCTTCCTGCTGTGTAAATAGTAACAATGGAGCCCCACTTGGGTCTCATGCATTCATGGACACATGCTTCCATTCTGCCTGTACATGGCTGGAGTTTCACATCTGATTTCATTGTCCAGTATGTGTTGTAAAATTTGGCCTGCAGTCCTGCTACTATGACCTTTGGGTGAGATTATCTCCCATGTATATTCTGAAGAAAAGTCTGTATGTCAATGTTTTAGTCATAATGTTGGTTGAGAAAATTCAGATATGCCATCATCATGATTTAAGTATCTTAAGGAAAATGTGATTTCAGTGCAACAAAGACAACCAAGCATAGGATAACTTTTCCGTATTGTTTTCAGCATTGTTGAGTAGGAAGTGGCCTATAATCTTTCTGTGACTTTTTGTGGTCTTTGCAGGGCTGATTGGTAGAGTTTTGAAGCATAACCATGTATGATTTTAACCTAAGCTCTATCCCAACAGCTCTCTTGCAAGACTTGCTGAAAGATGTGCTGGGTCCTAAGTGAGACAGATGCTGACTGAATGTAGTTGTGCACACCCATTATATGAAAAATGGTTGCTGCAAGATTTGAGGTGCAAGTGCATTCCAAGTGTGAATCTGACCTTCATGAGAAACTGGTTCTGTTTGATTTCAGGCTGTTGTTTCTTTTGATTTAAAATGTTTTATGGACAGTTGCAGCTGAAAATGAATTTTTGAATCTTTCACAAAGAAGTGAAAGTGCATCATGCTGCTTCGAGCACTGGAGTGAACTTTCTGTGTTGTGAAGACAACACCTCCCTCTTCAGTTTTCTTGTCACCCCACCAGCCACACTGGTCTGTCCAACCTTTGCAGTAGGTGTGAGTTTCTAGGGAATGCACAGGAGATGCTGTGACCGTGGTGAGCAGTCACCCAGCAAGAGCTCTGCACAAAGCAGAGCATAATCTCAGTTTGCAGGTTTGTTTTACTTTTCCTTTAGAAATATGGACTGTGAAATATCTTGTTCTTAGTGAACTGAATGATGGCTCAGGCTTTGTTAAAACTATCCCACCATGGTACAAAATGAAGTTAGAAGAATGGGACTGCCCCACATTTAATTAATCTACAGTTTCATTTAAAATGTTATGCCCATTGAAAGGCAGATATGTCTCAAATTTGTCTGAAAAATGTGCCTGCCCCTCTGCCTAGCAGAGAGAGCAACTGAAGATAGAGTCACTCTGCAAAACTGAGCTCAAGCTGAGTCTATTCAGCCCTTGTTTGGTATTTAAGCAGATGTCAGCAAGTTTTCTTGAAATATAAACTGAATTGCAGATGGTGAAGGTCAGGAGGTTAAAAAGTGCCTGTGCTATATAAAGATTGACTTCTGAGTACAAATGTATTTGGTTGGAAACAAGTATTTTTCCAATTCTGAATTCAAACAACTCAAAGGATGCTCTTGGTGGCTGGCATTCCAGCTGGTTACATCAGCGCCTTTCATTTGAGCGCTCCTTTGTGCCCAGCCACACCAGCAGATAAATTCTTTCTCAGTGAGAGATCCTTGTAGTTAGTGGGTTTGACTGGGCCAGCAGTGCACCTCAGTGTAAACTGTAATGAGATGTATTTGCTTGGAATAATTTCAAGACTTATTGTGCTGTGGTTTGCTTTACTTTTTCACTTCCCCTAAATATTAATACATAGTGAACAGAGCACGATGTTGTGTAGCATGTTGAAAGAGTTTAAAAGAGTATTTGAATTGACTTGGAATAATTTGAGAGGCAGGGCAGAGAGAGTCCATGTCAAAGCTTCACTCATGGCATGTTTGCCTCTCTTCAGATTTGTGCCTGGAAATAGAGGGATTGCTTCAAAGGAAGTCTGATGTTGTTTCAAATAAAGGAAAGGTGTTCACTTTCCTTCAATAATACTTACATCATGGAGCTATGGGTACTTCATGCCAAGTGGCACCTGATTCCATGTAGGATAACTGTGGGTCTGATTTGTTGGAGTTCATGGCTTTCTTTGAAAAGCCTTTGAGGTTTTCAATTGTACTGCAGTTTGTCTGAATCTGTGTGGAGGGCAGGTGTTTAAATTTTTCTCATCAACTTTATTTGGAAACAAAACAATGTAATGTTGAAGAAGCTTAAGGAGAGCCTTTATTTGATATTTTCCAACAATCTGATGGTGGCTCACAGGGTTATATCTACAAGTCCTTGCCCCAAATGCGAGCACGAGAGGCAGGCATTTGGGATGGAGCACTGCTGCTGGTGACAGGCCCAGGTGCTTCCTGAACTGGAAATTGCCCCCTGTGTTTAATAGAATTCAGCTGAATTTTTCCTGCATGGATATTTCTGGTTCTTTTGCCAACCTGTGTGAAGGCTACTGCCGGCAATGTTGTGTTTCTTGAGGAAAAGAATCTCGGTGATTTTATTTGATGCCCTTCAGTTTTCCCATAGAAATAGTGATTAAGTGCACCCAGTCAATGTTCTCCATTCCAGGAACTGTTAATGCACCTCTTACCTTCATTGCATTTGTCTTATTTTCTGGATCCAGCCCAGGATAGTTTCCCTACATTTGATCATCCTTGCTGCCCATTTTCCATGCTTGTATTCCTGAACACAAGCCAGCCAACACTCTGTTCTGTGGACTGGTTTCATTATATGTAGGCATGGTGTTTAAAGTCTAACGCTTTAAAAGATTGTTGGAAAGCTCAAGCCTGTATTCCAGTAATTCAGGTATTTTAAAGCACTTAGTGAGGGAAGGGTCTATGTAGCTTTTGGCTGAACAGTGCCTAAAGTCAGTGCTTTAAAACTGTATTTAGAGTTTTTAAGTTGTCCTTTCTTTTTTTTTTTCTTTCTTTTTTTTTTTTTTTTTGATGAGCTTAATGAAAGTCTTCACTGAGTTATTTGGGTTACCTTGCTGAAAATTCTTTCCAGGAAACTGGCCTGTGTATAGAGCTGCACAAAAGTCTTAGAAATATGCCATAGAGAGTAATGCTGTGCTGGCAAGGGTAGAAATCTGGCCAAATAGGCTGGTTTCTAGTTTTCATTTTAGTTACAGGACCTGAGTCCAAAAAGGAGAACAGTTGATTTACAGTCTATTGTCTTATTTTTCAAATTAACTAGACTTATTTCCAGGTTTAGAGGATGTTTCTGGTTCTTTTTATAAAGCCATAATGAACTCAAGTGATGTCCTTACCAGCCACAGATTGCATTACTAATTGCTCTTTCAGAAAATAGCATTAAAATGTCTCTGGAGCAAAGTGATCTTTTGAGAGGCGTGGAGCAGATTCTGAAATGTGTTAACCTCTTTCACTCCAGGCTCCTCTGCTGGTAGGATTTTGGCGACTGACAAAATGAAAAACAGAACAGTTAGTGGAACTTAGATGTGGAGCTGCGGATGGATTGTGTAATTTGTAACTTTTTTTTCAGTGTACAGAGCCCCAAAAGCTATTCAACATCGCCAATGAGCTGCTCCACACAGAAGAAGCGTATGTTAAAAGACTCCATCTCTTGGACCAGGTAATTCCATTTTGAATTAACTCTCCTTTCTTTTCAGGGAGCAGCAGTGGTGTCTCCTGTCCGTTGTCTGAGCTGTAGCTCAATACAAACACTGTGTGTAGGTGGAAGATGGAGCTTGCTTGTCAGGCTGTGTGCTGTGGATCCCAGATGCGAGCTTTGAGCAAGAGAGTTCTCGAAAAGGAAACGGAGCCTTGGGATGGCTCAGAAAGGGAAATGGGAAAGCAGCAGTCCAAGACACAGACACTGCCAGCATTTGGTTCCTCCCTGGGTGCATGGGGAGAGGAAATCACAGGGATAATGAAGGCACTAAGAAATTATGAAATCTGTGATTGCTCTTTGATGTGCAAGAAGTTGAGGTTTTACTAAAATCAGGCCACATGTGTTAGCCCTGTGCCTACAACAAACTATTTTTTACCAGTCTGTTTTGTAATTGTTGCCCATCATGTTTACACATGGGGATGAAGTGAAACTGGTGTGACGAGTCTGAACTTTCTTCCCCATAGACTTTGAGTTGACCCTGCACAACTCAGGCATTTCTATAATTGCCTCAAAGAAAAAACCCATGAATGTGCAGGAAAGAAATAAAAATGAGGATGAGACACATTTCTAGCCAAGTACTTTTTAAAAATGAGGAGAAGAAAAAAAAATAGAAAACTGTCACCTGGCAAGAAATGCTGTTAGAAGCTGTAACTTGGAGAATGCTTCACCCTAAAACTCCCGAAGCTGTATGGAAGACTTACAGCCCATAGTATTAGATGAACAGAAACTGTTTCTGGAGCATAGAAATCTAGGGAATGTCTTTCCCTTTTGTTCAGTACAGTATAATTTTTCCCTATGGAGAAAAACCCAATTACATTATTTATTCTGCTTTGTGTAAATAGCAGTAAATGCTTTTCAGGGACTGGATGATCTTTGCAGCTTGCATTCAAATATGAGATGTCTGATCTTCTCAGTCATTTCAATCTTTTTTTGAATTACATCTCAGATTTTCCTAGTTTTTCAATAGCCCTATAGTGATATATCTAACCTGGGGTGACAGTGGGCTTAAATTTTGTGAACCTCCTTAAGACTCCAAGGACTGACTACCAGGGGTCAAAATCTGCAGCTCTGTTCTAAGCAGTCAGGTTTGCAAAATTGCAATCTAAAATCAGCATGTCTAGGACTGTTTTTCATTTTAAAATGTTGGTACTGTCTTGTTGCCTTCTGCAGGTTTTTTGCACTAAGTTGTCTGAAGCGGGGATCTCATCTGATGTAATAACAGGCATCTTCTCAAATATTTCTTCCATCTATTGTTTCCATGGACAATTTCTTCTTCCTGAGCTCAAAACAAGAATTACACAAGAATGGTAGGTAGCTGTCATTACAATTATTTAAAAAATACATTTTCAAGAAACTGTAGCAACCATAAGGCCTAGTCTAATTCAAATTTTTTTATTGTTTAATGCAGTAGTTACATTAGTTATTTACTAACTCTCAAACATTTCTGAAGTCTCTCAAACATTTCTGACTTAAGGAGTAGGCCTGAGCACTCAAAACTTCCAGGATATATTGTGACATTTTTTTAGCTGGTAGTATTACTAGAGCTGTTTTCCTTACTGCATTGCCACTCTCCTATTATTGCAGTACTACGAAATTGCAGTACTAGGAAGGAATGAAATTGCTCCTTTTGGCCCCATAGCTGAAATAAATATTTTCAAATACCATTTAAAATTTGGCTACTATAAGAAGTTGAAGGTAGAACTTGTTTGTTTTAGGGGTCCTTTCCAACCCTAATGATTCTGTAAACTGGAGATAAGGCAGAAACACAGTGACAGGTAAAAAGGTTAATTGTAAGTCAGATCTAGAAAACCCGATTTGAGGGGACACATTGGGTCCCTGGTGTCCTGCAGTGGCAGGTGCAGGTAGTGCTGACCTTTCCAGGTACCCTGATTGATCAAGACAAGACCAGGGCTTGCCTCTCTCGTGGCTGACTCCAGTCTTCACACGTTTGTCAGTGACCAGAAGGAGTAAATCAGTCTCAGCACCTCTGTGCCTGACTTGCACTTGCAGGGACAACTATAACAAAGGGGAAGAAAACTGCAGAGTCTGGGAGTCAGAAGGGGATAGAAGCTTGTCAGTTGGCTAAAGAGGGTCTTGCAGGCAGACTGGGGGAGAATGGCTGGCTCTCTGCCTGGCCATGACTTTGGCAGAGAGAGATTTGTGGCTACTGCTGCTCCAGCCTGGGGTTACTAGCCCCTAGGGATTGCCCTGCTGAACAGAACTTTGCATTAAAACCAATTCAGATGTTTGGCTGTGGTGAAAGAGATTATTTTTAATAAGCAAAAGTTTCCCACAAGATTTTGTGTTGGGCAGAAGTTCTTTTAATGATGAGTAATCAGTCTGCTTTTCACTTAAGGCAGCGAGGGGAGAAATGTCATCCCTTGTACAACAGGATTCATGTTTGACTTTTCATCCAGGATATTGCATATATTACCTTAAACTAAACTTAGCCTGTCTTGATTGCACATATGTGTAAGTGCTCATGCATGTGGGAGACAACTGTGGGAATCTTGCAGCCGTGCTTTCTCTCTGAAGATACCATTGATTTCCAGAGATTTCAGTACTTATCTGTCTCTTGACCATAGGAGTGTCAACCCACGGCTAGGAGACATCCTGCAGAAACTGGCTCCTTTTCTGAAAATGTATGGAGAATATGTGAAGAACTTTGACAGGGCAATGGACATAGTGAACACATGTATGCAGCGGTCCTCTCCCTTCAAAGATGTTGTTCAGAATATACAGGTATGTTTTTAATTGCCATAATAGGACTTGGAGATTATAATGGTTTAGGAATGGTACTCCCCAGTTTAGAGACTCCAAAACCACACTGCTACTCCTTTGCTTTCCCCCTCTGCCCTTTTCCCCTCCTCCTGGAGTGTCTGAAGAGGAGAGCTGGAGGCGCAAAACGCAAAAATCGTGGGTTGAGGTAAGAACAATTTACTGGAAACACCCATGAGATAAGAAAACAAACCGTAAGAGCAACAATATCAATAAGAAAAATAAAGGTGTACTAAAAAGAGAGTGCAGAGCTCAATCCAGCTGCAGATACATCACCGAAACCACTCCCTCCAGTCAGGCCCAGCATCACCCAAACTGCTCCACGTGCCACACTTGCTCCACCATAAGCAACCTTCTCTGAAATGAGACCCTCTCCTCCAGCCTGGCAATGACCTGAGGTGTTCTCCAATAACACTGGGGCCCTGGCCACACCCCTCCTGGCTACTGGAAAAAATTAACTCTCTGCTGGCTAGAACCAGGAGTGAGAGAGCCTCACTTAATTCAGTGTATTTATTTGTTTCCCAGTTCATGACACACGTTGTCAAGATAATAGGACATACTAAAATTACACAGTTTTAGTGGCATTCCTTTCTTCTCTTTTTTTTTTTTTTTTTTTTAAATATGACTTTAAACTTACAGATGCCAGGGTTAGATTGGACATTGGAAAGTAATTCTTCCTGTGAGGGCGGTGAGGCCCTGGCACAGGCTGCCCAGAGAAGCTGTGGCTGCCCCTGGATCCCTGGAAGAGTTCAAAACCGGGCTGGATGGGGCTTGGAACAACTTGGGACAGAGGATGGGGGTTGGGCTGGATGGTCTTCAAGGTCCCTTCCAACCCAAACCATTCCATGATTCTGTGGTTTAAGAGGAGTATCAGACCACAGAATGAAACTTCACCCTTGGCCCAGTAATTCTGACTCTTTTGGATTTGTCTTCCTCATTTCTAACTTCATTTATTTATTTTTAATAAATACAGTTTCATTCTGAGGTGGGTGTGCTTAAGTTTGGATATGTCACTGACAGCATCTGCTGTTTGCCAGGTTTTCCTGAGGCTTCCAAAGTGGCAAGCAGCTCTCAGGATCACAGCTCCACAGGAGGATGCTTAACACGGCTTTTCATTTTTTTTCTCATAATTGCACAAAAAGCTGCGCAGGGAGATGGGAAGAACTCCGGTTATGCTGATGTATCCATAAAACTGCTCTATTCTGCTTGTCCCCTGGGCCAGCTGAAGGGCTGCAGGCTCCAGGACGCTCATAAGCATCCCTGAGCCTGTCTTGGGAATGCAGATACCATCCTTTGGGAGGGGAGGGCTGGCAAGGAGTGGGTTAAGCTGAACAGGGAGCACAGCTGCCTGCCCTAAATGGAAGGACTGTGGCTGGGCCAGCTGTCGGGAGTCAAGTAATCCCCTAGCAAGCTGGGAGAGGAGAGGCCCTGCGTGGAGGTTTAGGGCTGTGCCAGAGACTCAGACAGAAGTTTGGAGAAGCAAGGACTGGGGGAGGTCCTTTCCTGCCACGCTGCTGCTCCACAGGACCTTTTCTTACCCCTTTTTTGCCTGTACCCATCCTGCACCCATGTCCTCAGCCTGTGACAAGCCATGACTTTCTGCAGAGTAATCCATTTGGGACTGTTTTCCCTACAGAACATGCAACTCCCTTTTCTAAAATTCACCTGTCTCGTCCCACCAGTGAGCTTCCAATATAAACAATGTATGTAATCTGTCAGTCTGCACCAGTTCCAGACCATGGGCAGCTCTGCAGTTGGTTGAGCAGAACTCCTGTCAGTGTGGGCACCGGTGATGCAGGCAGGAGATGCACCTTGGAAGCCTGCTGATGACAGAATTGCACTGTAGGTTATTTAGTCACACCTACACAGCACCTTTTGCTCTGTTGCTCAGTGATCACAGCTGCAGGAGGCAGAGATTGGACCCAGAATGCTTAGTCCATTTATTTGACATATCTCTGCACTATCAAAAGCCACTGATAGTTTTCAACATACCAGTTGAAGTGTGCTGTGATCCATCAGGGATGCACTGTCTACCTAAGCTGCTAATGGAGTAGTGTATATATAATATACAGCATTAGGCATTCACTGTTACTAATTATGTCAAATTAGGGAAAGCAGAAAACAAAAATCAAATGTTACTAATAAGTTGATGACTGTGATCAAATTTAGTCCTTTGAATTTCTGGAAGGATAGGTAATATTTTTCTCTCAGATATTCATCCCATTATTTCCAGTCTTGCTGTGAGAATGGAGCAAGTCAGCAGTGTGGTGTGGGCTGTAATATTTATGAGGAAATTGCACATCCTTGAAAAAGTTCCTTTCTCTGAGAAATGCACAGTGAAATTAACATGGTTGTAGAGAGGCTGTTTACACGAGAACAGACCACATTAGTGGGCTGATGTAAAAATAATGCTGTGTAGAAGAGCCTATGTGTGTCTGTGGTTAACATGCTCCTGTGGAGTCAGATTATGTCACTATCAGAAACTTCCTGTGTGCTTTAAAGCAAGTTACTGGTTCTTACTGAGATTCTCATCTCTCCTCTTTCAAATGGAAATATTCTTTTGCCTCACATGATCCTATGAAAACAAGTACACTGCAATACTCAGTGCCACTGTAAGCAGAGCACATTGGTGCCTTACTGGATGATGTTTTGTGTAACCAGACTCAAATCTGCTCCCCTTCTTGGCCAAGTGAAAAAGAAGCAGAATTTGAGAGAGCTCTGCCTTTTAAAGCTGACGTGTGAGCAGTGTGCCTACTGCTCATACAGTGAGCTCTGGCAAGCAATACATTCCTGGGGGCATTCTGATTTCATGAAGTTGGGAGAACAATGCTGCACAGGGCCATGGATGGGAAGAGCTTTTCTGAGCCTTCTAAAAGGAGATAGTTGCATATCAGTAGAACATGCCAGACATGGGATGAAGATCACATAAAACCTGCCAGCTCCGATATCTGCTGTCAGGCTCTCCAGTTCTAGAGAGGCTGGATCAAGACTGAGGTTGAACAAGGCCAAGTGCCAGGTCCTGTCCTTGGGTCACAACAGCCCCTGCAGCTCCAGGCTGAGCCAGAGGGGCTGGAAAAGGCTGTCAGGAAAGGCCCTGGGGCTGCTGGTGGCAGTGGCAGAACAGGAGCCCAGGTGGGTAAGGAGGACCAGGGCACCTTGGGCTGTTCAGCACTGGTGTGGCAGCAGGGCCAGGGCAGTGCCCATCCCCTGTGCTGGACATTGTGGGGTCAGTTTTGAGCCCCTCACAACAAGAAAGAGCTCGAGGGGCTGGAGTGTGTCCTGAGAAGGGAACGGAGCTGGGGAAGGGGCTCAGCCTGGAGAAAAGGAGGCTCAGGAGGGACCTTCTCACTCTGCACAACTCCCTGACAAGATGGGGCAGATGGAAGGTAGGTTGGGCTCTGCTTCCAGGAAACAAGAGACAGGACAAGAGGAAATGACCTCAAGCTGTGCCAGGGAAAGGTTTAGATTGGATATTTGGGAACATTTCTTGATGGAGAGGGTTGTCCAGCCTTGGCTCAGGCTGCCTAGGGCAGTGATGGAGTCACTGTCCCTGGAGGGATTCAAAAGACATGCAGATGTGGCACTTGGAGACTCAATTTAGTTGGCCTTGGCAGTGTGAGGTTTATGTTTGGACTCGATAATCTCAAAAGTCTTTTCCAACCTACTGAGTCTGTCAACGCA
Source organism: Fringilla coelebs (assembly GCF_963513975.1). Lineage (NCBI taxonomy): Eukaryota > Metazoa > Chordata > Aves > Passeriformes > Fringillidae > Fringilla > Fringilla coelebs. The sequence goes on from NC_140039.1 coordinate 828,861, forward strand.
TGATGGCTTGAGAAGCTCCTGTACACTCCTCTAGCTGTATGTCATTTTTCATTCTGTTATACACCAAAGGCAGAAAAAAAATCAAACCCTTCTGTTCTTGTTTTCTCTCCATTACAGAAACAGGAGGTGTGTGGAAACCTGACTTTGCAACATCATATGCTTGAACCAGTGCAAAGGATTCCTCGTTATGAGCTTCTCCTGAAGGACTATTTAAAGAAACTTCCAGAAGAATCTCCAGACAGGAAAGATGCTGAAAGTACATGTAAACGCCTCTCTGTCTAAAAGCGCAGTGAAATATTGGGCGGTTTTTCTTCGTGTGTTCAGACACTTACAGCCAGGACTATGGTAGAAATGGAGATTTGCATTAATCAAATTATTGCCAGACAAAGGGACTTTGAATGCTTTTGGGGTTGAGATGAAAAGGGTTGGAATGCCTGCTTTAGGAATGAATGCAGCTTTGGCAAACATACAGCGACAACATGTTGAAGTTTGCTGTAGTAGAACATCTGACTTTTCTATTTAATCCATTGTGTAGCTAAGGACAAAGACAGGAAGACATCCTTGCAGTAGCCAGAGGAAGAAAGGAAGAATGGTTTTATATTTGTATTGAATTTAAATGTATATTTCTTGCCAAGAAAGCCAGATAGACTCTGTCTATGTGGTGAAACAGGAGAAATGGACTTCTCTTGATTACAAGGAGTTTTTGCTCTCAACCAAAACAGCGTCCATATCACCATAAGCAGGCAAACCCTGTTTTAATAAAACAATCTTTAAAATGTGCTTGGGAAGACTTAAGTGAGACTTGACTTTTAATAGGTGATTCCTAGAAAGTGAGGGTTCTTTGTCACTGTATGCTTTGTCTCATCTAGATTTTTAGGAGAGAAAGATGAAACATAGATCAGTTCAACAGGCAGAACTGATTGTGTCTATAATTGCTTATGTATCATCAATTTTAAAGGAAAAACTACTCAGAGAGGTGAACCTATCCCCCAAGGTTCTATTAAAAGATATGATCTAGAGAATGCATAACTGTTGGTACCTCTGTTGCAGAGTCACTGGAGCTGATATCCACAGCAGCAAACCATTCCAATGCAGCCATCCGGAAGATGGTGAGTAGCAATTCCAGAACGGAATCGTGATCTGACTGAAACACTTGGCTAAACTGAGGGCCTCCCATTGCAACAGGCTCAGCACGGTAACTGGAGAGGAATATCTGCCTGTCGCTCAGGCTTTAAACCTGTGTTGGATGTCTGAGTGCTTTTTATCGTAAATGCAGTTTTCTGTGGCTTGTTTGGCTTAAATTCCACCTCCCTCATTCTTAAGGACCCAGTGAGTTGAAAAAGGAAGTCTTCATAAGACTCGTTATTTACTTTTCCTTGAAAAGTGTTGAAAGTATTCCAATTAGACCCATTCACAAGGTGCCCTTGCAGATTTTCACACTGTTTTTTTAGTCCTGCAGTTCTTCAACAGAATGAAGGTTGCTTTGATTTGATTTTGGCCCATCTTAAGTGCACAGAATGCACATTTTGCATGCATCAGTAGCTTCAGAAAGCTGTGCTTCAGAAGCTGGGCAGTCAGATGTGGAGATTTTGGACATTAGCACAGGTTTTGCATATAAAAGAGCTAGTGCATTACTGTTGAAGTAAATGGGCTTTACAGCTGCAGATGTTATCCCTTTGGTGCACCCAGGTATCTCAGGACATTTTGTATCAAACAGACCTGAAATGCTGTGTATCTGGCTTAGGTCCAAGGTCTATATTCACTTCCCTATCAGACCATTACTTCCTCCCCCAGCTGGTGGGGACACCATGAGACCACAATTCTTGTGGCTGCTATGGGGAAGTACCCAGCTGGCATCTGTGTATTGCCAGTATGTCTGAAAACATAGTTAGGAAACCATCTGCTTCTATTTGAGTCTGGCATGTTCTCTTGATAAGGATATATTTTGGTGGAAATTTTTCTGGTTTTGGGCCTCTTAACTCCTGGGGGCTTTGTACAGTATCTCTGCAGATATCAGGAATATGAAAAAACTCGTTGGCTCATTGGTTTCTGTGTTGGTTGCTTTTTCTGTTAGTACAAGAACCCATTGGAAAAGGATGCTATAATAATTTTTCTGCTTGAGGTTCAAGCCAGACTGAAAGGAAAGTGAATGCCCGTAGCAAAATCCCCTAAAGTTAGTGGAGGGTTGAATTAATTGTTGGCTGCTTACTCTTATTGTGGTGCAGTAAAATAAATAAATCATGCTTCTATTATTTGGTAGCGTACAGGTCTCCAGCATGGCCATTGATTTTATTGGACATTGCTTCTAAAGCTCCAAAGATTGATATTTGGACTTGATGATCTTAGAGATTTATTTCAGCCTTTATGATTCTATGATAACATATTTAGTGTTGAATAATAATAGACTAAAAGCATCAAATAAATTTATCTCAAAGTGTCATTAAATGGTACAATCCAAGTATAACTAATCCAGTATGACTAATCCAGAGTGGGTAATAGTACTGAAGAGTATGCAATGGGTTGTAATATAAATACAAAGCTATAGTGGAAGTGAAAGACTGTTTTCTTTCAACTTACATACATTTACCACAGAAATTAAAGAGTGGGAAATAGATGACATGGAATAATTTTTTTTTTTAATTTAATTTACTGGGTGTTTGTATGGCAGGAAAAGATGCACAAGCTTTTGGAAGTCTATGAGCGCCTGGGTGGTGAAGAGGATATTGTTAACCCAGCCAACGAGCTCATTAAAGAAGGACACATTCAGAAACTTTCAGCAAAGAATGGCACAGCACAGGATAGGTACTTATTCCTGGTGAGTGTTTCAGCTGCTCTTTTATTTTCAGGGCTGTGCTCAGGTTGGATGGGCCTTAGAGCATACTGGTCTACTGGAAGGAGTCCCTACTCATGGCAGGCAGTGGAACAAGATAGGCTTTAAGGCCCCTTCCAACCCAAACCATCCTTTGAATCTATGATTCTGTGGTACATTTCCATCTTCCTAAGCTTAAAGACAAAAAGCATTCACCGGCTGAGCCCAGCTACTCCTTCTGAGCAGCAGTTTTTTTGTACCTTTTTCCTGAAGGATTTCCCTCTTTCTTTCGTGCTGTGCCTTTACTGGCCCAAAGGGGTTTTTTCCATCTCCCTCCTCAGAGGCTGAGTTTTTGCAGAGTGCCGCAGGAGGTGATTTCCAGCCAAACCACCTTGCTGCAGGAGATAGCCAGCTCTCACTAGCATTGGGAGAAGAGCTCTCGTGCTTTCAAGGCAGTCCAATTCAGAGGGAGGGGCAGAAGGGAGAAGTGACTGGCTGAGGTGTTTCTGTCTGCCCACTTCATTCAGTAATGACCCACCAGTCTCACTTTCCCCTTAAATCTCCTCTTGAGAGCTATCTCTTAGAGTAAAACACACCAGAGCCCTAAACTTTCACAGTGCAGGCTGTGTCCAGCACGTAACTGCCTAAGTTAAACTCTTGCCTCATTGCAGTTTAACAGCATGGTGCTGTACTGTGTGCCAAAACTGAGGCTGATCGGCCAGAAGTTCAGTGTCCGAGAGAAGATGGACATTGCAGGACTGCAGGTTTGCATCTCTTCTTTTCCCTTTTTTTAATGTTCTTGATAGCTTTGGATCCCTGCTGAATCTAAATACATAACATTATTATATTAATGTAAAAATATAATAGAATTCTAAAACCCAGCTTTGGATCACTTTGGATCACTGCAGTTTTTCCACAACAAGAAAGACCTTGAGGTGCTGGAGTGTGTCTAGAGAAGAGCAACAGAGCTGGGGAAGGGTCTGGAGCACAAGTCTGATGAGGGAGGGGGGAGATTCTGTCTGGAGATAAGGAGCGAGACCTTCTCACTTTCTACAACTGCCTGAAACATGGGTGTAGACAGGTGGGGGTTGGCCTCTACTCATGGGTAACAGGATGAGAAGAAGCGGCCTCAAGTTACACCAGGGGAGGCTTAGGTTGGATATTAGGGAATATTTCTTCACTGAAATGGTTTTCCAGCCCTGGCACAGGTTGCCCAGGGAAGGGGTGAAGTCACCATCTCTGGAAGTGTTCAAAAAACCTGTGGATGTGGCACTTCAGAACATGGTTTTGTGGTGAATGTGATGGTGCTGTTTTAATGGTTGAACTTGAGGATCTTAAAGTTCTTTTCCAATGTTAGTGATTCTATAATTTTCTCTCTTTTTGGGTTTTTTTGGTTGTTTGGTGTTACGAACCAGTTTAACACAGAAGACAAAAAGAAACTAAGCCTCTGGGAATAAAACAGATCAAACCCAGAAAGGTTCAAAATATACCCCAAAACTTGATTAAAACCAAGCAAAGTTAGATTGTCGGTGCCAAAAAAAAATTATATATTTTATTTAATAGTAAAAGAGGCAAAGAGAAAGAAAGAGAAAATAAGGACAGAAGTAGAAAAAGAGGTGTGCATGGGTAGGGAGAAAGGGAGACCAGTTAGTTGACACCCTTCTCAGGGTCCCAACAACATCTCATTGCTCCCCTCCCTCTGTGGCTGGAAAGGATGGACTCCAGTGGATGGATAAAGTGGTTTGGGCCAGGTGGGAATGCCCACATGCCTCCCTGAGCAGGGCACGTTTGACACTGTCCTTTGCCACACTGTGGATCTGTTGCATCATCCCTGGGGCAGGGTCTGGGGACCCCTTTTTGGGGTTGTTTGGAGGGCCTTGACTCGGCTGTCCATCATGTGGATGTGGCTTTTGCCAGGGTGAAGGGGCCCACAGCTGAGCTCCTCTGCACAGCAGAGGGTGGGTGTTCACTGCTCAGATCAGAGGCTTTTTCATCACACACCCAAAACCTCTCCTCCCGCCACCCTTTGGTGTGAGGGTCGGTTCACAGCCCCGGGGCTGTGACTTCCACCCTGAAGGTGCTAAGTTTGATCCCTGTCTGAATGTATTCTTCTCCCCTGAGTCACTTTATCTTATCTTCATCAATGAGCAGTGTAGGGCTCCATTCAGGATTTTGGTGGTTTTCTCTGCAGCTTTTGTACAGTTTTGCTGTAACAAGCAAAAGTCCTTCATGAAGATGTTTAAGACATAAATGATAACATTTCAGTCTCTGACGGCTGGACTTTTAAAATTTTTATAAGAATCATTCAAAGGGGAGCATAATAATGGTGACTGTGTGACATGTTTGGATTGAGAGCCTTACCTTGTTCCCTGGCTGGCACACCTGCCCCTACTGCCACAGGAGTCTGATTGGTGATACAGACACACAAGTTTTGTAGCAAGACAGGTAACTATGGAAACAGTCCCTCATTGTTTCTACGTCTATGCTTTATTCCAAATGATCTTTTCGACTAAGCACTTCAAAGAATGACTGTATTTGTAAGTCATTTAAAATGTTAGAAAGACAAGTTCAATGAGTAAAAAAGCGGATGTGCTTTTTACAGGTCCAAGAAATTGCCAAGCAAAATGTGGCTCATACATTTTCCATAACAGGAAAAAAGAGATCGTTGGAACTACAAGCCAGGTATGATACTTGTTCTGTCTTTGAAGGTTTGTGAAATTGATCTACGGGCTGTGCTAGTGTGGCAGAGCTTTAAATCATGAGCAGCAGAGGTGGGTAACTTAGATATGTGAGAATGTTGGTCCCAAGTCAAAGTGTGTTGATTGCCTTTATTGAATGCTTACAGTGTTTGTAGTAGTGCTTGTAGGGTCCACTGTGTCAACAATTCAAGTATTTTTGCCATTTGGTAATAATTACTGTCAATAATTATCAATAATGTTTTTAAATAGTGGATAGCAAATCTAAAAATCTAACGGATATGAAGCTGTGAAGCTGTGAATTGAATTTACTGAAAATATTTTAAGTAGTACGATGATGTTTTCTTTATTTTTCTTTTGTTTTAACAGGACAGAAGAGGAGAAGAGGGAGTGGATTCATGTTAGTACAAAGCACGAATGATAAGGAGGGCAATCACCATGCAGGCAGCATTTGAAATCATCATTTTGGGTTTCTGAATTAATGTGGCTGTGCAGGGAAGATGGGTGGGCCAGTGTGGTGGAGTTGCTCATGGAGAAGTGTGGAGGTCAGTCAGGAGTCCTGGTGCTGACCAACTGGCCCCAGAAAGTATCTGGGGGCTCCAGCTGGGCTTCCCTTTCCTGCATTCCTCAAGCCCAGTGTGAGAAGAGACTGAGGCATCAGACCTTGATTATTCTTCCAGTCTGACTTGTAGAGATACTGTCTGTTGGCAGTCTTAGTTTTTAACTGAAACAATAATGGGTTTAACACCACCACTTAAGGTTTTTAAGTTTCCCTTTCATTTATACAAGTGCAAGGTTTTTCACCAAATGACAATCCTATCGATCTTCCTATGAAACAAATTTTTTTTTGTGATGCTTCTTATCTTTGCTGATGTCTTTGTCTCAGGTCATTCAAGCCACAATAGAAAAGCACAAACAGAACAGTGAGACCTTCAGAGCTTTCAACAGCTCTTTTTCACAAGAGGAGGAGCATCCTCCTGATTCCTCCGTAAGTATCAGTGCTTGTTCTCCTTTGCCAGAACAGTTTTACCAGCAGTTGAGACTTGCACAGCTAACTTTAAAATAGTGGAGTCATGTTCTGGATTTTTATATGACATTACAGGACAGTAATCTCCATTTCTCTGGCTCTCAAATGTGTATCAGTCACAGTTAGTCAGCCATGCAGATACAGAATAAATTACCCAGGACAATTCAACTGCCAGAGACCCATCAGACATGTTTTCCAGGCTGGTGGTTTTTTTTAGCAGAACAGGTATAATTCCTCAATGTTATAAGTGCTTAGTGGTCTGGAATGTTATTTGTGTCCCTGAGGGATTTTTTTCATTACTGTTCCCCATCTCATCAGAGATGCATTTTGAGATTATTTCTTTGATGTTAGTTTACTATTATTTAAAATTTTAAAGACTCAGAAAGAAAACTATGCATTTTAAAAGGATCTTAAAATACTGTCTTCTAGATAGTAAATGTATTTCAGAAAAATACTCTTCAACTAAATATGTAATGAAGTCTTGAAAGTTTATTGTTTCTCTAGAGCCATAAGGTATCACTCTGTGTTTGCTAGGAATTTTGTTTTAGATGTATTGACATCAGGACTGTATCTCTCCATTCAACTTGAAAATGCTAGTGATAACCTTAGCCACAGGCATTTGTTACAAACTAAAGAGGAATGGGGCCTGAAAGAGCAAAGTATTTAGGAATATCATATGGTGCTGCCTATGACTTTTATGGCTTCAGACATGGTAGATCTTGGAGCAGAGGGAGAGAAGATCCATCTGCAGAGATTGAACTTTAGGAGATTTTTATCTTCCCCATCCCCTGCCTCTTAAATTGTTTGTTTGGGGTTCTTTTGTTTTGGTACCTCACCATATTTGACATCTCTCCTTGGAGATTCAGGACTGATTTGGTGATTCAGATAAAAAATCTAGATTTTTTATCTGCCTGATTTCCCAGGGGCCTCAGGAGAGATATTGGATATGCCTTTCATCCCCACATAATCACATTGACAGTGAAGATCTTCTCAACACTCCAGAGTCTAGAATACTGCTACTGATAGCTGCCAGCAATGAGCCATTTTCAGAATCTGGCATAGTTTATTTATCCCGAACCATTCATCAGCTAAAAATACTTGGCGAAAAAAATAGAAGATAGTCAATTCATGCCTCTATTTTTCAGTTTACTTATGGCTGCATTCACAGCCAGGCTGCATTCAGAGCCCAAATAATAAGCAAACTAATAAGCACACTTCTTTCTATGTAATTAAAACACAGCATCTGGTCAAGTTCATTATTATTATCTTGTTTTGTAAATTCAATTCGATTTTGCTTCTGTGTTCATGGTGTAGCCTCATATTTATACTCTACTCTTCATAAAAGCCAAGCAGAGCAGGAGTGTGGTTTATCCTTGGCTGTGATATTAATGCAGTCTGTACTGTAATTTCTTTAAAACCAGAATATTAACCTGCATTTTTAGGAGATTATCTTCTCTAGAAAATCAGCTTTGAAACTGATGTCACAGCTAAATGTGACAGTAATTGCTGTCAGTTAAAACAGGCTTAAAGTATTTCTGTAAGGAAAACTGGACAAATACTGAGAACATTCTAGCTGCAATACACTGCACCAGTTAGCATCCACCAGGACATATCATCTATGGAATACTGGGCAGCAACTTAAGAGGGAAAAGTGACCCTTGCTTTCTCTCAAGAAATGGATGTGCACTCATGGATTCCTGTCTGGATCTTTAACAGCTACTAGAAATTAGCCTGTACAAAAAGAGTCAAATTGTTTTTTTCCCATCTTTGGCCATACATTTTCTCTGTTACAGTGCTTAGGACTGGTTGTGGTTCATGACCAGTGTGTGCAACTCTGACCATGCTTGTATAGTAGCAGTAGTAATTTAAGAAGGGTTTTTAGAAAGCTTTAGGGTTCCTTTGTGGTTTAGTTCCTCCCTTTTCACCTGCAGCATTTCCAGGCTATGTGAAAGGTGTTTTTAAAACCATCTAAAAATGTTCCCAAGGAAAAGGACCTCCGTCACCACTGCTTCATCTCAGAAGAGTTGAAGGCGCCTGGTGCGGTGATGGACCCAGTTTGTGCAGTCTTGGAAGGCTGGCAAGGAAAAGTGCTGCAGAGAGCTGAGCTCTGTGGAAGTAACATCTCTAGGATTTGAGATTGAGAATGCTTCTGTTAGTTAAATCATGAATGTTAGATGCCACTGTTTCTTTCCCCATAGATCTGAGTGGTTCTGACAAACATGTCAATAACTGTATTTTTACCAGCTCTGAGACACTGTGAGTGGTAATGGTATTGTAACAGGGGGAAGCCCTTTTGAAATATTTTCCAGGTAAGAGTAGAGGGTATTTGATTTTTAGCCCATTATTCCAAATAAACAAACAGACATGGGGATCTGAATAGGCAACTGGAGGAATTTACTCTTTCCCCTAAATTTGCTGGGGGTTTTCTCAAGCTTTTCTTCAAACCCTGTTTTTCCTCCACATTTTTCTTTTTCCAAGTCCCATCACAGCACGCAGATGTCCTTTTACTAGGCAGAGTAAAACCCTGGATTGATTAGGATTCCAGTGAAAAGAGCCCCCTTGCCCCCGTTGCAGAGGACTGAGGGATAGATGATGTGAACACCTCAGGGTTGCTGGGTTTTTGCAGAGGCAGAAGTAGCTGGTTAGAGCAGAGTAGTGATGCTCCCCTTAATTCAATTGTATTCCCTTAGGAAGTGCACTAGGGTGGCACAGCCCTGGTCCCAGGGGATGCATTTGCTCCTTTCCTTGTTCTAAAGATTTGATTGATTGTATTAGAATATAAATAGATCAAATGAGGCATCAGAATGAATAGCTCTTCAATTTGGCCACTCAAACAGAGATTAAACCTTCTTTCTTTAAAATGAAATGAAGCCAGAGTGCCAAAATGCACTGGCCATTTGGATAATCTTGAAATAAGAGATGTTGTCCGATTGGCAAAGGAAGAATAATCTATGGGAATAACGGGAGAATTTATCATAAAGAATCTAATAGTTTGAAAACCTTGTGTAAACTACCAAACTCCCTGTAAATTCATTTGCAGATAAAGTGATTTTTCATTCTTTTTGGTACTCAATGTACAAAGCTTATTTGCACTTTATATATGTTGAATACTATTGAATGTATATATAGCTATATATCTCTTTTTCTTTTCTCTTCCTCCCACCACCTCCACCTTGTTTTTCTTTTCCTTCCTTCCTTCCTTCCTTCCTTCCTTCCTTCCTTCCTTCCTTCCTTCCTTCCTTCCTTCCTTCCTTCCTTCCTTCCTTCCTTCCTTCCTTCCTTCCTTCCTTCCTTCCTTCCTTCCTTCCTTCCTTCCTTCCTTCCTTCCTTCCTTCCTTCCTTCCTTCCTTCCTTCCTTCCTTCCTTCCTTCCTTCCTTCCTTCCTTCCTTCCTTCCTTCCTTCCTTCCTTCCTTCCTTCCTTCCTTCCTTCCTTCCTTCCTTCCTTCCTTCCTTCCTTCCTTCCTTCCTTCCTTCCTTCCTTCCTTCCTTCCTTCCTTCCTTCCTTCCTTCCTTCCTTCCTTCCTTCCTTCCTTCCTTCCTTCCTTCCTTCCTTCCTTCCTTCCTTCCTTCCTTCCTTCCTTCCTTCCTTCCTTCCTTCCTTCCTTCCTTCCTTCCTTCCTTCCTTCCTTCCTTCCTTCCTTCCTTCCTTTTCCTTCCTTTTCCTTCCTTCCTTCCTTTTCCTTCCTTTTCCTTCCTTTTCCTTCCTTTTCCTTCCTTTTCAGTGTTTAATATATATGAGGAAGAATGTCCATGTTGAAACTGTTCTGTGTCATTCTCTTTCTCCTCAGATAGCCAGCACCAGCTCAGTTGAATCAATGCCAGGAGCAGATGGTGGTGGTGCATTAGGAGGGGTGAGTAATTTGAAGCTAATACTTTAGTCAGAGCAGTGTTGGGAGGTGGGTTATGTTTATAGCAGGAAAAAATAATCATACTTTAATATAGGTTTTATAGGGTTTATATCCTGCTGTCTGTGGCCTCAGCTGTGCTGTCATTAGGTTTCTGGCTAAGTTGTACCCACAGCTAGTTGCCATTTACAGCATCAGGGAATTTGAATCCTGCTCAACTGTGTCACAAAAACCAGGAAATAAACTCTTCAACCAATTTGCTGGGTTAGAAAGTCGACATTACTTTATTAACAGTGCTGGATGTGAGGGGGTTTCTCCTCAAAGCATGAATAGAGTTCTTAAAGCAATATAACTCCTTCGGTAGTAGGTACATGCTGCACGCACATCAGAGTTGGTTCCTTCAGTTTGTAGCACTGGGTTTGGAGAGGGGGAGATTTGTGTGGGCTTTTTTTGTTTGTTTGTTGTTTTGTGGGCGTTTTTGGTGTGCTTTTTTTTTTTTTTTTGGATTTGTGTACATGTATTTAAATTGTGATAGGGAACTACACTGATTGAAGGGAGAAGGGCAAAAAGATACCAGGAAATCTATCTGATTAATGCTGTTGCATTGTGTAACTCAGGAGTTCATCTCCAGAACCACATTTTGAGTAACACTTCTTTCACAGTATGCTTTCCATGTTTCTGCTAGTGCAGAGGAAGAGATGATAGTAATTTTGTATGTCTCTGGCCTGTAAAACATTGGCTGCCACGAAAGCAAAATATACTTTCAAAGGTGTTAATCATTTTGCTCAGTAAAATGGCTGTAACTGCTGCTGAATAAAACCGAGGGCTTGAGTCCTTAATATGGTCTATTTTTTATTGTTCTTATCTCTCTCTTCTGGATGAAAAGATTTTCAGGAAATGCCTAGGATTGGTTGAATTTACTCAAAATTAGCCTCAACAAGGACAACCAACCACCAAAAAGACCCTTACCTGTAGAGACGTGCTGTAGGATGTTATGTATTAGCATGATGATTTTAGGAACCAAGGAGCCATTTAGCAGCACCTCCAGACCTCTGGCCAAGCTTGGAACCTTCTGGTAGAGGGCACAGTGTCAATGCAAAGCTGTTAAACAAGCCGGCAACGTGACCTATAAAAAAACTAAGTTATAAGAGTTTGTGATTAGTGTGCCCCTTGCTGATAATTTTTTGTCTTCACTTAATATTTTCACTTAACAATTTTTACTTTATTTACAGTCAGTTTTGTGATTAGTGTTTTGTGCCTTGAGTTACAGATGCTGTATTTAGTGAACTACTTAAAAAAAAAAATGTTTTATAGCATTAAAAGAAACCCAAGCCTACATAAAAATTTTGGTTGGTCTTAAGTATATACATTTTATTTGTAATTAAATAAAAAACTTGTATCTTTTTAGTTGATTATAAATTGTTGTGTCAGTGATTTGCATATGATAGCATATCTTGATATGTTTAATAATTTTCCTTAAATCATGTATTTAAAGAGAAATTTAATTCCTTACATTAAAAAAAAAAAAAAATGGAGTTGATCAAAAAGACAAAAATACGCCAAATTGCGTAGTATTTATTCTGGGCTCTAATTTTGCTAAAAATGAATAATATCAAGAGAATAATGAATAAAAATGTTAGTTGCAGCTTCAGAAAATATGAATTTTTAGTGCTGACATCCCTTTAGTACAGCTCAGCGAGAGCACAAGCAATACATTGTGTGCCCAACAGCTTCACATGCAAACCACTTGGTGGTAGTGGTGGCCAGCACACTGGGAGCTCCTTCCCGTGCTTTCCCAGCCTGCCTGAGAGGCTTCTGGGATTTTCTTCAGCACTCACGTTCATGTTTGCATAAGCTGCCAATGAAGTCCTGCTGCAGGAAGGATCATCTGCTGTCTATTGCGTCATGGTGCCTCTTGGCTGAATTCTCTTGCTGCTCTGCACTGCTAGTGCAGGTTGTGCTCAGACTTCTGTATGCAGGAGGAAATGTGGAAAATGTCTTACTCATAGTATTGCCAATATAATGTTGGCACATAGAGAAACAAGCTAAAAGGTACAAAGTACAAAATCTGCTATATAATTTTAAATTATTTTTCACTTCTAGTAAGCACTTCCAGAAACACTTGCTGATTGCAACCCCATTGTGGGTTGCTCAAGGTAGTGGAAAACACACCTGTAAGAGCATAATGAGAAGGAAAAGTATTGAAACTGTCAAGATTTAAAGAGTTAAATGCAGCAGAGTAAAAGCAAATTAGTAGTCAAAACAGCCTAGAGTGAAAGAAGTAGATCCTGGCTCTAAACAGATTTTATGTGAGTGTTTTTTCCTGTCAGGTTCAGCAGCTTCAAAACAGGGTTGGGTATATTGAGAAAGGTGAGAAATATGGCAATTATTCAAGCTCATTATTGCCAAGAGGCTGAAGTGAGGGCAGCTCTGTGTTAGCACCTCTTTTAAAAGGCATCAGCAGTAAATAAAGTAGCTTGTGTAATAAAGGACACAGTTGCAAACTGACTGTTAAATTTATCTAGGATTAACAATGTGAGTTACAATGTGTATCCTTGTTTGCTACAAAAGCCTCTCTGTTCAGACAATGTGTTATGAGAGCGTGGTAAGGTCGCCTGGGATGAGGGCGCTGCCAGTGCAGGAAGGTCTCCTCTTTTTCACAGGAATGGTAAAGAATTTTTTAAAAATTCTTTTTCAGTGTCAGCAGTTAAATTACATTTTGTTGAAAAAGTCTTTCTTTTATAATAGCTCTCTGGGATTTGCCAAGTAATAAAGACTTTTTCATTTTTATTATTTTTTCTGCAGCTACAATAGCAATGTTTCAAACTCTTCTGTTCTCACTGTATTCTGACAATGTTGAGAAATACTGTGAAATATTGCTGGCATTCATCAAACACTTAAAGACATCTTTATACAACACATTGTATTTTTGTGATCTGCACATTGGCATGTTAATCATAGAATCATGGAATGGTTTGGGATTAAAGGGATCCTAAAGATCATCTCATTCCAACAGCCACCATGAGCAGGGACACTTTCCACTGGGCCAGGTCGCTTAGAGCTGAATCCAACCTGGCCTTAAACACCTCCAGGCATGGGAAGTCCAGTTTATGCTGGATCCAGGAATGCTATTCAATTGATCAGGAAATTGAGCAATACGATTTGCTGAGTGACTTTAAGTATTGGCTTGGATTTAGAGGCTAACCTTGCCTGGCCACCCAGACAGCAGGTCCCAGAGAGTGCAGGTCCCTGGCACAGGCGTCCCAGCCTTCCTGAGGAGCCTTATGCCTCATCTTGGGCTGGGAGGGAGACTAAGAAAACTCCTAAATTAAGCTTTTGAAGTTGGGTGGTGCCAAGTCCACTCCTAACACCGTTTACTTCTTCAGTCAAGCCATTTTCCCCCAGATCTTCACATCTCCTTCCCACCAAGGGAGGGAAGTTTACAGCAGGCTCACAAAGTCACCATGCACCTTGAAAAAGGAAGAGGTGAGTGCTGGAAGGGAAGTTTTCTTGAGATGCCCACCTTGGCTGTTCCTCCACCTCTGCGCTGACACACAGGGAGAGGAGATTGGTGGCAAGGAGATGAGTGGGCACAGAGGGGCTGAGACCACATTATGTCCTCCCAAGACCTCTGATGGTTGAGCCAGCCCTCCAGCCGAGGCAAGCAGCAAAGTCATGCAAATTCTTTCCTAAAATGGCATGAACCCTAAAGGGGATCTTTGTCAGTAGAACTCTATGAACAATGTTGCCATTATCTTTTATTATTTTTTAATTACATACTTGTACTTTTAATTTCAGAGTGATTCCTCTAGGAAATCTTCCAAATCCAAGCGAGACAAAGAGAAACAGTCTTGTAAGAGCTGCAGTGAGAACTTCAACTCCATCACAAAGAGGCGGCACCACTGTAAGCAGTGTGGGGCAGTAAGTATCCCAGCACACTCAGCTCTTGAGTTTCTTCTGCAGAGACCATAGGAGACAATTTTTTATTTTATCAGTGCAGGGACTAAAAGGCATTCTGGTTCATGGCAAGTCATTGACAGAGCAGGTTTTTCCACTTGCTTTGCTCTCTGGATATAGGGGGGAAAGCAGCAAAACTGGTGTGAGGGTCCTAGTTTGTGCTGGTTTAAAGGCAAATTCAGTGCCTCAGCGGATAGAAAGGTGGTGCTTTTCCTGGGGATGGGCATGTATCTGGGGAGGGGGTTGTAGTTTGTTTGTAGAAGCAATGGCCTTAAGACAGCCTCACTTCACCCAGACAGCAGCTCTTCTAAAATCAACAGCTGAAGATGCAATATTAAAGATGGTATTAAGCTATTAGAGAGCATCCAAAGGAGGGCAATGAAGATGGAGAAGTGGAGCCATGTGAGGAGCAGCTGAGGGCACTTCTCTTTAGCCTGGAAAAGAGGAGGCTGAGAGGAGACTCACTGGGCTCAACAACTTTCTCTGTGGGGAGGAGGAGTGGCAGACTCTGATGTCTTTCTGTGATCTCTTTCTAGAACCCAAGGGGAAGGCCTGAAGTTGTGTCAGGGGAGGTTTGGGGTGGATGTTAGAAAGAGGTTCTTCTCCCAGAGAGTGGTCAGGCACTAGAACAGGCTCTCCAGGGAAGCAGTCACAGCACCACATCTGCCAGAGCTCCAGGAGAGTTTGGACAACACTCTCAGGCACAGGGTGTGACGTTTGGGGATGCCCTCTGCAGGGCAAGGAGCTGCACTTGGTAATGCTTGTGGGTCCCATCCCACTCAGCATACTCTGTGATTCTGCGTTCCTTTCCCTAAAGAAATGTTGTGCAAAAGTGTTTTCCTCCTGCTTGGAAAACCAAAGACAATCCATCCCAGAGGCTGGGTTACTGAAGGCCCTTAGCCACCTCACCTAGAGCCATTTATCAATGGCTGCATTCCCTTGTTTTTCTGTAAATCACAACCATGGCCAAGATGAGATGGATTTCTCCAAAATTATTTGAAACCTCATTCAGTGTTCCTAATGTAACTAAGAGTAATGTTAGTTAAATAACGTTAGTCATTTGAAGTAGAGATAAATTTTCAGCTGCAGAGAGATCTAAATGTATAGTTAAGGTGTTTAAAGAAACCTCAGTCTCAGCAACTGAAATTAAATTGTGGAGGAGGCGTTTCTACCCTAGAGTTGGGATTTTCAATCTTCTGAGCTTTCTTCTATTAAATCATGAAATACATTTCTGCGGGTTTAAAATATCCCATTGCAAAATCAGTGCTACTAAAGAAATGAAATAATGGCTTTCCCCCAGGAACAAAGAGATAACAAGAATTACAAAATGAACAATTTATCATTAAACCATCATTTGTTGTGCAATGCCTTGTGGTGTGGCAATAGCATTCAAATTAAAGAAGTTAATTTGTCTGAAGGAAAGACTATCATGTTGCTAAAAATGATGTCTTGCTTTTGTTTGGGTAACACTTCCTGAATTAAGGCTCTCCTCTTCATATCGTAAATAGTCTTACAGTGAACCATGTAACAACATATGTGTATGCTGTGGGTTTTTGGTTATTATTGTACAGAAAGTCAGAATGGATGTCCATCAGGCTGACACCCTGGGGACAGTTTGTCTCCCTGGAGCAGGTGTATTAGAGACAAATTTTTATCATGAAAAGAGGTTTTGAAGCTGAAGATCCAGCATTGTTTCCAAGCACTCGTTCCTCGGGCCCAATGTGCCATTGCATGCTCTTGGCAGCTGAGGCAGACAAATAATTTTTGAAATGGATAATATATTGGACAATGTTCCTAAAATAGTTGGTACTTTCTGGATTACTCAGTTGTCCAGGATATCCTTGATTGGTGAGGAATGTCAGCCCCTTTCATTCTGAAAAACAGTCCTTCCTAGACCATTAAAAAGCACTAATTGCTTCATCAACTTGCGCTCTTTTTGACTTATAAAAGCTTGTAAGAAAAGGCAAGAAAAGCAAACTTGCATGATGTTAGTCATACAGTATTTCCCCAAAGTCATAAGTTTTCCTTAATTTGGTATTTTGGTGTATGGCATGGGATCACAAGCACATTAATTATTAATGGAGGTAGATATAGTGAATATTCTATTGGTCTATTTTACATTTACATTAGCTTTCATAGAATTTTGCTTTACTAACAACCATTCAATAAGTCAATTTCTTTGGTAAAGGGTTATGCTTTAAACATGACTAATTAAACACCATCTGTCTGTTACAGGTGATCTGTGCAAAATGCTCTGAATTTAAGCCACTTGCAGATAACAGCCGCCATAATCGAGTGTGTAAAGAGTGTTTCCTGCAGCTCCCAGCAAGCCCCTGCAGCCCTGGGGTGGAAGCAGTTGGGGAACAGAAGAAAAGACTAGCTGCAGAGGTATAGTCTTTGGCTAAGAAACTTTGTGAGACTCTTTTTGTAGTGTATTTAGTAAAAGCTAATCAAATTAGTTTACTTTTTTGGCCCACCGTGGTATTTAATCCTCTGACCTATGAATCTCCTTGAACACGCCTGCAGCCTGGATGCTGTTTGTAGGTGGTGAGCATTCATCATAGGCTGCTGTTCACACAGGGCTGCATGCAGGTTTGGCAGCTAAGCTTCAGCTTCCAAACTTACAAAAAAAAAAAGAAAAACCCTCTGACTTCTTTTTATTATGGTATATTTCCAATCTAGAGCTGTGCACAGTAACTTTTCAAAACATAAGATCTGTTTTTTCACTTTTAATTCCACATTGGGGGCTTTGACAGCTTTGTACCTAAACACATCCAAGATCTCAGCAATAGGGTGGGGTAAAGCCACAGGTCCTCCTTGGCCTGAGCTGCCAGCTCTGCAGAGCATAGGAAGAGTTCTGGATCTGGAAGGTGCCCCCATCAAAACCTTCAGATATGGTATCAGATATTGCCCTCTGAGGCAGGAGTTGAAATGAGAGGGTCTTTGCCCCAAACATTCTGTGATTCTGTGATATGTGCTCCAGCAGTGACTACAGATGCTGAGCTCTTTATGGGTGCCAGTGCAGTCTCATGACAAACTTTGCAGCACTGTTTCAGTAGGAAAAGTTGCAGGTGCAAACCTGCACCTACACAGGGAAGAGAGAGCCCTGTTGATCTGAAAAGCCGAGAGGCAAACCAGTGAAATGGGACCCAAGGCTTTACTTCAGGAAGCAGATTGCAACAAAAAGCTGTAAAAGCGCGAGGAAAAGTGTCATTTTCCCCTTCTCTATTCAGGGTACTAGTATTTTTGTTAAATCTTCAAAGGATGAGGTAAAATGCAAGAAAGCCAGTATATAGAAAGCAAAGATCAGTCAGGCTTTTTCTTTCCTTTCTATTTACATTAAACTTTCTTAACAAGCTTAGTAGAAACTGAAGGGATTGCCACTTAACTAATGTTATTAGCAGCTGCCAGAAATTTTCGGAAGGCTTCTGTTCAAATCCTAATGCAAGCAGGAAATTTTGATTTTCTTTGCTTTCTATGAGAGCACAACGATTTCTTCCACTTTTCTTTTGCACTCTGATTTGGCTCCACCATGCACAAGAGGTTCTGTTAATAAACCCTTTGGATGAATTTGAAGTCATCTCCCAGCCTACTTTGCTAAGCAAGAAATGAGGTGCATCATCTTGATTACCATTTTCAATTGACTGGGTGGAAGTTGAATTTAGCTTCATGTCTGCTGGGAATGGTGGTTTAGCCTCTGCCTCTGTTACATGGAATGATGCTATTTCTTAATTGTATATAATAATTATTAATTTCTTATTTGGTTATGGCCTACCCAACATTTGCCCTCAAGTGTTATTTGACTCTGCACCACTTGAGTATTTTAGATTTAATTCTAAGTACTTTGCACACTTAAACATAAATGGAAACAGCTCTGTTTTATTTTTTTCCCCATCATCCAGAAGCAAAGCATCCTTGTGGCTGAAAACAGCCTCTTCAGCAGCTACCTCCAGTTCCTTGAAAAAGGGAAGACTTGGTACAAAATGTGGGTGACCATCCCCAAGAGTGAACCTCTTGTTCTGTATCTGCAAGGAAGCAGCCAGGTAAGATGGCATTCATGAGGGCTAACACACAGAAAAAGAAAAGCATAAGTTTAAACATGTTGAGCTGAGAAATGGGTCAAAGGATTTGGCTTGGTTTCAACAACAGTACTGAATTTCCTTTTCTGTATAGGCACAAAGCCTCAGAGATTTTAGGTTACCTTATTACTATACTTACTGCTGATACCATTGTGAGCAAATGTTAGAACTCATTGATTTTCATTCAAATTTAAAAAAAAAAAGAGGGCAAAACAAGGATAATTAGGTTATGCTTTAGCTTTTTTAAGGTTTTAGACAGGTGTAGTCAAGGGTTTTATTAAGCTGTCGTTAGGGAAAACACTTTCCTGTTAAATATATGTAGCTACAAAGGAGGTTGGAAATTGCAATTGCTGGAGCTGCTGGTTCAGCTTTTTTTTTTAAACCTAGTTCTGGGTTGATAGGATAGAGGAATTTGTGAAAATGTAGATGTTCTTTGTCCTGAAAAATTATAAAGCTCCTTGTCATAGCATCATGGGGTTTTATCTTTAATTGAAATACTTACATTTATAAAAGTTTTTTGTCTCTAAATGTACAGTTGATGCTAACTAGCATTTGTGTTTGATGAAAATCAAGGGATAGAAACATCTATATCCAAACTAGAAATATCTGTCATGCTTCCTTAGCACTGAAGAACGACAATGCTGAAAGGAGATTCCCCCTATCCAGCTTTGCGTTTGGCATTTGACATATCTATACACAGCTTTGTTTTACCTCCTGGGTGGGATGGAAGCAGTAATGGACCTGAATTCAGCCAGCAATTTCCCTGCTGTAGTTGTAGTGATAAAAAGGTTTTCTTTTTATTAGCATCTGTTTGTGGCTAGGATCAGTCAAGGAAAGAAATTTTCCCTGTGATTTTATAAAACATTTCAGAGTAAAGTTCAGCTGGAATCTGATCGACAAATGCTACACCTTGTGGTTAGAGCTGTGCTCGTTTCACAGCCTGTCAGCAGGAGCACCTCTGGCTCTAAGTAAGTTGGTGTAATGTTTGAAACAGAGTGGTCAGAGAGGCTGAAAGCTTGAATTAGGAGCTTCAGCCCCCTTGGCTCCATCTGTGGTTCCAACCCCGCCGTGGGAAAGCCTCCAATTTGTCCTGCAGACAGTGAGCTGCCTGGTTTCCCTCCTAGTCAGTGGGACATGCGTGGCTGAAATTACACTTTGGAAAAGCAAACAGCCTCAGACAAGGCACTAAAACAAAGGCAACAAATCCAGTCTTTAGCTTTCTCTGGACCAGGGTCTGGAGAAAGGAACAGTGCTTTCAAAAGCCAAGCAGAGAGAACAGCATCGCCCGCAGAACTTTTCTACTGATGTGCAAGCTGTGCCTCAGCCAAGGCCCAGTCCAAGCCCTGCACCCACACAAGGCAAGCCAGATTGTCTCACACTTGGGCAAGGAGAGTGGGAATAGAAGGAGAGAAGTTAATAGAGGGAGAGAAGTTTAAATACTTTGGCCTTCCTCACACAGAAACAATGTGTATCATCTAAGAGGTGGTAGGGGGAGAAGTTGAGAGGAAGCAACACCCCTTACACAGTATGATTGAGAATTTCTGCTACTGCCCAAATGATTGTTGCAGTACAGCACAAATAATAATCCATGGACATAAATCACATGCATTCAGTGCAAACTCAGTGAGGCTTGATTCTGCAGGCCCCACCTGACAGTCATGCAAAACCACAGATGGAAGCCGGGGGAACTTCTCTCCTTCAGTTGCTGTGTACTTTGTCCATGTCCTGCCAAATTTGATCTTGAGCCTCTGCTGATATTATTAGTAAGATCCTGTTTTTTTAGGGGAAAAGGGTGCCTTTGGCACTGATTGTCAATTTTATGACCGTTAAATTTAAAGGTTAGCGTCCTCAACTATTTCAGGGGTGAGAGAATTCTCCCAATAAAGTATCAAGAAAGCAAAAGAACGAGGTTATTTTTCTTACATTCCAAAACCAGCATTTACGATCAGGAATGAGACTATAAACAACAAAAGTTACTCCTTTCTTCAAGGACCTGCCATTCCCATTTGTATACTTCACTTTGCATCCAACTGCAAGAAAAAATTAGGAAGTCCTATTTCTTGATATTAATCCAACATTCTTGTCGATTCTGGTTTACGTAGCATAAACTAAACTTCTGAGGAAAATCTCTTCCAGAGCTTCATTACTGGTGTCTGAATGTCTGGAATCAGTTGGGAGCCACTCATATGCTTAAATATTTTTTTCCCAGGCATAGTTCTGTTTTGCATAACCACCTCTGTGGATCTCACAGACCTCTTTAGACCTGCAAAGAAGCATTTCAGTGCCTGAGATGTGTCTTTTTGGGAATAATATTGCCAACAATAGTATTAAACTCTTGAAACATAGAGTAAAGCATGACTGTAGAAGTTTGAAAATTGGGGGTTTATTGTTAAGAAGAACAGAAAGAATAGCTGGCTCTTGGGAAGAAGGAGCAAACCAAGCTGAGTCTGGAGCTTTGATTACAGTGAAAGCTTCTTCCTCTGAACCCCTGGCCCTCATGCCAAAGAAGGGATACTAGTGCAGGTAGAAACATGACTCACAGATTTAAAATAGCAAGAAAATGGCTCTTTTTGCTCCTTTGTTCCCAGAGAATGAATTAATTCCCTGAGTGTTCACAGTTCAAGTCTTGCATAAGACTTTAAGCATGAGGTTTCCCAGCTTATTTAGGTTCGGGAATCATACCAATTTGATTTGCCCTCAAATGGAGTCACAATTTGTACAGCTGTTTGTTGTGCTTGTATCAGTGAAATTATAAGAGTTTACTTACAAGCAAAGACCACTTCAAGTGTAAGGAGCAGCAGTTTTAAGATAAATTAGTCTTTTCAAGGACTCCACCCGGACCTTCTGCCCCCGTTGGCCTTGTAAAATGCACAGCTACTTGCAGAGCTCTGATATGAACTTATCTGAGTGAGATGTGCAAAGGCTTCCAGGATAGCTGGAAAAGTAATGGATTTTGAAGAAATATGAAGGGTAAAACTAGGATAGCTAGAGCTATACTAGTACATTAGCTATATTTAAGTATATATCAGATATATAGCTATATTTATGTATATATCAGATCATGCTTGATCCAAGAGAAAATTTTGCTTTATACAGAAGAGAAATTTTCTGTTCATCATGTAAATGTGATTTACTTTTATTAAAAAAGGGAGTAGCTGAATTTGAAATTGAACTCAGGGTTTTTTGAGAAGTGCTTTTTTTTTTGCTTGCCTGTTGATCCTGTTCAGTAGAAACTTTACCAGGCCCTGCACTAAACTCTGCTTGCCCTTTTTTGATTCTGAAGATCACAGGAGTCTCTCAATGACTTGTGTAAGGTTGGGGTTAGATCATGAGTGGATAAAGAGTGGAGTTTGGGTAGAAAAAAGCATGGATTTTCTAAGCTCACTCGGAAGTAGGAGGGGGAAAATGCCCTTGGTGGGTCATCATTGTCCAAAAGGGCTTATACACTGCAAAGAACTGTGCAGTGCCAGAGGCATGTCTGTATGCAGGGGTGCCTGGAACAGAACTGCCTGTGTGGTGGCCCTGAGTAGTCTGTTCCCAAATCTTAAACCCTAGGTGTTGCAATGGCTGTGACAAAACAATAAATACCTGGTGCTCTGATGACCTAGATAAATAACCCATTTGTGTTGTGCTGCTGAGGGTCAGGACGAGTGCACAGCGCTTGTGATTGCTGACAGTACTACACATCCACTAAATTTTTATCTATCACTCACTCACTATCTGAGGAAAATTATTGGAATCAGCCCTAAAGTGAAGCTCTTTCAGCACTGGGTATTTTGGTTCGATGAAATACCGGTATCTTGCGGTCGTACTATGTTGCATGCAGAAATATTTTTTAAAATTTTAAAATACAGCCCAACCAGCCAAATCCTGTAGGCTCTTAAAAGGAAAACATGAATTTCATCTCTCTTATAAGGCCTGTAAATCCTACTTACATGCTCAGTATAAGGCTGGAATTCCTCATGGGTGCATAATAGCTGCAGGATTTGCTGGGCTTCAGGGAGGAGGGAAGGGCTCAGCAGCAAAGGACATCCACGGATGCTGCTGGTCCCAAAGAGAAGTCTGGATCGGGGGTGGGGTGTTCCTCAAGGCCAAGTGCTCTACCTTTACCTCTCAGTAGTACAGCTTTTCAGAGATAATGTAAATCCCTTCCTTTTGGATCAGGCAGGTACAGACAAAGGGTCAAGGGCAGCATATTAAGGGAGGATGCAAGACCAAAGGCAGACTGCTTAATTTGCCTGTGTCTGCACGTGTTGGGTAGGTGCAACACAAACAATTTAAACATCAATTTGCTCTTACAGTGCGCTTTGTGGCTACAAATAACATCATTTGTCATTGTCATGGGCAACCTACAATTTTCCATTTTACAAGTCTAAATGTCTACTCTTCCAAACCAAGACCAGTGAAACAGGCATGGTTGAGCATGCATGTGCTCTTGTGCATTTGTGTCCATCAGTCTCATGTTTGCTTGCTTGAGCAGTGCCACGTGTGCAGGAGCTGCTCTGTACATGCCAGTTCTTCTGCATGGGCAAGACCTTCCTGTTTTTAGGGGTGTGACTGTGCTTTCAGGGAATAGAAACTGTGCTGCATTTAGGACAACTAGTTACACTCAAATGGGAACTGAGTGTAACTTTAGTGTTTAGCCTAAAGCTGCCTTAAATCTCCTTGAACAGTGCTTGGTCTTCAAGCAGTTGGACTCTGGCATTTTTGCATGACAATAACAAGCAATAGACGAATCAATCAAGAAGCCTGTATTGATAAACTGGAGTAATAAACTGTGATACATTTTTGACTGTGTTTCTTGCCAATTTAGTTAATGTATATATCTGCATTAATGTGAGCAGTTTTGATACTTGAATTACTTTAGACAAAGTGTGAGAAAAGTAGGCATCTATTTTGGCCATTGTTCTCAGAGTTTTGGTCCTCTTCCAGATTTACCAAGTCATCTGCATTTGGTGTGGGCTGACAAAAGAATGACTTTGCCAGTTCTCTGTGGGATGCTTCGTTAGCTTTGGTATGGGGCTGCAACACAAGCAGCTGCTACAGAAGGTGACAGCTTTGTGCAGATGCTTGATGCCTGTGGGATTCAGACTTCAGTTTGGGAACTCATCTTTAGAAACACTTTGCTGGGAGCAGTTAAAGAGGTTGCTTGGCCATGGCACACCTTGCCTTGCTAAAATATGTCTTTCTTGAGAGCTTAGGAGAGGAGTTGGTTGATGCTCAAGATGTGACTGTTAGAGAGCTGTATTTTCCTTAGATCTGTGAGTCAATCTGGCTTTGAATGGATGATCAAGAATTTGAGCACTGGCTTTCTTGACATCTCTCAAAAGCATCATAAATTACTGAAAATCAAAAATTGTCTTTTCTTTCAAAGACTTTTTCCTTGCCCTTTAGTTGCCTTGGCATCACACAGGGTCCAGCTTTGCTTAATTGCTTCCTTTTAACCAATCCTACAAAATATCCCATGATGTTCGAAAGGGAAAACATCAAACTCTTCTAGGCTGGCTCCCATTGCCTGTACCTAACGCAGAGGAAGTTTTGTAAAAGACACGCGCATAAGTTACATGAAATGATATGAAAATCCCTGGCCATATTTACTGTGAAAGGAAATCAGTGAAGTAAGAATAAAGCACCACTAAGCCATTGCTTTTCGCTGGTTTAAGCTGAGCAGTCGGTACTGCCTTGTCCCCGCTTCCTTCGTTGCAGCGCTGAACGAGGAGCCTGGGACTGCGTCTGTGTGCTTCCTGCAGTGTGTGCCTGCTGGCTCCGTGCAGTTTACCCCCCTCCCACCTCAAACTGCATTTGCTCCTGAATCCTTACATTTGTTTTCTCTCCTTTAGGATGGACGAAGCCCACGTCCAATCCCTCTGCCTGGCTATGAAGTCAGTTTACCAGGGTCTGGTGAGAAGTTTGATCTGAAGCACGTTTTTAAGCTTTGCCAGTCCCATCAAACTCTCTATTTCAGTGCAGAAGATGAAGAGCTGCAGATGAAATGGATGGAAATTCTCACCAAAGCTGCCAAAGGAGAGACTGAGGATACAGCTGAAGGGCTCAGCAACCCATAGATCAAGTTTTATTTAGTTTCTTTCCTACATGCTATAAACCATCACTTGAATTTGGTATTCATGGCACTTTGGAATCTATATGGCTTTATATTTTCATGTGTCTGCATAGGAAGTTCAGTGGTTTCTCACCTTTTATTGTACATTTTTCAAGTACAGTAGTTACCTGCCATATATTATGTTAAAGAAAGAAGTAGTTATAGTTGTTGGTGGTGTCAATGCTGGTTTTAAAACAAAAGGCAAGGAGCAAAGCATTAATTTTAACAAAGGTAATGGAAAATCATCAGTCTTGTTTTCCTAAATGTATATTTTCCAGTCCTTTTGATTGCTGTTGAGTGCAGGATGTGTATATTCTGTGATTAGTTCTATAAATGCTGCCTTTTAAGTTAAATGTTGTAAAGGCTTGTGCTGGCCACTGACATTCCATTCTCTGCCTTGCCCTCCTGGTGATGCCCTCTTTGTGATGTGTGAGCAATGTACTGAGTATTTTCCTGTTGCTAAAATTATGTCTCTGCTGTTTTGAGATGAGCTGTTCAAATGACAAATAGTGTAGAAGGGACTTCTAAAAATGACTGCAAGTGCTGCAGAACAGAACATTAAGAAGTCTCATTGCTTTTAAGCATTTATTATATTGATTGCTTTCTTCTGGAAACAATACCTTCCTTCCTTCTATTGGAACCCATTTTGATGTAAGTGAACAAACATTTTATACTGCAAACTGGGTTATAATCAATAAACAAAAACATTTTTAGTACATACCATACAAAAAGGTGACTTTTTTGTTGTATTGGTTAATTTAAGTGGCCTAGATTTTATTTATATAATTTGTAAATAATGTTTCATAAGTATTTTAAGAATTTTTAAAAGACCTCACCTAATTAACAGGATTTAGTACATAGTATAAGAGATATTTGTATGAACCGAATTTGTAATTTAATTTTTCTGTTCACCTGTTTTTGTCTTATTTTCAAACATAAATGCTTATCTATTTAAATAAAAATTCCTGCAGTTAACTCCTGAGCCAAATTTCAAAGGCACAGCAAAGTTTAGGTCAACATTTAATATAGGTTAAAAAAATTTATAAAAGTCTAAAGCAAACAAACAACAACAAAAAAAAGGCATATCTGTTCCTAGTCCTAGTAAGCATGTAGTCTCCATCAAAATGAAATAAAATCTGTCACAGTACTGTATTTTTAAATGGTTTGGTTTAACTTTTGTTTCCTCTTCAGCCTTCTACATTTTCTGATATTGATAGAGAGGAAGAAATCCTCCATACTGACAGAGTTTTTTAGGATTGTTGAAAATTAGTGAGCTGCATGAGTGAGTATTTTTTGGACCTACAGAAAAGGACTTATCCTTGTGTGGGGTTTGGTATATTTTTTACATTGGTGAATAAACCATGTACCTGAAGTCCATGATGATAAAAAATTAGAGGCTATGTATTTGATTATCTACTGGAAAATTTTCTTGAGACTTGCATCTTTCTTCCCTATCCACCCACTCCCAACAGTCTACACAGAAAAGATTTCTTGAAGAGTAGCTTTTACCATGAAAAGGAATTCTTTCCAGTGTGTGTTATTTCTTCTCCCAAGCTTCCTTGAAAACGTAATGATGTAGAGTGCTTAAAAATTTACTCATTTAGTAACATTTCTGCTTTGGAGGTGGGGCGTTTGTTTGTTTGTTTGTTTACAATGTGCTAACGTTCTCTCATTCTATGATTTTAAGCAAATCAAGGGAAACGTGCTTGGTGAGCACATTAACAAACCAACATGCAGTAATGCAAGAGCAAAGCACCCTCAGAGAGCAGCCCCAGGCTACAGAATGCTGTTGTAGGAGAGTTTGTCTTGGTTGGCATTGACTGACCAGCACAGGGTCCCAGGGTACAGCGCTGCTGTGAAATCACAATCGAGCTCTGAGAAAGCATCACACAACTCTGAAGGCTTGTCCTAAATTTCCAGCAGGATCTAATCTCACCCAGACCAAAGGCTGGAGGGTTAGGACCTTTGTTTCATTCTCCTTCCTCATCTTCTCTCCTTTGGAAGGAACTAGGAACTCCCAAAGCTAAAGAAATAGGTGTTGCTGACAGTATTTGTCATAAAAGCTGTTCTGAGCTCAGCCTGCTTCTGTGCAGGGGGTTAGCACAGGGATCAAGCATCCCATAAATACTACATATGCCTTTGTATTAGTGCATAAATAAGATTTAAGCCACTAAGAGACCCTTTCTAGCTCTGCATAGAGCTGAATTATATATGCTGGCCATGATAAGACCAGAGGAAAAAAAATAAATATGGCAGCAGCAGTTAAGTTCAACCAGGGGACTGAATTTTGATTAAGTGGGGATTAAAAGTACAATACCCATAGCTGCAGTGTCCTGACATCAGCACATTTCATAAAAGATGTCAAAATCTCACAATAAGCCTTCTCAGTGCATGAGGGATGTGGCCTGTGGAGCTGCATCAACTTTGCTTCTTGCAACCATGAAGTAAAACCCACCAGGTCTTTTTGACTCTGCCTGTCAGGTCAAGGCACCAGACCCTACCTGCCTCATAGACAAAACATTCCTGCTCTGAGCATGGCTGGGGCAGAATTAAACCAAGCTGTGGTGCTCTGGGCTCTCAGGCGCTGCAGGATGCCAAAGTTCTGCTGTGCTTGGGAGCTAAACCTCACAACTCTTGAGAGAGCTTTCTTGGTCCTTCCTGTCAACAGCTGAATAAACCTTTCCTTTGCTTCTCCAGGAGCTGCTGTCTCTCTCCAAGGTGCCCATCATCTCTTACCTGACTTAAAGTGATGTCTCTCATTTTTTCCTGCATTTTTTGCTGTAAATTGACAATCACAGATTTAGGGTTTGAACAACCCTGGATTTCTTTCAGGAAGATTTCTTTAACAAATCAATTAGCTGTATTTAATCTCATTCCCACAAATTTTTCATTCTGAGTGTTTTATTTGATAATTTTCCTATTAAAATGTGGTGTTATGCCTTCAGAAAGAAGAGGTGGCAAAGGCAAAAATACAAAGAACTGGCAAGGGAAAAAGGCAGTGATAGAGCAGACAGATGGGGCCAGTCTCCAATTATTTGCTTCCTTCCTAGAGGTGGGATGCATGTTGGTGGGTGGCTTATTTTGCAGGTGGTGAGAAAGTTGGGTGATCGGGATGAGGAACAACATTGAACTACAACTCGGAGAGACACAGCATTCCAGAAATTATCTGGATCCAGTAGATTCACCTACATCATCTCCACCTACATATGAGCCTTTGGTACTGCACAAGCAATACCTGAGCTCCACTGCTGTCATCTTTGAGCTTGGACCAGCCTCACTGTCAACACCAAGACTACACAAAATCAAAACAGTCACTTAGGAGGTTTTATTTGAAATCAGTGTCTCCATTCAAAATGATGAAGAAGGAAGTTGTGGTTTTGCTAAATTATGTGTGACCTTTTAATACCTCTGGCCCCAAATTGTTCATGAGCATCTAAAGGATCAGGGGTGTTGTGTCCAGGGTCCATCAGGGCAAAGTTGGCATGGACAAATCTACTGAGAAACAGGAAAACTGGGCAATGGATGGTCTTTACCTGCTGCGTCTGTTACAGACCATCAGCACCAGGAATCTGGGCCAGGTTTTCACAGAGGCAAATGGGACTGATCCATTCAGATGGACTATTTATTATTCACCTTAATCTCTTATAAAAAGGCTGGATTTCAGTGTGCTCATTTGGTTTACTCATCTTCCAGCCTCTGTTGGCTGTGATGGGTTACACAGGGTTCATTGACTGAGGGTTTAGGAGAACCAGTGCCACCGTATCAACGCCTGGTTGTGATCAAATAAGGGTTTTTGCTAAATCACAGAATCACAGTATCATTTGGATTGGAAGGGACTTTAAGATCATCCAGTTCCACCTCCTACCATGGGCAGGGACATCTTCTACTATCCCAGGGTGCTCCAAGCCCTAATGTCCAACCTGGCCTTGGACTCTCCAGGGATGGGGCAGCCACAGCTGCTCTGGGCCTCACCTCCCTCACAAGTAAGAATTAATTTATCTCTTAAATCTGCACCCCATGAGTCCTCACGAGGTGAGCACAATCATATACATGTATGTAAAACTGCTTCTGAAGGTGATGCAAGGGAGGGAATGTGAATCCCAGGTCTTTTTTATGTTTTCGTGGAATTCCTTGTCAGTGACAGATGCTCACAGCTGCTTGAGAGAGAAAGATGACAAAGATGTGACTTTCTTGTTTGATGCTGAAGCTGCTTAGAGAGATAAAATACAACAGAGCAGTGAAAACGAGGGATATGTTTTTATGTCCATTATAAGCATCTTTAGAGATGGAACAAAGTAATCACTGTGCTGGAGCACACAAGGACTGTATGTATGTCCTTATCCAACAGTGATGTGGAGATGAGGCTTGTGGATTTGCGAGGTGAGCACATGTACCTGCTCAGAGCACACCTTTAGCCAGGTAAGGAACCCGTCTCCAAAGGAGATGTGAAGGAACATGTATGGATGTGTGACTGCCAGCTGCCCGATGCTCAGAGATAGCCCAAGCCAAAGATGGTACCTGACCTTTAATAACCCCTTAGAGGATTTTTGACCTAGAACTTAGCCATGATATTTTTCACTGTAAATTTTTTTTTTTTTTAATATCCACAGTATCTTGTGTCAAAGAATTCTGTACCTAAACCCCACCTTGGCTAGAAAATTTCTTCCCTTTTTTGAAGCTGTAGTGCTGGCATCTTCCAGGTCTGGCCTGGGAAGCAGCACTGAACATCTTCCCTGTAACCTTCCTCAGGACCATGAGGTTGCACAGAACTCCCCTGGGCCTTCCCAGGTGTCTCTTTCTGTAGCTAAAGAGTCTGTTTCTTTGTTCCTTGCTGGGTAGCTCTGATCACATTTGTTTCCCCTTCTTGAGTCTCCTTTCAGTGGCCACACAGGACATGAGGTGGGTCAAGGGGAGATGCTAGGGCAGGGAATATTTTTCTCACATTTCTGTCCCAGACTGTTTATATCTGCGGCAAAGAATACTTGAATATTTTCTCTTTTCAGCATCTTGTGCCATTTGGACTGTCTTGAACAACAGTGACGTGCCAGGGCTTTACTGGTGGGCAATACTTCCCTTGTTCATCCCCTAAGCCAGCTGGAAGAAGAAGTACTAACCAATATCAGTTCAGTCTGTTTTGAAGTTGATGCTGGACATGTACATGCATATCCTTCAATCACTGCCCTTTGCTAAATGAGCAAACTGACAATGTTGCAGAGCATCTGTGCAATTATATTTGAATGCACCGCTTAGAGACTGTGACAAATCCATTATGTGAATTGAAAAGTGCAAAAGGTTAAAATAAAAATTGCTTAATAGAATTGCAAC
Organism: Fringilla coelebs; assembly: GCF_963513975.1. NCBI lineage: Eukaryota > Metazoa > Chordata > Aves > Passeriformes > Fringillidae > Fringilla > Fringilla coelebs. The sequence goes on from NC_140039.1 coordinate 858,700, forward strand.
AATATAGTATTTGCAGGGTTCCCTGTGGCAGGGAAGAATGATGAGGAGGACTCCATCATATCATATCATATCATATCATATCATATCATATCATATCATATCATATCATAATCACATCATATCATATCATATCATAATCACATGGCTAATTAATTACTTTACTATACTATATACTATACTATACTATTATACTATATTATTCTATATTATATTACACTATATTACATTACATCTAAACCAAATTGGCCAAGCACTCAACTGCACAGAATCTTGTGACTGTCAGCAAGCAGTCGCGACACACACACCTGGCCCTGACAGGCCAAGGAAACAAACACCATCACTGTGGGTAAACAATCTCCATATTGCATTCTGCTTTTACATAAACACAGGCACAGCAAATGAGATTAAAATTATTTTGCCTTTCTCTGAGGTTGAGAGAATGTGAAACCCAGAAGTATTCTTGGGAAGAATTGTTCCTTGCTTTTCTCTGTGAAGAGAAATGTGGCAACACAACAATCCATTTAATATTTCACAGAGGAAATGCAGGGCTGTGGAAAGCATCCACCATAAAATAAAATAAATCTTTATTTGCTAGAATGGACACTGGGCAGCTCCTTGGCTGGTATGAATGGATGGATTTCATTACAGCTCTCTGTTAAATTAGCTGAGGATCCGACCATATTGATCTTTAAGCATTTCTGCTTCTTGCCAAGACTGAGATAATTAGCGATTTACAGCACAGCTTTTGCTGCCCCTAGATGCACAGGAAACTTGAGCAGGATGTCAGCTCCACATTTGGAGACAAGACCCAGCAGGTTTTCATTAGTCTTGGCTTGCAAATAGTTAATGTTCTCCCTCTACGGTGAATTTCCTGCCATTTCTCCTAGCACAGAGAAAACCTGACACTACAGTATTATTCCAATAGCTGGTTTCCTTGGCTTTTTTTTTTTTTTTTTTGCCTGAGAGATCAATTTTGTGTCAAATTTGTGGCATGTTAGCAGTTCTTCCCTGATTTCTGAAGCATGCACTAGGTTTAGGATAATAATGCATTTCCGTAAGTCTGTAATGAAATTGTCGCTCAGGAACAGCACACTAACACTTTATTATGTCCTTAGAGATTGCTTCCTTTTGGCTGTTTTGGAGGGATAAAAGCAAATCTAATATACATCTCGTTCAAGGGTCTAAAGCACTTGCTGGGGTCACATGAGCTCAATCCTCTTGAGTTATACAGATCAGATCCCCAGAATTTGATCACGTGTGCCAACTTCGCCACACCAACCTTACAACCATGGTTCAGGACAGGTTCTGAGCCATTTCCCCCAAGTGAGTGGGGTTTCTCTGAAATGAGGGAAATTTACTTGAATTCACCAGGGCATAGAGCAATAGGACAACAGGAAGCAACTTTAAACTGAAGGAGGGCAGTGTTGGACTGGATATTAGGAATGGTGAGGCCCTGGCACAGGCTGCCCAGAGAGAATCTGTGGGAGCAGATTCCTGGGAGTGTCCAAGGCCAGGTTGGATGGGTCTTGGAGCAGCCTGTACTAGTGGAAGGTGTCCCTGGCCATTGCAGGGGGTGGAACTGGATGGACTTTAAGGTCCCCTAACCATTCTGTTTCTATGTCTACTTGAGGTTTATAAAATATAAAGCTCATCTCTGGTAGAGAATGACTAGGTATAGAATGAATATCCTGACATTTGTAAAAAGTAGACATTAGGAGAAGGAAATTAATAAATGAATTTGTAAGGCCACATCTGCTTAACTGGAATTGTGCTGATTAGCCCCAAACAATGCTGGAGGAGATAGCTTTTGTGAGTGTTCACAGCAACATTTTATCTTGGACTGAAGACACAAATGGTTGTTCTCAGAGTGTTTGTTTTTCCAAGCTACTGACTAACAGAATGTGTATTGATACCACTTGGCCTGTCACACTGTATTTATTCATTTCTATAAAAGAAGGAACAAAAATGTTCTCTCCTCAAATTAGTTTAGCATTTTCAGGCTCCAATGGGATATATGTACCCGTGTGCTGCTGTGTTTTTCTATGCTGTGGCACTAGACTGCACTTAATGGCAATACAGGAAAATAGCTCCTGAGTGGCAGCCCCAAGCTGAACCCAGCACCTCCCCAACACCGCCTAGAAACAAGGAGAACACACTGGAGTTTGCAGCATGCAAGCAGGTCACACTATCAGCCATGAGCCATCTCTACATGAGCAGGGCAGAGCTCTGTGCCACTGATAGCCCAGGGGAATCACTGGAAGAACCCAAATGGAGCTGGGCATACAGCGTGTCCTTGGCAGAAAGGACTCTCCAGGTCCCTGAATGCAGTATTCCCTGGTACAGGACCCCGTTGGTTTCTTCCACACTGGGGAGCATCACTCCTCCCTGCTGAGAGAAGCCGCACTTTATTCACACATCTGTCATAGAATCACAGAATAGTTTGGATGGGCAGTAACCTTAAAGCCCATCTCGTTCCACTCCCTGCCTTGAGTGCTGTGTCCCATTCTGGGCTCCCCAATTTAGGAAGGACACGGAGGGGCTGGAGCGTGTGCAGAGAAGGGCAACAAGGCTGGTGAGGGGTCTGGAACACAAGTCCTGTGAAGAGCTGGGCTGGGGTTGTTGATCCTGGAGAAGAGGAGGCTCATCAGTCCTCATCACTCTCTACAACTCTCCCTGACAGGAGGGTGCAGCCAGGTGAGGGCTGGGCTCTTCTCCCAGGCAATCAACATGAGGATAAGATGACACAGCCTTAAGCTGCACCAGGGGAAGTTTAGGCTTAACATAAGGAAAAGATTCTACACAGAAAGAGTGCTTTGGCGTTGGAAAGGGCTTCCCAGGAAGGTGGTGGAGTCACCACCCCTGGAGATGGTTAAGAAAAGACTGGATGTGCCATTCAGTGCCATGGTATGGTTGACAAGGTGGTGTTAGGTCATACGTTGGACTAGGTCATCCCAAAGGTATTTCCAACCTAGTTAATCCTGTGATACTGTGAGTGAAATCTATAGCTGGAAGAGGAGAAAGAGGAAAAGTCAGGGGGCAGAGTGAAGCCATCTCCCTGGGCCAGCAGCACACCACTGACCTAGTAACAGCAACGGAACTGACAACCCACCAGATCATCTCATATCACTTCCAAAGGTCACATTTTTCTTTCAGCAATCTAATTGCTGAGCTTTTAGCTATCACACCTGTGCATATGTGATCTGACTAAACAGAAGCTGAAGCTAAGAGCTACTATTCTCCTTTTCAAGAGTTACAGAACAAGCACCAGGGTCTGCCTAAGGCTCTGAGCAGTGTAGGCAAACCCAAGAGTCACTGCCTGGGTCTGAGGGGCTGATGCTCAGCTGAGCCAGCCTCAGCTCCCGAGGCTCAGGGAAGAAGGGGGTGGCAGCAGGCCAGGCAGGAGAGGAGAAAGGGGATGAGCTTGCTGCTGCTGGAGGGCTGGAAAGCTGCCGTCGCCGGGCTGGGATCTGGGAGCGTGTCCCTGTTTGGGCAGGCAGCGAGGGGCAGGCAGTCCCTGCGTGGCACCTGCAGCCGTCCCAGCAGCTTTGCTGGGCACTGTCACTTCAGTAGTCTTGTGCCCTTAGCATGCTTGGGGCCAACTCTAATAACTAGGATGAAAAGAAAGGCAATGTTTTAGGGCAGTTTAGTGAAATCCAACAGTTAAATAATCCCTGAGAAAAAGCAGGGATTTTGTCTGGCTGAGGCTGTATGGCTTCCCCTGATGCTGAAGGTGAAACCAGAGGCAGTAAAATTTATGAAAGCACTCACCTGCAGCTAGGGAGGTGAGTGATGTTCTGGGGTGTCACACCACAGGGCTGCCTGTGGTGTTCCAGGACATGTGGAGCAAAACCAGTGCTGTTGGGTTATACATTCCCTTATAAAGCAAATCTGAATGCTGCCATGAGGTGAGTGGAATTCAGGTGCTGCTGCTTAATCTTCTTCTGTGAGTGCCTGTAAGGAAAGATTTGACTTGCAACACACTTGTGTTCAACTTGAATTGTGTAATAACTGCAGCTGCAGGGATAGTGGCTTACAGAAAAAACTACTTCTCTGTCTTTGGTATTCCTCTGGTTTCACTGGACTTGACTGGAGGAGCTCCAGTTTCTTTTTGACTTAGATTGATTAATATTTGGCATTACTGGAAGTACAAATCTAATTCGAAAGCTGCAGCACTTTCAAAAATGCTGGGGTTTTGCTACAATGTGACCAAGCATTGCTTTTTGAATGTGATTTAGTAGTAGAGATGGAAATAGCAGTCCCTTGTATCTGCAATATTCCTGAGGCCTCCCTGACAGATAAGCTCATAGGAAAGAGTGCTATGGCCAGCAGCACACTGACCTGTCACCAATTCATGTGGGCATGATCCTGCTCTATTTGATGTTTCCAGAAGAGCCTGAAGAGGTTTTTTAGTCTATTTGGGTTTCGAGTACCTTGGAATTTATTCTCTCTAATCTGCTCCTTCATACTATTTTTTCCTTCTAATTCCAGGTGAAAAAAAATAATGAGAGGGTATAACAATTGGAGAGAGTGTTAATAGCTGCAGCTCTTGGTGTGGGCCCCAGGCTATAGGCTCAGCACCAACATACAGAGCTTCTTCAGCAGAGCCAATTGTTCCTCCTCTTGTTTTCTGTGGACACACTGCGGACCATTAAGGGCCTTTTTTTGGATCCACTGCCATTGTCAGCAAATCAAGGATCCCGGCAAACTCCGAGACCCAGACTCCCTGTGGCAATGCTGCAAGCCCAGCCCCGGGGCCGTCAGGGCACGGCGCTATCCCGGGCCCCGAGGCTCCGGCGGCGGCCCCTCCTTTCGCTCCGTGCCCTTCCTCCCCCGCCCCGCGGGTGTCGCGGGGAGGCGGCGGGGCGGGCGCCCGGCGGGGCTCTCCGCTATGGGCCGAGCCGCGCTGCGCCCCCCGGCCCGGCCCCGGAGGAGGGCGGGCGGCTGCGGCTGCGGGTGCGGGTGCGGTGCACCTGCCGGGCGCCTCGGCGCGGCGGGGCTCGGCGGCGCTCGGCGGAGCCATGCCGGCCGCCAGCACAGCCGGGCTGGACGCGCCGCGCACCTCCGCGCTAGGGCGGGACAGCGGCGGCCCCCGCGGATACTCAGGTACGAGCGCGGTCCCGCGTCCTTCCTGGCGCGAGTCCCCTCCTGCGTCGCAGCAGAGGGGAGGGAGGATGTCAGCGGGGGTAGCGCCAGAGCCCGGGCAGAGTGCAGGATCCCTCCCGCGTAGGGATGCGGGGTGGCCGGGGCAGGACGCGGATCTCCGGACAGAGGTGTTGTATGTCCCCGGGGAGCGGCGCGGGAGGCCCCGCGGGGATGCGTTACCTTCCCACTCAGCTCCGGGCAGGGGCTCCTCCCGTCCCACTCCGTGCCGCCTCCGGCCGGACCCTGCAGAGCGCCGAGGGGACAGTGATCCGCACCCTGAAGTTCTCGGGCACGCCTTGAGACGGGTGTCCTGGAGTCGTCCCGGAGCCACCCCGGTACGCGGATCCCGGCGGGCCTCGGCGACCCTCGGACAGCTCTCCCGGGGCTGCACTCGGGGCGCCGAGCGGGGCCAGGGCTGGACTGGGGCTCGGGCGGAGGGGCCGAGCACCGCCAGGGCTGCGCACAGCAGCCGCGCTCCAGAGCCGTCCGAGCGGCTCCCCCGGGGGCTGCCGGGGTCTCGGGAGGGGGTATGGGTGGTGATTGCTCCCAGAGAGGAGGCGCTGCGGTTCGAGGATAGAAGTTTGGGGTTCAGTCGCTGGGATGGCCACGGCACAGGGGACGAGTGCATGGGGACAGAGGAGAGCGCTCGTTCTCAGAGACATCGCTCCTGGGTGCGTATCACCGGGCTGGGAAGGAAATTAAGACATCAGTGTTTTAATGGAATATGGTAATACATTGAGGGGTGGAATGAGGAACCAAGCAAAGCTTTTTCCTTCTTATCTTTCTCTTCCCTGGAGTTTTGTTACTCAATTTGATTGCGCAACCATAACATCCTTTCAAAACCTCTTTGGCTTAAGTGGGTTCAATAATTTGGAGGTAATGCGAGGTGACAGAAGGTCTGAACTGGTGGGAGATGTCCACTGCATAGGGCTGTGGTGTTGGTGGGTGTCTGGGCCTGGAGGGAGTAGAACCATGGTCTGGACCTGCTGGCACAGGCAGCAGGAGATGCATACTCCCAGCCACAGCCACCTCTGGAGTCCAGAACTAAGGTGAGATGGAAGGATGCTGGAGCTTGGTGCAGCTGCGGTGACCTGCTGTTTGCTGGGGTTTCTTCCTTTTTTCTTCAGATCACAGGGTAAATGGGCTTTTCCCTGGATTCAATGCAAGCAGACATGAGCTCTGCTGAAATCCAGGGACTTCCTTCTCATGTGCAGCCTGTCCTTTCATATCCTTGTGATTTATTTGGCTCATGAAGTTCTAACAGACTTCATTAATGACCTGAATTTGTTGTGCCTATAGAAATTGATACATGTATTTTAGCTACTAGCTAAATGCTAGTAGCAATGCTTTAAATTGTATCCTCTGAATGTGCTTGACTGTTTAATTTGAATTTAATATAGCAGTTAATTTGAAAACGTGAAACAAGTTCTGGGAAATGGGCTTAGAGAATTAACTCAAACCCAAGTGTAGACCCTGTTGCTCTAATCTGATAGTGTTGCTAATTACTGACTTTTCTCTTTTTTAAATAATGTATGTTTGGCTGCTTTTATATGTTGTGTCAAAGTCTCATGGGGCTGCGTTTGCCCACACTAAAAGGAGTTTTGGAAGTGGCATGTCCTGTGTTACACTCAGACTTTCTGATTCTGTGTCAGTTAATCTTGCTTTGCATAGATCTGTGACAAAACAGCAAGGAATGCCAATCTGCCAAAAACTATTTGGTGTTCAAATTAGAAATCCACCCTCAATTAATCCCTTGGATATCTATAGACCTGGCACCTCTCAGCTGTGTCTCCAGCCAGAACAAAAAGACCATTTTTTCCAAGACAACTACACCAAAACTGTGGAGCAGGAGCTCTCAGTAAGGTGCTAAACTGAAATATGCTGGGTCAGGGCTTGGCTGTGCTGCCCTGGCTGTAGGACCAGCAGTGATGTTTGAGCACCTGGGGCTTTGCCAGACCTTAGCCAGGTGTTGGTTCTTCACCCTCTTCACCCTCTTCACCTTCTCTGCTGCTTCATGGAGCTTTTCCATGGTGCAATTCCACCTTTGCAAAAAAACCATTTGGAACTATTGAGTCAGGTGGATGTACTGCTGGCAACCCTAAGCAGTTTAGATAGCTAAAAAGATGGTTACTTGTGTAATTTTAAATTAAACTCTTGTTCACCTAAATGTGACCATGTTATTTATACATCAATGTTTGCTGCCAATTGTTGCACAGGATTTATAAAGTATCTTTCATTGCATCATGTCCTTATTGGTGATCCTTTTTGATGCTGAGTACCCCCTTACATTATTTCAGACCTTGAGCAATAAGGTGATAATAAAGATTTGCACAGATAAACTCCCTCACATGTTCCTTTTGAGAGGATGAAAAAAAATGTGGCAGGATTTCCATTTGAATTAACGTATGAATGAGAGAGAAATTAAAGGAAGTTCCTTAGTACAGCCCTGATGCCTGTAGTATTTAGAGGTCTTAGAGCTTCCTGAGACACAGCTGTGAGATTCAAACACCCTACACTTCTCCTGGTCTTGCCTTCTTTTGAGGGACTGACAGGAGCAGGGAGAACGATCCCACCCTCTGATTGGGGAGGGTCAGCAGTGTGCTTCCCTTAGGAGCTGTGGGAGCCTGGCTTACCTGGAGGGAAGGTCAGCAAATGTGTAGGGCAAGAGCATGGGGCAGGGGAAGAGCACAACAGATGTCTGGAGCTGAGAAGAAGCCTTCTGTACTGCAGCTGTTGTGCTGTCACAGCGGCATTTACAGCATCACTGCCGTACTGTGGTAGTGTTCTGTGGACACTCATCCACCAGTGCTTGCCAGGCTCAGTAAATTCTCTGGAAAAGCCTCTGAGATTCTGAAAGGCTTGTGTCAGGTGACCTTAGCACTCTCCTGCCCTGGGAATTGCCATGTGGCAGGGTGCTGTCATCAGCCTGCCCCGCTGAGGTGCTGGTGCCTCTGAAGCTGCCCAGATTATACTGGGGTCTTTTGAGTGAAACAGGAAGAAGAGAGAGGAGCACAAGGCATATCATTATTTTTAGTCCTTTTGTTCCTGAAGGGAGAGGCTCTGGCCCTCCAGTTATCCAGGGTGGTACCTTTTTTTTGCTGTGGTTCCTCTCATTCCTTAATACCCTTCTGTAGCTCTTTCAGACCAGGTAGCATATACGTCTGCCAACATAGAGATGCATTGACAAACACATCAGTGCAGCTATAGACAGAGGGACAATAAATGCAGATCTGGCAGAAACACTCATTATGACAGGTTTTAAATTAGTAGGTCTCACTGCTGGGTTGTTGCGTGTAGTTGTGGTTCTGCCTTGTTCCTCCACTTTCCAGGGAAAGGGAGAGGTTTCATGGGGTGGGAAATGCTGCAGGCTGCAGTGAATGCTCTATTCAGACCTCATTGTGGAGGGAATTATCTAGCAGACACCACTGAAAGAAAGGGATGAGTCTCTTGCTTAGAAAAGATAGAGGTTGCAGGTTGCTGAAGGATAGGGGCAGGACAGCAGGTATTGGCTCAGTTGTAGCCTGGATGTTGGTGGCCGTGGTGGGATGCAGGTACCAGGGTGGATGTACTTATGGTGCCACTTCAGCTGTCTGTTCTTTTGTTGTGAGCAACTTTTACTTTTTCTGAAGTGAGTTTCCTTGGCAATGCATAAACTGAATATTATGTTACTAAGAACTTACAAGTGCTCTTCCAGGACAGTAAAAAAAAAGTTGTTCTTGGAAGCCAGGAGTGCTGCTGCTCTGCAGTACAGATGCATAAAATTTTATCACCTTGTCCCTGTGATCCTAAATGTGGTTCCATTTTTAGGCTGCAGAAGAAAACATGGATCCCAAATTTCCATTTCCACAGGGCAGAGGGTGATACAACTTGGAATATATGGGCTTGTCATTTCCCCAGGGTTATTTCTCCTTTCTTGTATACCCATGAGCTCAAAGTCAAACCTTGTATTAAGTAATGTAAAAGAAGTGACAGTTGTAGAATGTCAGCTAATTGGCTTTATCTCCTGTACTGCAAGGAGTTAATCTGGATGTTTAGGCATTTGCACCAGGCATTGATACTGCTTTGAGGGAAGCATTTTTGTCATTAAAGCATTAGAACAGTACAAAATAGAGAAGGAAGAGAGCTTTGGGGTTTTCTGAGTCCTCCACAGTGCAAGATTGTTCCCTGTGGTATTCTCTAATGCTTTGTCCTAGCTACTCTGAAATTAACTGGGTTAGAGAGACAGACTATTAGTAGACTTCTGAATTTCAGCTAATGAATGAGGTGAGGTGAATGCTTTGGATCCAAAACACTGAAATTTCAAAAATCACAAGTCAGTCTTAAAACACAGAAGCACCCAATGACAGTGGATAACCCAGCATTTTCTGGGTGGTGCGGTCTATTTTAAAGGCCAGAACTGCTGCCAGTTTTGCTGTTCCCACTGTGTCAGAGCCGGGACATGCTTGGACCTTTCCCCTGGAAAAGCAGAGCATCCCCAAGCATCACTGCAACTCTGCAGCAAAGAGATTTATAACTATGATAGAATTGGCATGACTTTGCTTTTAATAAGCAAATAATAAGCTTTTAATAATAAATCATGATTGCCACTGACTTTTTATGCGCACTGTAGAGTCTTGCCTTCAATATTATGATGGAGACAAGCTAACAGGAGAATTGTTAGTTTTCATTTAGGCATTTTGAAATGCAGCTGCAGATGAGCAAGCATGTTATTCTGAAGAACAGTTTTAACTGGCCAAGTGGATCAGGATTGGCAGAGAGGTGATTTTGCAGTCTGCATGAATGTCTGCCTCTCATTTGGTTGTCAGATGACAGAGAGAAATGCAGAAGTTGCAGAATGAGCAACTGCTCCCCAAAATAAATCAATTCCTGTGTCTCCTGAGGGTCTCAGGGATGGGGGTTGAGCTGGTGCCTGGATTACAAATGAGCCTTTGCAGCAGGGCAGAGCCCCTGTGGCTCAGCAGCATCTTTGGGGGGTCAGTAGCTGCTTGGGGGTGCAGCAGTCACAGCTACCTCAGCCCAGATTGGAGTGGTGGTGGCTGTAGAAGCAGTGCTGGGGAAAGGGATGGGTTAACTGCTTGCCTTTCCTCCAACAGACCTGGGAGAGATGATTCCATTGTTATTTCTAGGATGAAATAAAGCCAGTCACAATGCCGCTCGTGTATTCCAGACTCCTAAGCAGAGTAGCTTTGATTGGGAATGAATTTGAAGAGAGGTCAAAATGGGGACAGAAGTTGAGTAGGGTGAAGGGATGGTGTACAAAGTGCGTGTGTGGGCTGGGAGCAGTGTGTAGGAGGATGATTTGGCCTGTGGGACCTCAGAGAGGTGCAAAAAGCGAGTTTTGGGGTTTGATTTTTCCTGTTCAGAAAAGCAGAAATCTGTGCCCTCATGTAAAGGCAGAATTACACCTAGGAAGGTTTCTGCTTACAGCCACAGTTATTTCCAAGATCTTTGCTAGTTGACTGGGTCAAAAGAGGCATCTGGACGGGACATAGGGTTTCTACTTTGCTCTAAGAAGTGATGCCCCACAAAACCAGGGGCAGTTTTGCACAGGCAAGTGAGCTCTGGTGCCCATTATTTTTAATACCTGCAGAAATTTAGATTAGGACTAAGGTTTTGATTCATTTTGTTTCAGCCCAGAAGCTGAATTCTTAGGTGTAGCCCTGAGTTCCCTAGCTATGTACAAAGGAAGGGCAGGACATGGGGCTGCCATCCTCTGCTCTGCTCTCTCAAGCTGCTTGTCATTCTGTGCATAACTCACCTGCAGTCCTTGACTTTTTAAATGGGAAAAAGCAAACACAATCCACTGGTCCCCTGTCCTTATTCGGGCATTCATTCTTGTCAGTCTTGGTGCCATCTTGCAGCAATTCCTGTGTGCAGGGAGGCTGAAAGCAGGTGTGTTTATTAACTTGTGCTGTTAATTGTTGCTCTGCCTGAGCAGTTCCTGGCAGGGTGCTGCATGGCTCTCACCCAGCAGTTTGCAGGTTGCTCTGGTAGCCGTGGCCAAGCTGCTGGCTGCATGTCCCTCTGCGTGAAGCCCAGAATAGGAAAGCCAAACTCTGTCAGCAAAAGAACCAACCAGGAGAGAGGAAAAATAAAAAATGATAAAACCACAGCCACAGGTTTTAAATCTGGCTGTTGGTTTCTCAGCCCATGAATGACTTCCATCACCATCAAAAGGCATGCTATTGCTGACTTGTTCAGACTGGTGTCTGAAAAATCAATTATTCACAGAAATTCTTGCTGACAGTTGTGGATGCTAGGTCACAGCTCTGTGGTGTGCATTTCACAGCTTAACAGAGCAAACCAAGGACAGGATTACCTTCAGATTATTCCTGGGAAAGACTTAGGGAAGCCAAAGTGGGCCAGCCAGGGGGAGGGAAGGTAAGGTCTGTTGTATCCAGGCTTATTTTGCCTAACAGTGTGGTTGGAAATTCCCCATGAAAAATACAAACCTGTATTCCATCATCTGTTTTAAAACAGGAAAGTGGTTTCAAAGATAAAAGGTTGAAAAGTTTCTATATTCTTTACAAATCAGTTCTTTGTGGAAATACAATTCCTATGTTTAAACTTTTTGGCAAAAAAATAATATATAACCATCAAGTTGCATGCAGATCTGGTCCACCTAAAATTTCATATTGGGGGTGGATTTTTAATGACTGAAATGTTTTTGCCCAGCTCTGGACCCTTCCTCCTTGAGAACTTTTTTGGTCAAGGTGGGTCGGTGCAATGCGGCCCCAGCCATCCACAGAGGTTGTGCCCAGTCTGGCAAGCATCGTGCAGAAGCAAGAGGCCACCAGCCACATCGTCCAGGCACATCTGCTCTTATCAGCCCTGTTCAGTGCCCCAGCATGTGCCTGTGGCTGTGCACAAGCCAGATCAAAGAGTTGTTTTCTACAAGGCAAACATGCAGCCAGGCTGAGCTCTGTGTCCTGCAGCACCCAGAGCAGTGGAGGAGAGTGGAGCGTGTTGAGGGTGGGCAGTGGACAGGTAGGGATGCTGCCCTTCCTGCAGGGATGCTGCAGGAGGCTTCCCATGGGGCAGCAAACAACCTCTGTCCGGTCCACTTTTCTGGTGGGGCATCCTTCATCCTTCCTCTGTCCATGGCTCCTAACAGAGATGTGCTTTCCCTGTGGAAATACATCTGGGGTTTCTTTTGGCTTCTTCAGTGGCTGGCTTTCCAAGTGGCGGAAAGCACCCTCTGCAGAAATGTTACAATTGTTTAATGAATGAGAGATTGTTCATTAGTAGTGGGAAAAAATAATGGTGAAAGTTGAAATTATAAAAATCCAGACTTCACTGGCCCAATGAAGGACACCAGCTGGGATGTGCCCACCAAAACCTGTCTGAGAACAGAGGGACCTGGTGGCAGAGGTGAAGTGCACACTTGCCCTGGGATTCACATGTTGCAGGTCCCATGGTGACCTGAGAGAACGGTGAGGCCCTGGCACAAGTTGCCCAGAGCAGCACACTTGCCCAGAGCAGCTGTGGTTGCCCCTTGGATCCCTGGATCCAAGGCCAGGCTGGACAGGGCTTGGAGCAACCTGGGATAGTGGAAGGTGTCCCTGCCCATGGCAGGGGATGGAATGGGATGGATTTAAGGGTCCTTCCAAGCCAAACCATTCTGTGATTCCAGAAAAGCAATGCTGCCCAAAATGTAATGGATGTGGGAGTCTCAGCACCTGAACCTTTGCATGTTGTAAATGACATGTGCTGAAAAATCAGTTTTACCTACGAAAGCAGACCACAGAATAAAATGAAGGAAGTGGGTAGGAGTGAGCCTGAGGTATCTGCTGTAACAGAGGTGGGAGCAGAGAGCTTATCTGAGCATGGATTTGTAAACACAGAAATAAACTCTCTTCAAATACCTTTTTGCTCTCCTTCTTAATTGCATGGAAATTGCATATTAATGGGTAAACAAGCTTTTCTGAAAAGGTGTTTTTACAACTGTTTAATGGTGGCCTGTAAGAATCATCAGATATTGAGTTCCCTCTATCACACTTTAAAAATAGTTTGATCAATAGAAACATGGAATGTTTTATGGGGAATATTTTCATTCAGAAATGCTAATATGAGGCAGGTGCCAGAACCACATATTAATAAGCTGCATTTCTTTTGTCAGGTAATGTGCTGTGACAGATGTGTTCCTTAGGTACCTGCTAGTTTTACCCTGTGCAGTTGTCCAGATGTTCCTCTATGCAAGTGACCCAGAGGAACAGTCCTGTGGCTGCTGTTCAGTTCTTGCAGGTGTCCATCAGAATTTGGGGTGTGAAGCTCCCGGGGCAGTGGTGGCCAAGCCTGACTCTGCCTCTGAGGTGTTCCTTGCAGGGACGGGTGTGCAGAGGGCTGTGCTTTGGTGCACGTGGTTTGTGCCACACCTGAACCTCCAAAGCTTCTCCCAGGGAATAATTTTATAGAGCTATACCTGTGTGTTAGAAGACAGACAGGTCTGTAAGAGCTTTCCCACATGTCCCCAGCAGCTGCCCAGGGACTGCAGGACAGCTGGGGACCTTGGTTAATCTCTGCAGCTTCTATAGCCCTGCTCTTTTACTGCAGGTCTGGTATCATGCTTACACTAACTTCTTTAAAAGCCATGCCAGCTTCTGGATTTTCTTGTGGGAGGATCAGATCCTGGTGGCCATTTGTTGGTTTAAAAGGCCAGCCCTGGCAGCACTCGAGGCCAGCTCTGCAAGGAAGCAAAGGCACAGTGGCCAGGAGACCAATGCCAGGGCCAGACAGTTTCACTCTATACAAGATGCTTTGCTACATCTGCTTTATTTCATATTTCACTTCTAGCTGCTTTTCTTCTGCTTTTTAACACAGTGAGCTCTTCCCAGAACTCTTCTGTGAGATGCTTAACATGCCTGTGATTTCAGGATGCTTAACATGCCTTTGCTTCTCTAGGAAAAGAGACTTTTAGCAATAATATTGGTGTGTTTATTTTCTACAGGGTTGATAGAGCCTAGTGTTCTCTTTCTTTCTGGCATCTAGTTATTCCAGCATATTTTAGTGCTATCAATTCCCAACAGTAAGCAATGCAAAGGGGTGACCTTTGTGTGTCTGGGAATAACGAGGCGAAGACAGGGATCGCTCTCTTTCTGCACAGACAGCAAGTGGCAGCCTTGCTAACATGCTCCCAGGTAATTACGTCTGTAGTTTAGATAATTTTGGTAGGTACTTATGCAATGTATTTGATTTTACTCACTGTTTTGCTGTGGAAGGAGCACAGGAAATGTTTACCAGACAGGCATGCGTAGGTTTCTCTCTCATTTCTTTTTTCTTATCAGCAAAACATAAACCCATGGCTTGCTGATAGTGAAACCATATGTTTCCTCTTTTTGACAAATCAATTTTGCAATACAGATAATCCTGGCTGTACATGAGAAGACATATTTTTAATTATTTTAATTTTTACATTACTCTCTATTTTTCACTGCCTGGAAATTATGTATGTGTTTATTTCTGAACTCATAGGTTGGGTGAATTAAGAGCTTATGGAGGACACAGCTTTAGTGTCTGTCTTTACTTTGAGGACAGTTATTTGTCCTATGTAATAACCTGTTTGTTGTAGCCAGTGCAATTCTGCACTGCCAGACAGCAGCATCAGATTCAGAGGATATCACTGGATATCCTCTCAGCATGGGGCCAAGCTGAGAATTGTGTTTGTATAAATCAGCTCCTGCTCTACAAAAAGCTGCAGAAATAGCTGCAGAAACTGGAATCATAGAACTGTGGAATCACAGGAGGTTTTGGGTTGGAAGGAACCTTAAAGCCCATCCAGTGCCAGCCCTGCCATGGCAGGAACACCTCCCACTGTCCCAGGCTGCTCCAGCCCCAGTGTCCAGCCTGGCCTTGGGCACTGCCAGGGATCCAGGGGCAGCCCCAGCTGCTCTGGGCACCCTGTGCCAGGCCCTGCCCACCCTGACAGCCAGGAATTTCTTTCCAATATCCCATCTAAATCTATCATGTTTCAGCCATTCCTCCTTGTCCTATCCCTGCAGGCCCTTTTCCAAAGTCCCTCTCCAGCTCTCTTGTTGGCTCTTTAGCCCCTGGAAGTGGGTCTAAGATCTCCCCTGAGCCTGCTCTTCTTCAGGCTGAACAATGCCAGTGCTTCCACCCTGTCTCCAGAGCAGAAGGCCTGCAGCTCTCTAATTAGGGGATTTATTCAATTTTACAGTCTTTCATTTTTACTCTTCTGGGTGCCAGTTATGCAAACCAAGACCTGAATGTGACATTTTCTAGATATTTATAAAAGAAATACAAATTTTAATGTAAATCTGGTCAGCACAAATGTTTGTGTTTTACCAGGTAGCAATGCAACCTCAGACACCAGTCTGAGTTGAAAACAAAAATAAAATTAATTCTAATAATAAAAACAATAATAAAATTCTTGATTGTAGTAGATTTAGTCTGATAAACATGCCTGAAGAGTATTCAAAAAAGAAGTCTATATGGAACATCTGCTTATGTAAGTATAAGGATGGAAGCTTGCTTAAACATGATTCTTTGGAGATGTAAGGGTAAAATCAACCCAGCAGAAAAGTGAATGCCATGGCTCACTATGGAAACACTACAGGTAGCTAATAGTGAAGGACACTAGAGCTTGCAGGGAAGTTTTCCAAAAGCATTTTTAGAAGATAATTGATTATTAAAATTCGGGCACATTTTATGCAGACAAGCTGAATCTCAGCTCAGTTGAAATTCCAAAAGGTCATTCTGGCAAAGCTCCATCTGGGCATTTCAATAAATGCATTTGTGAAACGCAAAAAGCAGGGACACATTTAAGTTTTTGGCTTTAGTGGAAAGAAAAGAAGAACAGCATTTCTCCTCTGGACAAGTGCAGGTACATGAAGTTGTTGATGAGCTTTAAGTCAGGTACAGAAGGTTTTGGATGTGTAGCTCCCATTGAGAGGCACCTCTGTGGTTCCAGCCCCAATACATTCATATGAGAATGATCATCTGGGCACGATCCATGTTGCTATTGCAGCCCAGGGCAAAGCATGGAAATACCCACATTTTCAGGGGATGCTGGCTACTAGACATTTCTGTAGAGCTCAAGTGGAGCAAAAATAATTTAAAGCCCCCAGCTGAGGAATGGTGCTGACAAGGTCACTGCCATTCAGAGGTTTGATGTCTTGGCAGACACCATCTTGGGCAAGGACGGGGTAGGGAAGGTTCCAAACACTCCAGCAGCTACAGCTGCACATATTACTCAGGATGGTCAGTGCTGGATTAAATTAAATAGGTCTTGAAAGAAAGGATCCAGTTCTGAATTATTTGTTCTTTGGAGAACAAAGAGTGAACAATGAGTCCAGGTAAACTGGCAGGTGTTCTGAATGCCTCCACTGAGGCTCCATGTGGTGGCTCAGCAGGTGTGCATCATGTCCAATTCAGCTCTTAATTACTTTTTGCATCTTGTGCAGCTACAAGAGTCACCAATGTGAACTCTAAGAATGTGGACTGATCTCTAAAAATAGCCTTGAAGTACTAAAATGAAAAAAAAACCCCAAAACTAATCAACTATGTGTAAAATCTTTATTTTACAGATCAGGACAATGTTTTCTCATAATAAACCACAGAGTGATTAAAATAAAAAGAAAAGCCCAAACTCCTAACACTCATTTGGAGTGAGAAGGAAAATTGTCCAACACATCCTATATGTTCCAGGAATGGGATGTGGGCGGCAAGAGGTGAAGAGAAATCAGTCCTATAGAAAATATTTGCTCTCATTGAGGCCAATTGCTGCTATAGTAAGTGGCTGAAAGAAGTGGCAAAACAGAAATAATCAGCATGGAATTAAAGAGCTATGGTTTTAAAAGCTAGTGTTTGGTGCATATTTACTCAGTAGATTAGCTTAGTAATTGTCACTATGACTTCTGTTTAGTCTTTTGCTGAGATTCCTTTGGGTTTGTTTTCCAGGGACAGGGAGTTTATGAGCATGAACTGGAGATAGATAGGTGGGACACCTGTCTTCTGTGGAATGATCTGGGGTCTTAACAACAATAATGACATGGGGGGTGTTCTAGCATTCAAAATAAAATAGATTTGCTAACAACATGTTGTTCTGTCAGGATGTTCTCATAGAGGCTGTAATTTCTTTTTGCCTGTAGATGTGGAGAATATCTCTTCCCTCTTTTAATACTTTTAGATGTGTCATCATTGCACTTGCAGCACTATGCCTCTGAGTTTTCCCAAGTCTTTGGAAAGCCAGTGAAAAATAGGGAACCTGGGCTCTGATGCAGAAGCAGTACTGCTATTCTGTAAATGTTAAAAATATCTGAGTTTCTAGACTCTGTCAAAGCACATGTACAGACCCAGAAAAAGTATTTGTTACCTTTGAAGTTATCTTGATGTTATATGTTGCTTTAAGCATCTCTCATTGAAAGTTTTGTTTAAGAGTACTGTGAACAAGGAATGTTGTGACAATAAAATTTAGTGTATGAAGTTAATAGGTAAGATAAGGTGGCCACGGGGAGAACTGCTCCACAGCTCAGAGAACAGCTGTATAAGCAACAAAGCAACAGAAAAGTGAAATGAACAAAAATCTATTAAAAATTAGTGATTTACTGTAAAGCAGAATTTGTCACTTGAAAAGTGAGATAAGTTATTTGTGTATGTCTTTCTGTGCTCTTCCCTGTGGTTTTGACCCTACTGATCCCTTTCAGCCAAGCCAAACAAATATGCAGTGCTTGTAAAGATTAGAAGTTTCAGTCAGATCATGCCAAGATGCTACCAAGTAAGCTGAACTGCATGATCAGTCCAGTAGATCTTGGAAACCTGTGTGGGGGAAGACACGTAATGAATACTCCAAGCCAGCCTGAGTACTAAATTAATCCGAATCCAACACCACAGGGATCCATAGGGGACCGTGCCACTCAGAAATGACTTTTTTTTAGTGTTTTTAGTGTTTTAGTGTTCAACAGGTACCAGTCTGAGCAGATCATGTCACAACACCAGTTGCTTTGCGCTGGGGATGAGGGCAGAGGAGCTGTTGAATGGCACTGTTGGCCGTGGGCTGATGCTTGGCAGAGCAGCCAGCATTGGCCACCCCGAGGTCTGGTATTTGTTTTGACCATGAACTGTGACCGATTTACAGCCTGGTGTCAACGAAACCTCGGTGGACGGCTCCGCTGCTGGCGGCGCTGCATTGTGTCTGTGTTTGCTCTGCAGGGCAGTGCAGCCGCCTCCTCTCGCCGCAGCTCGGCTCGCTGCAGGTCCTGCAGGGCAACGGCACCGAGCTGGGCACGGTGGTCACCTTCCAGTGCTCCGCCGAGCACCAGCTGGAGGGAGCGCCCGTCCTCACCTGCGTTTGGGAAGGGAGCGGCCCGCAGTGGACAGCCGGAGTGCCCTCCTGCAAGCGTAAGGTTCTTCCCAAAGCGTGCCCCTCCCTCTGGGATGCGCTGCATTCCTTTTGCCCTGCCTGTCCTGGATTCTTCCTAGATATCTGTGCAAAGAAAAAGACAAATTCAATTTTCTTCAAAGTTGCCCCACTGATGGTAATTCCACTCCATATATGTTCTGACGTGCCATTTTCATGACGCACAGAAAGGACTCTGTTGGATTCATCCCTGATCTCATGTCACTGGTAGCACCTGGAATAACTGTGGCTCCAGCTAAAAGCTGTATGCTTCTTTAGAGAAGGTATGGTGTCTCAGTTTAGAGACAAGTTTAGGAGAAAAACACTCTGGAATGAGGGTTTCATCTAAAAAAAAGGGTTCCAACAATCCCTTTCCACCAATAAGAAATTAATACTAGTGGATGAAAGTGAAAAACCCAGCCGGATATTCACAAACAGATTGCCCACACCGCACGGGAGAAAAAGTAAATAATGCTAGTTATTGAACTGTCAGACCTTAACACACACACCCACCTGCCCCAGAAAAAAAAAAAACCAGAACACCAGAGCAAGATAAAAACCCACAACGGCCAGCAGCAGGGTGGGTAGGAAGATGACACCAGCTCCTGTCTCAGGGAAAAAACCAAAAGGTTCACGCAGCAGCTGGTGTAAACCCGGTGAATCTCTGGTGTTGGTCCCCAGGTGAAGCAGGTGTGCTTTCCCTGCCCAGCTCAGGCTTTTTCCCGGGTCTGGGCCCAAAAAGGAGCAGCCTCTCCTTCCCTCCGGGCTTGGCCGATTCTTCTCCTGGCGCTTGTTCTCTCTGATCTTTGACCAAAACCAAACCATCTAATTCACCTCGAAAAGCAGCTGAAGGATTGCTGCTGTAGCCTCTCCAAGCCCAGGAAAAGGAGAGAAAAAAAAAAAACCAAACAAATTTCTGCCTGGACTAACAAAAAAATCCCAAACTAGCCAAGCAAAACCCAGACTACACCACACCCCCGGATGCCGACGCAGTGAGGCTTTGAAAAAGCCCAGCAAAGGGCCCCAAGGCTCCCCCTTCCCTGGACCCACGTTAAAGACACAGCAGTCATTTTGGGGCATAAAGCAGAGGATCAGGGACTGGACCATCATCATAAATCACCTAAACAGTATGGGAATGACCAACTGATGTGCAAGCACATTTGCGAACCCCTTATCTCCTAGCTTTTTGCTGTAAAAGAAGCACGGTGATTTTTTTTAACAATTCTTGGTTGTTGCAGCTGCATGGGAAATTTACCATATAGAGAACTAGTGTCTGAATGGCAGCAGCATCAACTACCTTTTAGCTGTGTTTCTGCTTGTTTATTATAAGGTTGCCAGTAGTTTGATCAGAAGTAGACCCAAGCAAAACTTGGTACCTCTGAGCTTTGAGGTGCCTCAGACCTCGTGTAATTTCAAATCCCAGTGGATACATTGCTCTTACAGACACTTAGTCCTCTCTCCCACGCTCAGCTATTCTTACCTCTTCTTTGGAGATCCCATAAAAGAAAAAGAAAAAATGAGAGAAATCCTTCCCCCCAAGGCTGCGGAAATATAATGCTTTGTGTGGAGCTCAGCTGAACCGTTTGTGATGTTGGTCATTGTGACATTGGGAGAACTAGCTGAGTTTTGAAGCAAGACATGCTTACTGCTCCAAGTGAGTTAGCAGAGATCTGTGTTAGCTGTGCCACATCACATTCCTACTCCTCCTTTTGTCTGGATGACTCGCTTCCAGCATCAGATCCCTGTGAAACTCAGCCCTGCACATCACTTCTTCCATCCCGCATCCTTCCCCAAACAGAGGAAGACCTGTTGTTTGCTGCCTGCCAAAGAGGATGTAATTACATGGAACTGTCCTTGCTCTAAATGGCTTCTTTGAGCCCATATACCCGTGTTAGTATTCTTTTCTGTAGCTTCAGTCCTTGTTAATAAAGAGTCTGCAGCTCATCTGCATTTGATCTGCCGACAGACTTGTGCTTTTAAGCTACTGCAGTGCTAAGGGCACTGTATTTAATTAATTGCAGTGGTGAAATGCTTGTGAACAATTCATTAGTAACTTATAAACAGGAGATTTTTACATAGTCCGGTTTGAGGCTTGCATAGGTCAAAGCTGAAGCCAAGAGTCTCTGGTATCTTGACACATAGTGATGTGAAAGTCCTCACTGAGCAGAAGTGTGAAGCAGGCAGGCTTCAGCATGGTTTAATGAAAATGTGAAAGATAAATTCATGGACTAATCTTAGAAATGTTTCTGTGTTTGCTTCGCTGCAGCCATATCAAAATACGAGACTTTTGGCTTTAAGGTCGCAGTGATTGCCTCCATTGTGAGCTGTGCTGTCATTCTGCTGATGTCCATCGCTTTCTTAACTTGCTGTCTGATCAAGTGTGCGAAGAAAAGTGAGAGGAGAAGAACTCAAAGGTAGGTCAAGAAGACAGTTTTAATAACAGTGTAAGAGTGTACATCATATGGACCCCATTGCTGTGATAACAAGTGCTTCAAAGGATTTCCTGCTTGCAGCACTGCAATATTGTTAATTACTTAAAATCCTTAATTTGTAGGTCAGGCTTTAGGCATAGAAGGACTTGGAATTCTATAGTATTTAAATACCTGATGCCTGTTAGTATCAGATAACCTCAACAGGCCTAGGCAGATCTGGTTTTACCCAGGATTATGCAGAAGCTGAACACACAAGTCTTATTTTCTGGCACAGCATTTCTGTCCTCAAGTTATTGAAGATTGGCAATATTTCTCCTTCTCTATTTCTTTCCTTTTTCCCTTTCTTTCTTTGAACACTGCTGGGAAATGGAATCTCCCTGTGTCAGAGCCGTCCAAGGCCTCACCATGTGCAGAGCATCCTCAAAGCTGTCCCAGCATGGGGCTGGAAGGATGGAGGATTTTGTCTTCTGGCTTGGATCACAAATTGGTGGATTATAAACAGGAACAGGAAAAAGTCAAATTTTCAGTCCAGTTCATTATAAAAACTCAGTGTGGATAGTGTCAGCAGGAGCGCATTTGCCTGTAGGCTGGAGCCAAGAGCCCAAGAGCACCCGCCTACAGTCACGGCTGCAGAAACTTTCCACAGGAACTTGGTTTCCCTCTCACTTTTCTTGCTGGTTACCCCCACCAGGCCCTCCAGTGGAGTGGAGGGAGACTGGGGAAGACAGTAGTGAAGGTTTCTGTGCTGAGCTGCGATTTCCCTGAAGCTGTGTGGGAACCAGCTGAAGGGGGAACTTCTGTCATTTGAAATCCAAGTGTAACCAAAGTAGAGATTTTCTGTTTCTCTTCAAAGATTTTGTTGTGTCAAAAAATGAAAGTCCTTATTGTCAGTCATAATATTCAGTTTTTTACTGGTAGCATGAAATAAATAGCTTTGAAATGAAAGGTTAATTGACAGTTTGTAATTGCCACTTTTCTTTTTGATAAGACTAGTCATATCACAGTCCTTGTTTTTCACTTATTTTACATGAAGTTTTGTAAAAACCAGACATTCTCATTATTGTGATGACTTGATATTTTTCCTCTTACAAAAGAAGCCCTTCACACTGGACATAATGACCTGATTCTGTCACCAGGCTGTAAAATTATTCCTTTTGCTGAGACCTTCTCAGTTCCCTGCTCCCCTGTGCTTCTTTCCCTGTCTCCTGAAGGAGCTGCTCCATCCCATTGGCAACATAGTCCAGCTCCAAGGGGAAGCCTGGGGGCACTGCAGGCATTGTGTATCTTATCCCTTCTGTCAGAAAAAATTGAAGTCATGTACAAACTGTCCATGTCATGGGAGAAAAAGTGACACAACCCTGTGCGAAACTTGTCAGGTGGAGTGGCAGCATCTCTGTTGGTAATGGAGGTGGAAAAGTGGATTGACTTTGGAATGCACAAATCATTAATCTGACAAAAAGCTGCAGGCTTGATAACTTATTACAAAATGAGAACTCTTGGGGAGGAAATAATGAAGTAAGTATCTCTTAGACCAGATCTGAAAGATGAGGTAATCTGTACCTATGGAGCAGAGAGGATCTCCTCACCTTGCCTGTAGCTCTGAGATCTGCATGTCTGCTTCTTTTGGCTCTCAGCTGGTCACCTGAGAGATCATCTCTGCCTGCAAACCTGCCTTGCCTGGTGTCTAATGATCTTTGAAGTGCCATCTTGTGTTTAATAGAATCATAGAATCAGTAGGATTGGAAAAGACCCTGAAGTTGAACTGTCAGCACAGCACTAACACCATGTTCACAGCTAAACTGCCACACCCACATGTGTTTTGACGGGAAAAGGGATGAAGGCTGCTAAAAGTCCTCCCACCATTCAGCCTCCTCATAGATCTTGTCCACTGAGGAAGTGTGGCTGCTGTTTTCTTTGGAAAGAGCAGGACTGCATCCCAAGAAAACAGAAATGGCGCCAAAATCAGCGTCGCCAGTTCTCACAATTTGATCTTGTCCCATCAGCCAGTGAGAGTGTCTATGATGCTGTGAGTCTTAAACTTCTTCTAAAAACAAGAAAAGAAATGGTGGATTTTTTTTCTCACCTCAGAGTTGCAGAGAGCAGCATGAAAACAGCTCTGAACATTTCCAAAAGAGAATTCTGACAGTGAGGGAATATGCTCTCATGAGGGAATATTTTTAAGTCAATATCTTTTCAACCTGCCTGGTGATTTTGGAAACACTAAGAATTGCAGTGATGCAAAAAGTCACAGAAAATAATTTTTTTTCCTGAAATAATTTATCCCATAAAATGGAGAGGATATGAAATCTTTTCACACACGACAGGTTGTGGCCTGATGTCACTGTTGAAGATCCATTAGGACACTGACACATCATCCCACCCTTATATGACTTTCCTTACTACATGCAGTCTGCAAAAACACTGAATCAAATGGACATAATTCTTGGAGGTTTATTTCTTTGAACTATCCATTGGTGCTCATACGAAAATCGTTCTTGTTTTCTTGTTTGTTTGCTTGTTTTTTGAGGAGTGCTGGACAGTACTTAAAATAACGCTATTTTTTACACAATAGTATTTATGCTATTGAAGAACTCCCTATCTTAGGGTGTTATTTAAATCTCTGCAAGTTTGGCTTACACATGAAGTTCAGCACGTGTTTAAGTGCTTTTTTCAGTAAACCTGGAATGAGATTTAAGCTCTGTAGACCCAGGTCTGTGGTCAGACCAAAAGCTCAGCTGTACAGTCATATATTACAATACTGTTTCTACTGCTTGTATATTCACAGAGAAATGCAGCTGTGGTACCAGCTGAGGACTGAAGAACTAGAGCACATGCAAGCTGCTTACTTTGGTTTTAAGGGAAGGAACAATAACAACAACAATAAGAAACTCAGGATTACATCTGTATCGGGTGACATGACTAACATGGCATATGATAACCAAGGCTTCTACAGGTAAGGTTGTTAAAATAAAGTAGGTTTGAATGAGCTGATGGGATCCTGGCTAAACACTAACCAGAGCCAAAACCAGCTATGAGAGCAGGTATATCAGTCTGTGCACCCTTAGCCAAAAGTCTGTCTGTTTTGGATACAGAGAGTGGGCACTGTTTCTAATCAGAGATGGAAGTGTCATTAACGGTGATTCTGAGTAAAACTGTCCTGGAATTGCTCTTGGAACAGATGTGACCCTTCCTTATTTACACCTTGTTCTCTTTTGCCACTCAAATAAGAGCTGTTTAATCAAGTAATTTCAAGTGATTTCTATTCTTTAATTCTGTAAAATGAATAGACATGCAAGGTGAGATGTGGGAATTCTACTAACAGATTTCATTAAGACAACAAATGGCCCGTCAGTTTTGTATTTCACTCGCAATTTTTTTTTTTTACTGCGTGTAACAAATTAGGCTAAATTTCCTCATCCTGTGTTCATCTGGCTTCCTGAGAACAGGAGAACAATGCAGGCACTGGGGAGGTGCAAACATGGAGCTGGGCCATGCTGGGACGGCCAGAATGAAAGGCCACATTACCTGTCTGGGTGGTTGCTGTGGCACCATTTCCCCTCCAGTGTGAGGTGGGAATGTTGGCAGCGTGTGCCTGGAGGAACTCTCTAAACCTGGGTGCATGTTGCTGGAGTGGTGAAGCTGTTACAGTGTTGATTGTCAAAAGAAATAAATACAGACACGTGGCATGGTTGAAAAACAGCAAAACTGAGGGCAGGCAGTCCCAAAGGAAAGATTCCATATATTTCTGCATATCCATGATCAAAAACCAAAAGAGAATTTAACCAAGACTCCTCAGGGAGGGTTCAGGCTTGACATGAGTAGGCATTTGTGTACCAAGAGGGTGGTCATACCCTGAAACAGGGTCCTGGAGTAGGGGTCAGTGTTGGTGGCCCAAACTGGCATTGCTCGAGGGGCATTTGGACAATGCCCTTAGCAATGAGGTTTAGTTTTTGGTCAGCCTTAAATGGGTCGGGCGGTTGGACCCAATGATCCTTGTGAATCCCTTCCGACTGAAATCTTTCAGACTAGTCTAGTCTAGTCTAGTCTACTGCAGTCTATCAGCACTATTCTGGCTTCCTGCTGGGCTGGTTTGTCCCCAGGCAGGCAGGCACAGGATGGATAGCTCAGTCCTTTGCAGACCAACTGTCTGAATGCCCAAGGCGCTCTCAGCCGCAGGCAACCTTAGCCAGCCCAAAGGATTTCAGCTCTTTAGTGATTTACCAGCTCTCTTATGGTTCCAGCTCTTTGCTTGCTCAGGAGCCTGGCAGGCTGGCCAGGAAGCAGATGGTGAGAGAGGAGAAGGCAGCCCTGGGGTTCCACAGCCATGGTTTTATTGGGGGGCTCTGTGAAGGGTTCCAGCGATGGCTTTTCTGGCCAGAATGGGCTAAAGCAGCCCCTTATATAGGGCTAGAGAGGAGCAGGAATTGTCCAATAGCAGGGGTTAAGGAGGAGTGACCTATGGGACACAGAGAGATAAGCTGGGGTCAGAAATGCAGAAGAGAGGGGCTTCTGCCTTTTCACCATGTCTTGGCATTTTCTCTCTCTAGGCCTCCATGGAGCTTTAGCTGGGCCTGGCCCTGCTACACAGCACCCTATCCCTGTTCTATCCTACCCTGTCCTCTTCTTGTGCCAAGGTCTCAGACATTTGGAGGAATTGCCCCATGCATCATGAGATCTCCGAGCACCCTGCTTGGTTTTCCTAGGCAGGAGCCGTCTGAAGAGGCACAGGGGATGAATCCTCTCCTCCCTGTCTTTTCCAGGGCTGGGGTACATGCTGCTTTCTGCAACCCAGCCATGAGAAGTGGCTTGGCAGCCCACTTAGAAGGGGAAGTTGGGATGAGTGCTGCCCATGTCTGACAAATTTCATTTTTACGATAGCTTTCTCTTTTTTCTTAAATAAACTGTTCTGCTGCTTCTGGTAGCATATGAAGTATCTGGAAGAGTAAGAACTCCTCCACCCTGGAAGAAGACTCTTGAGTATATATTTATTTTTGACTAGAAAAGCATGTAGGCTGTGCTATTTTTCAGACTTAATTGAATAGATTTTGAGATTAACATTTTGATTCAGTGCTTTACTGTACTCAAAATACTGTAAGAAGAGATAAAATAAAAAGCTAATTCTTTTAGGTAAGGCAATATAAAATAAAACATCAATTCTTTCAGGCAGGTAAGGTATTAACAAACACAGGTTTACAAAACAAATAAAGATTTACAGACAAATTTAGGAGTAAAACACTCTCATCAGTTAAAGAGGGGCCTTAGTAGGCTGACAAGATAATTTTGGCTGCAATGATGTGACACAATGCAGAGTGCTGATTGGGCAAAGGTTATAAATAACAGAGAAGCCCAACTGTGTGACTATAGGGGCTCCACTCTGCTGTTCTGGACCTGGCTGCCACAAAATGAGAACTTTCTCCCCTCATGTTTGAAGCATATCACCAACATCATGAATATGTAGTTTTGCAGGGAAACATTGAATTTTAGTGGTAACTGCATTAATTATAATGATCTTCATTCTGACTGCTTTTCTGGTTGAACAAATTGCTTTAAAATGATACAAAATATGCGTACAAATACCTGGGATCATTAACTACAGAGTGCTGTCACTCCAGATGCCACCTCTTTCATTTGGATATAAAGAATCATAATGAGGATGAACATATCAATTTTTAGCAGAAGGTCTTATATGCATGAGCTGCAAGTATTTACAGCCTATTTGCTCAATTATGTTATTGAAAACACTAAATAATGTTGAGCAGGGAAAAACAGGTTTCAGATCATGGTGCTGCTGGGAGGGAGGTGTTTCCCCAGCATTGCTTCTGAGAAGTTCAGAGCAGCAGAGATAGCAGTTTTCTCTGTGGTGCAGAGGTTTGAGCCAGATTAGCTGAAAACAAGGGTCTGTGTCTAGGGAAGGGAGATTAGCTGCAGCCCTGGGACACCTAGTTAGAGGAGAACAATGTCCGTGAGCCTCCAAAGCCGTCCCCAGGAGGACTGCCGGGCAGAGGGCTTGTCAGGATGATGGGAATGGCTCATGGGTCTCAGAGCCTGACTGCAGGATGTAGCAGGATGTGTTATTTTTGAATCAATTATTTTCAGATGAAGAATAATACCTGACCCTGCAGTAACTCTTCTCTGGAGCACTTGCTTGGGCACCCACCACCCGAGACAAACAGCCCTCTGCCATCCCAGCAAGCAGCAATCTGGGAGAGCGAGGATCAGACATCTGCCCAAGAAGGCAGGTTGTCCTCTGCCCTATGACAGGCACAGGGTAAAATATCAGTAAAGAGAAACTTAATGGCAGCTGTCCTTCCTCTGTGCCAGCTGCTAGTAGTGTTTGAGAGATGGAGTGAAGGTCACTGAGACATTCTGTTAAAGAAATGGGTGTCCAAAAGAAGAGTGGGGTCAGCTTAATGCTGGCAGGGCCCTACGCTCACCCACTGCTCACGGTCATCTGTAGCTGCTCCCCAGGTATTTCAGGCTTTGACAACCTTTTCTGTGAGGAATTTTTTCCCAATATCCAACCTAAACCTCCCCCAAAATGACAGAGCTTAAAAAAAAGTGCCTTCAGTTTTCAGCAAGGAGGCAAAGCTTCACAGCAAGCTGGTGCAACAGCCTCAGAAGAGCTGTTGCTCTAGGAATACAGGGTGAAGAAATGCAAATAAGCAATTGCTCTGATAAGCATCATTTCCAGTTGTTAAATTTGTAAAGAATTGTCCTGTCCTGTCCACTGCTGTAATGTACATCAATTAAATTGTAGGCATCCATTCAGGAAGAGGACTGTCCTGTGCTTGTTTAAGCAGTTTGTAGCATTTACACTTGTTCTGTAAGTGAAGCCATCACTTCCCTAAAAAACACAAGGAAATGCAAGTGTTCTGTGCCAGAAATGGGATCCTGAATCCAACTGGAACCACTTTTGGTCTGACAAAATATGCACAACTTAGTCAAACATTGTGAGAGCAAACAGCAAACCCTTCTGGCATGAAGAGACATTAAAGAACCAGGCACTCCTCTTTTGGAACCTATTTATATACCAGCATGTGTAGAAGACACTGTCCCCGGAGCAGCACGGATAGCAAGTGTAAAGAAATCACTGAGGGATCATTTCAGTTTGCATCATCTAGTGATGGTCAGAAATAGGCACACCTTGGCTCTGTTGCTCTGCTTTTCACTGTAAATGCCCTGTAACCTGTCCTGGAATAGATACTCCCTTGACTCAACAGATGTGCTGATTTTTTGTAAGGGACAATTGATGATCCAGCATTTCCCATACTCAGGAGAACTGAATGTAGCTGTACACTAACTCCTTTTCATTCTGTGTCAGCTAAGATGGCAACCAGAAAAAAAAAGTAGTCCAGCTCAAAAATGCAATCTAAAGAGAATCAAAGAAATTTGGTGTGTTTTTTTGTCTAGCGTGGAAACATTTGGAAGAAGTTGGGCATTTTAAATTTGGACTGCTTAGAGGTTAATTATTTTTCACAGCCCTAAGTCAAGTTACAAAACATCCTCTGTGAAGTAGTTGATCTGACTGCAGAAGCTAGTCAAATAGAAAAGCCCATGTCTCAGTAGGGTTAAAGTCCTCCTTTCAGCTATTCACACAGCTGGAGCATATTACCAAGAAGAAAAAATCCTTCTGCAGAGAAGCAGGCTGGTATATTCTCCCACAGAAGATATTTTTAGTCACTGAAATTTTTGTACCAGAGACCTTTCTGACTGCAAGATGCTTTACCATTCTACCTGGCAAAAAGGAAATAAGGGCAATCCGGCAATCAAAGAACAAAGAATTCCAACTGAAAAGGTTTTGTAAAAAATCATAAAGCCAGCATGCTATTAGGAGAGGCAGCTCAGCATTTTCAGCATCATTGTGGGGTTTAATGCTGCATCACATAGAGCATCCATTGATACAATTGTCTGGAATTGATACAGTTCCCTACACGAAATGTTTGATTGCATGGCACCGTGAAGGGAGGGCACCAGCATAGAAGAGGGGCAGATTTCCTTTCCCTGCTTTTCCCTGCTTTTCCCTGCTTTTCCCTGCTTTTCCCTGCTTTTCCCTGGTCCAGTCCTGAGCTTCTCTATTCATGGAGTTGTTCTTTTTTTACCTCTTGTTTTTCCTGATCTCTGTGTTCCCCACCACCATCTTTTGGAGGCTCAGATCTTCCCAGCACCTTTTGACATACAGGTTTCAAAGAAAGCTGAGACAGGGGAAGCGAGCTGTGGTTTCACCTTGGGGCCCTGTTAGAAGGGTAGGATAAACTGGCTTTTAAGTTACACCCATTTCTGAATTTCAGTCTTAATTGTCATTGCAAGAACTTGAAGGGGGCATGTACAGCAACATGTGCTTTTAATAGAGCTACTATTATTGTTTTCATAATGCTTTCCTGATTTCCCCATGGTCTTGTACAAAGCCACTAGGCATACAGCAAGAATAAAATCCCCTCCCATTCTCTAGTGTAAAAGCTGTTTTGAGAGGCAGTGCCAGCACCAGGTAGCTTTGTGGCTGCGTTCTCACATGTCTCAGATGTCCTGTTAATAGTGTTTTCCCTCCAGCAAGGACCATCTCTCAAGTCACACAGAAGAATATTCTTGTGAATCCTCTAAATCCCATTAACAAATGCTGTGATGGCTATTCTCCTCCCCTGATGGGAGTTCCAAATTTTATCTGTCAGATAAAGGCTGTCCTTGTCAAATGCATCATGCACTTGGCTGTGCAGTGCCTGGGGCAGGTTTATATAGCCAGGTAAGGGTGCAGAGTAGGGTTCTGATCCTCTTGCTGTGGTGTTTTAAAGTAGCCCAGTTGGGAACTGGAGTTAAGGAAAGTTGAAGTGCTTGGAAAACCAGTCACACTTATTCAGGACAAAGTACAGAGCTTCCAAGGATGAGAAGAAAGCAAACTGAAGACTGTGTCTGACTGAAGGTCATGTACACAGAGCAAAGGCCACTGCATGCACAGTTTTCCCTTGGTGACACTGCAACCCTTTTAACAGCTCTTCTCATCCTCTGCTGAGGTGAAACCCCACTGCCTTCACTGTCCCTCTGATGTCCTCAGGGTTTAATCTCTTGCAGGAAGACAGGTGCCTACTGTCTCACCCTACACTTATAGAATCACATAATGATGGAATGGTTTGGATGGAAAGGGGCCTTAAAGACTATCCCATTCCCCCCCTTGCCATGGGCAGGGACACGTTCCACTAGGCCAGGGTGCTCCAAGCCCCATCCAACCTGGCCCTGGACACTTCCAGGGATGGGGCAGCCATAGCTACTCTGGGCACCCTGTGCCAGCAGATGTCAATGAAAGCGTAATAGTTCCTCAAATGGGAGGAATGGGTTGCTAAGCTAGGACTACATTTCTCTGAGTACAGTTTTAGCCAGTGTGGGTTCCTGAGTGGTGGACTATTGGGGAATTGAAGTGTTTCACAACATAGAGCTTTATAAGGGAAAACATCAGAGTGGAATGACTTCTGCTCAGGTGGACTGTATTTGTTGCTCTACAACCAGCAGACCTGGACTTGAGCTATAATCCT
Organism: Fringilla coelebs; assembly: GCF_963513975.1. Taxonomy (NCBI): domain Eukaryota; kingdom Metazoa; phylum Chordata; class Aves; order Passeriformes; family Fringillidae; genus Fringilla; species Fringilla coelebs. Next base: position 889,149 of record NC_140039.1, read on the forward strand.
GGCAGAACAATTTGCAAAGATTTTTTTTTTCAAAGGCTGTTTTGCTGCCCAGGCAAAACTTTATTCCAGTCCTTCTCTGTGTATGTGCTGCTTTGATCTGATTTTTATTTTGACCTTTGACAACCATCTCAAGAAGATGGAACCGAGTTCCTTATACTATAAAAAAAAAAATAAGCGCACAACAGCAAGTATCTCAGAAGATTTTCTTTTGGCAGCAAGCTGTGTAGCATTACCCCATGCAGCTTCTGTTCCCTGATGGCAGGTCACAGGGGTGCTCAGTGCTCGGTTGGTACCCACCAAAAGGTACTTGAGGTCTTGTTGAGGTTTTATAGAGACACAATTATTTTCCCCTCTGCTGCCAACTGGTTTTGATGCTGGGATAAGCAATTCTTCATGTTACAGCACAAGTCATTTGCGAAACACCTGATGTGCCAATAGAACGCACAAATTCTGTACCTTCACCAGGATTAATGAAACAGAAATAACTTTTCCCTTTGTGCTTACAGGTCCCAGGAAGAGTGGACTCGGGATGTTGTTGTTCCTGGGTGTTGCAAAGACAGCAGTCACCTGCTGAAGGTAGCCAAGAGCAGCGGTGCACCTGGGGCACACATGGTACCGAGACAAAACACTGCACTGCAGACGGTGAACTCCATACATGTTGTTGAAGTCTACAGTCATAAGGATAGTTACAACAAACCAACCTGCCAGATACCTGAATAGCTGGTGTCTGAAATGCAACTGCTTCTCCGGACCAAAATGAAATGGTGATAGAAATATGTGCCTTAAAGACAACACTGAAAGTTCATTATTCATATGAACTGTAAGTTTTCTATATTACAAGATGATTATTTAGGAGAAATGCTTCAAGGTCTGATACAAATAAAGATACGAATACTGGGGCTGTCAGTCCAGAGCTGTTCTCTGCAGTGTGCTGTGCAGTGTGACCATGGCAAAAGCATAATGCCCTTCTGCACAGCTAGAGAGGTGGTACCCAGTTTGCATATTTGCCTCATATGAAGTTGCTGATAATAACTACACACCCCTCAGATTCCAGTTTTCTCAGAATCAGTGGGTTTTGTAAGAATTTCAGAAAGAAAAGTCCCCCATATTTTTACAAAGTAGCATGATAGAACTGCAAAAAATTTGATTTTAATTAAATGCCCTTTTGTTTTGTATCAGAAAGGTCTTTAATTCATCTGCTCCATGTTTAGAGACCATGTGAGACTGGGTGCAGCAGAGGCCTATCTGCAGGTCTGCCAGCCGGTGGGAGGGGAGATGGCACATGGAGGGATGTGGTGTCGTGCTGTGGCACACCTTGGGGCCCCCACCAGCGACCTCCTGGAGCTTCTACTGGTGTCCCAGTGTGAGAGCAGTTGGTGTGCAGGTGGGGACAGCAGTGCAGCCTTCCTGGAGCAGCCAGCTCAGGATCACTGCAGCATCATCCCCACACGACCTCTCTAAATAAAGGGCTGAGGTGGCTTTTGAAAGCCTGCCTTCATTTCCTGTTTTTAATATGTTTATCATGTGAGGAAACGAGGTGGGTTTTTTATTGTTTTGTCCTTTTTGAACAGTAAAGTAACAGATACAGTGTTTTTTCTCCTGTTTATATGCAAATAGATATACTACTATATAAGTATATAAGTACTAGATAGTAGATATATAGTAGATATACTACTATATAAGTACTATAACTATATAAGTATATACTACTTATATTTTTGTTCCACTTGAAGACTTACTTAATACTGTCATCAGCTGTCTGTTTAAAGGGTATCATCACATCCCTCTCATGGGTAGAAACATGACCTTATAGCAGGCTGCAGTAATTGTTTTATGATATATTCCCTTGGTATGAATCAGGTATTGTCTCTCACAACCTGCAGTTCTGAAGCTTCAGTTTTGGAATTCAAATTACTGTAGCGTGCTGGCAAATGCCCTCTTCTATCCTAACCATACTCTGCAGAGATAAAAAACGTGAGCTTGAAATTCAATAAGGTAGAAGTTGCAGCAAAAGAGCTTTTTTCTTGTTTCTAATAAGCTCAGTTCTACTGTATGCTATACCAAGGTGCATCCTGCAACACACTTCTCACTATGCACTGCAAAAAGCAGAATGGATGTATTTCCCATCACTCCACCCAATTAAGTTCTCAATTCGTCCAATTAGTACTAGCTAGTGTTTATCACTATAGTTGTGCTGTGAGCTATTCTGCCTGCAGTTTTCAGTTGCCTGTCAGAGCCAGACAGCTTCTCTGTCCAGCAGTGGGGGCAGCAGGTCAAGGGAGATGGTTCTGCCCTTCTGCTCTGCTCTGGTAGGATCTTATCCAAAGCTCTGTGTCCAGCTCTGGGGTGCCAGCATAGGAAGGACATGGAGCTGTTGGAGAGAATCCAGAGAAGGCCCTGGAGCTGCTCCAAGGGCTGGAGCCCCTCTGCTCTGGAGCCAGGCTGGGAGAGCTGAGGGTGCTCACCTGGAGAGGAGCAGGCTCCAAGGACACCTCAGAGCCTCTTCCAGGGCCTAAAGGGGTTCCAGGAGAGCTAGAGAGGAACTGGGGACAAGGGGGAATGGTCCCCCACTGCCAGAAGGTTAGATGAGATAGTTAGATGAGATACAGGAAAGAAATTCTTGTCTGGGAGGGTGGTGAGGGCCTGGCCCTTAGAAAATGGAAAAGGGCAAATATAATAAGGAGAGAGAAGAAAACCTCAAAAGTACTGGAATGGAGGGGTTTCTCTGTTCCCCTGAAGTGTAGAACAAATGGTTAAACAAGTCCTTCACAAAGAAGATACATCTCAGCCTAGGATTTAAAAGTTACAGGCATGGGAGGGAGGTGTTCTGCCCTACTGGCAATATTATGCTTAAGGTACACAGATATCCTTGATCCTGCCTCTCTGTAGCTCTTTTGAATTTCCTTCCTCTTCCCATCTCTATGATTATGTTTGCAGAATTCCATTATTTAGTTCCCTGGTGTTTTCATTTTATTATGTGGCTTGAAAATACAATAATATGACTGCAAGTGAAATAAATTCCCTGTTGGGATGTTTGGGTCAACACTTTGTGTGAGCAGACAGCCTGGCTCCTGTTCTGCATGAGGAGAATCTGAGTAATGTTGGATGGGACAAAAAGTGCACCTTTGAGCTGCCAGGGATGGTGGCAGCCATGGGAAACACCCCAGAAGACAGGTAAATTCACTGTCCCTGTGCCAGAGCTAAATGACTATCATTATTTGGGCAGCTAACACAAGAGGCAGCAAAGTTACACCAAGATAAGGAAGCAACGCCCCAACTGTTTGTGAAAGATTTGTGGCTTGTCTCCCTCTGGGACTGTGCTTAGTTCTGATCGCTGCACCCCCTGGAGTTAGCTTTATTGCTCGTGCTAACATAATTTATTGTCAGAAGGGAAGTAAGTGCTGTGCAGGAAGGAGATGAAAACAGCTGAGACTCTAAAACAGACATTTAAAACCTTGTAACCCTTAAATGTTTGCTGGCCAGTGATTCCAGCTGGATTCAAGCTCCTATTTCTGCTACTGAACACTTGCATTTCCTTGTGCATTTTGTAAAACTGATGACTTGCACACTGCTCACAGAAGTCTTTCCCACAGGACTTAGCTGTATCTATGACCTGGAGTCTGCAGTGGCCTCTAACCTGCTGCAGCACAGGCAGATGGTTGGTTGCTGAAACCTTCCTGAAGCGTCCCCACGAGGAGAGCGCTCCATGGAGCACACAGCCAATACCACACTCACACGCAGCAGCTGCTTCTGTGAGGCAGCGGAGGCAGGAAGGCTTGGATAGGTTTCCAGTGATAGCTTATTTCACCTACACTCTGAAAGGGTCCAGGGACAAAGACAGGGAGAGGTAGAGGGTGGAGGACTATACACTGGTACAAAGGGGCAGAGCCAACAGCAACGACCTACCTGAAGGGGTGAGCAGGAAAAGGATTACGGTGGCCAAAAGGGAAACACAAGGGTAAACAGGCAGGGGTACAGACCAAGGAGGTACAAAGAAACTGCCAGAACCTTGGCCATGTATGGTGAACAGGCAGTTGAACAGCCAATGGGCCAACAGGGGCCGTGGCACTGGGGTTGACTGACAGCATGTCACGGGAGTCCATGGGAGAGGTTGAAGGCCAGTGGACATTCTTACAGGGCATAGCCCCCCGAAGCCCCCTAGCAGGCCCACAGGCCTCCACAACTCCTCTTTTGTTTTTTTTATTAAAAAAGGCCTCTCCTATGGATTTCTGTTAACATTTAACTAAGCAGGAAAACGTAAACAAGACTATGACTACAACAACTAAAATACCCAAAATCCCTTTTACAAAAGATAAAGCCATCTGCTTATCTGTCTCTTGTTAGTCCCCTTATCTCTTATCTCTGCTTATCAGTCCCCTGTGCAACAGGGGGCTGTCACACCCCAGCAACTCTCCATCGAGGTGACCCAAGATCTCTAAGGGACCTACAGTAACCCATGACCGGGGCTTTACTACACAGACTGCACACCATCCTCTCATTCATTCCTGGCTCTGGGGGTCAGATGAGGCCCAGAACTGGCACAGGGATGACTTCCGTGTGAGGACATGTACCTGAAGTGGCTTTGTTCCCTTCCCATAACTTTTCAGAATGTCAGTTTGCCAAATCTGTTAAATGTTTATTTACACACCTGTTTTAAGGGTAGGATGCTCTAACAGCTTTATTTGCTTCCTATCTTCAAAGAATTCAATTGTTTGGTTTTTAAAAAAATAATTAGCTGAGTATTCTTTTCAGGGGTACAATTTGATTTGTACTTTAGATAAAGAGCCAAGTGCAGTATTGAACATGTTTGTGAAGCTGGTTGTTCATTCTCCAGAATCTGTGCAATATTTACCAGGACTGTTTGTGATCAGTATACTTGGACTTATTCTATATGCCCATTATTCCCTTGTGCCAGGAATAAGAGATACACAATTTTTTCATTATCTGCATCATCTTCTTGTTTTACTAATGCTGTTAAAATTTCCAGTGATAGGGTATCATAGAGCAGAACCAGGGGTGTGTAATTCACCTGGTACAAGGTGAATATACAGGAAGTTAAAACTGACCAGGGGTTTCCAGACCTGTGGATGCTCCAGGCTATCATAGAATATCCTGAGCTGAAATGGACCCTGAGGGATCATGGAGTCCAACCCCTGGTCCTGCACAGACACCCCAACAATTCCACCCTGGGCATCCCTGGCAGAGCTGTCCAAACACTCCTGGAGCTCTAGCAGCCTCTGGCATTCCCTGGGGAGCCTGGGCAGTGCCAGCACCCACCTCTGGGAGAGGTTTAATCTAAGTCAGTTCTGTTCCCTTTAACGGTTTGGCTTAATTGGTTAGGAATAAAGAGCTAGGAATTTGCAGCACAGCTTCTGCGTTTGGATTTGGAGAACTTTTTTCTTCATCTCCTTCTAGCCAACAAAGTAATCATACCAATAATCATACTCTGACTATATAAATAATATTGAAAAATAACCCATTTTATATGCAAAGCAACTCTAGAAATTATTAGCATACGCACAAAAAGCCTTCATAACTCTGAGCAAACAAACATCTCGGTTTTCAGAGCTAATTACACGTCCCCTGAAATCACCAGCAAATTGCTGCTGACTCCCAGGCGCAGAGGAGCAGCCGCGCATCGCTCCCGGCGGAGCTCTGCCGGCTGTCACAGCTAGGCTCGCTCCCTCCCTGTTTACTTTCGCTTCTCCAAGTTGCCCGTGACCTCCGCTTATCCCGTCAAGGAGAATTGCACGGCGGCCGCCCCGCGCGGGACGTGTGCCGGGCACGGCACACACCCACCCTGAAACCCATGGACGATGCTCTACAGAAGCTGTAAGTGCACATTTGTGACGATGAATTTGGGCAAAACAAGGGTCTGAAAGGTGCAAATCTGTGGGAACAGGAGTTCAGAGACAGAGGGGCAGTGGCTCTGACGGGAGTGGCCAGCCCGCAACTGCCGTGCGGAAGGTTTTCCCCCTTCTTAGAGCTTGTTTTTGTAAATTATTGACTGAAACTTATTGAAGGGCGCCTAGTGCGCTGTCTGACCTTTTAAGAAATACTTGTATTTTCTTAAGCACAAAGAAATACTGTTAGAGGAACTGCTTGCGCTGTCTAGATTTAATTTGTTGCTAAAGAGATTCAGTCCTCTGGCGGTGGGAAAACAAGAAAGCGTATTGTGATCCAACAGTTAACAGATAAAACAAAACACTACATGATAATGTTGCCAGGACAAGGGTGTTATTTAGTAAGTCAAATAATTCACTCAAATAAACAAATCGGTTTAGTGGTTTAGATTCGAGTAGTTTAAAAAGTCCTAAAAGCTTTTAAATTTAAAATTTCTAAAAGTTTCCAGGGAAACTTTTTAGCAGAGCACAAAATGCAATGAATTCATAGAGGTATAAAGGGGTCATAAAAACAAATCCTCAGCATGGCATTCTCCCACTGCTTCTTAGTATTAGGCAAGCCCTCTTGCTGTAATGTTTTATCATACATATAGAAGGGAATCATAGAATACAAGAATGGTTTGGATTGGAAGGGACTTTAAAGATAATTTTGCTCCAAACCCCTCCTATGGGTAGGGGCGCTGTCCACTCTGCCAGGTAGCCCAGCCTCATGCAAAAATAGCCTTGAAAATATATCACAAAAGGAATTACAAAATTCCAAGTTACTTTTCACAAGGTTTCTATTTCTTTACTGAAGTACATTGCCAAAATCACACCAATGCAGACCTGATCAAGGTTTCCATGTGCAATAATAATAATAATAATTTTACAATGTATTTTCATGCTATTAGGAAGATCTGGATTCTGGAGGGTAAATAGGATAAACTCAGGATGTATATACTCCACTAATCTTCTCAAGGATACGCCCCACGAATGTCACAGCAATTGACAATGCTTCAATCCTCTGAAGCATTTATCCCTAGCAAGGCATATTCTCTTCTATTCCTTGCTAGGTAATTACTTGTTGATGAAATTTGGGGCAAATAGCAGGTTTTACAGTCACAGATTTGCTTGTACTTTTTCACTCACAAAGTTAACTATCCCAATTAATTACATGCTTCACTGAAACTTTTTCTATGAGAGAAATTGTCCCTGCTCCTTGGGCTTCAGTCACTACCTGTCCAGCTGCACTGAGACGCGTGTTGTGCCACAGAACAAGGAAAATATAAATTCTACATGGATGTTGTGAAGATGTAGACATGGTATTTTGGACAGGGTAATTTCTTCTGGAAAAGGAAATCGCGGCTTTACCAATCATGCATTAATTGTATAAAAACTTGTGACTGCGCAAGTATAAACTCATGCTTCTTCACGGGACGGGCTGGTGAGCACAGACATTTGAAGAAGTGTTTTACCTCGAAGGTCAAGGCGGTAGGAACGCCGCTGTGGGCTACGGGGGCTCAGGGCCCGCCCTGGCAGCGGCCGCGGCCGCCCCGGCCCCGCGCTCCGCTGCCGGCTCCGCGCTTCCCCCGCCGCCTCCGGGCCCGGGAGGCGGTGCCCGGCGCCGGCCGCCCCGCCCCGCCCCGTCCCGGCCTGGCAGGAAGGCCGAAGGCCGCCGTCCGAAGGCTGCAGCCCGCGGGCCGGGCGGGGCCGGGGCTGCCATGGCCGGTGAGTGCGGGACAGGCAGGGTGCAGGGGCCCTCGGCGGCTTGGTGAGGGCCGCCGCGCTCCCAGGCCCGGCCGGAGCCTCCGCGGCCGCAGCGCCGGTGTCCCCGCGCCCCGCAGTGGCCCCGGCAGCACCGTGGCCCCGGCGGTTCGGGCGCGGCCGCGGCCTGGCCGCGGGTCGGGGTGACCGCCCCGGTGCACGGTCCGGCCCGGCGGCGCTGCTGGGCCTCGCACGGGCGGGCCGTGGGACGGCGGGCGGGGCTGGGCCGGGCGCGGGGCTCGGGCGGCCGGGGCGTGCGGAACCCCGGCCTGGTGTAGCCGGGCAGTGCCACGTTTCACACCCTGGCACACTGGCTGCGTGTTGTGTGGCAGCGAATTCTGCTGTTTACTCCCAGCCTCCGTCCAGCTCGCTGGGACTGTGCCTCTACACCTGGGGAGCACACAGGTTAGTTATCCTGGTGACTCGGGGGTCCGGTTGTTTCAGCCATCATATGGAGCTTGGAGGACTGGGACTGTGTGTAACCTAATGTCACACTCTAGTACCAAGTGCTTTTTAATATTTTGCTCACTGCAGTTGTTGAAGTCTACAATTCCCTGACTGGTGGTTTTAGCCAGGTGGGTGTAGCCAGGTTGGGTGTCGGTCTCCTCCCAAGCACCAAGTGACAAGATGAGAGGTTACAGCCTCAGGTTGCACCAGGGGAGGTTTAGGTTGGATATTAAGGAAAATTTGTTCATTGAAAGGGTTGCCCACACCAGGTACAGGCTGCCCAGGGCAGTGGTGGAGTTACCATCCCTGGAAATGTTCAAAAAACATATGGATGTGGCACTCCATGACATGGTTTAGTGCTAAACATGGTGATGATACTGGATTGATGGTTGGACTCAATAGTCTTAAGGTTCTTTTCCAACCTAAATGATTCTGTGATTCTCCTGACTTGCTGTTAGAGTCCCTTGACTGCTGGTAACTTGCCACCAGCACATGGCAGTGGGTGAGAGTAGCAGAGGAGGGTAGCATCTTGTTTTTCACCTCTGCCATCCTTTCAGCCCAGAGGAGCAGACCAGTTGCTCTTCGTGGGTGCATTTGGTAACCAGTGCCATCTGATCATCTCAGGACCATTTCTCTGCAGCCAGTCTTCTTGTTAAATCCTTGGCATCCCTTTCTTGGGGTCTTGAAAAGGAAAAGGCAAAACTAAATTAGTGTTAAGCTAACATTTTGTTGAGAGAGACTTCTTCCTCTTCCCTGAAATGCTTCTGAAAGGAGTTGTCATGGACATGTACAAATGGTTTGATCATCAGATCCAAACCTTCCAGGTTTTGGTTGTCAGCTTTCCTGTATAATGTTTATGAAAAACACCCAGGAGTTTTACAGGAAGTAGCAGCTCATGTTTGCACTGCACAGCAGACACCACTGAGGTTTCTGGCATGGACGTTTGCAAGTTCTGTGTTTTCCAGAGAACACCACAGAGCTGCACTGGGTTTCGTGTCTGTTGTGTTTAAGTTTATCTCCTTAATGATCCTGTTTGTTTGCTTGATAAACTTAAGAAGGCTTTTAAGGGGAAAACAAACCAAAGATGAAACCATAATAAAGATACAATGGTGTCAGAGACAGTGTCCAGAGTCCTTATGTAAATATTGGTGGAGTTATTAATTGGGAGTGTCTACCTGCCTGACTAAAGGTGGTTGGCAGCTCCCAGGGCCTGGGTATGGATGAGGGTGCTTGCATGTTGCAGTGCGGCAAGGAAGGGCTGATCTCAGCCTACAAATTTGAAATGCAGCTGTACTTATTAATTTACTGTGATAAATATGAAATGGCAATGCAATTCCTTAGGGTCCTGTGGCTTTATCCAGAAAGGCAGTGAAAGTAGATTATGAAGAAATGCATTCAGGGGATTGTGACAAACAAAATCCTGTTTGATGTTTCTCATACAGAAAGCAACATGAGGGTTTTTATGCTAAAAAGAGCAGAAACAAAATTACAAAGGGGTTTTTTAGCAACCAGTGTAACTTGAAAATTCTAGTTTGTGCTGTGCCAGTGGCTAGTGACAGCTTTCAGAGGGCACACACCTCAGCACAGGCATATAAAGCAGGAGTGCTTTATATGGGTTTGTCCAACATTCTGGCTGCTGCCAGGATCTGTCAGGTCCCTTCCTCTGCTGGGAATTGTGTCTTACAAACTCCCTGTTTGAAGAACTTAAGAAAGGGTGTCCCTGATGTTTTTTCTGCAGGTGCTCTAGCAGACAGTCTGGCACCTTATGGGCATGTATGATAAGTTTTTTTATGAGCCTTGTTATTTCCAAGAGCAGAAATGAGAACATCCCATTGGATGGGAGAAGCATCTTGCAGGTGCCTTAAATGTCATAATCTGATTTCATAAGTGATAGAGTATTTATCTTCAGTGATTTATTAACTTTAAGGCTGTATTTGATTAAATAATCCATCAGAGCTTGACTTCTAAATGATTTATAGCCTTCTCCCTTTGGAAGGAGAGAGGCAGTAGGAGTGACCAGCCAGAAGTTCTGATTTGTGCAATTTCAAGTGGATGAGTCTTTGAAAGCACATGGCAGTGTTATGTTTCCCTAACAGATAGTTCAGCCTGCTAATATTAGGTGCTGGTGATAATTTTATTTTAGCTATTTAATCAGTGGTAGGAAAATGAAATGTATGGAATTTAAAAATGTCTTATTAATTAACTGCTTTGGTTTCTTCTGTGATATTTTATCTCTAGATCAGTCGTATTGTCATCGGCTGCAGCATGACATGTATTTCCTTACAAGCACTAGCCGACTGAATGAGCAAGTGGTTGATAAAATTGTTCTTCAGCTCAACAGAGTCTATCCCCAAATTCTTACCAATGAAGAAGCAGAAAAGGTAATTTGAGGAGTTTTGCTGTGTCTCTGACTGTTGTGTTGCTTCTGCGGGTCACTACCGCAGCTGCCCTCTTCCTGACACAACTCTTGGTGCCACATGCAGCCAGCCTGCCTCACCTCCTGCTTGCTGAGCGGTTGTGTCTGGCATCTCATGTAGGAGGAGCAGTCACAGGGCTGGCACGTCCCCTGTGCCAAGTGGTCATGGGAGAGAATGCTCTCTTCAGCAGCAGTTTAATGCCACGGTCCAGCCAGTCCATGGGCAGGAGGGCGCCCATCCTGTGACCACATGCCTGGCGTGCCTGTCTCCTCCCATGACCTGGTGTGGAGTGGCACACCCGATGATCTGTGCTGCATCCATCTCTGCCCACAAAATCATCTGTATTAGCTCAATCAGTTTTGTTAACCAATTAATAATTTTAAGTATTGGTAGAGATGTGGGGGGGTGTTAGTCCCACTAGTGAGTATAGAGCTGTGGGAAGTGGGTGGACTTAATAACTTGCAGTGGTGCCACCATGTGTGGAGGAAGGCCACCCTCCCTGATGTGAAGCTTTCAAAAATGGGTAGCTCTTTTTAGGGAGAAAAAGCTTCTAATCTTGTGTGGAGACAAAATTAAAGTCAGCTAAGAGCTTCCACAATCCTACTTAAAATAGTTTGTATTTAACTCTGCTGGCTTCGTGTCTGCAAAGAGTTTTGGCGTATCAGTATTTTAACATCAGGAAAAATAGGTCCAATTCTACCAGAATCAAACTTCATGGGGACAATTAGTGTTTTGTGGTGTAGAGCAGAGCTAGATCGTTTACTGAGCCAGTCTTGCCACTTCCCTCAAGAGCTTCAAAATAAGCTCATAAAGAATCTGAAACATGATTTGTGACTTCTGCACTTAGGCAGAAATGAACTGCTTTTTAATAGATTCAGGCAAGTTTGTGTCAACTCTATTGAATGTTTAGGAAGCTTATAATCTCAGCTGTATCTGGTACAGGGTACTGTGGGAATTTTGTCAGAATAAGGAGTATTTTGTAAAATCTGTGGCATTCTTGTCCCCCTCAAGCAGCAATTGTTCCTAACTCAGTATGCTACAAAGGTTTTCCACTGTGCTGCTATGAAATATGGTGTTTTGCTGAAAATGGCTTCGAGATTTTTTTTGAAATAAACTGAAAACTGTTTGATGTGTAAAGCTGGGGATGCATTTTCCTTCTCTTTGTAAGGTCTCCTAATACTCATCACATTTAGCACTATAGAAAAAATGTATTTCCCACGGCAACTGTTTGCCAACCTGAGTAATGGGAATTTGTGCCTGTTGAAGTGGGTGTACAGCAGTTAATTGGCTGGAAACAATAAGAAACCATGAAATACGAAATCTTGGGATGATGAACACTCCAGTACTGGGACTAGGATAAGCAGTATAAAGTGCCTTTTCAGGGATCCTTACTAGGCAGCTAAGGGTGAACTTGAAAGCATCAAACTTTATTTCAAATTATAAGATTTGCTGAAATAGTCTATCTACAGCTGCCAGAATGAAACTGTAGAATAGCAAGTACCATGTCAGCTTGGATGCAGTGAAGACATCAAATGCAGAGTGTCTTTCACTTGATTGGGACAGAAGAAAGCAGAAGGAGAGGCAGACACAATATGCTCTCCATCAGACCCTGCTGACCACATGGAGCTCAGGGCTGTGCACTGTATGTTTGTCCTTTTTAGGTTTCCCTTTTTGGCCCATTCTTTTGGTAAATATCAAAGAAGCTCCATAAAGAAGCTACATAACTAGCACAGTGGTGTAAAATTGATCTTTTAATCTCTCTTCTGTTTTAATCTCTTTTCTGATGAGCACTTTTCTCTTGCAGTTCAGGAACCCAAAGGCATCACTCCATACCAGGCTCTCAGATCTGCTAAAACACCTCCAAAAGAAAGGAGACAGACACTGTCAGGAGTTTTACAGGGCTCTGCAGATCAATGCTGAACAGCTGTTTAATGACCTGCCAAGCAGGAAAATCTTGAGTAAGTTGACTTGTAAGTTGATTGAGTTGTGGATTTCCTCACCAGTGTATTACAAAACATAATTTCAGATGTAGTGTAGGTCATTTAAACTACCTAAACAGATTATAAATAATAAAAATAAACAAGCTATGTAAATACCTTAATTTCTTCTGACTTGAGTTTTCCAAAAGCTGTAAGGGGATTTTGTAATGTAAAATTGTAATTTCCTTCATTTTGTCTTTCGTTTTGAAAGAAGTAATTTGTATCTACCCAGCACAAACTGGTGGAGGACCATTTTCTTGCCTGCATGGGGGGGCTGCAGAGTTACCCCACATCCATACCTGAACCCTTTTGAACCGAGGAAGTCTGGGCCCATCCTGCCTCAGAATTTCAGATGAACCCCAATCCCAACTGACTGAGCCTTGCAGCAGCTTGAAGGCAATGCTTTGATCTGATGTTCACCTTGCAGAAGTTGTGCACTTTGGAGAAGAGGCTCTTCAATCAAATTGTCTTGGATCTATAATTTTTACTTTGGTAGAGGTCAAGAAACAAGTTTTTCTGCCAGGCTGACTAGCAGTTAGCAGACAGCCTTTATGAATTAAGAGCGGTTTGAGAAGTCTTGATGTAGTTACTAAGAAGAAAAATTTCAAGACTATTTTCATATTTAAGAGTTGAAGCTTTTTTAATGTTCAATAGCACATTCTACAAGCCATTTTTGAAAATGTATCTTTACAAGGAGACCTGGATAGGGTCTGTAGGATATTTTCACTTTTAGCTAGAGCAGAAACCTGCTCATCCTTGCACATGATTTATGTGGTGACTCCGAGCTCTCCTCAGGTAGCCATGAGTAGGCAGGGTGAGGGTTTCTGAAGTTCAGACTCTGCATAGCAAATACCTGTGCTGGAAGTGCTTCACATTAAACATACAGCTCCTTGTGGCACCCAAAAAGAGTTTTGCTGCTGCTGCAAACTGCTGACTTCAGTAACCACGAAAAGTCATTAAATTCTCTGTTATCTTGGTACACTCTTTTATATTACCATCCTCAGAAGGATAAGGATAATTTAAAGAACGGAGTTAAAACATTACTGTGTGCTGAGGTTTGGTAGTTTCTTTCTGTTGACCTAAGAAAGAAATATTGAGATGATTGTGTTAATATGCTTGCTGTTTCTTAGAGTTCTGTAATTAAAACAAATGTCTGCATTCTGGATTGAATGGTCAAGAAACATCTGTGCAGCTTTTTAAGCTAAAACTGCAAACACCTTTATGCTTCAGGAAAAGCTCCTTTTGTCAATATGAGGAGTAACTTTTCATTTAAGTGAACTTGGACATTTTCAATATTAAAGGCATTATCCTTCAGGCCTCCAACATGGACAATTTGTTACTCAGATGTTACTTCTTGGAAGTGCTCAAGGGGTGCTCAAGAACAAAATGTCTTGTAAAACTGCCACTAGAATTTGTAAAGATGAAGAACAAGGAGAATCACTAACATGGGGCTTTTCTTCTAAATGCAGGCTGAGCTGAAACAAGCAGCCTTACAAACAGCTAGAGAAATTATCAGTGAGGGCATGGGTGAGCCATGGATGGTTCATGGATGAACTCCGTAGTTCTGTAATAGATTACATGCAGCTATACATATGACAGGTTTTTTTCAGCAGAGGAAATACTTTCAAATATTTCATTTTCATTTTTAAGACAGCTTTAAAATTCATGCTAAAACAAAATTTCTTTGCCTGAAGCATAAATTGCCAGTGAAGTGTCTGGTAATGTCTGAACATTCCCACTAGAGGGGAGGTAAGGCACACAGTATGGGCAGCCTCAGAGCTATTGACGCAAATGGGAGTTTCCAAGGGACTCAGAAAATGTTATTTCTCTCCATGCTGACATAGACTTAAAGGATAAAGGCTCAGATCAGCCCCACACAGCGATAGAAGTGGGGCAGAGAGTTGTCTGTGCTCTCCTGTGCAATGTGAGGATTTCCTAGCTGGAATTTCTAGGAAGGACATCAGCTCCTCAAAGGGGCAGGCTGGGTGAGGCTGCTAGGGGCACACCGAGCTCATGGAGGCTTTGCAGCATTCCTTGCTGCTCTGGTGACTCTCAGGCTTCACAGCAAAGGGCACCAGATGCTTCTGTCCTGCTCCAGGACCATTCCCTGTGCCCCCACAGAGAGGGATATCCTTAGCAGGGAAGATGCATGTTCCCCTGTTGCTGCCTGGGTGGACTGGGCAGTTTTCAAGGCACCTCTCCTACATCCTGGTGTCATGTGAAAGAAGGAGAGCAGTTGAAACTATCAGCCTTAAATTCTTCCCTATTGATTGCCAGATTCAGAAGTCTTACTTTTTTTCCTTTTCTTTTTTAACCCTCCTAGCCATTTGACAGTTGGACTTGGTGATCACAGAGGTCTTTTCCAACCTTTATGATTCTGTGATTGCATGACTACCGAAAGGTTTGGCTAAAACAGTGTTGCAGATCAGTGATGTGTTATGGAAAGTCAAGTCACTCCTTCACTCCTCTGCCATGTCTGGTGACAGCTGTGCATCCCACTTCTGCAGACAGCATGATCTCCACATCTGTGTGGCAAAGGCAGCTCTGAAAGGGTCTTTCTGCCCAGACTGGAAGCTACTGAACACCTTGTCCTATAGCCAGCCTCCTTTTCTACTAGAATTTGCAGAAAGATAGAGGCTGAAATTACTTGTGCCAAATGTTAGTGTGTAGCACCTACAGAGTTTTAAAGAAGCTGGGCATGCCTTCAGCTGAGACCTGCATTTAGTAAATAATCTACACCAAGAAGTTTTTTTCTATGTGCTTTACCTGCTAAATACCTCAATGCCCGGAGATTTGCTCAAGAACAAAGAATGGTGATACATTAAATTATAGAGATGTTTTGAGATTAGTGCATCTGTTAACAAAGAGTTTCTGTGTATTACAATGAAAACTGCTGGTATTGTGAAGGATTATCTCCTGCTTTCCTAACTTAGGAAAAAAGTGTAATGTTATTGATGTGGTCAGTGCTTAAGCTGATCAGAGGTGGGGCTGCAGCTATTTGTAGTTGCATTCAGATGACTCTATGCCTGTGTCTTTTGATCAGTCCAACTTTAACTCTAGGAATGGTTTACCATTGGAGGGGTTAATACTTTATGTCAATATTGGATATTTTTCTGAAATGTGGTGTTTTGCACCATTTTGCATGTGCTGATTATGTTTGTTTGTTTGCTTGAGCTGAGTACTAACTTTTCATGTGTTGCTTTTATTTCTAGAAACCCCAGATCCCACAGAGATAGACACTGACAAGGAGCAATATATGCTAAATGACAGGGGTAAATAAATCATACAGTGTCACCGGATGGAATGGCTTTGCAGATTATGATGCAATTTATTATATCATGTAACTTGCACTGCATAGAGCAACCACTTTGGCTTATGATGTCTTTACTGTCACAAGTTAAGTAGAATTAATGGAGGAAAATGTACTGAGTTACTGTCGAGGAAACTAGTGCCAGGAAATTGAAGAGACTGTAGAGTTTAATCAATATTTACAGTGGTATTACTTAGACTATTGCAGCTAAGCTCTTCATTTCCTGTGATTTCTTCAATGCCTGAACAGTAAGGTCTATTTATTTTCCATAAAGCCATCAATAACTTTTTGATCTGGCTTTCAATTTTTTTTTTATTTTTTTTAAGCTCTCAATTTAACTACAAGTCATTTGAAAGCAATAACAGAAAGGAAGGAAAAGCTTAAATATATTTTCCTTAGGAAATTATACTAATTAGTTTCACCTTCCTCTGTTCAATGCCAGATTACAGGGACAAATATTTTTTTCATGGTAGCATATTTTGAAAAGGAAGATCTCAAATTAAAAAAGAAGAGTTCTCACCATTTATAATGAACTATTGTATCATTGAAGTTCAGTATTTTATTTAGAGATTTATATACAATAATGAGAGAGCCAAAACACCTTCGGTGAATTATGCCTTTTTTGCAGTTTCCTGAGAGGAAACTGAAATAAATAGCAGAAACACTGTTTAACTCAATGTGTATTATTGTCAGTGGTGGTGGTGTTTCTGTGAATATTGAACCAAATTGCTGTTCAGAGTTTACACATTGCTATTGCTGTCTGCTGCATAACAGTACAGGATGAACAGAGAAAGTGCTTGGAAATAAGAAAATGAAGTAGTATTTTTTTTTTCTACTTGCTACTTTTTTTTTTCTGACCTGGCCTCAGATTAGAGATTGTTTGGCCACTAGCCACCCTCCTTGGGAAGTTACAAGCCAAAGAGCAAACAAGTCCTTGCTCCTTTGCTGTTTCTCCAGTGTCCTTGTCCACGCAGTCAGCTCCAAGAATTTGTTGAGGCAGTACACTTGTCATTAAATTGATAGGTGTTGCTTAATTGTATCTACAAGTAGGTGTGTAGTTTCATTGTATCTCTGTTTCTTGTGAGATAGTAACTACAAATAGAGTATTGTGTAATAAAGAAGCAGATATAAATCTTTATGCTGTTCTGTCAGTGGATAAGTATGAATTAGAAAGGTTTTATTGAACATCAGTACTGACCATCACCATTAAACTGTGTGTAATTCCAGGCAGGCAGCGTTCAGGAGATGTGGTTTGGAAACTTTTACTTAAATACCATAGTCTGTAGCTGGTAGATGAGCAGAGGGGAACAGGGAATGGTGGCAAAGCAGCTGTAGTAAAAATTAATTGCACTCTAATAAATGTGCTTCACAGTACATTAGCTACAGAACATACAGAATTGTGAATATGTTAGCTTCATTTGAATATGCTGAATTATGCATATTGATAGCAATTGGTAATTTGTGAGCTGAGCTAAACTTCTGCTGCCCTGCCCTGTCTCAATGTGTTTTCTTGCCATTTTCTGTAGGCCCAGTGTTTTTCCTGGCATGTTTCAGCATGGCTGCAGGACTGGCCCTTTTCTGGTACTGCTGTAACTCAGGTGAGCTTCTCAGGGGCTTCTCCTGGCTGCCTTCCCTCAGCAGGGATGGAACGAGCCGGGCTCCTCCTCTGACAGGGCTCCCTAACAGGGTGGATCAAGGTGTCATCATTCATTAATGAGCTCCGGATACAAATTGCACAGCAGACATGCTGAGGCATAAATAATGGATATTTTGCCTACACAAGATGCCACAAATAGGGGCACTTTTAAAATACACTAGTCATGTGAACTGCTGTTGCTGTAGCAATGGGTCATGATTCCCAGCAGTCATGGGACACACCCAAAGCCTTCTGGCTCCCACACCCCTTGGGAGCTGGTGGAAGCCTGGCCAGGGCTGCGGGATGCTGGCTGCATTTGCTGAGTTCCAGCAGCTACAGCTGTTCCCATGCTGCTGGCTCTGGCTGTTAGCTCTAACTGCCCCCACACTGGCTCCACACCAGCCAGTGCTGTGCTCAGGGGTGAAGCTGCCCCCATCCCTAACTGATCAATCTCCTCTTCCTGTCTCAACTTGCGGCAATGAATCTGAACAGATTCCTTGTTCACCTCTCTTGGCAGTGGATCTCCGCAAATTGAAGGAAATGGGCTTTCCTCTAGAGTTATTTTCAATTGGTTTTTATTTTTTGCAGATGCTGCTTCCTAGCTAAAATGAAATCTAACTGTGTTCACTTTCTCTTTTTCCTCTCGTCATTCTGTTTTAGAAACGCAAGTCATAGGAAGAGCCAGGAGAATCTTGGGTTTTTCTCCCATTATCATAGGAAGACATGTTAGAAATATTTGTATGTTGTATTTGGAAGACGTGTCAAGAAATTAAGGAAAAGCTCTCTCTTTGCCTGTCTGTACAGTACACCAAAGGAAGCCAACAGTGGATAAAAATGTCCTGTACTCATACCAAAGATTTTATTAACTAGCTTAATCAATAATTGCCTTGCCTCCAGATGTATTCGGAAGTTCAGCTACAAATGTCCTTCTTTATGGGAATGGACCGTTTATTTTTGTAAATGCTTGAAGTATTTATTGTTTGTATAAAAAATATTTTTATTACGAGCTTTAAAATGATCTCTTAAGTGAGCATGGGTCTGAAGCCATGTTTGCATATGTGTTTTCTATACTGGAATGAAGGATCACAACTGTTTGAAAAACTCTGGCTTTCCTTTTGTGAGAATTAATTTAAGAAAAAAACACATGCACTCAAAGCCCTTATTAAGAAATGGATCTCCATCTCAGAACTGTTTTGTCTAGACCCTTTGTAGTCACTGCCTGAGCTCAGGTGGGTACTGGCACCTGTGAAAAGTTTATGGGGGCCAGTTCCCTTGATTTGTGCCTTGTATTCATTGTGTCTTCTGATTCCCTGTTGGTGCCTCATCCCAGTCTGCCTTTTTCCCGGTCTGACACAGCTGCTGGCCCTGGTTTGAATGCCCTGGAGCTGTTACAGGCTGCTTCCCAGCCAGTGGGCTGTTCCAGGGAGTGGAATGTCTGACCTGAAGCACTTTGGACTACCAAGAAAGTGTTCCAGATTCATTTAGCTTTCCCTTTTCCAGTGAAGTAAAGGGAGACTGCAGAGAGACCTGGACAAACTGGAGGGCTGGACAATCACCAGTGAAGTTCTATGAGGGAAAGTGCCAGATTGTGCACTTGGGATGGTGCGACCCTGGATGTATGGACAGGCTGGGGAATGAGATGCTAGAGAGCAGCACCATGCAAAGGGACCTGGAAATCCTAGTGGTTGGAAAGTTGGATATGAGTCAGCAGTGCCCGGGCAGCCAGCAGGGACATCCCTGTTCTGGGGGGCACCAGACCCAGCATGGCCAGCTGGGCCAGGGAGGAGATTGTCCTTCTCTGCTCTGCACTGGGGCGGCCTCACCTCAAGTGCTGGGGACAGTTTGGGCATCACAATATAAGATATTAAACTACTAGAGTGCTTCAAAAGGACACTCCAGGGATGGGGCAGCAACAGCTTCTCTGGGCAACCTGTGCCAGGGCTGGGGGAAGAATTCTTTCCCAGTATGGTACAGGAAAATTTACTATGGCTAGGGCTACTTTTTCTTCCCTTCCTGAGGTTGCTTGAGATGAGGATATCTCTCAGGGAAAAAAATGATCCAGAATGAGCTATGCCAAAGGTTAGAGCTGGAAGGAGGAAGAAAAAGTGAGTCTGGGTTCATCCTAGTGTTAAAGGACCTAACAGCAAAGAATAGAAAACAATTTGTTCCTTCATTAGTGCCAATTATGAATATGAACAGTGAATGTCAGGCTGCCTATACAATTGGCATGTGCACAGGCTGGGAGACATTCTTAGAATGCTTTTCTTTCAGGAGCTTGCTTCTCTGCAAGCACATCTATGCAGCACATGTGGACAGTGACAATCCCATTTTCAGCTCCTGAAGGGAGCACATGTGCACCTGCATGGGAGTCAGGTCCTTCTAGGCAAACAGTGTTACAGACTTGGGAATAAGTCAGTCTTGCATGAAGCTGTTTAGCTGCAGAATTCTGGTTTCCCTGGCAAGTCAAGAACAGCTTGGCCTTTGCTGCTGGAACTGTGCTGGTATTAATTTATAAACATGGTTCACACTTTGTGCAGGAAAGTTGTCCTGGCTGGGTTGTAGGTGGTTCCATGCTGGCGGTGGAGGGAGGCCATCCTGGTGAACACTGACTGCCATGCTGTAGGCAGGAATTGTCCAGGAGCTAAGCAGGTACTGGCCTGAGCCATGGAAATGGTTAAGGCCAAGTAAGGGACCATCTATGTGCGGAGAGCTGGGAAGCAAAGTGATAGGTCCTACAAAGAATTTGCACATTTCTGTTTAAAGCCAGACTGCTATTTAAAGGACTTGGTGAAAGATGATGTGCCTGATGAGCTGGAGTGGGAATGAAGTGATGATTCATTCTGGGATACACTGGGCTGCTTTACAGTTGCTGGATGGAGTTTGCAGTTAAAAGTGCCTTTGCCAAGACGAAGTTATTCCTTTTGTTTCTTTCAATTGTTGTTATTTTTTCATATTGTAATAAATTGAAAACATATTTGATTGAAATGTGCCATTGTGGATACTTTTCCCTGCCATTCTGTGTGCACAGATGTTACTCCATGTTATGCCATGCCTTGGCTGTGCTGACAAGAATCAGTTTGCTGCACTTCACAGGGCCTGTATTAATTTCTCTGAATGTACATACTTAAGAAATTAATGTATTTCTTTTTTTAATGGGGTGAAGCTGTCAATTAAATTGAAATAAAATCTGAGAGAAGAATGCTGCTGTTTTTCTTGTAGTTAATGCACTGCTCTTCCTTGCAGAAGCACCCTTGGTTGTTGCCCTCCTGCGGCTGCTGACTGACCCCTCCTGGGCTCTTGGCTCTCGTGGTTAAATTTTTCTGGATATTTGCACCAGGATTTTTAACATTTTCACCTGATTTCAAAATTGCAGTTTTTCTGCTTAGCTTGTTTAGGGATCTGGAGTTAAATAGAGCTCATCAGTTCAAAGACTGGCTGTCTTTGGGTTAATCCTTGATTTTGTGTCATTTTGGGAGTTCCAAGGGTCACTGCCCATGAAGCCTTGGAGGTGCACTGGTGTTTGCTGTAAAGTTCATTTGAAGTGCTACTTGGACTACCCAAAAAGGGTCTTCCTGTAAAGAAAACCCTGTAGACCATTTTGTGCCTGGCCTGTTCCTTTGGGTAAGGGGGAACTGCTGGCCTGGGTGCCTCTATGAGCAGTGTTGAGCCTCCCACCAAAGGAACTTATTGCTGTAGCAGGAGAATCATGGGATCATAGAATTGTTAAGGTTGGAAAAGAGCTCTTAATATAATTGGGCTGATCTGGCACCACCACCATGTTCACCATTAAACCACGTCCTAAAGTGCCATATCCACATTTTTTTTAAACACCTGCAGGAATGGTGACTTCACCACTGCCCTGGGCAGCCTGTGCCAGGGCTGGACAGCCCTTTCCATGAAGAAGTATTTCCTAATATCAAATCTAAATCTCCCCTGACACAACTTGAAACCTTAGGTAGAATCACTAACCCAGAGCCAGGATTGCATCTGCTGCTACAAGACTCTTTGGGGCAAGAGGAGCCCTAGAGCTTGGCACTGGATTCTGTTGAACAGGGCCTGAGTGGTCACGGAGGAGGCTCTCTGAGATAACTGCATCAGGAGGAGAGATCCTCTTCATCCTGTGCCCTTCTGTGGACTGCCTCCCTCATGAGTGGGAACTGG
The DNA here is from genome assembly GCF_963513975.1 of Fringilla coelebs. Taxonomy (NCBI): domain Eukaryota; kingdom Metazoa; phylum Chordata; class Aves; order Passeriformes; family Fringillidae; genus Fringilla; species Fringilla coelebs. Next base: position 910,745 of record NC_140039.1, read on the forward strand.
ACTCCCCTCCTTGCCCACTGGTTTGTGGCCCTTTGGGGAGAGGAGCAGCTCTTAGTGGGAGGCTGTGCTTGTCCTGGTGCCTGTGCTGGGCAGCATGCCCTAAGCATCTGCCTCTGCAGGGGCAGCCCCGTGCCAGGCGCCAGCTGAAGGGACCAGAGCAGAGCATCAGGGGCATCACCAAGGTTTGGATATGAGTGAAACAACAGCCTGATGAAACTACAAAATTATAGGATTCAGGGGAGGGGGTAATTTTCTATCTTCATCTCACCCACTGCATAGAGATGTTATTAGAGCCAAATGAAAAAAAGAAATCAGAGGCAGGAGATGAGACAGGTATGCGGCAACACTGCTCCAGTTAATTCAGTACCATTGCTTTGGCATAGAATATTTTGGGTGAATCCTAAACTGCCCTTGCTATTTTGGAGCACGGTCTACTTTACACTGTGGTCACAAGGAAAAGCTTTCTGCCGTGGTGCTGTTGATAAATCTTTAATAACATTGTGTCTAGTAAAGCAAAACCCCTTCAGACTCTGTGCTTCATGAACTGGTAACAGGTGAAGTCAGGTGCCAGCAGCCAGAGTGCCACTGCACATGAAGCTTGGATAAATCACAGGTGAGAGGTGTTCTCACAGCATGATTTACAGCAAATCTTCTCTTCTCCATAGCAAAATATTTCATCACAGTCAAATGGCGCTTTTTCTTTTTTAGCCCTGGTTTTAGCTACCCTGGGGGTCTCCTGGTGCTCCAGCCCTGCGGGCACTGTCCCGAGGCTGCTCCGTGCGGGCCGGCCGGGTCAGGCAGGGCTGCTGGGTCCCCCCGGCTGCTCCCTGCCGAACGCTCTGTTGCAGCAGAAACACAGAGCTGGCGTTGTTTTTCCTCTGTGGGCTCTGAGCTCATTAATTTTAAAGGCTCTAGTGAAGGCTGGAAAGATGATGCCTGTGCCTCTTAAATATTCCTGATCCATAATGGTTGCATAGAGCTGGATTTTGTTTTACCTGTGCCTCTGGAGCTGGCCCCCAGCCAATTTAACATGGCTACTTTGCTCTGCTCTGCAAGAACTCTGTTCTGCCAGGAGGTGGGGAGACAACTTACATCAGATTGGAAGCAAATTCACAGTCCAGGTATAACAGGTAAAATTATAGCAGAAAATAATAATTATTATTAATAGTAATAATTTAGATAGCAGTTTTCTATGAAAGAATTGCAATGATATCTTTCAGGGTATTCCCAGGCTAGGAGTCCTGTGAGATACAAGTGAAACTCATCTTGGTGATCTCAGAGTCAATAAGAAAACAAGTAGGAAGTAAATTCCTCATTCTGAGCTGGATGAAATTCAGCCCTGTATGAGTCTAGGCTGGTTCTGACTCTGGAAAGATGAACAAGACACATCATTCCATCACACCCTGTGTCTACAAGTTAAGCAAAATATTATCAGTGACATCAGGTTTGAAGATTGCAGGACCTCTGTGTGATAACCAGGGTCCCTTCAAGAGGCTGTGAGGGGTCCTACCAGTGCAGCCATGGGATGTGGGGCTTTCAAACCTGTTTTGCTACTATCATGGAGAAGAAAGAATTTTTATGGAATACGAAGGAGAACAGTGACCACACAGGCACATTGTGGCGGGCTCCCAATGCTCCCCAGTTTAGTGCACTTCACACAGTTTGTGAAGTTCAGTCATGGTCCCAAGTCACATTGGCAGGATTTGAAACTCTACAGGGGATGGGGAGGCCTGAGGGGATACAATCATTTCTTTCCTGAGCGATGCTCTCTGGCATGCCTCGTGAATCATGTTTTCTGACACAGAAAAAAGTAACTATTTCAGGGTAAAGACACATAACTGTCTCCCTCCATATCTTCCACAAATCCAAACCAAATCTGAAACATAAGGCCTTCCCAAGAGTTTAGATTATTTTCATCCTTCATGCCAGAAATCTGTGGTAATGTTGGGTGGTGATGAAACGGATTTATTTTCAAATATTTTTGGTACCAGTGAAAATGTTTTGCAATGTTTCAGTAATCCTGGTGTGGTGCTTTCTAGCATGGCACCATATTTACACTCACCTCTCAACTAGTTAAAACTTGTACCATTAAAAAGGGCGTGGGGCAACTTCTAGGCTGGAAGACTGGAAAAAGAGGAGTGGAAAACATCAGGAAGGAGGCTGAATGAAAAAAGAGTTTTTGCCATCTCCACTTCTGACAAAGCCTGACTTGCCTGATGAGGAGCTATTGATAAGTCTCTGTTCTTTACTGGGAGCTGTGGCACTCTTCTTGGGAAGGCAGCCAGGTTTGTAAAGAGTTCTCGTTATGAGAACCCAAGGGGATAAAATGAACCATGAAAACAGACCTTCAACAGACTGTGGAGGAGGAGAAAAGTGAATTCAAAATATACCCATAGTATCCAATAGGAGGCAGGTAATGTTTTGTTACCACCCTGTTAGGAAGTTGGATAATTATTGGTTAGATACTATTTTGAAAAGATTGTATCCTGTGTTTCACACCCTATCCTGCACTGACATGTCAGGGACCTTCCCACTGGCACAGCCATGGGCTACGAACATCAGGAGTGAGGATGAGGGGGGGCATTTACAGGGGGAGTCAGTCAAAAGTTGGACTCCATGATCTTTGATATCTCTTCCTAAACGATTCAGTGATTCTGTGACTTCATGGTTTTATACAGTGAAAATAAGAAATTCCTGCCAACAGCTGAAGCCTTTATATACTGCATTTTCTTCTGCCTCTTTGCTGTAGGTGTACTTCCAACAGTGTGTGTTTGCTTCCTGACATGCCCAAGAGCTGTCTGCTATCAATCAGCTCAAGTTGTTCGGTCAGCTCTGCCCATGCTTCTGCCCCCTCTGTCCTCCCACCGCTGCTGGATGTGTTCCAATGTCAGGATGGGAATACTCAGTGATGGGGAGAGGAGTGAAACTCCAGGTACAGCTGACATGTCACGTTGCAGCACTTGGGGGCAACCCAGCCTCTGATGGAAACTCTGCCCCAAGTCCTGCAGTGACCATGTTGTTATTTATCTCTTCCTGGATTACCTTCTCTTATTTATTTCAGTTTACTCTGGTTCGGCTTTGTTGATCACCTCTGAATACCCACAGACTCCAGCAAGACTGCTGCAAGCACTGGTGGTGGGCTCCTGGTGGTAGTGCCTCCCCCAGCCCCTTTTCAAGTTGCACCACGATCTGAGTAATGTACCTGGGCTCAGCTTCTCTTGGGCTTATCAGAAACACCACCTGCTCCAGGAACAGGTGCTGTCCAATTCCTCCCAACACCCAACCTGACCCTCCCCTGGCACAGTTTGAAGCCATTCTGTCTCCTCCTGTCCTTTTTTCCTGGGAGCAGAGCCAGAACCCCATCAGCTGCCCCATCTTGTCAGGGAGTTGTGCAGAGCCAAAAGGTCCCCCCTGGGCCTCCTTTTCTCCAGGCTGAGCCCCTTCCCCAGCTCCGTTCCCTTCTCAGGACACACTCCAGCCCCTCGAGCTCTTTCTTGTTGTGAGGGGCTCAAAACTGACCCCACAATGTCCAGCACAGGGGATGGGCACTGCCCTGGCCCTGCTGCCACACCAGTGCTGAACAGCCCAAGGTGCCCTGGTCCTTCTTACCCACCTGGGCTCCTGTTCTGCCACTGCCACCAGCAGCCCCAGGGCCTTTCCAGCCCCTCTGGCTCAGCCTGGAGCTGCAGGGGCTGTTGTGACCCAAGGACAGGACCTGGCACTTGGCCTTGTTCAACCTCAGTCACTGGCCTTGGATCCAGCCTCTCCAGATAAAACTATGGAGCCTTCCTACCTGACAGCACATCAATACTCCCAGCAACCTTAAGTGTCATCTGCAAATTCACTGAGGGTAAAGAAGTGGTTATTTCAAACAACTGAATGGCAGTTGAGGGGATACAGAAACCAGGATGGAGTTTTCTGCTTCAGCCCATTTTGTATAAGACTCAGCATCAGAATGAGCTCCAGCAGTGATCTGGTTTAGAAGACAAATACTCAGAGTGAGTTCCAGTAAATATGGTTGTTGTCACCTGCTTCAGCAAGTACAACTATGCCAAAAATCCCAGCCCAGGCTTTTCTGCATGCTGAAGGGACTAATGAGAAGGACCATGAGCAGTGCTCACGCTGCCCAGAGCTTATGAAACAGGAGCAAATGGCTGACCTGGCATGAACTGCTCCCCACACAGCCTGGAAAATTCATCCCGCTTCATTATTGATGACCTCTTTTAAAAGAGGTATTTGCCTCCAACCAGGAACTCTGAAAAAGCACAGGAAACCAAAGAATGTATTTGTTTGCTGCCCCTCTGAGATACTTGCCTGGATTTTAAAGCAGCACCTGACTTAAAAGAATAATAATCCTGTGATTAAATTATTTAAACTTGAAACCAACTTGCAGATGCTTCTGTCTGCTAAAAAATACATGAACTCTGAAGGCGTCAAAGACTTAAAATACAGATTTCATGTCTGAGACTGTTTTGCAAATCTTATTAATCACAATAAAAGACATGGGAAGCAGCATCAGAAGGGTGACAGCCACAAGTGGGCATGAAGAGTCCTACAGCAGTTGGTGGTTTGTGAAAAATACAGGAAGGAAGTTGTCCTGCATGCCTCTTTCAGAACTTGTTCTGAGTTATATTAGTACAGTCCACAAAATTAAAACACTGCCTGCTGGATACTGGTTAAATACATGTTACAATGGAAATGAAGCAACCAAAGACAAATTAGAAAATAAAAAAGAATATCTATTCCATTACTAATCACCCGAGCTTGATTTGTTTTCTGTACGTAATTCTTACGTACAGAACATATACATGAAAGAACATATACATGAAAGTCTGGTACATGAGTGGGCTTTGAGAGATAACCAAAGACAAAGGTCAGTAATAAAATCTGTAAATGAGATGAGACACATGAAATCAACCTTCTATTCTTATGTACAAAGGAGCTTTTGAAAATTGACGCCAAGAAAATTGATTCATACAAATCTACATCTTGCATCCACATAAAAGTGCAATCTAGAAAACATAGATTTTTCTAATTGTAGGTATGATACTTTGGAAATAAAATTCCTGAAATGTTTTTGTTGAAGAAATAATTGCAACCTATACCGTTATTATCAATAGTGTATTTAGAAAAAGTGTAAGTCCCTGAGCCAGCAGGTAAGAGACTAGAAGATATTTATAACTCTCTCTATATATTTAAAAATAAAAAGTTAAACATTTATTTTGCTTTTAGCCATAAACTCATAAAAGGAACAAAACTGCAGCAATCAATGATGGGAAGAGAGAGGGGAAACTGGAGAGAAAAACTCAGTTCATTTTGCCATTTGCATTGCTGCTGACAGGCACTTGGTACCAGTTTAACAGGTAAAGTTCACCATGGATCCTCCAGTTTACCAGTAGAGCCTAGAAAAGGCGGCACTTGTAATAGAGTTTCCAGAAATTTGATATAAGAAAGAACCTTTTACATTTAAGGTAGTGAGGCCCTGGCACAGGGTGCCCAGAGCAGCTGCGGCTGCCCCTGGATCTGGGGAAGTGTCCAAGGCCAGGCTGGGCACTGGGGCTTGGAGCAACCTGGGGTAGTGGAAGGTGTCCCTGCCATGGCAGGGGTGGAACAGGATGACCTTTAAAGGTCCCTTGAATCCAAACTACTCCATGATTCAAATAAATACACATAATGGACAGAATACACAGAATAGCAATACACGGTAAGAAACCATTACAATTAGGTGACTGGTTTCTGTGCATGAAGGACAGGACATTTTAAGTGTGTCCAGAAGAAACAATTCAAATGATTACCTGTGAACAAAACTGAGCAAAAGAATGCTGCTTGTTTCTGTTTGTCTCATCTCTCCTTTAGCTAGAGTGGAAAAATAGGCAAAACAAAAAGCTGTGCAAAAGCAGAGCTACCTTTACACACTGCAAAGGCAGAGCCCTGCTGGGCTACAGAGTACATGGGCTTGGTGCCAAGCTGTGAAATAAAGGACAATGTGACCATGCCAGAATCAAAGGCCTGACATTTCTTACCATCATGAAATGACAAATTGCCACAAAAACCAAAGGCATGTAAAAAGAAAAGTCCTGTGAAATGCTACCAGATGATATTTCCTTGTTTCATGGATTTATGTCACTTCTCTGGAAAAAAAAATGTTTCTTCAGAAATTGAAATGCCAATATTCCAGAAAAACAGCATCCTTGGGGCAAGGCTAACCTTCTCTTAGATGCCAAACAATTTCAATATTAACACATGGGAAAATTTCAGGTATACAAGTGTGTGGGAAGCTTGAGAAAGGTGCTTGGTGTGTCCAGCTTCTTCAAATTATTTTTCTTTCCCCACTGTGTCCGGTGTAGCTGGCTCAACTGCAAATGGCATCTAAAATGAATGCTCCAGGTCTCTGAAACACAAAGATACTGATATTTCAGTGATACAGAAATTACAGTAAATGACACATTTACTTTAAAGGGGGAATTAAGTTTTCTGTGGAAAAGGGTGCATAATAATAAAGGTAAAGCCAGAACACGGCGGACACCCACTTCTCTCAGGATTTTGAGGAGACTGTGGCAACAGACTGAAAACCACTTATTTTTCAGGTTACATTCAGATGATCAGATGCTTTTAGCAAGGGCAATGGGTACAAATGAGTAAACAACAGCTGTAATGCTCCAAAGCAATACAGAACTTTCACATTTAACAAGTCTGCAGCAAAAAACAGGTTCTGGACACCACATTTGGCTGTTTGATTAGGAAACTGCATGTGTGAGAGCATGGAGGCAGGAGCCCACCGCTCCTGGTTCTGTTCTGAGCTTCCTATGCCTATTTCAGATCCTTGTCTCGACCCCTGTCCCTGGTATTTTGTGTATTTCATCCCATGAAGGCAGCTAAAATTCCAATAATCCTTCATGCAGCTCCCTTGGTTTTGCTAGTGTAATTCTGGGGTTAGTGCTTCAGTACTGCTTTAACATGTACTGCTGAAGTCAACATTCTACCTGCGTTTTGGATAACAGCTCAGATAATCTATGCTGCTTAAATTAAATACTTATTAGTCTGTTTGAAGCACCTATGGCCAGAAAATGCATTAAAACTATCTTGTTTCACTGCCAGAATTTCACAGGTTTTGGTTAAAGTAGAAAATTACACCCACACCCTGAGATAAATTACTGTAGTTCTTCATTTCCCTAGTAATTTTTTACAATGATTTCCCCCTGTGCTGTTTTGACTGATGATAAATTTTGGTTTGACTCTCATTTTTGTTGCAGATTTCTGTTGCACTGTACAGCTACAGATTAATGATTTAAAGGCCATGTATCTTCTTTTTCATGGAGAAAGGGTTTCCTGTAGAAGTTTGCACAAAGCAGAAATGTTACTTGCACGGGCTCTGTGCAGCACGGAGTGCAGCCACGGCCTGTCAGCCCAGCCATTCCTTCTCCAGCAGGTCTCTGCTGGCTGCACAGACTTAGCAGCGCTATTTTAAAGGCAGATGTTGACCATGGTGCTTCTTGCATTACAAGCCTACAATTTAGGTTTATGTCCTCCCAAACTGCTCATCATAGCTGGGAAGAAACCCAGTCTGATCTCCACAATTCCCATATTTATCCTTCTGTATAAGTAAAGGACAAAGCTGCAAGTGCAGGTAGAGCAACAGGACTGTCCTAAATGGCCACATGTGAACTGCTAGTGTTCATCTCTGTGAGCTGAGTCTCCCACAGGGCAAAGCCCTGTCCTGTGAAGGACAGAGCAGCCACACGATCTGGAGCCAGCACTGAAACTGAGAGGCTTCAGCGTGTGCAGTGTTACATGTCAGATTTAACAGACTGGATGCAAACCTTCCTTAAAAAAAAGGAGGGGCATTTGGAGAAAGCAGAACAACATTATTTCCCTTATTGTCTCAGTCAGCAGTAAGGAAAACGAGTGGCTAAGGCCAGGACAATCCTACTTCCTACGGATGACACGTGCTCCCATGGACTTTTGAACTCCACATTCACAAACACATTGCAATAGCCTCCCAGTTCCCAGCAGCTTCTGCTTTTGCACTAATGGGAAGTGAGCCCAGGTATCTGCAAGAACTTCAACAGTGCAGATCAGCCTGTGGCTGTTTCTGAAGCGCCCCAGTGTGCCCTGCATTCCTGGATGCAGTGCTCTGCTACCTCATGCTGCAGGAGCCCACACTCACCTGGTCCTTACTGTCTTGATGCTGGCTCAGCAACTGGTTTCTGCACTCCAAAGGCAGTGATAAAAATATTCACAACTACTATAATGAATACTAGTCCAGTTGCAAGGTTGTTGATGAAATTCAGCTTTCCATGTTTTGCAGGGTTGTTAAGGTCATATTTTACTTCAAAGAGAAAGGAGAAAAGATGTTTAATAATATGTATATTTCCAAATCCAGAATAAAAGGTTTCTGCTGCAGTTACAGAATTTATCTTATGCTAAGCTATTTGGATCAGTCATATTTAAAAGGGAAGTCAGATTCTGCAGTGTCAGTGAAAGTGCTAAGGGGACGGTCTGTAACCACAAGGAGCTTATTAACTTCCAGTAATTAACATCTAATCTCTGTGGAGACACATGGGAAATAATGGATGCACTAACATCACTAGAAATCTTTCGAGTTTTTGATGTTTTGAAGCCTAGCTTTGTTGCAGACTTTAAGCATTTAAAAATTATTTCAGTCTTGAATACATGAAACCTGAAGCCCTGACAGGATGAAGTTAAATTTCCTAGTTAAAATACCACAAATCTCATTACCAGTGCTGGATTTTTCTGTAACAGTGCCCTTCCCCAGCTTGCATTCCCTTGTACTCCCTGCCTTTGCCCTGATTCTGTTTTTAGAAAGCAAGGGTACTCTATCTGTTAAACAGAGCGAGGTGTCAGAGACATGTAGCTGCAGTCCCATCTCCTGTGTAAACATCTGCCTCTTCTTGCAGCTGTTTTTTGGTTGAACTGCTAAAGGGAGTGAGGGAGGCTCACACAGGCATTAATGGAGTGTAAGCTTTGATTCCAGGCCTCGTGATAGCACACAAATTAGTTACATTGGGCTGATAATAGGTTTGGTTTAAGACAGTGAGAAGCCTGGGGCACTTGCCGGGCATCATAGAATCATTAAGGCTGGAAAAGGTCATCAGATCCAACTTCGATGAAATACTATGATGCCCACTGAAATACCATGTGAAAACCCAAGAGTTTCCTGTCCCTGTTCTCTAGCAGCAAGGGCCCTGCAGCTGAGACCCTTGGCTACATTCCTTTGATGCTGATAGAGTGAGTGCTGATGAATTCAGGAGCATGTCTTGAGAATGGGTTTTGTCAGTTGAGACTCCAAGTTCTCAAGAGCACATATCACTGGAGCTTGTGTCTGCATGTGCACAACATGTGAGAGAAAGTTTATCCCAGACAAGTTTTTACAGCAACATAAAACCTAGAGCTCCCTCTGATAGGCACATACATAGACATACAGCTTATGACTCTACCACACAAAATAAATCTTGTTACTTGCTTGTACCATCATCACCATGTTCCATACTGCAGAAGTGAACCACTGAACCAATATCCCTTGTTGTTGAAGCACTTAAGTGGTCATAAACACACTTGTGATGCTGAAGTGCTAACAGCCAGGTTCACCTGGGGTCCCTAATAATGCTGTTTTGGTTTCAAGGAATTCTGAGCTCAAGTCTTGTTTGCTAAAGCAGTGTAGTCAAACATCATAGGCCAGGCAAAGCATTGAAGAACAGTGTGGGGGAACCGCCCTGAGAAGCAACTGCACACCTCTGCAGCCATTAAATAATTTAGGTTCAGTAGTACCTCAGCCTTAAAATGAGTTTACCTATCTGTAAAGTATCTGGAGGCATGTGGATGTTTGCACCCCAACAGGACCTGGAAGGACTCTAGTACTGCCATGTGAGCGAGGAATAAATGAAACTGAACCATTAGTTCTGAAACATAGAATAAGAGCATTTGAGACAGTTGGATAAAAATAGAAAGGCAATAAGGGCCTGACCTGTTATGTTAGTTAAAAGCAATCACGCTGAAAGGCAAACTGACACTTTCAGAACTGTCCCTTCGTCCACAGAAGGGTCAGAGAAGACAAGTAATACTTGTCAGTTTAGGAAAAGCTCTAAACTTTCAAGTAGAATTGCAGTAATCCTATCTTTGTAATTACAGCACTTAAGATGAGGGTGTTTGTGAAAATGTTCTTAAGAACAGCTATTCTTCAAGTATTTTATTATAATGGATTACTATGATTTCATGCCACTGAAACTATTTGAAGACATTCTTTGCTTTTCTTCCAAAAAGTTAAGGTCACCAAATCCTTTCCAAGGACAAATTTGCTGAAAATTTCTCACATTGTTTTCCTGAAAGCCTCTTTAGAAGAAGGAAAAGCTTTTAATACCTAGTAGAAAGTGTGAGAACTGGTAGCTCCCAGGACAAAACCCTGACTCAAGGAAAGAAACTGGATCGTGGCATAGACTTTTGTTTGGCCCTGTGAGAGCTTGAGGAGACAGAATTTCATGGCTGGACAGAACAAACTATTCCTGCAAGCCAAAACTATAAAATAGACATTGTGAAAAGCAAGTTTTTGCTCTGATGCCTGTATCTTCATTCCTTCGTGACCTGTTTCCTGTCTTCCTGTCTTTGACCTTAGCAGGACAATACTGCTCCAAGAGTGCATCACCATAAGCCAAGGGCTCTGTTACCCTCAATGTGACAAAGATAAAATTGACAGCAACTTGTCACAGTACAAGCTGGCTTGTACTTGTTTTCCACACCTGCCAGCATCAACAGGTTGTTTTTTTTCCAGTCCCTTTCTGCAATCTCCTCTGAGCCAAGACCTGGATTCTGCTCTTGCCCCAACTCTGACAAATGCAGAGACAGCTGTATTCCATCTCTTTTGTAAGAAAGAAAAAAACCACATCAATTGTGAATACTACAAGCCATGTGTATCCTGGATCCCTGGAACGTTCTCCTTGAACAGAAAGTTGTTTTTTCAGCTAAGAGAGCAGTACACTGAAAGATTGACAGGGATGCCAAAGGTGGCACCCATAACTCATTAAATACCATGTGTGAAGTCTGCCTTTTCATTTACATTAGGCACAAGGTGAGTTATCTAGTTCCCACTAAGGTAAAGGATGAGATTTGAAAAATCTTATGAGAATAAATGATCCCATACCACTAGCAGAAATGATCCACAGCTGTTTCCTACCAGTGGCAGTGTCATTTATTCCAGTTGGGAAATGGTGGATGCAGTTTGATTGCAACACAGCCAAGCTAAAGACAACATGCCCCACCAACATGACGATGGACATTTTGACTTTCACTTCCCCTTTGGAGTTCCCCATTCACATTATTTTCTTATATGACATGGAAGAAATACATTTCAGTCATAAGATTAGGTAACAGGTCTTGCCAAAAACATTATTATGAAACTGGATAGACCTCATTATCCTATCTGGTCTACTGATGTTTCTTTTACAGTATTTCATAACTTTCCTCTCTCCTCAGGCTTTCTGGAGGAAAAAATATTCATAGTATGGGCAAATGAGTAGGAGGAAGGTGATAAAAATTGAAGATTTCACATAAAGTTGCCCTTCCTCTCTTTGTTGCAGTATTTCTACGGTTTCAAGACAAAATCTGTATTTTTGGGTATTAGGAAAAATTTCTTCACTGAAAGGGTTGTCAGGCCTTGGAACAGACTGCCCAGGGAAAGTGGTTGAGTCCCCATCCCTGGAGATAATTAAAAGATGTGCAATTGTGATGTTTATGTTCATGATTTAGTGGTGAACAGGGCAGTGCTGGGTTAACTTTTGGACTAGACGATCTTAGAGGTCTTTTCCAACCTAAGCGATTCTGTGATTCTAACCTGAATCGGTTCTGAGGTAAAGGTTTTTTAAAAGCAAAAGGTGTGTTTATTTACCACCTTATAGGCTGTGACCTATAAGAAAAATACACATCAGTGGTTCTTGCTGTTGCTACCTACCAAGGAATATCAAGAGCACTCCCACCATAACTTGCAGGGTGAGCGACAGACTGATGAGAACGATCAGCGGGATGTAGAAGGAAAAGGAGGGCCCTTGCTCCATGACAGCTTTGAGCTGGGAGGCGTTGGCCATCAGCAGGGCGATGTCCAGCATGCTCTCAGCCGCGCTCTTCTTGTTGGCGTAGTGGTTGATGTTGATGGGTCTGTTCCTTTGCAACCACTGCCACCTTCTGTGCTGGAGCCAGCAGAGAGGAAAATGGTTATTCACATCTCTTAATTGGTGGTGAGACATCACTTGGCCCACCAAATGATTCCTGTGACTATACGGGAGCCACAGCAGTGCTGAGATCTGTGCAGCTTTCCCACTGTTCCCCCCGTCCTCCAGAAAGAGAGCAGAAAACAGTGTCTGCCTCTACTGCCCTTTGGCACCTTTTCCAGCTTGTCTACAGGATCAGTTTAAACAGTCAGCATGTTTCTACCCTGGGAAAAGAAGAGACTGGAAAGGCTGAAAAGTTTGCACTGAAGAAAAGTTTGCACTGAAAAAAAGTTTGGAGGGAAAAAACACTGTAACACAATCCAGCAAACAACAGGTTGCTGTGACTAATTTACTCCTGAAGGCACACTTAAAAATACAGATATTTATTAAATTCACTTTCTCTCCTTACACATCCAAAAAGTTCTTTCGTTACTCATGAGTCTTCTTTTAAGGACAGATGTGAAGTTGGCCACTGTGTGAGCTTTGCTTGCCCTCCTTTCCTTGCTACTCCTTCCTGCGCCATGCTACTGTCCAGGCCCATCCATACATCCATACACAGATGTTTTTCCACTTAACTATCATCATATCATAAGATGTGTTGTTGCCAAGAATTGTCCAATTACGAAGGAATCTTTTTTTCCCCATTTTCACATCAGCTGGTTTTGGGTTGTTTTTCATTTGTTTGCTTTTTTAAATTGCTCTGCAAACAAACAGGAAAATAAAAAACAACTGCAAGGCAAACTTAGGGCTAGTTAACCCAACGGGATGAATACATGAGTGTTTCCTGATGATGATTTATGTGACCTGACTTGAAATTTCACTGCTTGTCTCCCAGAGGTGCCTATTTCTCTACGGATTAGATGCCGCTTAGGGTAACTAGGTTAGATTTAGCTGCCCAACTCCATGAGGAAGAAAGAGTGAGCGATCCTATATCCTGCTGTCTCTGAACAGGTTAGGATTTTCATTCTTTCTGCTCTTACTTCTAGACTTAAAAAATAATAGACAAATATATGAAAAGTAAGCTTATTCTAGCTGTCTTCTTTAAATCTACTTAGAGACTTTTTTACTGCCCAAATGTGTTGCTCCTTGCCAGACTCCTGTGAAGGAGTCTGGCTTTGCAGGTTAGTTCAAATGCAGAAGACACCCTCTAATTACTCTCCTCAGCAGCACTAAACATTATCAACTCCCAAGCCAGGCTTGCCACAGTCCAGCCCTAAAAGCCTCCTTTTAAACAGGGTAGATATTCATAACCACATTGCCAGTTTTTTCAGAGCATTTAAATACCAAACTTGACCTGTTTTCACCAGACATGTCATCCATCACAAGCCTAAATGTTTGACTGAGTGCAATAGGGCAGCAGAAAATGTCAGAGGTTTTTCTCAGCCTGTGATCTTGCCTTCACCAGGAAAAATGACCTGTAATCATGAAAACCCCCAAAACATTCACTTCCTGTCTCCTGACTGATGTTGGAAAACCATAAAACAAAAATCCAAAAAAAGAGCAAATTAGCCTTGTCTTCTGGGAGCAAGCTGAAGGCTGCTGCCAGAGGTATTGAAGCTGATGCAGTCAGTACTACATGGGCACTTTTTAAGATCAGACTGTGTGTTACACAGCAATATATACACAGGTAATGAAAGAAGAGATGTTGCCTTAACCTCAGGAGAGTGACAGTCTGTACAACAGAAATTATAGTAGAGCTTGGTTATGTGGTTTTACGGTTTTTCAGGGGCATTCCAGGCATGCAGCAACGTGTGCAGCCCACAGCAACAAACAACACTTCCTGTGCTGTGAGCACCCAGAGGTGTATGTCTGGAGAAGTGGAATGTCTGGAGATTTTCTAGGATACATATAAAGGAATGCTTTTCCTGCAGGTGTCACTTGGCAAAAGAGCAGTATGCATTGCACGAGACCTGCTTCAGTCTCAGCGCAACCAAAACATCTCCTCACACGCATTCACCATTCAAATTCCTTGGTAGAGACAAGCTAAGCCCACTCCTTTGTGTCTCCAAAGGAGTTTGAGCAAAGCCAGCACGTGCGTTCACACTGTGTAAGAGCCACGTGCAGCTGAGACACCATTCCCATTCCCTGCAGTATTCCCTGACTGCCTTCAGGTCCCCAGTGCTGTAAAGCTTCAGCCTCACAGCACAACAACCTGCCCTGCTGGTTTTATGCACAGTTAGACAAAGGACCGGAGTGAAAAGCTCCATCTGTGACTGAAGAATACCATGGAAGGGCTGATTTTCACAGTGACACGGTGCTGTCCCCACAGGCAGTACCACTCTAGGTCTCCTCACAGAAGTGGGGGCTGTTTGCTTGCCCAGAGCACTGCACTCTGCAAGGATAAAGCTACACTGCCATGTCACAAACGGGCACGTTTTTGGTTCTGTAGGACAGAACCTTCACTCCAAGATTGCACTGCTCACACTCCCTCTGTGTTAGTACACACACAGCATCTGCTTTGCTTCACTCCCCCTTTCAAAGGTACACCCAGAGAAACGGAGTGCCTTTCAAGTACAGAAAGGATTGACTGGTTGCATTTATTAAACAGCAAATACAAGCGGCTCTGCAGCAAATGTCCTTAGGTGCTGAATGAATCACAGTGAAGCCCCACCTGGTGATTCAACAGGAAGGAAACAGCACTAAAAATGGAAATATTTGAAAACAATAAAGCATCTTGCTAAACACAGTGAATTGTTATAGAAAGGATTACAGCAGTTTTCTTTCTATTTGGGGTAAGTTATTAATGCAATTTTATGGGCCAACAGCTTTGATTGAAAACAAGAATGGACCAGAATGACCTCTGGGTTTGTAATGCCATAGAGCAAGCTCCCTGAAAATCTTGTGTTTAGGAATAAGTCTGAATTATAAAACAATGGAAACTTGCTAAATAATAATGAAGCTGTTCAGAACTAAAACTGAGCCATACTGAACTTAGTGGGGCTGCTCTTTACTGTGTTCTGCAATATTCTTCTCAATCAGAACTGTTTAAAAGATGCTTAAAAGCAATTTTGGTTAAGAAGTAATTTACTATAGTTTTGAAGTATTAATCATTGAGAAAAATACCACATGGCTGATTTTTCCAGATCTTTGAGGGAAAGTTTCGTGTTTGGAAAAAATTCCAGTTAAATCAAAAAAGAGATAAATCAGACATAAAAGGAATAGTGCAGGACTGAAATAGAACACCATTTCAGAACTTTTATTTTTTTCTAAGATCAAACCTACAGGATTGAAGTAGCAACTTTGCATTAGTATTTAATAATACTTATAGTTGTAGAATTTCCGTCCATATCTCCATCACCTACACACTGAAAATGCAAAGGGCCATATATGGCCACTCTGAAGTTAGACCTTTCC
Organism: Fringilla coelebs; assembly: GCF_963513975.1. NCBI lineage: Eukaryota > Metazoa > Chordata > Aves > Passeriformes > Fringillidae > Fringilla > Fringilla coelebs. The sequence continues at coordinate 926,317 of NC_140039.1, forward strand.
TCCACCTCAGAGATCTTGCTGATCTAAAATCAGTCAGGTAAAATATTCAACAAAAAGTATCCATCCAACAAAAATATTTTAAGCCATATCAGTCATGTAATGGATGATTACAGAATCACAGAATAGGCTGCGTTGGAAGGGACCTGCAGTGACCACCCAGCCCAGCCCCTGTCCCTGCACAAACACCCCAACAATCCCACCCTGGGCATCCCTGGCAGTGCTGTCCAAAGGCTCCTGGAGCTCTGGCAGCCTCGGAGCCGTGCCCATTCCCTGGGGAGCCTGGGCAGTGCCAGCACCTCTGGGGGAAGAGCCTTTCCCTGAGATCCACCCTAACCCTCCCTGACACAACTTCAGGCCACTCCCGCAGGTCCCATCACTGTCACCACAAGAAGACATCAGTGCCCCTCCTCTGCCACCCACAACAAAGTTGTTGACCCCAGTGAGTCTCCCCTCAGCCTCCTCTTCTCCAGCTGAACAGACCAGGGCTTCCCCTCCAGGCCTTCAGCATCCTCGTGGCCTCCTTATCTCTAATGGCTCCTTTGTACACCGCCTCAGAGGATACTCTGTGGTTTATCCTTCAAAAAAACATTAGATCACTTGTTTGCTTAGCACTGATTCAAGAGAGAAAAACCTCTACTCTGGGTCTGGAATGAATCATCAGTTTCATTTCATGGAAATTTCATTTTGAGGAGAGGGGGGAGATGTTCACCCAAGTACTAACCCAGTGTAACACTACCTAGTTTGTGAGAACTCTGCAATCACATGCTGTGATTGCAGGCAAATACAAAAAAAAAAAAAAGAAAAGAAAAAAAGAAAGAAAAAAGGGAAAAGGGAAAAATTCAGCATGTAGTTGTATTTCATAGACATCATCACCTATTTTCTAGCAGCTCCAAAACCCTGCGCTTAAGAAGAATCACTTCTATATAAACAGAACATGCAAGTATTTTTTCTTAATTTCTACATTAAGAAAAAAACTGTGGCAATCATGTTGACTCCTGAGAGCTAAAAAGTTAATATTAAAAAAAGGAAAAGTACAGTCTGCTGAGGGCCAAGCACTGTTTTCCTGAAGCTGTACTGGTTCCAGCATCCAGTTAAAATATTTCTACTCATTAAATTACTGTAAAATAATCAGCACACCTCATGACTAAATTTGTGAAATGAAGGAGTGACTTTAATTTGTTCACACAGCTATTTAAATAGAAGTTTGCTCCTGTATAATTTTTTCTGCCTTGCATTATTACTACTCATTCTACTCATTTTGTCTTACAATACTATTTCTCACAACTGGGCTGTGGACTGCCTGTTTTGTGTGGCTAACACACTGTTTGTTCATTCTAGCTACTTAAAAAATACACAAGCAAAAACTTGACACCAATACTATCAATATGCAGAGTATACAGAACACTCCAAATTCAGTTTGATATGAGTAATGAGAACATACCATTTCAGGCTATATGCAGCAAAATAATTTCAAGTTCCCACAGGGTGGTTACTTGCAATATGATGCCCAGAAACTGCCATGTTTCAAATTACTTTCATGTTCCAAATTACTCCTGAATTAATATCTGGACTTCAACACATTTTTAGGAATAACATGATTAAAACAGTTTATTTCTACTATCCAGTTCTTGTTCAAAGTGTTTATGAAGTTCACTGAAGTGTCACTTTATACATTTAAAACAATGGAATAGCATGTCACACTGCTTATTCTTTATATGGCACTCACTGAGAACTTGAGTTTTGATGGGAAAGATGTAACGAAATGAGGGTTGCTTGCAACTAAAGATGAAGTAAAACAGGAAAGTTGCTGAAAAATTCTTGGAGCAGACCACATTGGGGGAAAAAATCCCCACCAAGAGTACTTGTGATGCAATCACAAAGCTACGTCAAGAAAATGAGAGAACTCCTGAGAAGTCAGAGGTTTAGAGGAAACCACTCCAGACCACCAGTTTGACTTGCATATGCCAGCCTGGATTAACTTCAGGGAGGATTTCCAGAATTTATTAAAAACAGATTTTTATTTTTCTTGGTTTCATATTCATGACTCCAAATGTTTGTTAGGGAGGGAGGGTTGGAGGAAGGACAGATGTGCTACACAATCAGCCCAGTCTGTCTGTAACCAGAACATTTTACCAGCGACACAGAAGAGGGTTTGGTACAGCGGTTTCTGTGTGGCAGAGACTTAGGCTGCAGTAAGAGCTGCCTTTAGAGTTTAGTCCCTTCCAAAACAAGATAAAAGACACTCTTTTACCCGTCTGTTTTCTTCAGATAAGTGGCATGTTCTGCAAATACCCTTTATACTTAAACAGAATGCGAATTAATATTTCCCAGTGAGGATGTCTGCTCATGTTTTGACTACCCACATTATGAAAAAGCTGGGTATTCTTGTTTTTATTTTGATTACTGCATGGAAATTAACCATACAGGCACAGTATGGTTATTCAGTAATTCCTCCTAGTAATTCCTCCTTCAGTAATTCCTCCTAGTTTAGTAATTGCTTATTCTGAACGGATGTCCTCTCCCGAGCCAGCTGGGCGGGCAGAGCCCCGCAGGCGCGCCGGGCTGCGGGTGGGCCCGGCCGGGGATGGCCCTGGTGTCCCCTGGTGACGGGTGACAGCTGCAGGAGCCAGCAGCGGCCGGGGATGGCCCTGGTGGCCCCTGGTGTCCCCTGGTGACGGGTGACAGCGGCAGGAGCCAGCAGCGGCCGGGGATGCTCTGCCCGGCCCTGCCCGGGCACACGGACCCGACATGGGCCTCCCAGCAGGAACGGCGCAGCGTGCGCGGAAAGCAGGCTAAAAACCCGGCAAGAACCGAGCAGCACCGACCGGCAGCGCCCCCCGCGAGTCCCCCGTCCGGGCGGGACGGACACGGCGGGACGGACACGGCGGGATGGACACGGCGGGATGGACACGGCGCCGGGAAGGACGCGGCTCCCCCGCCCCGCGCCCCGGGCCCGGCCCTCACCTGCTCGTCGGCCGCCGACTCCGCGCCCTCCGCCGCGCCGTTGAGCTCGTGGGTCTCGCTGCCGGAGTCCATGGCGGCCGCCCGGGCCCTGCTGTCCCGGCCGAGGGCAGGGGAAGGTTCCCCGCGGCGCAGCGGCTCCCGGAGCTGGCCCGGCCTCCCGGCACCGCGCCCGGGGCCACTCCCGCCGCCGGGGCCCCCTTCCCCCGCCCTCCGCCGCCCTTCCCCGGCTCTGTGCCCGCCTCTCCCCGCTCTCCCCTCCCTGCCCGCGGGCGGAGGTTTCCGCGCAGGGCCGGGCTCAGCGATCTGCGCTCTGCCCGGGCTCCCGAGGAATCGATGGTTATGTCAATATCAGAGTCCTGAAAGTGACCTGAATCTTTTTATTTACTCTGAGCTTTCATGAAAAGCCAATGATCAAAGCAAGGGATAGTGCCCTTCCTTCCTAATCAGTAGGACCTGGAAAGACATTAGGGAACATTTTCCAGACATTCTGGAAAGACATTAGTGGAATGTTCCCTGTCCATGGCAGGAGGGTTGGGACAAAATAATCATTGCCTTACAACCCAAAACATTCCATGACTGTGATTTTGGTTTTGCCTGCTCGCATGCAATGGTGTGGGCTTAATACCTGAAGCAAATAAGGAAATTTCCAGCCTCTGTTATTGGGAAGATCAGTTTCAGCAATCACATTTCTCCATTTTGAAGCCAGTGATTAAATATATATTTATTTTTTTTTTTCTTAAGATGCGCTGCCTTGCTTGGCACACATGTGTTTGGAACAGACGTTCTGAGAAAGAGAACGTTTCCAGCAGTGCTGGACTTGTGCCAGAAGGAAATGAGTAAGCTCCTATATAGAAATAAGCAGAAACATCTATGCAAGTGGTTTAATGCAAGCATTAAAATGGGGATGTCTGGAGTTTGTGATAATGTCTTACCCAGAACACACAATTTACCAGTACTCTTTTGGATTGTTTTTTGATGCATTTAAAAGTGTAAGGCAGTTAATTTTCTCTGTAAAAAGCAAGTACTACCCACTACACAAAGGACTTCTCTGTGCAGTAGCTCACTTCCCCTGGGCTCGCTGCCCTCCACACAGTCACACGTTGCTGTGCAGGGCGCTGTGTTCACAGCACATCAGTCGTACACTTGAGTCAGCCTCTCAGCTGCCCTGTTCTGCCTCGTACAAACAGCTGTCCCACACTCTGGAAAGCTGGGTGCTGTTTGGGGGGCAGCCGACGTGCCTGCAGCGCAAATGTCAGCAAGGCTATGCCTGGCAGGGCTGGTTTGGGAGAAGAGGGACCCGATGGCTCTGGGCTCCTCTGGAACGCAGGTGGCTGGGAGTGCCCATGGGTATCTCATCTGAATGGGAAGTACAAATTTGCAGCATGGCCACAAGTCATCTGGAGACCGTAGAATTGTGCCTGGGCCGGGCATGGCATGGCAGCGTGTTGTCTGACTCCAAACCTCGTGTTCAGAGACAGCTGTGTGATCCCCCAGCCTGGCCCTCTGCACAAATTATTGGCATTCCTCCCTGGAGAGTATGATGATCCATTTTTAACATATTTTTTTAGAAAATGATGACGGTCTGCCAGGTTGTCAGGTGGTTGTACTGTTCTCTAATTCTGGAGCACACTTCCTGAGGAGATCTGGCACTCCTGGCTTAAGCTTTCTATTAACTCCCTCCTGGAACACCTGCTTTGGGGTGTGCTTATACTGTTGCACCTTTCCTGCTTCAGCAAGTGTGACAACACAATGCTAGCTGAGAAACTAGGTACAGCCTTGTACTTCAAATAGGAAAGAAATGTCAGGAGTTTGGACAAAAGAGATTCAATAGCAGGAAATAAAGCTCCTATTTTTATCCTTGGTCTTAAAGACTTCATAGCTTTTATACTTTCTGGCTGAAATTGCATAGCTTTGGGTATTTCTATATATTAATTTCTTCTTTCAAAAGTCCTAGTAGAATCTCTGCATCTTTTTTAACCACAGCACATATATGTGTATATATGTATACATTAGTACAATTAGAGGATGTGTTTTTTTTGCAAAGTTTGTTGAGGAAATTGTGCAGCTGAAATGAAATGGTATATAAAGTTGAAAATTTGGTATGGTAAGCCTGGTCTAAAAGTTCTGTTGTGCTTGAGCATTGCCTTTTTAAAACTGTGTGTTAAAGATTTCTCTTAGCTGGTAAAATGTCTTGCTCAGAAAATCACATTTGCATGTGCCTGAAGCTGCATAACTTAGCGATTTTTTACAAAATACACAAACAACACAGTGTTTAGCAGGTAATGGTGTGTTTTTAGAGGATGTACTTTACTTCAGTTCACTTCAGAGGTGCTGAATCTTAATCTAGGTAATGAAAGAGATCAGGAATCAGCTGCATTTATGTTCCCAAACTGTGTTGTCATTGTTTCATTCTAGCCAACAGAACTTTCTTATGATCAATAAATTATTTTTATAGATTTTATTATATCAAATAGATGGAGAATGATTTAAATGCATCTATGTGCAAATCTTGGATTTAATGTTTACTTTTGAAAGGTGAATTAAACTTTTTTCATCATATGTATAGGCAGGGATAGGTCAGAGATGACCCATTTGCAGTTATGTACCCCAAAAGAAAGAAATCAAAGAAAAATCAAACCTAATGTATTTTTCAGGGATGTGCAGAAGTGCAGCAGTGGTCTAGAAGAGGGAGTGGAAGGGGGTTATCCGTAAACCAGAGTAAAGAATGCATCTGTTTAAAATGCCAGGTCTCATTACAGGTGTGAATCTGAATTGTGTGTGCCCACATAGCTTGTCAGAAACCAGGTAAATCAGAGAAGAATCAGACTCTAGAGCTACTGTTGGAAAAGGGTAATTCAGTGAAAAGACTAATCCAGTTAAATGAAAAGGCCTTTGTGTATGGAATTACTCCCAAATGTAAGTCATAGAACAATGCATGCTATTGAAATGCATTTTTAAAAAGGAAAAAAAAAGAAAAGAGGAAAGGAAAAAAGGAAATAAATCAGCTGTTCCAAGGGGTTTTCAGGAGTGGTTCCCAGCTTCCAAGATGTGAGGGGAGAGGAGGGAGAGAGGAAGGAAGAAAAAGATATTTCCCCACAAGGTGACAACAGTGCTGAGGCGCCCAAGACCCCAAGAACCTGCCCTGCAGTGGCCCAGAGGGAAGGCATGAAGAAAGCAGCCTTCCTTACCAAGGTGCAGCCCGTCCCCATTTGCTGTATCTTTTATTAGTATTGCTAACCTTAAAAGCCCACCAAAAACCAAAACCAAAACAAACAAACCCACCGAAACCAAACAAACCCGCCCCCCAAAAACAACAACAAAAAACCAGGCGATGTTTGCCAGCTATCCCAGTTTTGCAGCATCAGTCAAGGCTTAGAGCTGCTGTGCAGCAGCAGGATTGTGTCTGTGCACTAGGGGCCTGATCCCTTTTGGGGTTTTTGTGCTCTCTCAAGACTGAGTTCAGGTTCCACAGTGTGCAATGGGATAAGTTTAAGTGCATTGCATGTGCCCATAAAGACTGCAAAATAGGCTTGTGAGTGTGTCTGATGTGTGCAGCATGGGAACTCGCGTGTCTGGAGTATACAAACACTGGGGCTGGTTTTGTTCTCTAGAAAGAGTTCCTAGTTAAGGTTGATTTTTCCAAAATTTCTGGAAGTTTTTGCTAGATTCTAGAGATAATCCAGGTTGAAAGAAACATCAGGAGGTCAGCTAGCCTAACATTTTGCTCAAGAAGGGTAAGCTGTGAGGTCACACCCGGTGATTTAGGGCTGGCTCATGCTCATTGTTCTTTGAGCATTTTTGGATAGTTTCTTTGTCATGATAATATTCCAATATATGAATTTGCAAATATAAATTTACATCCCTGCCATGCTTGCTTTCTTTTGCCTGATTCATAGACAGAAGCTTTTTGAAAAGCGAGGAATTTGACAGCATAACTCTTTGTTTGTTTGAACTTTAAAGAAAAGCACATGAAATCTTTAGGTCTGGATGATTTAAAGTGACCAGATAGGTACCAAACACAGATTGTTGTTTGCTACTGACACACAGTTTAAAATAGTAAGAGGATATTCAAGCCCAGATGGAATTTTATGGCCAGAAATCACTATTGTGATCATCTTGCTTGAATTTCATGCAGCACCACTCACAGTTTGCCCAGTAGCTTGTGGTTGAACCAGAGATGCATAGTTGGCTTTGTTGCACTCCTTGGCATTGCTTTTAAAGCTGACATTAAAAAAACTTGACAGCTTTGGCATGTGGTAAAATCTCAGCCTATAGACTAGACTGGACTGAAACCATTAAATATGATACATAAGGAAATTTTAAAATCTGTTTCACCTCGACATGCTGGGTGGCCACAGCAGAACCTGAAACATTAATTCTGCCTGTGTTGTCTGCATTTGCCTCTGCAGTTATAGTGAGGGCTGCCTGTAAAAATACAAAGTTTCTGGTGTTTTAGTGGCAGACTATCAGAAAGACGTGGTAAATATTTCTCTCTTCTGGTTCCTATCTCCAAAACCTCATATATACACAAGGGCTTTTCCACAAGACCTGTTGCCTGATGAAAGCAGCGCCATCTGGCTTTGTCTTCCTTTTTTTCACCAAATATTTGTTGCAGTGTGTAAAACTAATTTCAACACAACCGGTTTATTAGGACTGTTGCCATGGCTTCACTTCACTACATCCTTATACTAGCTATTATTTCCCATTGTTGGTTTTTCTACTTCTACTTGCTGACTGACTCCAGTATTTTTATTAAATCTTGATGATTGCATTACTTGTGAATGATTTGTTTTGACTTAGAGTATAGTGATCATGGAAGTAATAGTACATAAAAGAAGTATTAAAAGGTATCGAGAATATAATAATGTCAGTTATATAGCTCATGGATATATAAACAGCTCGTATTTACAGGGTATTTGTTATAATTAATTCCTACCTGTTTTCATAGAAGCTTTGTGGAAACTTACATGGAATGTTAATTTAGGATAACTGCCCCATTAGCATGCACATTTTACGTTTTTAACTTTGCTGGGACAGTTTCTGCCACAGCCAAACTGTCCTGCCAACACCTCTGTTTAATGCTGCCGTTGTTCATGTGAAGGAGTTGAACATCCGTCCAGTGTTACTGAAATACTGAGGTGTGGAGGAAATTTCCGATAGATAAATGGCGTTAAGACCTGCAAATGTGGTTTTTAAACCCTCTGTCTAGTCAGAGATTAAAATCAATAGTTGTGCTTCTACCTAAAGAAATCCTTTGATTGGGCATCCTGCTGCTGAATCTGCCTGCAGGCTGAACCCTGGTTAACTCACCTCCCTGAGCATCTGAGGATGGAGCTGTTCCCCATCCACCCCAGGGATGTCCACATTATATTGATAAGACTGAGGTCCCTCTGGTCTACAGGGTGAAGATGCAATTTTACTTTAAATCACAGGCCTTAGAGGAGGTAAATTGGTAGTACTAGATAAAAATTTGGGATTATGCCCAGAAGTGCAAGAGGTTTAGAGTCTCAAGCCCAGCATGGAGCTGCTCAGCAGTGCTTTGGGGAGCATGGGGAAAGTCAATCCAAAATCACTCTTTTGCTGATCCAGCAAGTATTTTCAGGGGAAGTGATATGACTGCAGTGTGAGAGGCAGATCACCGTGACCCTGACAGTGCCAAAGCCATGGTTCTGGTGTCTGGGGCACGGGCCTGAATCCCTCCTCTTGGTAAAGGAGTTAGCTGAGTGCTCTGACAGCTACACTGCTGCACTTTACTAGGCAAAACACACCTTCATTTCAGGAAAGATTTTCACACATCTGCTGGAGGGGGAAAGCCATTCTAGGCTGTGAATCTTCATTGAAGCTGGGTGACTTGAATGTCTGAGGATAGAAGGAGAAAAAGTTGCTGCCTCAAAAGATTGGCAAGCCAGGTGTGCTAATGAGAGTAAGCCCCAAAGGGAAATGCAGCACTGCTGGCCGTGTCCAATCCCATTGTGATAAAACAACTGGGTACAGCCACAGAATCCCCTGATTTGTTTTGGGATCAGCTGCTTCAGGATGAAGCACTGCTAAATGCAAGTTCTGCATTTAGGACCTGGTTCCTAAGGGAGCTTGCAGTGCCTAAACACAGGCTACATCCATGGCTTGGAGCAGACTCCAGGTGCCTGCAGCTGCACACCCGTGCTCTTAGGCACTGCCAGCCTCCACAGGCCCAGGGCAGGCTGGGCTCAAGGCGTGGATGCAGGCAGAATTGAATCTTTTGGGCTAGAGCTGTCTCTGCTGTAGGACTGTAGAGAATCACTGCAGTGCAGTGGCTGTCAGGAGGGCAAACTGTGAGGCCCGAAATCAGCCTGATGGATTGTAAAAGGGTTATAATTCAAGGGGAAGTCATTAGTCCCTTTTGAGGATTTCCTTCTTGAGCACCACCAAACCATTTTTCTGACTTCCTAAGTAGGCAGGAGGATTGGGATATGAATTTATCGTTCCCTGTGCCGTAACTTTCCTGCGGGATTAATATACAAACCAGAGGTAATCAATGACAGAGACAGGAAATGTCCTAACGCTGAGGCCAGGGCAGTTATGGTTTGGATGCACACTGCATCTCTAGGCTCTTGTTTTTTATTTCAGAAGAGAAACTCTAATGATAGTGTTTAAGAGTAATGAATACTGATGCCACAACACTGGGCAGTCTCAGAACCTTTACAAATGCATTGCAACTATAGACTCAAAATACAGAACAGCAATTTTGAAAAGGTTAAAAAAGAAAATTACCAAGACAGAAATTAACACCCTCATATTTCTAAGAAAGGAAAACACAGAATTTCAGCCTAGCTTGGAAATGTTGCATTTTTTTAATATCGGTGGTGTATAAAGATGAATGAGGAATATGGGAAAGAGATCTGTATGTGGGCTCCCTGGCCTGGCTGCACCATGCCCCAGCCCCTGTGTTTATGTTATGGTGTAAATATTGACAGGTATTATTGTCAACAATTATGGTTAGTCTCCTTCTGGGTAAGTAACATTGCAGATTTCCCTGGCAGATGCTTCTGCAGTGGTGCTGTCTGTATGGGCAGTGAGCCATTAATACCTTGAGCATAGACATTAAAGAACTCCTGTCAGGAGAAATGCAGAGAGTGAGAGGTAAAACTGATCTGATATACTTAATTGCTACTGGTCGGTCGCTTACCTCCTAAAACCACATTTCTACCAAACCTAGCACAACTGGCATGAGCATGAAAAGCTTAAAACTGGGGCTGTTTTCCAAACCACCTGTCTGAAAATTTTGTAGGAAAACCAAGATGTCCAATTGTCCCAACTTCAGGGGTGCCAGTTTCTGGTTGCATATATGTTCCAAATAATTTTTGTCTTAATGTATTAAAGAAATCAGAATTAAAACTCCTGAGAACTTCAGCTTTGATATCTTTATGTCAGATCAGTTTGGTAATTTCAAAGACCATACAGTTTAGACACCAAGTTGGACTTTAACATCCTAGTTCCAAAAATCATTAATTTTTTTAAGTGTTCCTAACTGTTTTTCAGACTAGACATAGTCAAGCGCATCTTTATTAATTTTGGTGGACTCTTAAAAGCATCTATATAATGGGATAAAATGAGAGGTATGTGTATGAGGTAGCAGGTAATGAGATCCATCCTCTTCTTTTCTGGCAGAACAGCAAAGCTGTTAGGAACAGAAATTTGATATTTATTCCATTTTCACTGAGACATGGGATCAGTGTGGCTTTCCAGGAATTTTAAATTATTTTGGTAACCTTAGGGCAAGGGCTGAAGGTGAGTTCACAATGTAAATCCTCCTGCCTTTAGATGGTGTTCATCCAAGTCATAGACAAAACAATGCAAAATGGAATTGCACAGTTATATGGGATGAATTGTTGGAAACCAACATCTAGGAGTCTATTATTGTTATTGAAATGGCTCCAGTTTATTAAAGGAAATTTAATCCACCAGGTATATACAATCCTTGTCTGTCAGTTTCTCTAGCCCACAATAGATTTTCTTTTTTTTTTTTTTTTAATTTTCTTTCTTTTTTTAATAAATCTGTCAAAAGCAGTAGGAAAGGGCATCTTTGGTCAGTGCTCTAAGTCAGTTTATTCTGATGCTGCTCAAGGCACAAAACACATGCTCATGTTACTATGTTGAAGCAATGATCCCAATAAATTATTTCCTTTGCTTTTAAGCAGTGTGCCTTGCTGTAGACAGCATTACTGTCCATTCAGGAATTAATTGAAAGTACAATTAAGGACAGGTACACAAGGCTCGGAAAAACCCCAGCCCCATAGAGCCAAACCAGCACAAATTAACCAACTGCACGTTGTAGTTCTTTAACCTGCTTTGATCCTTTGGGATGGTTTGAAAAGAGCTGATGTGCTTAACTTAAGGTTTTTCACAAAGGTTTTAACAAAACTCTTAAAATTCCTGAATAGTCAAAATAAGGGGCCCTATTAAATCACGAGCTAAATCACGAGGTTAAGCAGCTGCAAACAAAGAAAGTAATAAAACTGTGTCTGTAGGTAATGCTGAGTGAGAGCAGAGGCCCAGGATTTCTGCCCTTTTGGGAAGGCTGGGGAGGATGCTGCTGCCTCTGTGCCTGTGGAGAGTTTTCCTGGGAGCAGATCTGCTGTGGAGCTGTGCTGTGGTGTGCAAGGCTTTCCCTGCAGCAGGACCTGGCATGCCATCACATCGAGTGGGCTCCAGACAGGCAGAACAAAAAGCAGCTTTGTGCTGAGGCCATCAGATGCCCTGAGATTTCTGCTGTGCTGAGGAGCCTGGGGAGGCACTGAAGCAAGGAAGCTGCTCTCAGTTTCCAGCTCAAGTTAGAAGCCAAAAATCAAGAGTATGGTGAAACCTGCCTTCAGAAATTACTCCTAGGAAGCAAAAGGCTTTTAGTAAAGGTAAAGCAGGCCTGTAGACAGTACATTTGAGGTTAGTCTTTTGAAGCATGATTCTAGAATACAATCGTAGACTTTTGCACAGCTTTTTCTGCTATGCCACTGAATTAGCAAAAGGAGAGTAAGATTTAAAAAGTATTCCTTGTGTCTCTGTGTGTATCTGCTCAGGTTCAGAGATACAGCTTGCTTTGATTTAAAGAAGCTCAAGGATATCTAGAGCTATTCTCTTCAAACACAATTCACTATAGACTTGCTGTGAAAAGCATGGAAGGGCCAACAGCCCAATTAAGGAGATCTGCAGACATATGCAAACATAACTGAAAATGCTTTTTCATGGGGCTAATGATTTGAGAAACAACCTGGCACAGCCAGGCATTATCTCCCTAATAGCTATACTGAAAAATGCACTGGAAAGGGAGTTAAACTGCCTCCCCCGGTTCATTATTTATATCCTAACTGGGTGGTACTGTGGTACAGAGCACAGCTGTGTGTGCTGGCTGACAGACAACAGTCCTGAGTCTGCCAGTGCAGAGCAATCGTCCTGATGCATCTTTAAAGACACTTCTGATTGTCGAGGTGAAGTCACTCATGGGCAGGGAGCTGCTACCAACACGATTTCCAAGTTGTGGATGTGTGGGTGAGCCCCTTGCTTGTCATGCCTGTGTGTACTCTGCATCTGTGATGGGAAAGTGCTCCCAGTGACTTTAGGGAGGTGACTGGCAGGGTGTTTGGGCCGGGTGAGCCCACTGTGGTCTCTTCCAACCTGACCCATTCTATGGTTCTGTGTTTCTGCAGTGGAAAGAGAGCCTGTATTTTTGTGAGTTGATCCAGATCTTGTCAAAGTTGAAGGAAATCCTGCAGTGAGCTTTTGCTTTGTTGAACATGGACCAAGACTGCAATAAAACATATAAAAATGCTTATGTAAAAATGAAAAAAAAAAAAAAAGACATTTGATACCTATTGTGTACCTTGCACATTTGATCTCCCTTGCCTACAATAGCTTTTCTTTTTTCAGGCTCAGTTTATACAGAGTCTGTAGCTGTGGATTTCCCTTCTTAGCTGGTAGTCTTTTTTAGGAATAATATACTCTGGCAGGAGGGAGAACCAGGCTGCTTCCAGAATAAAAATATACTGCCTGTATCAAATGTCCCATTGACTTTCACAGCCTGTGTAGGGAAAAAAAGCCCCTTATTTAAAATCTGTATTTCTGTGGGGTCTTGTTAGGGTGTTTTTGGGTGGCAGAGGGTTTTGTATAGAATGGAAATGAAGTTAAGTGAACATGTACAGAGACAAATGCCTTCATGTGTGCTCTCCTCTGTCAGTGCTTTCCTTCCCTCATTTCTGGGGGAGACTTCACAGCTTCCAACCCCAGCTGCAAAGGTGACCTTTGGTTCTGGCAAACCAGGTCTTTTTCTGCTGAGGTGTAGGCTGGAAGAGCAAAGATCCTCTTTACAGAGTTTATCAAACCTCATCATGACAAACAGGGTCTGAGACCACTAGTCAAGGGGTTCTGCTGTTCAGACTGGAGCTGTAGGAGGCATTCATGCAGGTACGTGCTGGATTGCTGGCAGCCCTCCCAAGGGGAATGGCCACCATCTTCAGGAATTCTAATCCATCTCATAAAATGGAAAAGCCTTTGATTCAGACAAAGGTTAGGCGTGTTACTCATTATTCTAGATCTGGGGCTTGAATTAATCTTGGTAAAAGCCTTGATGCTCCTGTGAGCACTTTTCAGCTCTGAGTAAGTGCAAGCCAGGTCCAGGGAACCACACGCTGCAAGCCCTTGGGAGAGGTGAGGAAATAACTCTTGGGTGGATTCAGGCTGTCAATTAAAATTTAATGATAGCCTTCAGCAATATGAGAGCAAAGGTTGGGTCTAAAGCCTTTGTGCAGTCCTATAAATAAGTTAAAGCCATTAGGTGCATTGGTCATCATTTACAAGATAGGTCTAACCAGTAAACTCAATCAACATTGAGTGTGAGACTGTAATTGTGAATACAACTGTGCAGTGACAGAATACAGCTCACCACTCATCTGTTTAGTGTAAGAACTCTGCAGCCTACCCACCTTACACCATTGCTTCAGACAGAATGGGTGTGGAGAAAATAGGACTGACTTCCCCTAAAAACCCAGCGGAAGATGTGAAGAGATGGTAGGCCTGGGCAATAGGAGTGTCCCTCCCGAGAGCATCCAGGCCCAGGCAGCTTGTTGCTAGGCAGAGGCACAAAGGATACATTATGCGCTCCAAAGAGGAGGCTGTACATTTGATTTTAAGGAAAGAGCTGAGTTTTTGCCAAGACATTTACATATTAAGCTTTTTTGTGCTGGTGCTTGATATTAATTTTAAAAGAAGTCCTTAATTTGTCTTGCTGACTGTTCTGTTTTAAGTGTGGCACAATTCTAACGCATCCCATTACATTTTTTCACCTCTGCAATTAACTTTTGTAAAATCAGAGTTGCTGGGTTTTTAAATTTTTTTTTAAGAAAATTGCCTAGAGTTCGATTACTGTGCAATGGCTTTTTCCAGTGCTCTTGTTCATTCTCTTACACAGTTAAGCATGTGTTCTTAAAATGCAATAGTGGTAATATCATGCAGCTGCAATTTCATTATGGAAACATTATCTTCATGGGATGATGGGACTTCAGGGACACAGCATAGTACAGGTTTCCACAAAAGTGTCTTGAGGTTATTTTACCAGCATGATTATGTGTCTCTAGGCATGCCTTGAGACTTCTGCAATGCTCTTGGACTGAATGCAGAATAATAAAACCTGAAAAGTAGCTTTCCCTTAAACTTTAAAGCAATTTGACTACCTTTTTGAAGTTTTTAATAGCTGGAAGGTTTAAACTGCTGTGGGAGTTAATCAATTCACGTATCTATTTTTATATACCTGCATTTACACACATCAGGCAACATCTTGTGTATGTGGGTGCTCATGTAAATCCTGTTGGAGTACGTCTATTCAGTGATCAGATATCAACACATTTCCTTTTCTTAGCAAAAGACAGGCATCATAGAACCTTAAAGCTGCCCTTACCTGTTGGCTCCATTACTGCCCTGAGCAGCCTGTTCCAATGCTTTACTACTTTTTTAGTAAAGAAATGTCAAGTTTTGCTTTTCTTTTCCATTGCTGGGAAGCTGGGCAAAGCCATAATCTAAACCATGCTGCTGCTGTGTCCTTGTGCACATCTGGAATGACCCTGCCCCTTGCAGTCTTGGGAAGACATTGCTGGTAAAACCCCTTCTGTGATGGAGCACACAGCGTGCTGTGACATACTGAGCTTCCAGTAGTCTTGCACAGGTGCAGGTGAGCATACTGGGGGCATAAATGGCCTTTTCAAATCTCTTTGAATTGGAAGTAGCTCCCCTGGCTGCTGTCTGAGATTACTGGCACACCCAACATTGCTGGGGCACACAGTTGTTCACAGCCAGCCCAGCCTGTTGGGGCTCATACACCACTCAAACACCAGCCACATGTACAACCAGCTCCTGTTTGCCACCATCCTGTTGTCATCATTTTGCAGAGCTCTCATACCCTCAGTGATTTCTCATGGGCAGCTCCTCACAGCGCTGACTCCTTCAAAGCACAGCCAACAAATCCAACGCTCTTCACAACCAGCTCAGCCACTCTTTTGTAGCACTCTTCTTCTTACTGGACACAGCCGTGGCCCATGAAGGGCAGGCCTGTTCCTAATCTTTGGTGATTAGTACAGCTGCACCTCCTCAGGTGTGAGACTACCTTCTGCACTATTTTCTTACCTTCTATCCCTCCGTGCCATCCCATGTGTGTTTTGTCCAAGGTGCAGATGCTCTGCAGCTGCAGCAGCCATCTGGCAGCTGGGGGAGTTGGAACACTCTGTGCATCACAAGAGGATGTGCTCTGATTTGTACTTCTGGATGGAAGAATCTGAGGGATTTGAGGAGTCCCGAAGTGTCTGGAGTTTTTAATTATCACTTTTATTATCAGCCAAACAGATATGTATGTTTAAGGTGATTTTTTAGCCTTCTCTAATGAGTGATGCTCTCAGTGAAACATGGTCTGTAATTATGTTCTCCCTTGGTTTTCACAGTGTCTAAGCATTCCTTTTATATTTGTCTAAAGCTTCTACTGTTTCTTCTGCCTCTTTTTATTTTTTATTTTAATTCTATGACTAAGAGAAACAATTCAAAAACCATTCAAGTGTTATCCTTGATGATGTGCTCATCAGAGAACAGCTCGTAACACTCTTGTAGGACTAGAATTATTGGGCATCTTCAAAGCTCAGCTGGCAGAAACCAACCAAGCAAGATAATTAGCCTGATCTATGGGATAGAAGAAATCCCTTTCTGTGTTTGCCAGAACAGAATAAAAAGGACCATTGTTGGTGTGAGGGAAGGATCCTCCACCGGGCCCTGGCCGCTGGCCTGCATTGTGAGACGTGGATTATCCACCACTGGAGGTCTATGAGAACAGGCTGGAACAACATGTAACTTGGCAGGAGTGGTGCATGCTTTGAGGAGCCTGCCTCAGAGCATCGGGCTGGGCTGGGTGACCTCTCCACAATGCTGTTTTATCCCTGCTACTCCAATAGAGTTGTCTTTTTTCCCCTTGACAGGCGATACAAATGTAAATGCCTGGGTGTAGCTAAGCAACAACTCTGTCTAGTTCTGAAGTTTTGCCCCCAAAGTAATTTTTTCTGTCTTTCTCTGTGAGAAAATAGAGAAGTGGAGGTTGGCTCAGACCCCAGGGGAAGGCTGCGGAGATGGAGAGGAGCATGCAGCTCCGGTGAGAGCATGGAGAGGGAAAGCCCATGAGCTGTTCCCATGGCACTGCACTCCAAAGGGCCCCACACACAACACCCAGAACATGGAGAGCAGATGGACAGCTCTGTCAAGGGGCTTAGAATGCAGGATGCACACAGAGAAGATACACAGATGGGTTCCAGGAGGGCGCTCCAAAATCTGCTTAAATTCCTTTTGAATCTGTAATTTAAAAACTTTAGGAGTTTAACCAGATCTGGAAAATTCACGCCTCTAGGAAAATCTGCTGCAATTCTTTAAATCTATCCCATGCCTTTGTAACCTTTTGAGTTTGCAAAAAAAGGGGTAATGTATTTGGTTTTAAGAAATGATAAGAAGAAACATATTTAAATTTGCTGTAATTCAATGGAAGGCCTTTTGGATTCTTAGAATGATGTATCCAGGTAAAGCTAGATGGTGTAGGGAAATAGAACATAGGAAAATAAAGATAGTGTAGAAAGTAATCTTACCCCTAAGGAGTTGCAGCTGGGCCAATTATCAAAGATTAGGAATAGGCCTGACTTTAACAGGCTACAGCTGTGACCAGTGAGAAGTGTGTTATAAAAGAGTGGGGTGGCTGGTGAAGAAGGGATCTGGAGTTGGCTGGCTACTTTGTGAGGATGAAAGAGTCAGTGCTCTGAGGAGCTGCCCATGAGAATCACCGAGAAGGTGTGGAACTCTTGTGATAAGGAGACAACAGTGTGGAACTCCTGCAATAAGATGACAACAAAATGGGGCCTTAATTTGCTTGGAAAATGCAGCTATCCTGAAGTGGCGGATGTTGTGCTGTTAATGACAGTGTGTTGTTTTAATATATTCTGACTGACAGGAATGAACAGTGTTAAGTCATGATGCATCAGAATTAATGATCCAAGAGTTTTTTTCTTTTACTTTTTAAATTTTTTCTTTTTTTTTTTTTTTTTTCCAAGCAAATGTATCTCATCCAGTCCTTGGCTGAGCAAGGCGGGAATGTAGCAAAATCACTCCCTTCTTCATCCCTTCTGAGGCAATTTAACACCCAAAAGGTGTTTAAGCAATATTCAGCTAGTAACTATCCAACAGGGGTTTTACCCAGAAGTTATCACATTTCTTCATTATTTGAATCATTCAGAGTACTCTGGAAAATTCACAGCATTCAGTGAAAACCACTGACTGTTCTTTGCATCCTTCCTAGGGTGTCCTATTATTGTTAGAAACATATCAAGTAAAGAATAATGTGATGAAAACAGGCAGAAACTCTATCTCTCTTGATCTAGTCTAAATTTAACAAGAAACCCTTGCTTAATTTTTAATAAAGACAACTTTGCTTTCCTATCTTGTGCATTCTAATGCAGTCTTCTTTTAATGATAAAGAAGACAATATTCTTAAAATTTACTTTATCATCAGTTAGGTGGTTAGTGCCACGATACTTGGCTTGGTTTTACTTGGTTTGCAGCTGTGTGACAAATAAAATCACAGAATAGTTTAGATTGGAAAGGGCCTTAAAGCCCTTCCCCCTTAAAGCCTTGCCCAACCCATACCTTAGTTTTAGCTTAAGAGTCACAAAATCGGGCAGCCACTACCATCAAACTTTGATTTTTTTTTTACATATTTGCATTAAGATATTTTTTTATTGTCATGTTTTTAAATAAGGTTTACCAGGTCTATCTCAGATTCTGTGTATCTCAGCTGCCAGAAGAGGTAAGGGAGCTGAGGTATTAACTACTGCTGCCACTCCCCACGTGCAGCACCCTCACCTGATGTGCACATCTTATCCAGCTGTTTCATGTCTTGCCTTCAGAACATGTTGGAGGGAATGTGCAGGTGGAGGAAGCACAGCTCCCTGAAATGAGCCTCAAACCAGGCTTCCTTCACAGCTTAGCTGGGATGTATAACTAACGTTGCCTGGTCCACTGCCTCTTGCACTGAGTTGTCCTCCTTTGAAGAAATTCGTTTGTATTGAAGAAGGGAGGTCTGAACAAAGTTACTGTGAGTTAGGAATAGAGTTACATGGCAGTGAAGCCCTATTGAAAATGCATGACAAGCTGGAGAACTGCTGAAAGCAGGAGGCTGTTGAAAGTACGGTGCACTTTGTACTTTATTTGTGTCATTGGCATCAGAAAGTGGTTCTGGATGGTGTGAGTCCTTATCCAGCTACAGCAGAAAACAACACCTCTCTGCAGCTGCACTCAAACTGTCTCTATTTGGTAAGGTATGTCCTCTCTGACAGCAGAAATAATGACCCAGTAAAAAAAACTTGATGAAAAGTTTTTTTTTTAACTCCCCATTAGTGTTTCCCTGCTGGTTTTCCTTATTTTTCTGTATCTGAAACTCTTTCTATCTGCTCTCACGTCCATTAACTTCAGCTCCAGGATGAGCAGCAGGAATCAGCGTGTTTCCCTATAAACTGCTGAAACCTGGAAGAAAGACCCTGATGCATCTTCCCATGGGTGCTGGTTCATGAGAGTGAGGAGCCAGGCAGTGACCCAGGGTGAGAGCCTGCTGCTGCTGGCTGTGCCGAGGCTGGGCCAGCGAGGCATTACCCATTGCAGCCCTGGCAGGAATGTCTGTAGCGGTTCCTTTCTCTTGTTTCCTGCTTAGAAACTGCAAGTTATTTCACAAGTGCATAGGTACGGCAGTGTGGGTTATCCTGCTTGGTTTTATTATAGCAGTCAAGGTCTTGGGTTTCTCAAAATAGTGTTTGCTTTAACAAGGAGATGCCTCTTTGGCTGGGAGCTTCCTCTGTGCAGCGTGTTTCCACCAGATAAGGTGTTTGAAACGTCCAAGTGGAAAATGTAAAAAAAAAAACATCTAACAGGAGGGGAAGGTGCCTTTGCTGAGTTCCAGCTGGTGGTGTGGACGGTGGAACCTGAGCAAAGGGAATCTCTGGTGGGGAGCTCTTGTCCCCAGGCGAGGTTAAGGTGGAGCTGTGCCTGCTGCTGCAGAGAGCCCCTGGTGCTGCCCAGTCTGTGCGACACACGGAGGGACAGAATCACAGACTCACCAAAGCTGGAAAGGCTGCTCTAGATTGAGTCCAGCTGTTAATCCAGCCCTGTTCATTACTAACCCACATCTCTAATCCATTCTTGCAACGTTCTAAACTACTCTGTTTCTGTCAGCTGTCTCTTGCACAGATGTACTCACCGCGGTCACTCCTGCTGCGGAGCTCTGCGCCACCAGCCCCTTTCTGTGCTTTGCCAGGCAGATGCGTTAGGCAGGAGTTGGTCAATCCCTGTGTCTGAAACTGACTGTGTATTTCAAAGCCACAGTAATTAACTCAGCCAGAGGAGCTGATCTGCTGAACTGTTCTCCCAGCTAACATCTGAAATGTGTTTGATGGAAATTCCAGAGTCTAATGGGTCTTGTCTAAAAGCACCTACTTCCAATGACTTATTCCAGTAAATCTGTGCTTATGAGAATGCTCAGTTAATCTCCTGGGGGTTATATTACATCCACTGTAGATTAATTTCAGGCTGTTGTATTTGTTCTAAACAATTTTCATAATGAAAGTGAGATCTCATTTTTATTTACTTTGTAATTAATGACAGCTACATATTAGATACTTGGAAAATGTTGATCAAAGGCCTGGGTGATAAATTGGGCAGAAGTCTCCCCAAAACAAATGGCCAGCACGATCTGAAGCATGTTCTTGATATTTCAGTGGTTTAGAGAAGGTGACCTGTATGATTATTATTAAATATTTCTGTTTTTATTGTGGGGGTCAAAACCAGTTTCCAGAAAAAAAAGGGAAATAGTGAATTAACTCATCAAAGTACATCTTGGTCTGTTCTGTAAGGAAGTTTAGCTGTTAATTTATTCAGATCAAGTCACCTACCTCCAGCTGTCTTAAAACACATTCAGAAGAAGGAGAATATTCATTCTAGCAAAAATAGTACACTCCAAAACTATAAAATTAAGAGTGGGTACTAATTATTCTCATCTCTGGAACAGAAGAAACTGCAGAAGGCGTTAGAGCAAAGAGGGCAAGGAAGTAAATGTGGATGACTCATATCACAGCTTTGAAGGAGAAATTTCATTTAATAGATAAAACCTGAAGGCTTCAGATGAACATAACCAGCCAAGCCACAAAATGGATAAAATTTGGGGTTAATAAAAAACAACCCACAATAGAAAAGAAACTTGAAGCATCTTTAGACATTGTGGAGATGAAATTAAAGGAAGCTGATCAGAGTGTGTGTGGGCCCAAATCATAAAATGTGAGAAGATGGTTAATAATCTAGATAAATGCCATAGCAAATGTAACCACAGACTGTTTGGGATCCACATCACAGCCTCACCTGCAGCACAACTTTCAATTCTGGTTGCAAAAGGATTTTTAATATAAAAACTACTGAGAAAAGCAGGTAAGAGATAAGAGACACAAATGGCAGGTAGGGAGTGTACAGGTAAGAGGGGACGTGCTTAGGGACCTGAAGAGAAATCTCGCACTTCTGTGTACTTTGGTTGCAGAGGCAGGTGTTTTAAATCAAGAGACATCAAATCTGATGTGTTGAAAAGGCAATACACAGTTTCATTGAGGAGCCACTTGTCTTCAGATATTGTCTCTTTGCTGGACAAACATTAAGCACCAGAAAAGATGTAAAAACACCCCTCAAACTGCTTGAGCTGCCATAAATGATTGCCATCCTCAGAAATCTATTTCTTAAATCCAGAGCAAGCCCCAGGGAACTGCATATGTACCAAAGGTTTTCTAGGCACCATATGGTGGTTAAGAAAAAACCTAACACGGGCCTATTTTTGAGTCAGTAGAATGGCAAAGAGGAGGGCTAAGCTTTGGAAAGCAGCATGTTCATGGTTATGAAACCCAAAGTGGTAGACAGGCTCAAGCCCTCGACACTTCAGCAACACTCACTCTATATCTATTTATAAGTCATTTTGCTAGGGGGACATTAATCAAGTGAGAAAATACTCTTGCTCCAGCCTGCGAAATGAAGCAAGTGTCATGACAAAAGAAAAGCAAATAGAGCTATTTTAAGATATTGGAAGAGGCATTAAATGCAGCCATGTGCTCATGGAAGGTTTAGCTTGGCTGCTGTCACTTGTCCTGGGCTGTGAGAGCCGTGGCAGCC
Organism: Fringilla coelebs; assembly: GCF_963513975.1. NCBI lineage: Eukaryota > Metazoa > Chordata > Aves > Passeriformes > Fringillidae > Fringilla > Fringilla coelebs. The sequence goes on from NC_140039.1 coordinate 948,016, forward strand.
CAGCCTTGCCCTGGGCAGGCTTTGCAGAGCTTGTGTCATCCTTCATAAAACAAAGGCTGATAGTGTACAACTACCTACAGAAATGCTGGCAAAACATTTCAGAGAATGTTCATAAAGGCAGGCTGAGTGCCTTTAGGACATCTGCCTTGCATGAGGAGATTTCTGTTCCTGTGATCTCTTACCCCAAGTCAGAGAAACACTGTGATGATTTTTAAGAAATTCATTAGAAAGTGTCCAAAGGAGGGTCACAGGATGGAGAAGGTTCTGGAAGGGCCCTACAGAGTGGCTGAGGGCTCTTGGTTTGCTCAGCTGGAGAAGGGAAGATTGAGGTCAGAGCTCCCCAGGAGCTGCAGCTCCTCCCGAGGGGCAGCTCCAATCTCTGCTCCCTGGGACAGCACCCAAGGAACAGCTGGAGCTGGGCCAGGGGAGGGCTAGGGTGGACATCAGGGAAAGGTTCTTCCCCCAGAGGGTGCTGGGGCACCCAACAGGCTCCCCAGGGTTTGGTCCCCAAGGCTGCCAGAGCTCCAGGAGCATTTGGACAGCACTGTCAGGGATAGCCGGGGTGGGATCCTTGGGGTGTCTGTGCAGGGCCAGGGGCTGCACTCGATGGTCCTTGCAGGTCCCTTCCAGCTCAGGAGATTCTGTGAGTCTGTGGTTTTACTGGTGCTGTCACTGTCCTTCTCCATGGCACCCCAGAACCGCTGTTCCCTTTGTTGCTCTGCCAGCTCTGGAAGAGCTGCCCCGTTTGGGAATGTGGGGTTATGTGTTAATTCAGATGTCACATTGGGAAGAAGCATTCCCAAGCAGTGGTGGTTTCCTTGCTATGATGCAGCTCCAATGTCTACTGCACTAATTCTGGTATATCCTTCATATAAACAACCTTAGGGATAAGCAGACGTATTTAAATAGGACACACATGAAACTGATCTTTTATTGTTCCGATATTTCTATTATTTAGTAATTAGATCAAATGGACCTGAACCCAATAGCAGAATTTGGCAGTGAATAGTTAATTTTGAATATAATCTGCAAGATCGTTGAAAAGAGCCAAATTCAGGGTTCCAGTGCAGAGGATAAAAGTTTATTTTTGCTCCCCTGTGGCTCAGATAAGGGATGTTCTATCTACTGAGCACAGATAGAGTTTCAATTACTTACTGAAGTTGGAGTCTATTGGTAAAACTAGAACAACACTTTAGAAAATGTAAATGCTTAAAAGAGTGAGCTTGAAAATTCCCTTCTGAGGTATTGCTCTAATGCCTTATAGAGTGCAATTCTGCCCCACAAAATGAAATAGAAAAAGATCCAGCTGTAACAGGATATTGCACAAAGGGGAGAACTGAGAATTTTGCTTTAAAATAATATAAAAATATTTTATTAGCTGGTTTTATTTAAATTTTAGCAAATATTTTCTGCAAACCTCTGAAAAGCTTTGTAAGTCCATCTGCACGGCAGATATAAATTTGTGCAACAGATTTTGTTATTCAGATTTGTCCAAACTTGTAATGAAATGCAGTACAGGATGGTCTGTGTCCTGTTGTCAAAAGTTGCCAAAAAATAATTAGAGTGCCTCTCTGGTGCGTGACCTGAAAGCCCCATGTTTTAGTTGCTTTTCCAGCTTCTAAGACCTTTGGGATTTTTGCACTGCACCCTTGATTACAGAAGTATTTAAGAAGCAATGATATTATGAGGTGGCACTATTTGAAAACTCTTATGATCCCCTATAAAGTGCAAGTAAATTATTAAAAACCCACTCACAACTAGTGCCAGCAGAAACATTGTTTATCCTGTTTGCTACAAAAGCGGAGCTATAAAGCCACCTAAAGGCCCTGTTAAAGAAGGTATGGAAAGCCAAATGAAAATTAGGCATCCTCATTCAAATCCTCAGTTGTTTCCCACAGCATTTTCCACCATCCTGAACCATGGCTGGCTTTGAGTTCGATGTCCTGTAGAAAGGAGGGCTTTTGCCAGTTTAGGCTGTATATCCTAAGTTTTACCAAATGTTGTGAACTGCTTTAACTTGGTGGCCAAGGAGTGACTTCCCAGGCAGGAAAGAGTAGGATCAGCGTGTTGGAAGCTAGCTTTAGGTGGTGCTGTGCCCAGGTGAAGTGCTGAGCCACCCTCAGCTCCTGGTCTGTCAAAGGACAGCACATTCAGCCTCTGGAAACTGTCACCCTATTTGCAGTTTATTACCTGTCATAGAATCCCAGAATGGTCTGGGTTGGAGGGACCTTAAAGAGAATTTTGTTTCACCCCCTGCCCTGGGCAGGGACACCTCCCACTGTCCCGGGCTGCTCCCAGCCCTGTCCGGCCTGGCCTTGGACACTTCCAGGGATGCAGGGGCAGCCTCAGCTGCTCTGGGCACCCTGTGCCAGGGCCTGCCCATCCTCACACCCTTTCATTACCAATGTGATGAAAATTGCAGATTTAACTTTCCAGTGTGCACTGGAGCACACTCAACCCTTACGCATTCCCAGTGACATGCTCACAGTTCCACGAACAGGTTGCTCAGGCATTTAACTGTGAAAGCTACACACTTCCTATCCCTGTCTAATTCAAACTTCCCTGTCTGATACCAATGTGCTTTGCCCAGCTAAAAGGTGACATTCAGGTGATGCTTGTTGTTCCAGCTGAGGACTGTGTTCGCTGGGTGCTGTCACCTGGTGCTGCCAGAAACCAGGACTGAAACCTTGCTTTGGTCTCCAGTAGCAACTCAGATTTGTCCCCATCTCTGGTGTTCTGGCAGAAGCCCTGAAAAGTGATGTATAGTCCTCAGATGAAAATCCTAGAGGCAAACCAATTCTTACAACTATGGAAATAGCAGAGATTTTGAAGGCTTTGAAAACTGGCTTCCTTTCCAGGAGGGTACTGGAAGAAAACCCTGAGACTTTCTTGTGTGCCTGAAGCCACTCTGGTGTTCAGGAGCAGCAGACACTGTGCACATAATTTGAAATGATCCATGACTTGGCAGCTTGGTCCCGTGTCCCAGAGAGATGAGCTCACAAACCACTGATCTCTCATCCAGTATGCAATTATACATCTTCCTCTTCCACTCCTTCCCTGGGGTTGCACCCATGATTATTATGGATTGATCCTTTAGCAGTGGGGAGCTGGGTGTGTTTTCATGTTTGTGGGGATGCACAGGATTTACTGAGCTTCACAGGGCCTGGGTGGAGCACGTAATGAGAAATGAAAGTGAAGGGTCAAACAGAACCACTGAGGCTTTTCTTCATTCTGCTGCATTCTCATATAATGGAGCATCATTAAGACCTCTGATAAAAGGATAACAAAGCTCACAGAATTTATCTGACATTCTGAAAAGGAATTTGAATGTTGAAGAAAACGCTGTCTTTTAAGCAGTTCTTGTTTCCAAATTCACATTCTGTGCCAGTTTTCCATGCTAGTATTATCTTTGAATTGGGTGGCTATTATCAGAATTCCACCTTCTAACACAGCCATTCCAATATTTTGGTGCCATGCACTTCGTATGACCTTTTTAATATTCTGTTGCTTGACTGCTGCCTATTCTTATTCTTTTTGCTATTTACAGTTTTCTAGCCCCATGGGGAAGGAATAACTGCACTGACTAATAATGACAATGTTGTCTGCTGCAATGAGCAAAATAGTTCCTCAAGCAGCTACAGCACAGCGTGGTTGTGGAGTTAGGATTTACAGCAGTCTCATCACAGTGGCAGTCCCTCTGTTCCCAGAGCAGTTTCTGAGTGCTTTGCCATCATCTCAGTCAGTTGCAGGGAGCAGGAACAGCACTAAAGAGCTGTTCCAAAAGCATTTACGAGATCGTGTAAAACTGCAAAGAAAGTGGGCATTATGAGTACAGGTTTTTCCTCCTCTAGTTCATCACAGGGGTTTCTTTAGAGCAACACAGTTTATAAGCAAAGGGAAATTAAGCCTTAAAAATATGAGGCTAAGAAAGGACAAGAATCTGCAAAAAAATCAGGATCAGGGAATTAAGTTTACTTAGCAAAACTGAGATCAGAAACAGGACTTTCAGCACAATTTTTAAATGAGGTAAGAGTGGGATCAGCATGTTCCTTCCTGCTTTCCTTCCAAACAGGAAGGAAAATTGGCAGACACCTTTTAGTCTCTCTGTCCCTCAGGGCTGGGTCCATGGTTGCTGCTGAAGCAGGACTGGTCCCCTTGAGCAGCTATGACAACTCCATAGCACTGGAAGCTTGGAAGTACCAGGAGATACCTTGCTCTGCCCTGGAAGGTTGGTTTCGGAGCTGGGAGATCTATCCTGCTTTCAAAAGTTCATTTAAAAGAACAAAATGTTAGCAGAACATCAAATATATGTTATTGGTAGTTTTGGGTTCATGGCTGAAAACCAGAGGATGGATTTAAAGAAGGGAATCAACAGCATGTGTGATAACAGCTCAGTATGGATTTATTATGTTTGTGTTTGTGAAGGAATTCTTCCACCCCTGCATGAATGAAAGAGAGCAGACACATCCTTTAAGTTCCTTAAGGGGGCTTATGAAAAGATGGAGAGTGACTTTTTACATGGGCAGATAGTGGTAAGACAAGGGGGAACATCTCTGTATTTGGATTAGATATTTGGAAGAAATCCTTCCCTGGCAGGGTGGGCAGGCCCTGGCACAGGGTGCCCAGAGCAGCTGGGGCTGCCCCTGGATCCCTGGCAGGGTCCAAGGCCGGGCTGGATGGGGCTTGGAGCAGCCTGGGACAGTGGAAGGAGTCCCTGCCCATGGCAGGAGTGGCACTGGATGGGCTTTAAGGTCCTTTCCAACCCAAGCCATTCTTGGTTCTGTGATACACGCACACTTAAAGTGGCAGAAGAGGAATATGAGCTTAGGGCACGATAGGACCCCATCTTCTCTGGCTGTTTCTTCACTGTGACTTGGTAAGATGTGAAGGGCAGCACTCCTGGGCTGCAGTGTTTTTCCTTTGCTTGTTTAGCTTTTACTACAGGATAGAAGGTGTAACACTCATAGTTCTGAAGAATCATGGAATATGGAATCATTAAGGTTGGAAAAGACTCTAAGGTCAGCCAGTCTTCAGCCAAAACCCAACCTGGTCACTAAACCACATTGCAAAGTGCCATGTCTGCTCTTATTTTGAACAGCCCTGGGCTCCACCATGTCCCAGGGCTGCTCCAATACTTTGCCACTCTTTCAGTGATTTTTTTTTCCTAATATCCAGCCTGAACCTCCCATGGTAGAACTTGAAGGTGTTTCTTCTTGTCCCATCACTTTTTATGTGGGAGAAGAGATTGAGAGACCCTCTGGCTGCAGCCTCCTGTCAGTGAGCTGTGGAGAGTGTGAAGGGCCAGAGCTACTGCCTGAGAAAGGCAGATGTCTATAAATAAAGTGCATCAGATGTAGAACCCGATAAGGAGAGAGGAGAGTGTGCGAAGCGTGCTCTGTGAGCCAAATGAAAACATATGGCTTGAGCTTGGGTTGTGTGTGCTGCAATTAACATTGTAAAGGTTATCTGAATATTTTCCTCCCATAGCAAGAACTTAAATTATCCCTTTTATCCCAGAATTAGCAGAAACAAGAAAAATACAGACTCTTCAGGAGCTGGTTTGCAGCCCAGTCCCCTGGGAGAGGAAGGGAGAGGGTGAGACACCCCTGACATTCAGCAGAGGAATCCCAGTTATGCCTCCTCTTTGCCAAGTCCAAATCTGTCTCTTGTGAGAATGCTGCTAGATTGGTAACATTCAGCATCAAGGAATTTGTGCTCAGAGGGCACTGGCTCCCAAATGGAGGTGTCTGGGCTCTGATTTCTGGGGTCAAAGGGGAATGAAGAGCCTTTCTCTCCTCCACCAGCCCCTGATGCACAAAGAGAACTTTTCTTCTAAAGCCATTTCTGCTTCACATTTGCCCTAATCAAAGAAAAGGGACTCACATCCTTATTGGCCTGTGGAAGAAACCTCTGAGGCAGGTGCATGATTTCTCAAAGCAGTTGGGGTGGGATCACGGCTCCCTTTACAAGGAACTATGTGTTAGAATTTTTCTGGGCAACTTTGGCTCCTCAGCCTAGAGATCCCATAACATGCAAACATTAAGGGGCTGCTAACAGGATCAGGTCCATGTATAGAGTATATTCCCTACAGCTTCATGACAACCTGTGTTATAAACAAACCCAAAGAAGGTTTTCTACTTGTCCTAAGGCAACTCCAAAGCCTGTCCAGCCCCTGGCAGAGATCTCTGTGTGCCAGTGATTGACTCCTGGCTTTGTGCTCCCTGTGGCACCTTGCAGGGCTCAGAGCTGGCACATCTGCTGTGAGGCACCTTCGTTTAATGGGATGGGGCACTGTAGAACTGCTGTGAAATGAAGGAATCAAGACGTATTCTGTGACATTACAAATTAATTTCTCTTTGTAGGAACTGAGTAAATTGAAAGTAATGTTGTTTGAAGCTTCTCTAACTCAGTCTTACAACCTGCTGTTGAGGGATGCATTAAAGCAAATGCTATATCACAAAACCACAGGCAGTGTGGTATCTCAGCTGCTTCTGCCTGCCCTTGCATTTGTAAAGCTTCATTAGTATGTTTTTGCAGAAATAAGTGAGAAAGGGATCACAGAAGAGCTCAGGTGTTTCTCCTGGGCGCTGCTGTGTAGAGTGTTCACTGGCAGCCTGCCTCCTTGCAGTCAGGGCTGGCACAGCCTGACTTAGCAGGAAGCTGTCTGAAATCCCACTGCCCTCCTATTCCTGTGAGACCAGCAAGTGCTCAGGGCAAAGCTAATGTCCCTTTAGCATCTGCATTATTTGGCCTTTGCACATTGTATAGTTCCTAATGCCACACATCCTCAAATGTTCCTGGGAGCTGTGAAAGCCAGAAAGGGCTGCACTTCCAGCCCAAGCTACAGCCAGCTCAGTGGAGAGACCCTGGCACAGGGTGCCCAGAGCAGCTGGGGCTGCTCCTGGATCCCTGGCAGTGCCCCAGTCCAGGCTGGGCAGGGCTTGGAGCAGCCTGGGGCAGTGGGAGGTGTCCCTGCCATGGCAGGGGTGGCACTGGATGGGCTCTGAGGTGCCTTCCCACCCAAATCAGTCCATGATTCTGTGACATCCACCCTTCAGCTGCTGAGAACCAGCTGCACCTCAGTGTGAGGAAGGCATTGTTCCTCTGAGGCTGTGTAACTTGTGTTTGATCCCTAAACATGCCTTTCTGCTGGCACTCCCTGCTTCCAGGGGAGGAGCAGTACACACTGCTGGTATTTCTAGTATTTTTTCAGGTTGCCAGACAGTTGTCTGTTTGCACTTTACAATCCTGGAATTTGGGCCCAATTCCTCCAAGAAATCAGGAGTCAGGGGTGCAATTTCTTTTGCCCCTCTCAACCTTCCCAAATTCCCCAGCATCCCATCTCCCTACCTGTGCCCTCCCTCCCCTGTGGTTTCTCTCAGCACTTGGAGAGCCTTGATCATGAGAGGGGAATCCTGGATAGAGAGGGCAGTGGTCTGGTCAGGATCTTCTCCTGGGAAGAAGAACCTTTTGTCACAGGCGTGAATCTCCACACCCACACTCCAAAGGATTTTCCTCAAGACTTAGTGGCCTAGCATAACCTTTTGGATCATGATTCCGTTTTAAAGGAGTTCCAGGATAACCCTTTCCCCCTTCTTTCTTCCTTTCCTTCTTCCTTTCCTTCTTCCTTTCCTTCTTCCTTTCCTTCTTCCTTTCCTTCTTCCTTTCCTTCTTCCTTTCCTTCTTCCTTTCCTTCTTCCTTTCCTTCTTCCTTTCCTTCTTTTTCTCCAGTCATATCAAAAACCCCATTTGCTAAGCCATTTCCCATGCTTATTTCTCTTGTGGGACACCGTTCCTGATGTGGAAGGTGCTCCTCCTCCCTGCTCTTGCTCTGTGTTCGTGCACAATGCTGAAGAATGTGGTGCTGCAGGTGGGTAGGTGCTGGTGCTGGTCCAGGACCACCACAGCTCTCCAAACACAGATAAAAGGGCTGCCTAGTTTGCAGCATGTGCAGTCTAAGCAATGTGAGAGTCAGAAATACTCAGGAGACTGATACTCAGTGAGGGAAAAGGAGATGCTGCCTCAGAATGCCGAAGAAAAGCAACAGATACACATCACTAGACAAGGGTGGGTAGATATTTTCATGTGTAAGAGCAAAGTGGGAGGTGGTGAGAAGAGGAGCCTAGGGAGAGGAGACTGCTGCTCTGTAATACTGGGGGTGGTGGAGGCAGGAATGGCAGCAGAGCACAGTAACTGCCTCAGATGGAGCGATGGAGACAACGCTGAAAGCGTCACTGCCTCTGGAATATGTTCTGGGCTCAGAAGACAAGTTGCTAGGAAACTTTTATATTAAAAGGCATTCATCTTTAAACCCTGGGAACATAGTAATAGTTTCTCCTCTGTGCTAGGGAAGCTGTTTTAATGTCAGTCCTGACATTACTGAGACAAGTAATATGTGAGAGAGAGAAAAATACCTTGAATTATCTTGAGCAAAGATTAAAATCTAACATTATTTCTAGATAGCTTGGAGGGTTCAACTGAGGTTTAGTCATTCTGACTAGCAAGACACTGATGAAACATAGAATCATACAGCTGTAGAGTATCCCGAGCTGGAAGAGACCCCCAAGGATCATCCAGTCCTGCATTTTTTTCACTCTTTCTTTTTTGTTTGGGGCTGTTTTGTTGAGGTTTGTTTTTTTTTTCTCTCAGTTTTTCCTTCCTTTCCTCCCTGACTGGTGGTACTGCCATCCCAACAGTCCCAGGCAGATGTGATTAGCAGCCAGCAGTCTGAGATGCCTGGTGGCTGCAGTGGTGGTTTCATTCTTCCTGTTACCATCACACCAGTCCAGTCAGGGAACTGCACAGTACTTGTTACTTTTATTTCTCCAGTGTGCTCTCTCCCTCTGTGCTCTGGGCACACTAAAGCATATCTGGCTTATTTCCCATGTCGAATTCACAATTTAAAACATCTTATATGACATGGGATGGTCCCCTTAAAAATAAACAAAGGGTAAAATATCCGCCAAACCAATGCTGATAAGAGTACTATGAGTAGTTGTAGTGGAGTTTTATTATTACTCTCACTATGGGACCTGTCCCAGGGTGTTGGCACCTTTCCCATAGTATGTTCAGCCTCTATCTTTGCTCTGGGGGAGCACTGCAATTTTGAATGATTCACTGAGAGGGAGAACACCCTGCTAAGTTTGACATTAAACATGTTAAGGGATTCTAAAAGTAACATCCTTGGAGCTCTGTGCAGTGAAGGTTGTTGGGCGTTTTTTTTCTGGATGAAAATGATGGCCTTTATCACACCAGCTGATAGACCTGGAAAAAGCAGGCATGTTTTTGAACTCAACCCAATTCTAACTTGAGACTTGTGTAATGACACCAGAGTGGAATTGGCAACCAGCTGTTCTGCATGAAAAACATTTACTACATGTTTGTCAAAATTACCTGCAACATGCAGGTGTTCTTAATATGTGGTTTTGAACTGAGAAGATCACTGAAATACTTGGCAGTAGAGCGAAGTAGACAAATATGCACTCTATTAACAAGGAACTTGTTATTTCTGTTCATATTTATTTGTAATATTTATCTAATGGTCTACATTTTAAAGGACATGATGTGTCTACAGCTCAAAATACAGATACACATGGAGTTGGACTTTGTGATCCTTATGGCTCCCTTTTAGCTCAGGATATTCCATGATTCCATGGTAGCCCGTGGGATGGATGAGTAGATCTGTACTTCAGGATCACAAGATGAATAGTGGATAATAATTATATTGCAGGGAATCTCTCCCTCAATGCTCTACTCACCTACCATGTACAAGTTAGAGAACATAGGAAGCTGCAGACTGAATTATGGCAGCATAAAGAGACATCAGTTCCTCCGAAACCATCGAATGCTTTAACATTATGGCAACACCTTCTCTCTTATGCCACTTGGTGGAGCTTAGTGATTTTGGCTCTCACATACATAATTTTGTAAACTTACTCTTCAGTTGCACAACCAGTTGTCACTGTGTCTTGAAAAATGGACCAAATCCCTGCCCAGAAAGTAAACTATGAATTCTAATGAGCAAGGTGCTGGTGCCCAGCTGCTAATGACTTTGGTAATCATCTCTTCTTCTCAAAAGCAATAAAATATATAGTGTGCTAATTTCAAGGAAAAAGTTAAAATATGGGCTTAGGACCTTTGAATGTATGACATATAGAATGAGAGATGGGTAGAATTATGGCGTGTTTGGTTAATTTTTCCGATTAAAAATCATGTTTTAATTTCCCTTGCTGAGTTTTGGGATGTATCTGGGTAGGAGACCTCCCATTCTTTTGAGTGCATGTTTTTACTCAACAAGCACACAAATCAACTAGAAAATTATGATACATGCTGATCCTGCCTTTATTTTAATCAATGGCCAGTCAGTGCAATTAAACCAGAATTGGGACCTTAGCTCAGACATCGATCTTGTGTTTAGAGCCTACCTGGAAATTCAGGACATTACACCAATTTCACTCTGTTGTCATCTAAACTATCTGCTGTTAAATATAATTAGTTGCTCTGCAAATCTTATGGAGTTTTAGTTTTGTATTTTTGTCCAACACTTATTCTAAGTTATCAGACAAATTCTACTGACCAATGAATGATATCTGATGTTTTGAAAACACTGAACTTTAACATCTGAACCTGAACTCCAGACCTTGGGGTTGGTACCCAAAGTGAGATATGTTGCTTTTATTTTTGGAGGTATGTTGTAACTGAGAGGTCTCAAAGGCTCTTCCTAAACCCTTCTCATGCAGGATGCCAACTGTCTTGGCAGAGTCCCGAGATCAAGGGTTCATGCGCAGCCTTCTGCTGTTGTCAGGAAGAAGGAAAAAGAACAAAGGACTCAGTCCTGGAATCTATTGTCTGTGGTCTGAGGTAGGATCTTCAATGGATTTTCTGACTTCCTCTTGGGAACTGGAAACAGTGATTGCAGCTTCTTTATACCGTGGTATTTCTCAATTTCTGTGTTGTGTTGGACTGACAGATGAGAAGGAAATTTTGACATAGCAATGTGCCATACTTACTCATCGAATACTGAAAACTGGCAATATATCAATGCTCTTCTGGAGTATTATTCTACAAGGCATAAGAGTAGGAGTGAAATTCTATTAGGACCTCTAAAAACAATTCAGAGGTAGCTGTGACTCTGCAGCATACGCACCAGTGGCTCTCCACTAATTCTTATTACAAGAAAAAAACTCACACATGTAATTCTGCCCAAAAGGGTGATGCAGCTTAAATCGAGGTAGCCTGGAGAAAATGAGGCTCATGGGGAGGCCTTTTCACTCTCAGTACCTCCCCAACAGGAGGGTGTAGCCAGATGGGGGTTTCTTTTCTCCCAACTAACAAGTGACAGGATAAGAGGAAACTGCCTCAAGTTGCCCTGGGGGAGATTTAGATTGGGTAATAGGGAAAATTTCTTCGCTGAAAGAATTGTCCAGCTCTGGCACAGGCTGCCCAGGGTGATGGCAGAGTCACCATCCCTAAAGTGATTTAACAGATGTGTAGATGTGACACTTGGGTTACTGGTGATTGAGGTGGTACTGGGTTAATGGTTGGACTTGATGACCCTAGAGGGCTTTCCCAACTTCACTGAATCTATGGCTCTTTCAGATGTTTGCAGGGGATCCAGCAGAGAGAAGAGCAACATTATAGTAAGCAACTGCATATGACTGCAGGAGATGACACAAGGCCACCTCTCCCACGTAGCCCACACTCCATGTCTGAGCACTGAGTCCATGGATGGACCTATTTATCCCAAATGTACTGCCTGCTTTCCAGCAGAGCAGTCAGCACTGCCTGAAAGGCCTGGTCATATATCTCTGATATCATGTATCTCGGTCACCTTGGGACTACGAAAGATTCCTTGTCCTTGTTGTGACCCCTAAACAGGCTTGGAGCTCTGTGTGTCCATGTGGTGACTCCCCTCAGGAAGCCAGTGGTGATTGCTGCTTACTTAAAATGAAGTGTCAGTCTGCTAAACAGGAGGCTTCTCATGAGGAGGGTGGAGGACAAAGGCTCTTTGGAGCACAGGCGTTGACTCCACGGGTCTTTCTTTGCCATCTGTGTGTGACACAGTTTCTGTATTCCTTAAGTGGTTAACCTTTGTAAATATTGTTTTAACTTCTGGTTAATGCCATGGTGGAGGTACTTGTGACTTTTGGGTGTTCCTCACAGTGGTGTGTCCAGAGCCACCAGAACCAGTTGGGCACACGGGTGCAATCCTCACAGCAGAGCACAGCACCTGTTCAGACTCGTTTGTGACATTGAGCCTGTCACTAAATGCACATTGCATGAAGGGAGGATTTTGTGCTGAGGTTTTGTGCTCTCACCATTTCTTCAGTTCATGGAAAAGCCAGCATCAAAGAGCTCAGTATAACGAGCAGTGTTGCATGGAGACCAGATCAGCAGATGTTCTTATTGAAGTTAGAAGAACTTATGCCCCAGCTTTTATGTTAAGAGGAATAATGGCGCTGCCATTATGTCTTAAATCTGCATATTTTGTTACACAATGTGTTCGATTTTGTTACACAATGTATTCTTTGATAATATATAGCATCGTGCTAAAAATAAAAAGTAAAAGGTATTCGCTTGCTCAACTTAAATATTTAACATTTTGGAAAGTCCTAACTGTGCTATTAAGTGTCACATTCAACTCCTTGATTTGGTCTATTTTGCTCTGTTCCTTTTTTTTTTGATCTAATTCTTACATTGTTCTTTCCATCTATTTTGCTTTCATTATAAAGGTACCTGAGGGATCATAGCGGGAAATGGCACAAGAGGTGAAAGAGGTTTTCAAAAAACCCAGTCTACTCTTTGAACTCCTGCAATCCCTGTGGCCACACAGGAGCATTTGGAAATTAATTGGGTCATTCATTTGGGCTTATGGCAGGCTGAAAGCCATTGTTTTCTGGCAAAGAAAAGCAGATAAATAATTAAGTACAAACTTTGGAATTACACAGTAATTTTAAAACAACTATTCATCATTGGTCAGATTTGGTGTGGGAAAGATGACAGGCTGCCTGTCTGAAAAATAAACCTCACCTACGTAGAGTGGCGTGGAGAGATAATGCTCAATGTAAATCAGGGAATTGTAAAATAACTGTGTTTTTTGCTGACTAAGCTGCCCTTCAGGGAGGCCTGAACACAATTCCCTGGGCACAGCTGGCTCCTGGGCTGGGGAGCAGCAATCACACCTCATAAATCCATGCAGCAATGAAGATACTGCCCATTAACTTCTGTGCAACACCATTAAGCTTGTTTATTTAAGGAACCTGAGAGGTAATGTGGTGGCATATTATTATGCCTATTAAAATCTGTAGGAATTAAAAACATGGAACATTTTTTTCTGCCTAAGCTTGTCATGCGTGTTAGAATGATGTGTTGTACCAGTGTCACACTGCAGGGCAAAGAAAGAAAAATGGAGCCCAGCCCCTCCTGAGGAGGGTGGCACACACCTTCCCACTGCTCACTCCCTGCCCTTGCCTGGCTCCCTGACCTGCAAGGAGAGTTTGCCAACAGCATCCATCATTCTGACATAAAGAGATGCTTGTTTACGCCTTTGTGATTAGTTTGTATTAACTCAGTGACTGAGTATCAGAGAATCAGAGTCATTAGGGTTGGAAAAGACCTTTAACATCAAGTCCAACCATTAATTTGAGATGAACTGATACTTAGGAAGAGGTTCTTCACTATACAGGGTGGGAGGCCCTGGCACAAGTTTCCCGAGAAGCTGTGGCTGCTCCTGGATCCCTGGCAGTGTCCAAGGTCAGACTGGATGGGGCTTGGAGCAGCCTGGGACAGTGGGAGGTGTCCTTGCACATGGCAGGGGTGGAATGAGATGACCTTGAATCCTTCTAGGATTCTAGGACTATATGATACTTGGACCACTGTATCTGTAGTCTCTATAAACAAATTATTAGAACAGAACACAGATGACCTAACGGAGAATATATTGTGAAGCTGGGTTTTTAAGTGGTCATTATTGTTCTTTCAAAGAAAAAACAGTTGCTACATAACACTACAGTAGGGCCCATAGCATATGTGCAGGTATAAGAGCATACCCTGGGTGCAACTGAAAGCAGATCTCAATAAGTGTTTGACCTATTTCAATCCAGTCATAAATTATTTTAAAAACTGAGTTAATAGAAAACTGGAGGCAGTACAGAGGTTTCCATGGTCTCCTGCAAGCATTTATTTTAAACAAATAAAAAATTTCTCAGTATCTGAGAACCTGAAAGTCAAGCTGGTTGAACAGGACTGAACTTCCTCGCTCGAAAGTAACAAACATGGAAGGAAAATAAGGGCTGTTATTAAGTGAAAATGGTTCTTTTTCTCCCTTTTAAAACGAACACTAGCTATTAATTGGGACAAGCTGTCCTGCTCTGTGTCAGTGAGTGACTGACTGTTCCTGCCAGAAGTGAGGCGAGTCAAGACAGACCTGTAGTAATCTGCTTGTCAAGTGGAAATGCCCATCTGTGCTCTGGGGTGACATGTGTCTCACTCAGCACCGTGCATGGAGAGAGAACTTCACCCACGGGATGAGCATCTTGGCTTTCACTCCTGCAAGGAGCAGTTCTCCAACTCAAAGGCTTGATTAAGGTCACAATCTGAGGTAGCACCTTCACTGCCTGTTAGTTGAAATGTGTTATAATTTCCAATGCCATCTGCATGCAAGTCAGCTCCGAAAGGTGAAGCTGCTTCTAGCTTGCTCTGATGATGGTTGATGATCCAACATTCAGGAAAACTGCAACTGTTCATCTTTCTCCATGCCCTTTGGTAGCACAGCACACTGATGTAGTAAGCTGTGTGGGTAGAACAACATCCTTGTGTCTGTGCCTCTGCTGGCTTGCACAGGCTGAAACAGGTGAGCAGGAAAATCAATAACAGGCTTCTGTCTTGGGTAAACTGAGGAAAGTAGAGGCAACCCCATAAAACAGCTCATGACAGGATGGAGAAGGTTGGAGGGGACCAAGTGGGTCACCTGGTGCTCCTGCTCAAACAGAGTCATTCTAGAGCACAGGATTGTGTCCACAGACAGCTCTGGAGTATCCCCAGGGAGGGACACTCTGCACCCTGTCTGTGCAGCCTGTTCCAGTGTGAGGTCCCCTGCCCAGGTGGGACGTTCTCCCTTATGGAAAGGTAGCTTGTAGGTGACTGTTCCCAGGACTGGGAGCTTTGGGTAGATGGCAGAAACAAAGAGGGAGCCAGTCTGTACTTTGGGTGTCATGGCAGTCCACTCCATGTGCCTGCTGAGCATTCCTCACCCATCAGGCATGAGCCTGGGACAGGGGACTGCCTTGGGATTGCTTGAGCGCCGGGCACAGCAGAGCTGGGCACTGGATCCCTCCGTGGCTGTGTGTCCATTGCGGTCATTGACACACGGGAAGGCTGGAATGACAGCTCCTGATGGCTGAGGAAAAGTTCTCTGTCTACTGGGTGGCATCCCTCTGCTGGGATGGGCCATTGTTTGCTGCCATGGAGCGCTGGATCAGACTGGGGCGAGCCCCAGAGCCGCCCACGCTGTGTCATGTGTCACTCTGCAGCTGTGGCACTGCCCCAGTGGGGTGCGGAGCCCGGCCCCACCGTGCCCCATGCTGTCACACCCCTGCCCAGCTCACTCACCTGGGCACGTAGAGCAGGCACAGGGCAGCAGGGAAAAGGTCAAAGAGCTATCTGGGAAGAAGCATTTTCTTTCCATTTTAGAATATTAAAGATCATCATGTAACAGACTCAGAGCACTTGATAGTGGATCGGGATTAAGTTTGTGACATGCAAATTGTTGCTAAGTTTTCAGTAGACATATGGACACAGGAAGAGCCCTGGGCACCATGTGGCTGGCACTGAAGAGCACAAAAACTCAGCTGTGAGAACAGGTCTTGTTTTCATCTGTGGAGCCCTGGGAAGGGGTCAGGGGACACTGGTGCAGCATGGCAGTGCTCATGTATCTTCCTGAGGCAGGGGTGGGATGTTCCCTACACCTGAGGGTGTACAGATTCCCTCTTTCTTCAGGCAAGGCCTGGCAGACAGGGAAATCCAGTCTCCTTTCCCCCCACATATTTTTCTTGATTGTGAGTTTTGGGGTTGATATTTGGTCAGCTCTAGAATATTCCCATTTTATCCTGTTCACCTGCAAAGTGAAATGCTGCCAGCTACATTTAGCCCTCTCATTACTCTGAAACTTATTCTTTCTCTACATGGTGGTGGGAATTACTGTTGCTCTGAAGAGAGTTTTAGGTCAATTTATGTAATAAGTAGGAGAAGGTGTCAGAGCTCTTCCCCTTCCCTTCTTTTCTCCTGGTAACTGCAGACTGCTCTCTGTGTACCAAATCTCCATGTGCAGAGAGGTGCAGAGCCCAGCACACAGGACTAATATTCGGGAATTCGGGTTTCTATACAGCACACAAATCCATGTTTCATGCCACAATTGCAAGTCCTAGAAATATCACTGTTATTTGAACACTTCAAAATGCGAACCACTGAAAGATCAAATGCATCCATGAGGCTGAATTATTAGTGAAGTGTGATTTGTAAAAATAAAACACCAGTGATTCTATTCACAATAACTACCCAGTTTCTTATTTTAAAGGTTTTTTTTTAATCATTCTTAACTGAAAATTAATTAATTAATTAAAAGAAAAACTAATTATGGTTGCCTGACAGTCAACTTCCTTTCCCTCAGAAATCTCAGGGAATAATTACTTACTAAACCTTCTCTTTTTATTTTTCTTTATTTATTTAAATTTTAATTACAAAAACATATGGTATGTTTGTATGAACCTAACACTTGAGAAAGCAGCTTGGCATAGTGGCAACCAGAGTCCTTCTGTGAATTTACAGAGCAGAAATGTCACAGCTGTTACAGGGCACAGCCTTTGGCAAAGCCAGTGTCCTATGTCTCTGACCTCACCTAAGGATAGATTACAGAAGTTTGGGTTGGAAGAAATCTTAAAGCCCATCTCATTCCTAACCCTGCAATGGGCAGGGACACCTTCCACTATCCCAGGGTGCTCCAAGCCCCATCCAAACTGGCCTTGGACATTTTCAGGGATGGGGCAGCCACAGCTTCTCTTGGAAACCTCTTCCAGAACTTTCCCACCCTCACAGCCAATAATTCCTTCCCCATATCCCATTTAACCCTGCCCTCTAGCAGTGGCCCTCAAGGCTGTTGCCCAAAGTCCCTCTCCAGTTCTCCCGGAGCCCTTCTTCTCCAGGTGAACACCCCCAGCTCTTCCAGCCTGTCTCCAGAGCAGATGGTCTCCAGCCCTCCAATTATTCTTGTGGCCTCCACTGTACCAGCTCCAACTGGTCTTGTGCTGAGGCCCCCAGAACTCGAGGCAGTGCTCCAGGTGGGTTCTTTGAAGCACAGATGGGTGTTGAGACCAAAGTTTCCCTCTATCTAGGCTAATTTGAAGTGTTGAATGTGAATGATGGGGTCAATATCCATAGAGCGATTATGGAACTGCATGGAATAAAGAAAAAAATACAAAAAAGATAACCCAAGGTCACGAGGCTGGTCATGTGTTGTGACCTGCCACGCAGTACATTGGTGGGCTGTGTGGTGTTTGCAGCGAGTCGGTCCCTGGTCACATTTTGCATTTGAGGAATGCTGAAAGATGCTGTGTGCAAAGAGTATCCAGTTCCCTTCAAGTCATCTTCCCTTTGCTTGCAGGCGTGATAATCGGCTGCTTGGCACAGCCACCTCCTGGATCCAGAAAACAGAGGGAGTGGAGGCCCGCGCCCTGCACCCATCCCACACCGGCGCGGGTGCTGAGCCCTCGGGGAGATGCTCGGGGGGAGATGTCTGGGAGCGATGCACTCGGGGGACGCTCTGGGAGGGATGCTGTAGAGGGCAGGCTCTCGGTGGATGCTCTCGGCGGGATGCTTGGGAGGTGATACACTCGGGGTATGCCTGCCGGGAGGATGCCATGGGAGGACGCTCTCTGGGGATGCTCTCGGGCCCGTGGGGGCACCTGCCAAGGGGCGGAAGTTGCCGGACGCGGGGCGAGGCAACCCTCCCATTGTCTGCGGCGGGGCCGGGCGGGGCGGGGGAAACGGGCGCCGAGGTCGAGGGGCGGCCGCCCACCCTTGCAGCCTCATTGGCGGCCGCCGAGCGCCGGTGCCCTAAACGGGCGCTGCCCGGGAGCGCTGCCATTGACAAAAAAAAGCGGCGGCGGACGGGGGTGCGGCGGGGCTGCCGCAGGGTGCCCGCGGGCAGGGGCGCGGAGCCGCCGGGCGCGGAGCGGGAGGCGCGGCAGGGCCGGCGCTGCGGCGGGGGCGGGCTGCGGCGCAGGGGCGGGCCGAGCCGAGCCGAGCCGCGGAGCCCCGCACCGGCAACGGCTCCCCCGGCCCCGCCGCGCACCCGGGCAGGCGCACGCTCGGCGGAGCCGCCCCTCCTCCGCCGCCCGCCTTCCTCCGCGCATGGCGCTGAGCGCGGCAGCCCCCGGCTCCGCACGTAAGTAACGGCCCCGCCGCGCCTTTGTGCGCGGGCCCGCCGCAGGTGAGGGGCTGCACTGGTCGTCTGGCGCTGTCGGCCGCGCCCCTGCCGGGCACCGGGGACAGGGGGGAGCCCGGTCAGAGCGGCCGCGGCCCGGCCCGGGGGCCCGGCTCGTCGGAGCCCCGGGGCCGGGGGAGGTGCCCGGGGGCCGGGCCGGGCCGTGGCGGCGCCTCAGGGCTGCGCTCTGCCCCGCGCAGGTGGCGGCGCGGGCGCGGCTCGCGGTGACTCCCCCGGGCCGGGGCGGCGGCGGGCGCTGAGCCCTCGGCCCGGATGGAAATTGGGGGTGATGCTAGAGCGGCACCTCGGCGGGGCGGCAGAGGCGGCGGCCGTGGCGGGGTTCCAGCGGCTGCCGAGCCCGGCGCTCCCCCGGCCGCGGAGACCGGCGTGAACATGGATGGGCCCGGCGGCGGGGGGAGCGGGGCGGCCGCAGACACGGACGCTGCTGCAGCGCCGGCAGCCCCCGGGGCCCCCGCCCCGCCGCCCCGTGGCCCCGGCTCCAGGGACCCCAAGCTGGTCCATCAGCGCTTCCTGCGGAGGAGCGTGGTGGACTCGGACCAGGAGGAGCCTGCCTTCGACCTGCCCGAGGCGGAGCACCAGCGGAGAATCATCCTGCTCCCCAAAACCAGGAGGATAATCGCGGAGCGGGCGAAGGCGGGGCAGGGGGCGGCGGAGGCGGCGGGCCGGGAGGCCGAGTCCTCCGGGGAGCCGCGGACAACGCCGGCCGCGGGCAGCACCGCGGGCGCCGAGGAGCAGAAGGAGCCAGGCAAAGATGCGGAGCGAAGAGAGGCGCAGGATGCTGCCAAGGACCAGGGCAAGGCTAAGAAAGAGGAGCCCGAGGAGGAGGCTGATATGAAAGCGGTTGCCACCTCGCCGGATGGCAGGTTCCTAAAGTTTGATATTGAACTCGGGCGGGGATCCTTCAAAACGGTCTACAAGGGTCTGGACACGGAGACGTGGGTGGAAGTCGCATGGTGTGAACTGCAGGTAAGCCTAGCTGATGCTCCTGTGCTTTTTTTTTTCTGCCTTATAAGCCGGCAACTAAAGGCACCGTGCTGGTGTCATTCAGAGCAGCTCAGCCCTGAGCAGCCTTTATGGTCACCATCGCTTAGAATCCAGTGTCTAACTATAGCGCAATATCCCCATTGGCTCCGGATCCACCACCTTATGTACACTCCTCCCACGCTTAACCCCTTTGGCCCGGCGCCGCTGCCGCCGCGGGGGCCGCGCAGGACCCGCCTGGTGCAGCGAAGGTCACGCGTGGCTCCCGCGGCGTGGGAAAGGGCGGAGCGGGGATGCTCGGCCCGGCCCCAGCCCCTTCTCGGGGCAGCAGCTCTCGGTTAAAATGACATCGACAGTCAGTGATTTGAGTGTGTTTACAGGGGGAAATTTCCTTTTGTGTTATGGCTTCATAAAGGCTGAGAAGCCGCTCCCCCCCCGACTTCCCTCTCCCCTGCTATGAAATTGTCACTGTCTTGGTGAATCAAACCTCCTAATGCTCCCCGGTGCTTGCCCTTTTTTAGGTACAACGTTTGCAGTGCTTTGGTTAGGTCAAAGACTTATCTGTCCAAATACCTTTGAAAAGGTGGATTTTTACATTAAAGTTCTAGATCTTCAGAATGAAGTAGTATAATCCAATAATATCTAAAGAGAACGAAGGTTTGTTTAGATGCTGTCCTTTGCCGTTACCCTGTTCTTGGTGGATTTTGTAGACTTAGGTAAAAATCACATGCTTTTTTTTTTCTTATAGTGCCTGTTATTGGCATCCATTGGAATGAAGAGAAAAACCTAATACAGAATTAATATTGTTTTATTTTCAGCCTGAGTTACTCTGTAACTTAGGTAAAAGGAGCTTTAACTCTTCATTATAATTTGGGATCTTTAAACTTCCATTGGATGGCTGAGCTTTATGGCCTACAAGAGCATTTGAAACGGATATGGAATAACGTGTTATTGTAGGTCTGAGCCCTTGCTTGTTTATGTTTTAATGTTGCCCAATCTGTTTGTAAATTACTTCTGGCTGCCTGGGATAGCTGGGGCTGGATGTACAGCCACATCTTTATTCTCTGATGATTTCATTACACAACATAATCATAATTTACTGCAGCAGTGCTCTCTTAATAAGAATTATGGGGAACACTTCTCAGTCTTCATAGTCCTGCATTCCCCAGCTTTTATCAGACGGGGATGCAGAATGGGAGACACAGCAGTCAGGCAAGGTATGGAGGGCTGGTGGTGAGGGGCTGAACCCCTCTCTCCTCCAGCCCGGGGGTCCTGGTGGGTTTGTGGGGAAAGGGAGGGTCTGGCGGATTGTTAAGGGGATTTAAAAGAGAGCTGCTGGAGGAAAGCCTGGGGGGAGGCCTGGGCTTTTGTCTGGCTTTGCTGGGAACTGAATCCGGAGTGTGCAAGGCTTTTGCTTCAGCAGCCTGAAATGCACGAGGGATGGTGGCTGGGGTGCTGCTGGAGGGCAGCTTGGAAGAGGCTGATGCCGCTCCTGTCAGTCCATGCGGCCCAGGCCAGCCCCATCACTGCAGAGCCATAGCACAGACCCAGAATTCAGCATGATGCCAGGTTTTCGCAGAGTGCTCTAGCAGGGGGATTGGCAGAAATGGATTTTCCACGTATTTTCTGTAATGAAGCAGCTTTAACGACCAAAGCCTGCCAAATGTATTGGTGAACACTGCTTGGAAGTGCTAGTCTGGATCATGTACACCTAAGGAAGAGACTGGGGAGGGAAAACTGCAGCGTGAAAGCTTTCTTACCTGGTGAATGGCCTTCATATTCTTAATTACACTTGTTTAGGAATTCTTGTGCCGACTGCGTGTGAAGACATCTGTGTAATGCTCACATTCCCAGTAGTTTTCGCTATATGTGCTTCGGCCCAAATTAGATCTTGCTGCTAGATATTTTCAATTTGATACAGGATTTGCTTTAGGCTTCTAATTGTGGAAAGAAAACTATTGTTTGGCTGCTTTAGAGAAATTGGTGTGAATCCCTTGGAGGCAGGGGCTGCTGGGTCTCCTTAAACTCGACTGTGTGCAGTTTTGAGTGATGCCGAAGGTAATGTGAGATGGTATGTGAATTTGGAAGCCAATACTTGAGTCTGGATTGGGAAAGCCTCATTGAATGACAAAAGCCTTTAACGACTACAGGATTAAAGCCTGTGCTTCTGGACTGGATTTGCGTGGAGGAGGCAATAGGAGAAGGTGTGAATGGCTGTGTCCTCTCTTTGACTTGTATAATACTCTCGGTTCAGCTGGGGAATTTTAGGGAAAACATTCGGAGGCTGCTGTCAAGTAAATCACTTTATTCATGGCTGTTGGGGAGCTTTGTCTTTATTTTTTTATTATTATTATTATTTTAAATTTTTTATTGTGAGCTGTGTCAGTTAGATCCACCCTGATTTGTGGTGTTTCTCTGCACAAATTCGAAGTTCCCTATAGGTAGCAGGAGACTGAGTGGAAGCCATCATATCACCATGCTGTTGTAGACAAAATGCCTTCCTCTGCAGCCTCACACCATCAGAACCCAGGCCAGAGCCTTTTTGTGGAAAAATTGCTGCAACCGGTAGTATTTTGTTTTGTGAAGATACACTTGTGCTTGTTCCGCTCGGAGCGGGGAAATTAAAGCGGACGGCGCTGAGGTTCCATGCAGGCATTGATTCTGTCCTAGCTCAGCGGTTTTTTGGCCGACTTGTGCTGTTGCCTGTGTGTCTTTGTCTGTCTGTACAAAGGCCTCACGAGCCATTCTTGTTCAGTGGCTTTATTTCATTGAAAAGATGGCTTTAGGGTTCAGAACTGAAGTCATAGCTCTGATTAGGGCGGGACCCAAGCGGTAACCAAATGATCTGGGCTTTAGACCTGTTTGAAGAGGTGAAAGCTGTAGTTGAAGTCTAGCTAGAAAATAAGGCTATTGTTCCTTCATGAAGCTGAAGTGCTAGAGCAGGATTAGTGTGCCCTTGCAGTTTTGAAAGGGTTTGCGTTCCAAGGTTTTTAGAAGCTATAATTAATATTAATTGATGGTGTACAATCGCTGTGTGGTGAGGCTTTGGCATAACAGTATTACAGTGTTGCATTCCTGAGTAAAGTGTTGGGTCATGAATTTGCCACTCCCCTGCTTGCAAGCCAAATACTCTGTTTAGTGAGGTGAATAGTTTCAAAAATCCCATCATGTTTCCCTTTGGGAATATATAGGGACTCTGTAAAGAGTCAGACCTGGTATTGTGAAATGCAGAGGCCTCATTTTACTTTATGGTTCTTGCTTGGACCATTGTATTTAATTTTAATTTTTTCTGTTGAGAATGGGGAAAGGTTGGGCTGTCTTATTCTGCTGTTGCAGAAAGGTGTGAGGTGCCTGGTGATCATGACAGTCTTATGCCCCTGTTTCAAAATTCCAGTTTTTTTTTTCCTGAAAAGGGTAGTAACTCCAGGATTTCAAGTAGTGTGGTAGTTTGGCTTTTGTTAGTGTCCTTGCCGGCTGGCAGCATTCATCCAGATGTCAAAACAGTAGCAGGTTACTATCTATGCTGGTAATTGATTGGCCAGACAAACTTTGTAGTGTAAATGAACAGAATAATTTAGAAAATCTGGGAGAAGAAAAGAGACAGAGACTGTACCTGAAAGCTTGAGTCTGGTATTGCTGTCTGCTCACACTAAGTGAACTTCAAGACCAATTTTGTCTATTTCCAGTTAATTCTTGTGAATGCAATTTCTGTTTAAATTGAAACAATTGGATTAGCTGTGTTCTACAGTGTCAGTATGAAAATGTGTGCCTGTATCACTGGTGTTTGTTAGCAGAGCTGTTGCCCTGGCATGGAGAAGCAGGGCAGGGATATGGTAGTGAACTATTAATAGACTGCTTCTCAAATTCAGTAAATGAAATAGAGCTGGGTCAGGCTTCACATTCTGCTTGTGAATCACACAAGACTCCTTTCTTTTGCTTTGAGCACATTGTGCCTCAAGGTTGGTTGTGTGTCCTTAATTCTGGTGAAACTCTTCATGCTAAATGTGTGGGTCCAGCTGCCATAATAAGAAACTACTTCAAATCAGAGCCGGGTGTAAAGGATATTTCTGGTCCCTTTGGTCATCTCATATCCATAGCTGATGGGGGGTGGAAAAAGTTGATGTTGCAAACCCGTCGCTGTGGTGATCCTTGCAATTGATATGCTGTCTGACATGAGTGAAGTTTACACTGGTGGTGTTTTGTGGCTAGGGGGTAACAGAGGTTTATGAGTTTGGAGGCAATGGTAATGATGCGCTGTAAGATGCTGGCTACTGGAGTTAATGCATTTTGGTAGTCCAAAGGATTAGAGATGCTGCAGAGGTTTGATAGAGTGTCTCCTGGAAGGTAGGACTGCAAGGGCTGGGTGTGAAAGCATTGCTGAAGAGGGGGACTGCTGCCTCAGGAGCCCACTGCAGTGGTGTGTGTGGGCTCAGTGAGAATGGAGAAGTTTGGTTTTTAGGTTTGCCATGATGTGGCTGTTGACGACCAGCAGCAGGACACTTACCTGTGTGTGTGCATTAAACTCTGGACTGGGTTTGCTGGGCAGAAGACGTAAATATGAGCTAGGGGCTGATGCGTGATGCCTGGGCAGACCGTAGGCGCCAGGCAAGGGCAGCCAAAGGTGTGTCACACAAGATGTGTGACACTTGGCACTCCTGCTGGAAGAGACGACTTCGTGTCCCTGCAACAGGAGGGGCTTGCAGATAGCAGCTGGAGAATATGCAGAAGGGTCATGTGGAAGCAGAGCTGGTTTGCTTCATGTTTAAGTGTGTGTGTGTGTATGTGTATATATATATATATATGAAGTTATGTTTGGAAATGTATCTTTTCCCTCAAGTGACACTTATGGACAGTGTGGGTATGCTATCCCAGTGTTGATTTTGATGTGCCTGAAACTGAGGTTGGCCAAGAAGGGCAGCAGAGGATTTTCTTTGTGGTGTTGATAAGTCAAGTGGAAGCAACCTTCAGTCCAGTACCTTGCTGTTCCTGTGTAGCTCTGAAGGGAGGGAGCAGCTCCCTGATCATGCTGCCCTCCTGCCTCCTGGGAAGCAGAGGCCAGCCATCCTGCAGGAGGGGTCACAGCCGCCTTCTCCAGCACTGCCTGGCTGCAGCTGCTTCTGCCTGGGCTCCGCACCAGTACAAGAGTACTTGTACATTCTTCTAAACCCAGTTTCTACATAAACCACAAAATAGAGCCCCTTTTATGTGTGACTGTCCCTTGCTCTGCAATGGACTGATCTTCAAACCATAAGCAACTTCCTCTATCCCTGATTAAAATTTCATCATCCTCCAAAGGAATCAGGTCCATATCTCATTCTGGCATTATGCTTATCCCAAACAGTGTGCTTGTTGGGAATTTTGTCTATTCAGACTTGCTACGTAGCTTCTGAGAGATTCTTTTCCCATGCAAATGCCCATGTCCTGTAAAAGACACTGGGGGTTTGGGACACAGAGTGGATCACAAGTCCTGCTGCCATCACCTGTGTTGTGAGACATGTCACTGAACGCCTCTAAGCCTTAGGAAGCATCTTATTTCCCAGCTGGTTGTTTGTAACAATTGGTGAACCTGGACTGAGTTTCAAAACAGATGGTAAAAAATGTGCACTGAAAACTTTCTGGAGTGACTCTGACGTGGTGTTCAGATAGTGGGGGGGTGGTGATGTCTCCTCACAATCCCTTAAAGAAATATAAGTAATATACCTGTACTCATCTTGAATTGTATTTTATGGGAGATGCTCCATCTTGGTCTTGAATGGTCTTACCTGTGCTTTCAGTTCATCATAATCCCCAAAATGCTTTTTAAAAAGATGATACCCACTGGAAAATGATTTTACTGTATAGGGTTAGTACACTATACAGCTGTGTGACACAGTGGTTAAATGTGCAGTGGGAGTAATGGGCAAAATGAAAGCCCATGTTCTGGGAATGTCTATCTTGTTTAAACTGTCAAGGAAGGAGGGACTGTAGACCTAATACCATCTATTCTTCAGTTTGCTGCAGAGGGCTATAAACCACTTATTCATGAACTCTGAGGAAAACCAAGGGGAGAAAGCAGGGCCAAGTAACACTGCGGGGAATTCTAACTTGGCCATGTTATGTGAATTCAATCTGATCTTCATTCTTGACCTTCTTAAAGGAAAATTAAATGTTCTTAAATGGTATTTGATCCTGTGATGTATCTCAGCACCACCTTACTAAAGTTAATTTGAGTTTTAGATATTGGTTAGATTAATATTTTTTGTAAAAAAAAAAAAAAAGAAAACCTAAAAGGAGATGAGCATTTTGTTTTGTTACACACCAGTCCTGTTTTGGAATGCTTTTGTGTGAGGAGAGGCTGTACAGTAGCTAGTTGCCAAAGCTATTAATGAATATCTTTTTCAGATTCTGGAAGTCCTGATATAGTTAATCTCTCTCTATTTTAAAGGCCTTTTGTTTCCTCAAAATTCAGAGAATTTGAATGTAAACCTGTATGGATGATGGCTGCCTTATTGTTTGTTTGGGGATTTTTTGGTTTATTTATGTATTTATGGTGTTTTGGAGAACTGTCAAGTATTTTCCATTAACTTTTTTGCAAAGCACGAGCCTCTAAACTGTGGTTCAGAACTGAGCATGGCAATGTTATGTTTTGTATTCCTGAATGAACGGGGCTTGTCCAAAGGCAGTGTCAGTGCATCTCACATGCTTAAACTGCCTAAAACCCAGTCAGACTAAACAGATGGAGAAAGGGTTTTTTTTTCCTTTAGCTGAATGATAAAATTTGCTCTATATTCTATAGTATAAGGCTTTATTAAAAAGAACAGATGACAGTTGGCCACCTCATGTATTGAGAACCGAGTATTGATTTTACAGAAGCGGGATTTGATTTTAGCCACACAAATACTATCTGGACCAGGCCCTGCCCCTATCTGCTTCCCAAATGGATGTTACCTTCTCTCACTAGCGCATGTTCAAAGGATTAAAGTTGTGGTGTTTATTCCAGATTTTCGTACAATAAGCAGCTTTTTCATGTTGCCTTTCCTGAAGCTGGACTGCTTCAGTTGGAGGAACATTTCAGGTGCCCCGTTGTGCTGGCCAGAGCTGGTGCAGCTGTGGTGCTTGACTGAGCAGAATCAATCCTGCTGTTCAAACAGAATGCTTCAGAACGTGGGGGGAATCACAGCATTTCCAGGGGATGTAGCTCTTTGCTGCTGGCCTGTGCAGTGCTCTGCTAAAACACTGGAATCAGTTTTGCAAGAGCCAGATATTATCAAAATAGGCATGTTTTGTTCCAGGCTTTGCTGATTAATTAAGGAAAACAGGCATGGTTGTTTGCATCTGAACTTGTTTTGTTTCTCTTTTTTATCGGTGTGTGTTTGGAGAGTTGTAGATAATAAAGCAAGTGTGACACTAATGAAATGGACTTGCTTTTATCTCAGTTATAACGCTTATTTTGCTAAGAATGGCAGAATCTTCTGTTTTCAAAGCATGAAATTGCAGGAGCTGTGCCCCTCACTCTTTCCTTAGCTGCCAGGGTGGTAGTTTAAGGTGGTTTGGTAGAGGCTTCAATGAGCCTTGTACATGTGAGGGGAGCTGGGAATAAATCTCCCCTCTTGGTGTAAGTTCTTTAGTCTGAGTTTGGCCATTGTGGGAGGGGAGGTGGGCAGTGCCTCTTCCAGGTGTCAGAGGAGAGAGGTGCCATCACTCAGCTCTGTCTCCATGTGATGGGTGTGCAGTTTGAGGAGTGGCTGAAGAGTTAATTTCTGAGTCCCAGCTGTGCTCACACATTGGGGGGGGGCACATTTCAAGGCTG
Organism: Fringilla coelebs; assembly: GCF_963513975.1. Lineage (NCBI taxonomy): Eukaryota > Metazoa > Chordata > Aves > Passeriformes > Fringillidae > Fringilla > Fringilla coelebs. The sequence goes on from NC_140039.1 coordinate 975,285, forward strand.
AAGCCATTTGGGGCATGTGCTGGAGGCTGGAGCTGTTGCAGGCACCTTACCTTGAGGAAAGGCACAGAGCTGAGGACTGCCTGTCAGAGCCCCAGGTGCCTTCAGCAGAGTTCATTTGGACCCAGGTCAATTTTATCCCTTATTTTTACAGTCTCATGTTAAATTAAGCCAACTGGATAGATTCCCACGTGATACCAGATACTGCTGTGGAGGCACGCTGTGGCTTCCTGTAGGCTACAGACAGCTCTGAATCCCTCTCTGAGCAAGAGGATTAGGCCTTCTTTTCAAAGTACAGAAAGAAGAAACTTGTAGCAATAACTGGTTAGGAGAGGGAAGTGAAATGTCACTTTAACTTGCTGGAATAAATGATAATTTTTATGTTTAGGACTTGACAGCTTGAATTTCTGTCCTCACTCATGAGTAGTCTCCCAGAGCCCATTCTCCTGCCATGCAGTAGGGACGCAGCATCCCCACAGGGGCTGCTAGCATGGAGGGCTTTGATGACAGGCTGACATCCCTGACCATGAGAAACAGTTAGTGATTAAAAAGTGTGTGATTAAAATGTGTATTTGTTCACTTGGATGAATCTACAATGACAAGTTTTTAACTAGTAAAGCTACAAAATATTAGAAAGAGCAATTCTTTCTCTAAGTAACACTAAATACAGCTTCATTTACTGAAGCGTGGTTATACTTTTTTAGTATATATAAACCATGTTTTTTGTTTGAGGGAAGGAGATAATAAGCTCAGGCTTGTGCACCTGTGGGCTTCAGTGAACATTTGTTGCATGGCTGTGTTTTGAGGCTTTTCAGTGTGGAATGAGACACTTGGTATAATGAAGCCTGGGTATTCAAAACTAACTGCCACAAGGAGGGGATTGGGGATTTGATTTTAGCCACACAAATACTATGCAGACTGTTTCTTCCATTTATTTGTGATGTTGCTGAATAACAACCCCTTTTATAACTAACACTGCTGGGGTTGTAGCCATGTTGGGAGGGAATCTCTCAGCATGGAGCTGCTGATGGAGAGTGCCTGGAATGGGAAGGTCTGTGCCTGGGGAAGTTGGCTTTGTCCAAGCAGGACACACGAAAAATACACACTTTAAAAACTTGGGCCCTGAAAATTAAATGGGTGTTGCTACTGAGCCTCACATTCTTTGGGTGTGATAGGTGTGACTGATGCTGGTCTGGCTTTGTTACAGGTTAGGGGTTGGTTACAGGCTGTTTCAACACCCCTGCCTGCCTGCCTTTGACATTTTTAGAATCACAGAAGGGTTTGGGTTAAAAAGGAACTTAAAGACCATCTCATTTCAGTCCCCTGCCATGAGCTTGGACAATTTGCACTACACCAAGTTGTCCAAGCTCCATCCAACCTGGCCTTGAGCATGTCCAAGGATGGGGCACCCACTGCGTCTCTGAGCAACCTGTGTCAGTGCCTCATCACCCTCAACTATCTTGTTAGGAAGACTTTATTAGTAAAATGGATGCTACATCACAAAAGCTTTCCAGTAGGCTTTTAATAAGCAGTTTAAGTGACTTTTTTCCTTCTCATTCCTTCTCTTTTCTGTCTTCTGCCACCCCTCTAAAAGTTAAAAGGACACAATCCTGCTCTTAACACCTTCTACACTGCCACAGGGTATATACACTTATCCTTTTTTCACATTCCTTATTTTTCTTTAGAAGGTCGTCTTAACAATTGCATGAAATTTTCTCCTATGATTAATCTGATCAGATGCTATTTCACCTGAGAGCCTCCCAGTTGTGCAGGGTGTTTCCTTGGGCACTGCTTTGTGCAGCCTTGGGACTATCAGTGAGTGACAGCTGGGACAGCATCTGGTGTCTCTGAACATCCTGATGAACCTGGGAGAGAAATCAGAATTTGCAGAGAAACAAAGGAAAATAGGGTGGCACCTAGTGAGACATGATACAAGGGCAGTTTATAAGTCTTGTGCAATAATTGTTTCTGATTCTTAGCAGTGACTGATAGTTGTTATCTTTCTGTCTGCTTTGCTGATGCTTTGGTGCTGCAGTTCTGCTCCTGCAAGTCCAGTCCACATGCTGGAAGTATTTTTTTAAAAAACAAGCTCCCACAAAGCTTATATGTTGTGCATTTTTGTAGGCTTTATCCTGTTTGCAGTATCTCTGAGTTTTAGAATTGAAGTTGTAATTTATGATTTCTATTAGAGAAAGAAGTCATTAAAACATTTCCACAAAGCTAATTTTTGAGTGCAAAAAGAGATAGCAATGTAATGTTTTGTGAACTGTGACCTTTGTGCCTTGAAAGATGTATAGGGTGTATTTCCTAATGGATTTCTGACAGCAGGGTAACTAATGAAATTCTCTGGCAGTGGAGTCCTTGGTGCCTAATAGGATGTGAACTCCCCATGTGCCTGCTTCAAAAGTTTGGTTATTTCTGATAGTGCTCTATCAAGTTTACCAAAAATTAAGAAGTGCTTTGTTTGCATGTGTTGCTACCATGATTTACTCACTAAATGTATTGGGGAACATATTTTCCTTAAGAAGCAAAGGCTGAAAATCAACCTTTGAAACCTTGTGTTTTTGACAACCACTAGAAATAACAAGAATGGGTGACTTTTTTTACTCTTACAATCACACAGTGGTTTGTTTTAGAAGCAGCCTTAAATCCCACCCAGTGCCACCCCCTGCCATGGCAGGGACACCTCCCACTGTCCCAGGCTGCTCCAGCCCCAGTGTCCAGCCTGGCCTTGGGCACTGCCAGGGATCCAGGGGCAGCCACAGCTGCTCTGGGCACCCTGTGCCAGGGCCTGCCCACCCTCACAGGGAATAATTTGTCCCATAAAAGAATTCTTGCTCTTCATGGGTTTGTTAAGTTGATGCGAGATTACAAACTCCCAGTAGTTTTGTATGTATTTTTCTTGGAGGATCCTTCACTAACCTAGAATCTGTGACACAGCAAAGTGCTTAATTGTGTGACTGAAAAAAAAGGATGGACTTGTTTAACTGGAAGATCTTACATATGCTGGAATGTTAATTGGTCTTAGAGGTCTAAGTCAGATGAATAATTAGTCATGAAAGCCTGTTCACCTGTTTTTAAGGTGTTCAGTTTAAAAAAACCAAAAGTTAAAGAAGAAGCATGCAGTTTCTAAGGTGCTCCTGTACTGAAGTTTTAACCCCCCTGAGGCAGGGTTTATACATGTTTCAATAAGCATTCTGTCTTCTCTATTCTTTAAGGATGTGACATATTTTGAAATGTGGTAGTAGTCTCAGAGCAGAAGCTTTTACTCTTAGGTTGCCCAAAATTCCCATGTAAATTTACCTACTTTAAAAATAATTGCAGTGGTTGTGCTGGAATGGTGGCAGGTCTTAAGAGTCTGGCATGATCAAAGTGAACACACAATTGTTTTTAGTTGATGGGAGGCAGGAAAAGCCACACTGTGGCTGTGTTGAGCATGCAGCAGTGTGTGAGCCTGGACTGGGGCTGTAATCCCCACAGGGGAAATCTCAGTGCAAAATCAGCATCTTTGCAAATACTTGTAATTTTATACAATAGATATAGTTGGTTGATTTAAGGAACGTTGTAGCTGCTCTCTGGCTTCATTTTTTAGTGTTACATCTTGTTTAAGAGCTGATGTGGGATAAATCTGGGAACAGTACTGCAAGTGGAGGTGGAATCCCTAAAAAGATGTCTGTGGAGTGATTTGACTTGATTTAGGTTGCTTTGGTCTCACTGTTGAATTGCTGTTTTCTTCCATATTCATGGCAAGTGTTTGCCCTTTGTATTCTTGGGTTTTGCTTAAGGCTTGTCCCTAAGAAGTATGTGAGCATTACTTTAAAAGACCAGTGTGGAATAATTACCATAATAAAGGGTTTGGACAGGTGACATAAATGCAAGAATCTAAATTTGTCAGTGGCCTCCTAAATTTAAAAACTAGCAAATGAGATTATGGCAATGAGGATTATTCTTTGTTAAAAGGTGTTTTGAAGCATATGGGCTTTGAAAATTAATTGCAGTACATGGAATAGGTAATGTGCTTCTGGTAGGTTGAATGATTAAAAAAAAAAACTAAAATCTTCTTTAGCTTGTTAGTTCTCAGGTGCGTTCTTTTACAAGTGCCTGGAGTCATTCAGGTGGACTGTGAACTGGTTAGGTAGTTCTGCCTAAGGCTTTTACAAACATCTGGAAGTGTCTTTACTCTGCAACTGAGAAATCAGCCTTCCCTTGAGTGTTGTGTGTGAGACATTACTAACATTCACTTTCATACTCTAAGGTGCTAGAAAGTTAAGAAATTTGGGGTTTAAAATGGTAGTGCAGCTCCAGTGAAGGCTGTGCTAAAACTCTTGTTTCATTGCAGTCAATAAATTTTTCATGACAGTTCTGATTTTGAAAGCTTCTGAAAACAAAGCTTTAAAATATTTTTAAGTGAATCACTTCATGACTCAGAAGTTTTTTTCCCATCTTGAAAATGTCTGGGCTTTTGTATGGAATGGTAATCCATGTCTAGATCTTGATGTTTTATTATCACTTTTGTGACATGGAAACCATTGACTTTCATGAAAATCAGCTGGCTCTGATGGCAAGACTCATCCAGCCTCCTGCTACAAAAAGCCCTTTGCTGAATCCCTCTGAGCATCCTCTTCTAAGAGATCTAGAATTTAACTGCAGCTACTTAGAACCTCTTAGAGCTCCAACTTGAACATTTTTAATCTTGTAGACTAACATAATCTACAGGAGCTGGAATATTGAGTGTATTTTTAATCTTGTAGACTAAAATAGGGATACCAAATGGGTATCCCTATTATAAAGGTATCCCAGCTGATATCACAGAAATTATTTTAAAGTACTTTACCTGAATTTTAGCCTTGTAGACAAAAAAACATGTTCTGGTAAAAGAATGCTATTTGCAGTAGATAATATTCTGTTTGTTTTGAGTGTGCTAACACAAACTGTGTGGTCTCTGAGAACTTTCTCATCTAAAGGTCTCACCAAGCTTTTTTCCTGATGAAAGGCTCGGCATAGTGTGATGCTGCTACTGAATACCCGGGGAGGCTGCCCACTGCTCTAGTTCTTCACACTGCAGCAGAGAAATCTCACAGATTATTTCTATAATCAGGCTAATTGAAAGAGTGGAAAGGGTCAGGAGAATTTTTCTGGATTTATAGTTAAGGGAGAGTGAGAAGGATTGATGTGGCCTGTGTTGTGTGTTGGTAGCCAGGAGTTGGGAGTGGATGCTGGGGGCCAGTGCCTGCAATGCTCTTTTAATAACATGTTTTTTACATGTATATTATTAGAGGGGGAATTAATGTGTTTTTGTCCCATAGAAATGTCTAGTAGGAAAAGGGTGTGATAACAAAATCTCTTCAACCAGCCTTGTCTCAGTTTTCAGGGGAGAAAACTCTAGGACTCTCACTTGAGTTTCTCCCACTCTAGGAAAGGTAACGGGAATTAAAACAGAAACTACCCTGGCATAGTTCAGTTTTTTCCTTTTCATGTGAAGTAGGTAAGGGCGTTTATTTTTCGCCTTGTATTTCCTGGTTCCTTTCAGAAGCTGTGGATTGGGACTGGTCTGTTACCTTTATCACCTGCATAGTGGAAAGTTGGAAATACTGAATCCTATTCCAGGCCGAGCCCGCATGATTTTTAGAAGAAATTCGTTGTGTGTGTTTATTAAGTTGCAAAATCTTATTTTCACGTGAAATGTCTTTATATTGTGGGGCATGTTCTTGGTGTTTGGTGCTTGTAGGGCTCCAAGTGTGTCATAGCAAGACCAAGGATTCCCCTTGCTTACCACAGGGCGCACATCTGGGAAGTTTGTCAATTGAATCATAGCCCAAACCTCTGTTGACATACTTGTTTCCTATCCTATTTTCTTCTGTGTCATTTGAAACTATTTTTATTCAGGATAATGTTCTGGAGAACCTACTGTGTAGTTAATAGATTTTTTTAAAAAAGAAAAACTGACTCAAAATGTCTCATTGGGAATGAAGGGTCATCACAGAGCTTTTAATTTGATATCCAACCAAGCAACCGTGGTATTTAATCTGTCCTTGGAACAGCAGCCAACATATAAAAGCCACAATAAGAAAATTATTAGTTATATCCTCCTCTCAGTTTAATGGGATGTCCTCTAAGCTAACCTATATGGGCCTGTGGTGGCTTCCTTTAAATGTGGTTTAGTTGTATTCTCTAAGTTTTTAATAAATAACGAGAAGCTGTCTGGACTTTATGGGGTAACTCGTGCTTCATCTGTTTATTTCCAGATAATTGTTTCTTTGCAATGGGTTTCCCTATTGTAAGGGATTTCAGTTACTAATGGCACAGAAAATATTTATTTATTCAGAACAGACCTTTTCCTTTAATTTCTTCAAAGTCCCATTTTAAGTTAAGTTAAGCTCTGCTGAGTTACTTAAGAGGTGTTTTTTGTTCTGGATTTAAGTGCACACCTATTTTTTTGGAGGAGATTGTTTATATTCTCTCCATCTGCCTTGCATAATTTTTTAGGTTGAAGTATTCCTGAATTTCTTTCTCAAGAGACTGCAAATTAAAGTGAGTGAGGAAATTTTTTCTTCACTTTACATAACAATTTAAATAAACTATTGCATGTCAAATCAAGCTTTTAGTATAACGAATGCAAGGTGCACCATAAGACTTGGTTGTGCCATGTAATACTCTGCTGTTAATGAAAGATCTTCTGTCTGAAGTTGAAATTAGGGAAAAAAATCGAGCAGATTCTTCTGTGACGGACAGTAGTTCTCAGCTGCTGCTGAGAAATTGAAGCTATCTTCTGAGGAACGTATTCAGATATCTTTTTTTATCATCAGAAATGAAACTTGGACAGAGATGGCTGCAGGTGTGTCTCCCTGCGTGGCCTCTGCATCCCCCCATTCTGCCTGGTGTGCAGGGTGGGCTGGGGCATCTCCCTGGGACCAGGCTGTGTCTGTAGGGCAGCAGCTGGGGACAGCGGTCTGGCTGAGCAGGGCTCATGGGGCAGAGCAGGAAGGCAAGGATTAGTGGGGTTACCTGCTGTGAAATCTGTTTAGCAAGACCAGTGTGGGTATTTTGGGGATGGGAGATAACCTGTGCTGGGATCAGTCATGACCATGAGGCTGCTGGGGGCCCTGTGGGCGCTGCCCTCCTGTTCTGTTAACTGGCATGGGCAAACAGAATCATAGGGTTGGAAAAGGTCTCTTAATACCATCAAGGTCAACCATCCCCAGCACCACCCACCACCATGTATACCACTAGTCCATGTCCCAAAGTGCCAAATCAATGCATTTTTTGGGGATGGTGACTCCATCACTGTGCTGTGCAGCCTGTGCTGGGGCTGAACAACAGTTTCTGTGAAGAATTTTCTCCTAATATTCAACCTGACCCTCCCTTAGCGCAACCTCTTGTCCTATCTCATTTGTTGCCAGGCTTGTTACCTGCATAGCTTGCTGCACGAATAACTTGAGCTGTTTGGAACCAGGGAATTGTAACAAAGCCTCTTGTAAAGCAGGGCTGCAGGTCAGTCTGCCATTAGGGCCTTTTCTTCCCGTGCACAAGTTGTTCTTGCACAGGCTGTTGCTTGATTGCCTGTGCCATTGGGGAAGAGAATGAGTCATAGGAGAGTTCCTAGTGTTCCTTCCTGTGAAAACTGCTGTGAATGCACGTGGGGCAATGCAGTGCAAGCTGGTCGTGGAGCGCTCTGTCCACATGCAGAGGCACAGTTACACAACGTGGGCATGAGGAACGAGAGCTGATGTCTGCAGTGAAACTGTGAGCGGCGGAGAGCAGTGAGCTTGGCATTCCACACCAACACACAGGGCGAAGGGAATGGGATTGTTGCAGACACTGATTGGTCTGCTTGATCTCAGATGTTGGCATGGTGTTCACTACTGTTTGGGCACAGCAGAGGGAAAATGCAGCTCGGCAAAGAGTTAATCAAGGTCTTAAGAGAGTGAACCCTGCTCTGCGTCTGTCTTGCTGGGCGTGCCAGGGCTTTCTACCCAGCTGGTTTCTCATGGGCAGGTTTTCCTTAGGGCTCTGCGGTAGCCTGGAACCTGACATGCCCCCAGCTGGTGTCAGGTTGAATTTGGTTACTGCTGGAAATCATGTTGCGCTGCTTGGCTCTTTGGGTTTGGGCTTTTTTTTCTGGGAGGTAAATAATAAAGTAACATCAGTGCAGCAGAAAATTGGGATGGCACTCCAAGTGTTTTGCCAGGGAAGATAAGGGAAATGAATGGATGCTTGCAAGAAGGGTGACTCAGGATAACTGAGGGGAGGAGAGGGGGGAGGAGTTGGGATGTATTGGAATGGATGGTTATGGGAAGGGACAAGCTCACAGTTCAGGAGCTGCTGGCAATATGCAGTCAGAGCAGGGATGCCTTCCTATCCCCCTGTCTCCTGGGATGCCTGAGCCCTCTCCTGGTTCCTTCACCTAAGTGGAGCTGGCTTGAGTCTTCAGTATGAGGTGGGGCTTGGAGGATTTCTTCCCTTTGGGTAGGATTTTGCCTGAATTACTTTTTCTCCTTTTGCGTTACATTTGCAGCGAGTTGTGAAGAAAGTCCCTGCCCTTTCTCTGCCTTCCAGGTGGGATGCAGGATCAGTGCTGCCCTTCAGCTGCTGCTCTGAGCAGCACCTTTTGTGTCTGCCTGGCCACCTGCCTTGCCATGGTGGGCAGGGACAGCAGGCACCACATGCTTAGAGCAGTGGGGCTGGGGTGAGATGTACACAAGTGGGCTGGCCCAGGAGGCTTGCATGTGAACACAGTCGCTGGGAGAGGAGGTTGCAGAACCTCCTCTGAGGTATGCTTTAGGAGGGATGTATCTAATTGGGATGTATGAACCTCTTCAGGCTGTTGTGAAAAGCTGTTTCTGTTGAAAGATTAATATCCCAAATGCTGCAGTGCCCCTTGCCTTTCCTGGATTTTCCTTCTAACTGGAGTGCCTTGTCCCATGGTTCTAAAGCAGAGCAAGTGCACCAAGACCCAGGAGGTTTTCCAGAAAATGAGTTAGTGCTGTATTGTGTACCTGGTCCCAGAGGTAAACTAAACCTATGGCTCAAAGTCAGAGCGCTCGCTTTAACCTCAGCTGGTACTGAGTGTCGCCATGCAATATCTGCTTTTCAGATTCATTTTAACTAAGAATCTGTTGAACACCTGCAGGGGCTCTGCTCTTCCCAAAAGCAGGGATATGTATTATTAGGGGAATTGTGAACCATGGACTCTGCTCTGAGATGATGTTCCCCAACCTTGCTGTACAAAATGCTGGGCACTTCCCTTGGATATCTGGCTGCAGGCTACTGGTGCAAGCCACTGCCTGCATCTCACTCAAGAGAGATGTGGAACTGCAGAATCCAGCACACGGTTATGACAGCACAGAGAGATCTCAGGTAGGTGGTTGATAGTGAGAGGTGGTTTGTCCATTTGAAGAATAGTATCTGATAAACAACCCAAACACTTTCTTAAAGGAGGACTTCAGCGATTGCGTCTTTCTGGCCACCATGTACAGACAAATAATTAATGGGCTCAAAATGAAACCAAGGACGTGTAGGTTAGAGAACAGGGAGACCTTTCTAACTAAGAGCAGTTAGGCATTGACAAATATTCCTTAGGCAGGCTCACTGGAGCTGTGTGCAGGTCTGTCAGGAATAGTGTAAAAATCATTGCTCCTATTTTGGAGCAAGGAAGCAGACGTGGTATTTCCTGGTGACTTCCAGATCCACTTGCTGCAGTTCTCTTACTCTGTCCCGTGGCACTGGTCACACACTCAGTGTCACAAGGTTTGCACTGACATTGATATGGTCAGTCCTGTGAGCACTGTTATTTCAGCCAGCACACGGATATTATAAGTTTGGTTTAGTTTGGTAAGGAGCCAGCCTGAACTGAATAGTCATCTCATCTTTACACTGAGATGTTGACAAGTTCTGTTTGCATTTATTTCATAAACAGTGGGCTGAACTGGTTTGAGATCACATTAAAGCTTGTGGTGCACAACTGCAATAATAGCCAGTCACCAAAAATCGTCCCTGCTTTGCTGCAGAGGAATCAAACACCCAGGAGCAGCAGGGACTTGTCTGGGTACAGGGGGTGCCTGACAGTTGTCTTTAAAGCAGAAGAACGTAGCACAAAGGGCCATGAGAGCAAATGAGTGAATGGAGAACCTTGCTTCTCAAGCCAGGCTGGACCTCAGCTCAGTTAGCCTGGCAAGCCAAGAGGTCTGCAATAACTCTGTAGAAAGGCAAAGGCAGGGAAAAGGTACTATAAGGAAGCGAACTGTGAAGGCTAGAGGATGAAGTTGGCTTGGGAAGGACTGGCTTCCAGCAAGCTAAACAAGGAGGAGTAAAGGTTTAGCACAGCTTTGCTTTAGCAGGGACATGACAAGAAGTCTAATTGTTTTAATAGGAAGGTTGCTAAATTTACAAACAAAATTGATTATCTGGCATGTTCTGCACTTGACTTTCATTGTTCTCATGTAAGAGGCTTCCACAAGAAGAAGCTCTTTCTTCTAAGATCTTGAACTACTGGTTGTCTCTTTTTTCAAGTGTCCGGAACGTATTGTCAGAATTTTTAGATTTCATCCAACACCTTGTAGTAGTGAAGGTGGAAACTTAAGAAAGAGAAAGATTGACACACCCCCACACACTTTAATTTGTAAATATATTAAGTGCTCATATTGCTTCTGAATTGCGAGTTTTTGCCTTTTTTTTTTTTTAAAGATCTGTATTATCCTGAAGTTATGTCAGGTTTGCTCCTGGAGGAATCCTTGAGTTTTGTATGTACTGGTAAACACAAAGATTTCTGTTTTCCAGAGAGTGCTTCCTATTTAAAAAGAAACAGGGCAAAAGGCTCTTTTTCTGCTGATGAGCCTTGGTGCCTCTAAGGTTGTGCATTTACACTTTTATTTATAGGTTTGATTTTTGTTGGAAGTTGTTGGTGATGGCCGGAGGCTCAGAATCAGAAAAATCAGCCAAGCATCTGATGCCAGCGGAGCCTTGAACTTGAGAGCAGAGATAAACTGATGTGGCCTGAGTGATAGTGGTTTATCCAGCACTGGAGGATTGGACTGGTTTTAAGCAAAATGTTGCTCTGCACAGGAAGAGGGCGTGACTTGCTCAGTGTGCAGAGATGGTCAAGGAGCCTCAGAGCTAGGAGGGCAGCATCGATGCCTGGCCCTGGCTCTTGGGGTCTTGCCATTCCTCTGGGATTCCAGCCCAAAGTGATGGGGTCATATGTGAACTAATATTGTCATCCTACTTTATCAACCTTTATTGTTACAAGTGTGGAAGTGATGGTAGGGCATTCCCAGTAGATGTTGATGTTTCCTACTGTCTTTCTGATCTTGTTTTAAATAGTCTACTAGTGGTGATTCTTTTTCCTTTTTTCCTTAATGACAGGGTTGAAAAAAGGTTTTCAATCAGTCTTTCTATGACTTAATTTGCAAGGGCACCTGGACATCATACAGAATCCTGCAGAATGAAGGAGCCTTATCTGGATATCTTCTAGAAATGCTGTGTCTGGGAGCATTTGCCAAGGTCACTTTGTAAGAATGGAGTCTTCCCAAGAATGCTGTATGAAGTGTCTTGCTACCTTCTGCTCAGCATAATCTGAAAGTGTCGAGCTAGTGCTAGTACTGTCACAGCATATATGGTGGGGTTGGGTTGTAGCAGAGGAAAAATGCAGCACTTAAATCTCAAAAGCAGTGAAATGTTAATGTGTCATTTTAGGCTGACGCTAAAACACTGAGGTTAATGCTTACTTTTCCACAAAACCTCATATCATGAGAGTAGGTCTGTTCCTGACTCAGTGTGTATTTAGTGAAGCAACCAAGTAAATAGATTAGAAGAGATTGTTGGTTTTAAACTTAAGGTTGGTAAAGAGAGACAGTAATAACAAAAGAAGAACTAGTTTGATTTGTTGTAGTGGTAAATCAGCTCTAAATTTGTTACTGTAGTATCATTATGTTGAAGGGGTTTTCTTGTGAAATAATAACACTTTATTGGAAAGATTATTAAATTGTTACTGTTTTTACTAGGCATTATTTCAACATACAGTATGGTTTCTATAAGGACACAGAATGAGTGTGTGTTTGCCCTCCTCCCTTTCTGTTACAGTAATATAATTGCTTTTCTTTCTTCTTGATATAGCCCAAAATGAAATGGAAATGGTGTTGCTGTTGTGGCCAGTGTTTACAGTTGTGAACCATCTCATCAATCACACCTGCTTTTTTTCCAAATGTTTCCTTTGGCAAGAACATCTGTTGAGGAGAATAGCTTTATTCCCTAGGGCACCATTTTCCATTTGCTCCCATTTCAGGATAAAATTAAGCCAGTGGACCTTGTCCGTGTTTTTGTAACCAAAAATGGGTCCTTGTGCTTCTGTTAGTAGAACATGAGCAGTATTATTTAATAATGGCATGAATCACTTCCACTGGTGCTCTTCTGGAGAGTAGTGCTGGCTGGCTGTGAGTGGAATTGTTCTTTGGCACACGAAGCAGATGGTGTTTAGTCAGAGAAGTGTTGTATGTCCAATCTGGTGCTGCCTGGCTTGCTGACAGGGTAGTGGTTTGTGGAATGAAGAGCTTGGAGGTATGGTAAGCACCAGGAGGAAGAAAACAGGGCTCCTGTATATTTCTTGTGAGGCTAGTAGAGCTGTCAAATGGCCAGATTTCCATGGGCATCTCCTCTTGATGAGTCTGTACATTTTGTGCAGGAAATTGAGGGCTGGCTCCCTGCATGGTTGGCAGGGATCTGAGATGAGTGGGCAGGCTGTGCTCAGCCCAGCTCTCAGGTATGGGTGTGTTAATTTATTGTACATGCACAGTCAGCCCAGCCTGCTCTGGGTGATGATGCTCACAGGGTGAGCATCTCTGCTGGCATCTCTGCCTCTCTGGGGATGGATGGACCTGTGTGGAGAGGGACAGCCCAGGTGGGTGCAGGTATTGGTCATTTCTCACTGCATCTCTCTCCTCCTGCAGAAGTGTGACCTGGCAAAATTAGCATCTGTGGAACCCTTTGTGATCCTGGTGTGGATGTGAGGGGAACACTAAAGCAGTGCACAGCTTTATCTCTAATAAAGCATTTGTTTGGAAAGGAGTATGAGGGCCCAGAAATCCCTGGCAGCTTTCAGGGAGTGAAGCCCATTGATAGTGTGTGCACATGAGGATAAAGAGTTGCCAAATTGCACAGTGATGTAAAAAACAAACAAATGCCTTTTGTTTAAACTGTGCTTTCTGAACTTTTTCAGTACCTCTCCCCAACTGCACACCAGCATGAGCTGAGAAGAAAAGCAAAAACTGCTATTCCTGACTTCAGCTGAACTTTCAGGTGGACTCAAACTGCTGTGTGTGCCTTGTACTTGGGTACAGTCCATGGCAAGCAAGTGTGTTGCCTTGGGTTTTAATGTGCCAGTGAGTTTTGATGACAGCCCAGCCCTCTTATGTAAGCCTTTAAGGCATTTTCATGCCTTGTGCTATTTATCACGGTGTCTTACCTGCGTTTCCTCTGCAATATTCAAAAAGGATATACTTCCTGCAAGGTCCAATCCTACAACCTTTCTTTTTCCCGGGGTGAGGCAGGTACTGGTGATACATGGTTAATACACTGCTTGCTTTTTTTTAGGCGACACTGCAGACATCTGTGCTTTTGTTTTTCTGTACAAGTGCCATTTTCCCCAAGACTGCACAATAACTTGTTGACTGATGAAGCCCTTTCATGTACTTACCTGTCACTCATCCTGGGGACTGTGGGAAACACAGTCCCAGGATTTAAATTCCATACAGTGGGTGTCCATTGCTGCTGGTAATTAAAAAAGTCTTACTCCAATTGCTTTTTCTCTTTCCGTAGTAATAAGGCTGTTGTTTCACAGTTGGAAAAACCTTTTTTTCTGTGCAATCACAGGGAGCTCAGAGAGACCAGTCTTTGCAATCATAATTGGCCATATTGATTGGTCTTTATTAATAGAAAAGCCTTCATCCTCTAAGGAGAGATGAAGCACCTGAATTTTATAAAGTTAAAAAGATAATTACAGAGCCTTTTAAAGTCACATGGAAACTAGGCATAGTTCCTATGTCATTTCTCCAAATTTCTAGTCATGTTTTTCATGATGTTGTATTTTGTTTTTTAAAAGGTTTTACTGAGCAAAGAGATCCATCTTCAGAGAAAAAAAGAGTTATTTTTAAAAACTTCTTAGCAAAAGTGTGTACCAGTAGTGCTATTTATGGGCTGATGGATTGAACCATTTTAAGGTGCATTGAACCCAATGGTTGTTCAATCCTACATTTTGCTGGCAATACAATTTTCTTTTTAAAAAAACCAAGAAAACAAATCCAAGCAATCAAATGAAGTGTTGTTCACTCCAATTAATATGATATCTGTATGCACTACTGTTCTCTTCTTCAGATGTCTAGTTTGAAGAGACTTTAGTCATTTTATTTACTTAAATTGATAGAGAGCAAATCCTTCTGTTGGGCTGTCTCTCTGGGGGTGCATTCTTCAGTTCCATAGTACCTTGTTAGTGTGCCTGTAGTTAAACAGCCAAACGAAAAGGATTTTTTGTTTGCTTTGTGTAGGTGCATGTCAAGGTAGCCAAGAGCAGTGTCATCTCTATAGATCCCCTCGTGAGGGAGTTGATAAAGTCACCTTTTCCATTTTTTTCCTGACAGCTGAGGAGAGAGAGAGAGAGAGAACAGAGCAGAAGGTTTCCGTATGTTTTTCTAACTTGTACTGGGTTTTATGAATATATGAAACAATATGTGATTAAACTTACAACAAACCTTTTTTGGCAAGTAGTCTCTGTAAACACTATCTTCTTGCACTACTCCATGAAATCTGAGTATGAAGCTCAAACTAGCAGGCAGTTCTTTCCCATAACCTAGTTTTCCCATTTGAAAGCCTTTTGGGTATTCTTTAACCATCTGGATCCTGGGCTGTGTCACCAGCAGATTGAGGGACACGATTCTCCCTCTCTGGTGGCACCTGGAGCACTGCACCCAGCTCTGGGGCCTCTACAGGAGGATGGTGTGGAGCTGCTGGAGAGATCCAGAGGAGGCCATGGAGCTGCTCCAGGGCTGGAGCCCCTCTGGAGCCAGGCTGGGAGAGCTGGGGGGGCTCACCTGGAGAGGAGAAGGATCCAGGGAGAGCTCAGAGCCCCTGGCAGGGCCTGAAGGGGCTCCAGGAGAGCTGGAGAGGGACTGGGGACAAGGGATGGAGGGACAGGACAGGACACAGGGAATGGCTCCCACTGCCAGAGGCAGGGATGGGTGGGAGATTGGGAAGGAATTGTTCCCTGTGGCGGTGGTGAGGCTCTGGTACAGGGTGCCCTGAGGAGCTGTGGCTGCCCCTGCATCCCTGGCAGTGTCTGAGGCCAGGGATGGGGCTTGGAGCAGCCTGGGATAGTGGAACGTGTCCCTGCCCGTGGCTGGGGGAACAAGATGATCTTTAAGATCCCTTCCAACCTAAATCATTCAGTGATTCTGTTCTTGAAATCTTTCGGAAAATGAAATGTAGTGTTTCCTGATTATTGTTGCTTTCCATAGGGTCTCTGTCAAATGTTGTTTGTTAACTACAGTCCATGTAATAATTCTTCCATCACATTGTAAAATCCATACTGCTGTAGGCCACAGATTTTAAATTACGAAACAGCTGTGATCAAAGCTGAACACACCAACTCATAAGGAATGTGTCTGTGCCCACCAGTTTGGAATCTGCAAGTACGAGACACGGGTTGTTTTTGTTGGGTTTTTTGCTTATCCAGTTTTCAAATTCTTGTCATGATAGGCTGCAGGGACTCATATGACTGAGCATCGCTCACATTTGTTTGGATTTGGGGCTGCTGACTTTATGTTTTCAGAGGTAGTGTCTAGCCAAGATTTGAACTTTCTCGTTTGCATTTGGTAAGGACCATTTGAATCAGTATTTTGGGCCTTAGCCAAGGTCATGTGTCCTGTAACATAAGGGGGGCTGTAACAGAATAGTTTCACAGACTTCAAGTTACAAAGTGTTTCTGTGGCTGTCTGATCGAGCCTCCTGTATATGCCGTGGTTTGTAAGAGTTTCTTCAGTGAATTTGGTAGTTCCTGACACTCTCAGAGAAACTGTTCAACCTGAATTCCTCAGCATGGACAGACAGCCCAGTGCTTTGCTGCTTCTCACAGACATCCTTAAATCAGGGTCCATGCTAAGGGGCACCGGAGGGTGCCTCAGTCTCTGCTGGGATCACTCCATGGCCAGGCTGCCTGTCTAGCCCCAGCATTGCTGGGCTGCTCACATGCAGCTTACATGAGAAGCTCAGTCCCTCTTTGTGTCCTGTCACTTTTATGCTGCAGAATTCTCCTAATTCTTTCTAAAGTGTCGCATTTGTTACTAGCAATGAGCTTTTTTTCCCCACGGTTCTTTGTAAAAATTCAAATCTTTGTTAGAATAAAACCTGAGCCCTGCAAAACCTCATGAAAAATCCTCAAGGATGTGTATTTTTATTGCTTACCCAATTTTTAATTATTTAGTATAAACATATTTTCTGTTTCATTAAAATTCTTAATGTGAAGAAAATACATTGCAGAAATCTGAGTTTATGTCAATGTTATTATATTTATCAACCCAAACATATAATCTCCTTGGAAAATGGCCCAGATCTGTTTCTCACATACTCATGTTGATATTACCCTTTCATGCCTTGCTGTCCGATGGATGGGGAGTTCCATTTTTAACTATTAATGTGTTTCACTTGACAAGCTCCTGTTATTCTTTTGAGCAGGGCTATAGAATGTCAAGCTTTGCAGGAGGGAAAATCAAGAAAAAGGAACTATTTTGTTACAAAAGGGATGCTTTCAGCTTAGTTCCTAACCATTATGGGAGACCGTGATGAATGTGTCCTGTCTGGGAGTGCAGCATTTGCCTTGGAGTGTTTTCTAACAGGTTGTCAAGTGGTGTTAGGAATGCAGCAGAAGTGACAGCTCCTTACAGCACTTAGGAAGGTTCACAAGGAAGACATTTCTAAACTCCAGACACATAGCTCTGTTAAATATTTAGGAGCTGGGATACCCCAATCTGAAGAGTGGCTTTGTGACTGTGAAAGGTGCCTCTCCTCGATTTCCCAGAGCTTTGCAAGCACTGAATGCTTGTCCAGTCTCTTGAGTTGTTATGGCAGTTGGGCTATTTGCTTTTTCCTTCGTCTCCACACTGTATTCTTCCCACTCATGTCTTCTTTTGGATTTTACCTCCAGCAGCAGCAGTAAGCAGTTGGTCCTTTCTGGCGTGCTGCATGCTGCAGAGCAGGGCTGGAACAGGAGCAGAGTGTTCCTGGAGGAGCCTCAGGGCCTCTGAGGCTCATGACTTTTCAGGTGCAGGAGTTGATAGAATCATGGAATCACAGGATGATTTGGGTTAGAAGGGACCTTAAAGCTCATCCTGTTCCACCCCTATCATAGGCAGGGACACCTTCCGTTAGACCAAGTCACTCCAAGGCCTGTCCAACCTGGCACTGGACATTACCTGGGGAGTTGGGTATTTGCAATTACATGACCCTCTGCAAGGATGTTTTCTTCAAAACAGAAAGAGCAAATTATTTTAAAGGAATATTTCCCTGCATTTCCCCTCAAAGGTCCCTAGCTAAAACTAGAAGCAGGGTGGGATGAGAAGAGCTCTCAATACTGTTGGTTAGGTGTTGGAACCCAGGACATCCCTCTGGCTGTCCTGGAGGGCTCCAGCCCCTGCCAGGGGGCTCAGAGACCTTGGCACAGAGCCCAAGACCCCTGTGCCTTTGATTTTGACCCATGGAAAAAAATTACTAACCTTATATGAGGAATTACAAGCCATGAAAGTTTAAGTAGAATGATAGTCAGTTTGCCACAGGGTGAAAAGTAGAATTTTGGGGGTTTTAGAGTGGGGGCTCGGGGTCACAAGATGGAGGAATTTAGGCGTGCCTTGTCCTTCTTTCTCCTTCTTCCTGGCCTCCATCTTCTGGGTGATGGTGGCACTTTTAGATTGGTTTACAGTAGGAACATGCTGTCTGACATAGGTGATAGATACTGGAAAATAATTGTAGATAAAGTCCGTGTAGTTTTTAGTATAAAAAGGCAACACTGCCCTGAAGGCGGAGACTGTGCCACAGACTGACTGGACCTCAGCAGGTTAGGGAAAGAATGTTATAGATAACAGAATATAAACAACCTTGGAAACCAGAACAGAAGAATCTTGACTCCTCCTTCAGTTGGCAGGCTGGGAAAAGAGACTCCCTGACACATCTTGGGGTCATCCTGACCGCAGAGACCCCCGAGAGTTAGGGTGCTGCTCTTCCATAGATCTCCTGGGTGCACTGAGGAACTCCTTATCCTTTTTCTGTCTGCTTTAGAAATGCAAAATGTGGGCACAGAAGCATAAAATGACTTGGTGTTGGAGCTTAGTAGGTCACAGTGTGAGGGAAGAGCTGAGAAAGTTTCTCTCCAGGATTCATTGAGCCACGGTTGGAGTTTAAATTAAGATCTGTGCAAAGACCCATCACTTTTATGTTTTCCAGCTATTTTACATTCTTATCCCTCAGTATAATTAAGTTCAGCCTGTCTGTATAAAGGCACTTATGAACTTGGTCAGTCTTGCATGTTTTGTGGAAACAGGGACATGAAAATTTCCGAGATGCTGAACTTACACTGAAGGCTGTGTGGGCAAGTTTTCCATGCTTGCCTGGCACTAGGACAGCTCTTCACTGGGAACAAGATAAAATATGTCCAGCTCAATAAGGCTAAGTCATTGGGGTGACAAAGGATGTGGATGCTACAAGATGTTCTTCTGCATGGAGAGCTCGAGGCAGCTGCTGCAGCTCTGGCCAGTGAGACTGGTGATGGTGATGATGATGGTGACCATGAAAGAACTCATTGTGGTCTGCAGCTTCCTCCTGGGGGTCAGGAGAGGGGGCAGGCACTGATCTCTTCCTTTTGGTGACCAATGATGGGCCCTGAGTGAACACCATGGAGCTGTGCCAGGGCAGGGTTAGGTTGAATTTTAGGGAGAGGTTCTTCCCCCAGAGGTGCTGGCACTGCCCAGGCTCCCCAGGGAATGGGCACAGCCCTGAGGCTGCCAGAGCTCCAGAATTATTTGGACAGCGCTGCCAGGGATGCCCAGGGTGGGATTGTTGGGGGATCTGGGCAGGGCTGGCATTGGATACAATGATCCTTGTGGGTTCTTCCCAACTCAAGGGATTCTGTGCTTCAGTGGCAAAGGGGATCTCCTCATGCTCAGTGCTCTCCTGGGCTTAGCACAGAATCAAGTGAGAAGTGGCTTTTTAATGCTGCTTCTTTGTGACACAGGGTGATTTTGTTAGAAGAGTAGTCATAGTAGAGGTATATGCATGGCTGTGTAGGAAAGATGATTTGAGGAACTCTGAAAATCTCACCTATGCTTTACTCCGTCTGTCTGTTCAGTGGGGAATCTTAGGGTGTTTTGTGGGTTTGTGGTGTTTTTTTTACTAATTTGAACTTGAGGTAGTTTCCTAAAATAAATGTACTTAGTGTGTAATTGAAGACTACCAACCCTGCAGGAATGTCATCACAGTGCTTGAAGGGCTCTTCCACGGGCATCTTCTAGGATGTTAGGCATCTTCTGCCTAACCTGGGGTTCACTGATAAATGCAACACAGCCCAAGGGCTTTATTTGGGAGTCAGAAAAGAAATATTCTGCTCTCCATCCTGCCACAGAGGGTAGGGGGAAACAGGAGTGAGAGAAAGCAGCGTTTGTCTTGGGCAGTCTCATTGGGAGAACTGAACTGGGGAGTGCCATTCCTAAGCCATCATCTCGGACCAGCTGGGCATCCTAGTGCCTGCTTAGGGTTCCTGGTGAACTGTGATTAATCCACTGGTATGAATATTTCAGTTTAAGAGTGTTCTGCAGATTGAAGTATGCAATTTCTAGGTTATAACTAGATGGGAAATGGTAGCAATAGTGGGATGAAAATGCTGTTTTCTTAGAAAGGCAGGATTGAATGCTGCCCCAAGATTAAACTTGCCAGAAGAAGGCTAAATCAAACTCTGCTTGTTCTTCTAATTCTTTGCACTGTGTTTATTCTGGTTGGTGAAGCTCATTGGCCAAGGGAGCATTACTGTCTGCGTGCTGTTTGGTAGCATTGGGTAAATAACAACAGTTTTGGTGCCTCCTCTCAGGCTGCAGAGGGTGGTAGGGCTTCTCTGGCAGGCTCTCAGGTGGGCAGGAGGTGGCATCTCTCTTCTTTAGGAAAAATACTGTGTCTGTGTAGCAAACACACAGCAAAGAGAATCATAGAATCCTTGTATGGTTTGAGTTGGAAGTGACCTCAGGGATCATCTTCCAACCCCCATGACCTTCCACTAGACCAGAAAATATAGGGGATTTCATATCTATATAGCAAGTTAATTTGCAAACTGCCTTAGAGTAAGGAGGTGAGATGGAAGAAGCACAAAGGGGATGGCTTATCCCAGCACACGAGCACTGGGATGCTGGGCTGGTGCTGAGACAGGTTTGAATGTCACAGCACGCCGGGAGCACAGCCCTTCTGGGGCAGTGGATTCTCTCTGTGTTTGTGGGTTACAGGAAGTAGGTGAAGCAGAACACTTTTAAAAAAAACAGCCAATTGTTGCTTAAACTTCAGTAAATGCTGAGCTCAGATGGGATTCCACAAAATACTGAAACACCAGGCTCTCATTACATGCCTAGAGTGGTTTTTTTTTGTGGTTAGGGCTTTTTCTTTCAAGGGGGATCTGGTGTCATGGAGCTTTTTTCACACATTGATTTCAGAGTTTCCTTTGAAAAAGGTGTTTGGTGAGGCAAGTCAGAACTGTTTTGGTATTTCATCTGCAATCACAAGCTTATGTGGAACCTGTGAAGCACTGGTAATGAAGGAAGTTAAGGAGGTGCTACCTGAAATTAATTTAATTGCTTGTGACAAGAGCTTCTTTTGTTTAAGCATTGGTTGTCATGGTGTGGTTATGTTGGGAGGTTTTCACCTGTAAAACACACTCTGCCTGTGGTGTACAGAGGTTTTCACCTCTAAAATGCGTGGCCTGTCCATGGTGTTGCATTTTTTGGGTGTGTTTGTGGCTCTTTTGGGATTGGAGATTTGGGGTATTCGTTCCCCTTCCTCCTGCCCTTGCAGGATGAGCTGCTGAAGTTCTGAGGTTCAATAGAAGATGTGAATCCCACTGTTCCTCTGCTGTAAGGCTTTGAGGTATGCCTTGATCAATTTAGAAAGCAGCCAGCTATTATTGCATCTAGCAATAAAGCACACTCAGCTTCTTCTACTGTGCCAAATTTAGCCATAAAGCTCTGAATTCAATTCCTAATTTTCTATAGATTTCTAGCAATGACTCAGGCAAATAAGTAAATCTTCCTCAGCTTGTTCCATAGCTTCTGTTCACTGAATTGTGAGTATCCATGGGGACAAGGACTGCTTTTATGCCTTTGGAAAATGAGTTCCCCCCTGGGAAAACCTCCCTGTGCTTCAGTAGTGCCGCTGACAAATAACAGGCTGTAACTTGGCCGGGGGTTAGTGACTGAAGAAGAATGTTGGCTGGATTCTGATAGGGAATGAAGCTGTAAAATCTTTTATCCTGATTTGCAAGTCGTCTCATGGCATCTACTGTTTGTTCACAAAGGGGATTTTATCCTTTAGGATTGCTGTAAGTGATAAGTGCTTATAACTGAGTATACGGGCTGTGGGAATGAAAGGTCCTGGATGCTATTAAACATAGGCAGGATAATGCTAAGGATACAGGGCTGGTACATGAAAGCAGAACTGCTGCTGTCCATAAATCCATGGGACACCAACAGACAGTTCCACAGGAGACAGCTGGCAGTGGGTCCCGTGGCTGACTTCACACTTGAGGCCATCTCTGATTAGAAGAGTAGTTGTGGTACGTGAACAAAAGTGTGTGCTTGGAATGCAGATGTGAAAATGGAATGATCTGAACAGGTGTTCATTCTGCTGATGTAGCTATTTGATTTCTGTCCCTGGTCAGAAGTGCCTCTGTTTTTTCTTTCTTTTCTTTCTTTCGCCAGCCTGGGTCGGGCTTCTGCATGATGGAGGTGAGCCCTGCCCTCGTTTCTGACCTAATGCTTCTATTTGCATTACAGTCAGGCCTTCATCTGTTCAAAATGAGAGAAAAATAAATAATCATCAGGAAATGCAGCTATGTCAGTTTAAGAATTTAAAAACAAAACAAAAACACAAAACTTTTAAGAAAACAGTATTTATAGGCTAGCTGGACACAGAAGTCCATAGGCCAGGAAGTAGGGAAGATATCCAAGTGTTTAAAGTAGTTTAAAATTTTTAAACATTAGTGAAAATTCAAGACTTTAAAGGGAGAAAATTAAAAAATTTCTGTGAAACTACAAAGCAGCACAACTTTCTATTTTGCAACACCCATGCTCCAGACCCTGCTCCTACACAGTTCTATGCATTGAATGTGAAAAATTTATGTAGTCTTCTTTGCAAGAGCCCCTTTCTTCATGGTGGGGGGCTGGAGTTCATTGCCAAATTGGTTTCCTCCTTGCAAGGAATTAGGCAAGAAACTTGACCTTGTTTGTTAATCTTGGAAATCTGAAGGCTCAGGTGAAAACCAGTCTCCTGCTTGTATAATTTTCAGATCCTTAGTCAGAGCCCATATGTTACAACCTGGAGGAAATGATGCTTGGGGATGACTAACTGAACATGTTCCTGCTGTTAATTTGGGTGTCATTCCAGAAATTTAATTAGTAAGTTTTCCCTTTTCCTTTTGTTAACACATTTACTTACTAATTCATTCTTTGCTGTTGTTCCCCGTAAGGAACTTAATGAAGGGATGAAATTTATATTAACAGAGGGAAGCATTTTTTTTCCCCTGGCTGTGATGAGTAGGGAGAAGCAGAGAACATACATGTCTTGGATTAGCAGAAATTTGGTTATAGATAGGATATTCACTTCTTTGTATGTTCCTGCTGCAAACATCATGTTAGTCCAGTTTAAATGAGTGTGGGACTTGCCAGAATTGAGGCTCTAAAATGCTAATCGGAAATTCATGGAATCACAGAATGGTTTGGGTTGGAAGGGACCTTAAATCCCATCTTGTCCACCCCCTGCCATGGGCAGGGACACCTCCCACTGCCCCAGGCTGCTCCCAGCCCCAGTGTCCAGCCTGGCCTTGGGCACTGCCAGGGATCCAGGGGCAGCCCCAGCTGCTCTGGGCATCCTGTGCCAGGGTCTGCCCATCCTCACAGTGCAGAGTTTCTTCCTCATACCCAGATGATCTTTGGGGCCCCTTCCAACCCAAACTATTCCATGAGTCTGTGACCGCCTTTTCTTTGTCACGACCTTTCCAAACAATCCTGTTCTCTACCTTAAATGTAATGCCTGGAGGTTGTTTCAGGCTTACACCCTTAGCTTCACGATGAGGACATTTTGCCTTTTGTGGATTATATGATGGGGAATGAGCGTCTCTGACCCCGGTGAAGGTTTCTTGGGTTTGGATTAAACCCTGAGTGAGTCATGCAGTTAAACAGGTGTTTCTGCTGCTTCAGAGTAGAAAACACGTCAACCTTTAAGCCCTTTCAGAATCAGCTTATGTTTTTGCCAGTGACTCGTGTCAGGTTCAGCCTGGAGGAATTTCAAGGAGGCTGCTTGAGCCCTGATGGTACCAGAGACCCCTCCCATGGTGGAGGCTGCAGCCACAGGAGTGGCTGCTCTGCCCTGGCCCTCACCTTGCCTCTTCAGCTGGAAAACAATGCTCAGTTCTCCAGCAATGCTCAATGCTTTTTCATCAATCTGATGAAAAAAATCCAGATTTTTTTCTACTGTAATTACAACTAAAACACGTGTTTTCCTTCCAGAATCACTTTGTTGCAGTTGCCAGAAATGATCCTGCTTATATGTAGAATATACAGGATATAGTTGTGTGCTGAAGGATAGTTTTAAAAGTTACCAATAAAGTAGCAGTGGAAAAGTTCTCACAGTGCCTCAGAAACCTGGAAATGAGAGTCAAAGACTATGGTATTGCTTCTTTTTTTTTTTATTTTTTATTGGAAAGTATTTGCAAATCTGCTGGATCTGTGTGGCCGCCTTTCCTTTCCTCTGCCAGCTCCCTCTCTGCTCTTCCTGCCCTGAACGGGGACTTGCTCCTTCTCCTTCCTAACAGCAGTGTGTCTGATTTATTCTACAAGTTTTAAATTAGAAGGAAACTCAGTAGTAGGGAAGAAGTGATGGATTTGAGAGCAGTTCTGTGGCTCTTCTTGCCTGACTTGTTAGACAGCCTGGGGTTTTTTTGTTGATTTGTTTTGGCTTTATTTTTTTGCTTTAGAAGAAAGGCAGCTGGTGCAGAGCAGCAGAGGTTCTGCCTGGCTCGGCTGTGGGTGTTCCGTGTGCTGCTGTCCCTCTGCCTGCCCTGGGGACCCAGGCCAGGTCACTGCAGGCACCCTGCACTGCCCGGCCCCAGGGCGGCTGCTGCTGCTGCTGCTTGGGCTGGGTTTGCTCTGATGCTGCTCCACGATCTCAGAGTGAACAGAGAGCACCCTGAACAGCCCCAGTGCCAATGGGAATGCTCCCCCCGAGCGCACAAAGCGCTGTGGCAGGGTTTTGTCATCCACCAAGAGCCAAATCGTGGTTCCAGCCCTGTTTCCTGTGATGAAGTCTCCGTGTGAAGTGTTTGTCGTGGGAATTCTCATTCCCATCTTGAACTCTCTGGGATTGTGGGTGAGGACAGGCTGTGGAAATGGCAGTGGTTGATTCTTTTGCATCTCAGCTACAAGTCAGCTGTGTTCCCATTTCATTCACTCTGTGTGCATAGGAGTGCAGCTTGTATAGGTGTGCCTAAATGACTTGAGGAAAGAAAAAGTCTGAGGTCAAAATATGAACTAAGTAATCTTGGTGATCGGTGAACCTTTGGCTTTCTGAGTGAGAGCACTTTCTAAAGATCCCAAAAGCTCCATTTCTAGGGCAGGGGTGGGCAGTGCTTTGGCCAAGGGGGGCAAACCAGGCAGGCATGATGGTGGGGTCTGGGGTGGAACTCCCTTGCTGCTCTGTTTCATCATCCTAAGAGGTTGGAGCGAGTGTCCAGGCTGTCTGTTTGAGGTGTCCATGTGCTGGGGAGGTCCAGGCAGCCCTGGAGCTTCTTCTGAGCCATGTGAGAGACAGAGGGTCTCTGCATGCACTGGACAGGATCATGTCCCAGCCCGGGGCTTGTGGGAAATGCCCTGAAATTCCCCAGGAGAACCAGAATAGTAGAACATGACATTTTCACGTTTCTCATCTAAAGAATTTCCATGCATATGCAGCCTATGCAAGAAGCTGAAGGACAGCTGCACACAGTTCCTTTACCAAAAAGAAGGGAAAAGTCTCTAAAATTAAGCAGAACAGCAAACACAGAAAATTTGATGTGTTTGGATTTTTTTGGAAGGTAACACGGTTTTAATTTAGCCTCAGGTAAACAGGAGGGACTGGGCTGCAGAACCCAGTGCGGTGAGCAACACAGACCTCAGCTGGTGCTTTGTACCAGTGCATCCCAGGAGCAGCTGAGGGCAGTGGGAGCCATCCTGGCTGTGAGAACATCCCTGCCTGGAAATGGCATCCTGTGGGTATTAATCCCTTGGATGAGGAGCCTCTCGACACCCAAACATGAAGAAATAGCTGAGGGTTGGTCCATCATGCCACGGATATGTTCATGGTGCCTGAAATATTAGTGCTGTCATGAGCATGGCGTAGCACAGGCATCTCTTTGTCTTCTTGATACTGGATTTAGTCCGAGTGCCCTAGTTCATAATGCTGCTGCTCTCTTACATAAAAGATTTTATAATTGCTCTTGACACAAGCATAAAACAAATCTAAAATTCTGAATACCCTGGCAATGCAGGGCCTTTACTTTTGTCCGTCACTAATAATAATGTCTCATTTTGGCTTGTAGGACAGAAAACTCACAAAAGTAGAGAGGCAGAGATTTAAAGAGGAAGCAGAAATGTTGAAAGGTCTACAGCACCCAAACATCGTGAGATTTTATGACTTCTGGGAATCCTGTGCAAAAGGCAAAAGATGCATCGTGCTGGTTACTGAGCTGATGACCTCTGGAACGCTGAAGACGTAAGTACTGTGCTCCTGGCAAGGGGCTAATAATAGCAGCAGACATTTATAGCAAAATCCTACTTTTGTGTGCTGAAAAAAGCCATCTTCAGATAAAACAAAAAATGGAGCTGTTCTCCGGTGTCTGTCATTTGTCCCTGCAGTTGAACTGCAGTGGTTTGACGGGCAGAATTTTGGCCTCCATCTCTTTCTGCCTGCTTCCCTGTTTCGGTTATGCAACTCGAAGCTGTTCTCTGGCGTGTTTCATTTTCCACCTGTGACGTTTGGATTTGTCAGGGTGTGTTTTGTGCTTGCTTTTGGGCTTGTATTTGCATGTTTTGTTAGGGAATTCAAATGGAATAGCACTTGAATGGTAGAATCTCTCAGAATCTGGAGGCGCTCTAGGTTATCTCCCAAACAATATTAATTAATAGCCTCTGGTACTGACAGTCTTGTTAAGGCTGATATAAAGCAGTTGGCATGAATTCTGGAACAGATTTTCAGCCCCAATGGGAGCAGTACTCAGCCAGTGTGCTACTCTGCCAGTGCATTAGCAGTCCCTACATCTTCCCCAAATGTCCCCTCCCAACCAGCGCTTCAGGTAAATAGAAAGAAATGCAGGTGCGTGGTACAAAGTTCTACGTTTGTGGTTAAAATTAAACTTCAGTATTCTTCTGATTCGAAATATATCAACATATTCCAAAGCTCTTCTCTGCATGAAACAAATCACTGAGCGATTAGACTTCAAAATATTTTGTTGTATTTGCACCAAAAATGCTTATTATCATCCTCCCTAAAACTGAATGCTCTAATTCCTCCTTTGGAAAGATCTATTTCATTCAAGTTTGGGATATTTCTGTGCTGCTCTTGTGGCATCTAATAAGGGGCTGTTATTCATAGTGGAGTTTCAGAAAAGTTAAGCTATGCTGTTAAAGCCCCTCAAATCTCTAACGAAATATTTTCACTTCCTTTATACCCACTTGTGTATGTGTTGTGCTCCAGGTATCTGAAGAGGTTTAAAGTGATGAAACCCAAAGTTCTGCGGAGTTGGTGTCGGCAAATCCTGAAGGGTCTTCTTTTCTTACACACAAGAACTCCACCAATAATTCACAGAGACTTGAAATGTGATAATATTTTTATTACTGGACCAACCGGATCTGTGAAAATAGGAGACTTGGGCCTGGCAACACTCAAAAGAGCTTCATTTGCCAAAAGTGTCATAGGTAATGCTCCTGTTCTCCTTAGCTTCCCTTGGTCAGTATTGTGGCTGTCTGTTTAACATCTTCCTTTCCCATTTTGCATTAGTGGTTTTTAAGTTGCAGATTGGTAGTGGAAGTTAAAGTGGGTTTGGGACTGTTGCCCTTATACCCCTATAAAAATTGGAATCAGTAAGTAATGGTATCATAACTTCCTCTTCTCCTTCCTCCTGTATCATCCTTAATGCATAGGAGCCCAGAACCAGTGAAGTCAAACCAGCAGAAATTTCAGATATGTACTTGGCTGCTGTGGGTCTGCTTAATTTCATTGATTTTGATGAACTCATGTTTGTTTATATTTGTTAAGTTTCTCTCATTTTTAACTTCTAGTCATTGGTGGTGTTTTTCTCTGATGAGGGTCAGTATTTCTTCAGATAATTTTTTTGCAGGGTAGCAATTGTTCATGGGACATATTGGAATAATATCAATAATAACAATACTGGGAATAATATAAGTAATGCCAGTATTGGGAATAATTCCAGAAGTACAAATACGGGGAATAATATCAGTAATACCATACTGGGAATAGTATCAGTAGTACCAATACAAGGAGCAGAATCAGTAATACCAGTATTGGTAAGAATACTAGTAATGCTTATACAGGCTTTTGTAAAATCAGTAATGAACAGAACACCATCAAAATACACTCATGTCTGAAAGGAATTTGATACTGCAAGATGCTGGCAAAGTGTCTGCATTCATTTTGGCAATAAAACAGAGCTTATAATTTTCATGAGTAGTACTGCTCCAAGGAGAGAATGAAGGAGGCTTGGAGACACTGGTGATGAGTAATGCTGCCCCCTCTGCAGAGGGAGTAGCTCTAAAGGCATATCAGTAGCTGCATTTCACGTTGGCTGGAAGGGATGAAATCAGCACACTGCGGTGTCTCTGCGGGAGCCCAGCCAGGGCAAACCTGCTCCTGCCAAGAGCAGCTGAGTGGGTGCTGAACAGCTTCACGTTTAGCTGGGCTGATATGTTGAAGAAGGATGCTTGTAGGTATTCCTTTCCACTCCAAGGAATGGGGGGAAATGTCATTTTTGTCCTGTTTTGGAATGGTGCCAAGTATTCCTTTTGCTTTTTAGACTATTGCTATCACTTTTTCAGATTTGTTTTAAATGCTCTGTAATTCATGAGATTCACTGCTGAGTCGTGTTCCTTCTAAAGCAAGGCAGCAGCTCCAAAATAATTTCCTGTGGCAGCTGTTAACCCTTTCTGAGCAGCAGCCTCTGCCTTGGTGACAGCTGTAACAAACACCCAGAGAGAGTGACTACACTGAGCCTCCATGACACAGGTCTGGCTGATTTGCTAAGGCTGTAGGAATGAGTATCTTTGAGGTGGAAGGACAAGGTGGAAGAACATAAACAAGGGAAGAGATCAATCTTGCATTTTGCGAAATTAACTTTACAGAAATGCTTGTTTGTGAGTTAAGTCGAGTCTACTCCAGAAATGTGTGCAAAAGCAGACCCTAATTTTGAGGGTTGTTCTTCATGTTGCCATTTTAAAAGAGTTTAGGACAAATCAGAAAATCCTAGAATGGTTTGGATTAGAAGGGGTCTTAAAGATCATCTTGTCTGCCATGGCTGGGATACATTCCACTACCCCAGTTTGCTCCAAGCTCCATCCAGCCTGGCCTGGGACGCCTCCAGGAATGACGTTTCCTCAATTTCTTTAGGGACTTGGGTGATGGCTTGTAACTGGAGGAGAGGAGATTTACATTGGATATTAGGAAGAAACATATTACTGTGAGGGTGGGCAGGCCCTGGCACGGGGTGCCCAGAGCAGCTGTGGCTGCCCCTGGATCCCTGGCAGTGCCCAAGGCCAGGCTGGACAGGGCTGGGAGCCACATGGGATAGTGGAAGGTGTCCCTGCCTCTCAGGGGGTGAGATGGCTGGGGTGGATGGGATGATCTTTAAGGTACCTTCCAATCCAAACCATCCTGGGATATGCCAGAACTGCCTTTTTGATTCTATGTTACTTTAATTGCAGTTGTGCTTTTGCTGCTGATTAGTGATGACATAACAAAGCATTGATGGGATCTGCCAGGGCTGGGGGCAGTTTGGGTGCTGAGGCTGGACAGGCAGAATTCATCTGGGTCTTTTTCGTGGTCCAAGACCTGCCACTCTTTTTTTGGCATCCCAACAGCTTGCTGCTACTGTCCCTTGGCACACCATTGCACTGATCTCTCTTCCTTCTTCTTTTCTAGGTAGAAAGGAAATAAATGAATTACAGTATGAGATACAGTTCCTGAAATGAATTACCCAAATGTTAATCGTTTTCAGTTTTGCTTTGTAAGCCCTGCCTTTTCAGGGTAGTTTGCTGAGCAAACGTTGCAGGTGTTGGGGTTGCTGCTTGTCCCCAAGCTGCATCTCCCAGTGCCTCACTTCATATTTACCGAGTTGCATCAGATTCCTGATACCCTAATTCCTATTGAGTAGGACCTTGTTCTGCGAGTAGCCTCATTGATTTGTCCCACTAAACCAGTGACAGAATTAGGTTTGATGTTTTGTGCATGACTCTCTAGGTGATTTGTGATACTACTGGCTTCCAAAGTACTGTCTGCCTGCTGGCGGTTACTCTGTAGCTCTGGAGGAAACAAAAATGCAAATTTGCACTGATGAAAGCAAGAGTGAAGGTTCTTGTTTCTTCTTCCCTTTTCACCTCCCTGGCCCTTTACTGATCCTTCTCTCCAGCCAGACAGAAACAATTCTATCACTTCAGTATGGGCAGGAAATGTACCATAGCTCATTTTCTTGTTCATTTTTGAAATTTTTTGTTCTTTTCCTTCTCCCTCCCCTCCGTCCTGCTTCCCCTCTGCCCTGCTTCCCCGCTTTGGGTTATTGTCAGCAAGCCATGGGCATGGAAGTGCATACATTGCCGTTGGATTTCCTCCCTGGGGGATGCTTGAGCTCTTTTGAAATTACCTTGCATGCACCTCTACACAGTTGTACTGGGCACACCTCTCACAGGTGAAAAAGCTTGTGGTTAAAGCCATTTGGACTTGTGTAAAAACTCAACATTTTCTTTGTATGTCTGTGTAGGTACACCAGAATTCATGGCCCCGGAAATGTACGAGGAACACTATGATGAATCTGTGGATGTCTATGCGTTTGGAATGTGCATGCTGGAAATGGCTACCTCAGAATACCCTTACTCAGAATGCCAGAATGCTGCTCAAATCTACCGAAAAGTAACCTGTGTGAGTACACGTCCTTACTTGGTATTGCATCCTGTCACTGGAAGGTTCAAAAGCATATTTTGATGAGCTGTTGGTACTGCTGAGTGTATGCTGCATTCTAGAAGTTGAGGTATCTGAGCTCTGGGTTGCACAAACCTGTTTCAGGCTTATGTGTAAGCTTACAATTCTACACCTGGAGTGTGTTTTGATGCAGCTACATCAAATATTTTCAGTTATCTTTGTCACTGATTTTATCTCCATCGGCCACAAATACAGCCCAATGGGCTGATGCATGGTAGTTTAATTCTTCTTAGAGTGTTGCTTTCAACCCAGAGCCACTCAGAAATAATTTTAAAGCCCACAAAAGGCTTCAGAAACTGCTCAGCAGTCCAGATATCTTCACATCGTGGCTGTAGCAACTCCCTTGGCATTGCAGGGAGGTGAGTGTGTGCAGCCGTGGATCTGCTAGCTGCTGACCATGCTGCAGCTGCTCAGAGACAGCTGCATTCAGATGGAATGGGTTTGATGGCTCAGGGTAGTTCCTTGCCTTTATTCCTGTTTTTCAAGGCTAGGCTGGGCAGGACGTGAAGCTGCATGGTCTGGTGGAAGGTGTCCCTGCCCATTACAGGGAGGTTGGAATGAGATGGTCTTTAAGGTGCCTTCCAACCCAAACCGTTCTGTGATTCTGTGATCCTAGAGCCACATGGCTACTCCAGGTTGTTATTCCATGGTTCTTTATCACAGTGTTTATTAGCTAGGGCACAAGGGATGTTGGCTCTGTTTTGGTATGGTCCTTCAGGTATGGCCTAAATGCTTCCAGTGTGGGCAGCTATGGGGACACCTTCTTGGACTCTGGGGCTCATGGAGTGGCCACAAGAGGCTCTTTTGATTTCATGCTCTGTAGCCTCATGTCCTGTATGTGAGAGCAGTCAGGTACTCAGTATCACCGTGGGAGCTGGTGTTACTGGGAAGGTGTGTGTGCACCGGGAGCCATGGAGAACATGGAGCTCTTCATTGCTCCATGTACCCGGAGAAGCTGTGTGCACACCTCGTAGCCATCTGGAATATTGGTAATTAAGACTTTGCAAGGCTCCTAAGCCTCATTTATCAAAGCAATATCCAAGATAGCAAAGAATAATGATTAATCAGAGGATTCCTAATTAGATGTTATATTTCAATTTTTAGACTTTAAGTAGCCGTTGTTTTAAACACTGATGGAAACCTGAGCCAGCTCATTTTCTATGGCAGTAACATTTACACAGCTCAGGATTAGATGGTAAATTATTATAGTTTTGTAAAACTGGCTTTATACTGGCAGCTTCAAGGAGGTGGGAGATGGTATTTGTCATATAGAAAAAGCCATGGTGGAGAAGCTGTTGAAAGGTCCTTGTTGGGGGTATTTTTGAAGCAGAGCTGTCTGGCAGGGAAAGCTGAGGACAAAAGCATCAGGTACCAGCACGGAGGGTATGCAGTTTTCATCTGAATTTTTGGTAGGAGCAGTGGGAGCAAAGGCACCGGGATTCCGTAGATGGCAGAATTGTCACTACTGTTTTTCCAAGGAAAGGGTTAACCAGCTCCCTGTGGAGTGGAGAAAGCCCTGTCAGATGCCATGAGCTGCACAACTGTCAGGCAGGAAGGAGGAGCAGGGGGTGGACCTCTGGGGTGAGGGTGCAGGAGGAGCCTCGTCCTGGGGGAGATCCTCTGTCCCAGGAGGAACCTTCTGGTGGGCTCAACAGCTTCTCTAGCGGAGCTGCGTCTGCAGGGGAGCTGCGGCAGAAGGGACCCTGCTCCGAGCAGCGTGAGTGGCCTGTGGGTCTGAGGAGGAGGTAAAGGAGTTTGGGGTGTGGGGTCCTGAGCCAGCACCATGCAGTAGGGTCTGCCCTAAGCTGGGGCAGTGACTGCAAATAGACAAAGTAACTCTAAGATCTCTTGGAGGAAGAGTTAAGTTTGGTGATGCAGCAGCTTGTGCGAGCCTTGGGGCTTATAAATTGAAATATAGTCCAAAATGAAGTGTAGGCTGAAACCAAGAGGCTAAATTAGACTCTTTTCTTCCAGTGTTAGATTAGTTTTGGGGCTCTCACTAAGAGCAGAAGGTGGCTCTGACCTTCTTGAATGGAGAGGATGCAGAGCCCCTGAATGCTGCAGCTTCTCAGTGGGACATTTGCTTCTTTATTAAGCTGGGGCTTTTTTGCACTAGAAATATAGATACTATTTCTAGTGTTTTAAATTGAGGGTCAGTGCATTGTGAAATGTGTTTGCTGTGTCTAGCTGCCTGCTGCCTTTATTTAAAAAGTATAAAATAAAATAACTTTCTTTTCCTGCCTTGGGCTCAGCATTGTTGTGGCAACTACCAGAAGTATTGATGACATCCATAGGGGCTGGAATTGCTGGCTAGAGTTTGCATCAAGGAGTGACAACCAACAAAAAGTTTAGACTGCCTGCCTTCTGTTGGGTCCCACTGAGCTGATATTCCCTCTGCTGCCCAGCACGGGCAGGGTATGATTTGGATTTTGCCACTATAATATCTTTTCTGTAATTTCTACTCTGTGCCCTAACACTCTACCGTGCCCTTGCCTGGTGCTAGGACATGAGATACACCTCAAGTCCCGGCTGTCCAAATCACACACGTTGGGCATCGTTATTGGTGTAGAAAATGTAAACATTACCTTTCTGAGACATTATTTCAGCATATGGCACATTCTGCATGTCTGTGGCATAAGATTATTATACTTAATTTATTTCAGTGACCTTTTATTCTGCCTGACTATATTCTTATGGCTAAATCGCTGCTTTAATTTTTGCATTCCTGTTTTTCTGTGTGTGCCTGTATGTTTGCAGTTGTCCAGCATAAGGAGGTTGTCATGTTTGGGAATGTGCAGAGGGGCTCATTTCACTGCCAGACAAGACATGCTTGTTCCAACCTGTCACCTCTCTCTGCCCTTTGAGCCTGAATGATGGAGTGTAAAGATTTCAAAAATGGATATGTACCATAAATAGAAAACACATCTTTCCCAAGCAGTGCGGCCGAGCCACATTTACCACAGTTCACTTTGAAGTGATTTCCTGGTCAGCATATTTGCAGTGCCCTTCATTCTGATGCCATAATCTCATTTTTCATGCATAACTTGATGGTTTTTCTTACTCAGATTTTTTTTGTGTTTAATCATTCTGCCAAGTGATTTTGATGTAGGCAGTAGTGATGAAACGTCGGAATCCGTGACCTTCCCAGGCTGCTCCAGCCTAGTGTTTTCTTAGGCATGTGCTGCAGAGTGCACAGCAGAGCAGCTGCGTCTCCAGAGAGTTCCTGGCCATCTCCTTGGGTTTAGTGGTACAAACCTGTGCTTCAGAACAACCAACCCAGTGCCAGTGTTCTGGTTTGCATGTAAAGCTTTCACGTTGTTTGCTCTCATCAACTCTTGAAGGTTTTCTCAGCATACGCAGGCTGTATGCCATAGTGCACCCAGGCAGAATTAATGCTGTGGCTGTGGCACAATGACTGCAGGCAAATGATGCTGTCAGTGTCATTGCATGGACTTCTTGTGGCTTTTGGAGATCTTCTTAAGATCTGCAGGTAACCCTCTTAGCTTCGCATTAAGATGGAGCACCATTCTGGAGTTTATAATTGTACACAGAGATGTCATAGAACAAAAATCCTGGTAAAATTGAGAGCTTTACCTTCATTTCACTGACTTCAGAGAGTGTGTGCCAGGGTGCAGTTTCAGCTGGAAGCATGGCTTCACCTTTTTTGGTAGAAGGTTTTTTCCTTTTTTAGGAATGACATGAGCCTAGAGTTACCTTCAGGTGGAAGGTGGAGTGGTGGCCCAGAGCAGGCTGACTCTGGGGTGGAAGGGAAAGCCTCTAGAACACTGACTGATGTGGGTCAGACGTGCCAGTGACTTGTGTGGCATCCGCTGTGTCCCTTCAGAGCATCACGTGCTGCTCTTCCGAAGTGTGCTCTGCTGATGGAAAATGGCAAGTGGCTGTTTTTAGACCCTGCAGAATAAGCAGCACGTTTCTTCCCTCAGCATGAAGGATGCAACTTTTTCTGTATGTGTCTGGCTGTAGACTCAGCTGCCTTGTACTGGAGGGCAGTGGATCACAAATCTAATTTCTTCAGAAAGAAAGGAATGGAAATAAATGGTGGTGAGGGAGTCAGAATAAATCATCCTGTTTGGTACAGAGAAGCTCTCAATTTGATCTCTCGTTTTGCTGTTGCTTTATATATGTGTATATATATTTCAGCATTTAAGGAATCTGTATTATCGTTACGCACCTTATGCCACCCAGTGAGCCCTGCCTTTCACATGTGGTGGAATTTATTTTAATTTATTAGAGGCTGTACAGCTTTCAAACTGTCATGGATAATCTCTTGGCTGATACACTTTGAATTTTGGTGCCGTGTTTCCTTGGAAATGCTCAGGGAAGACAGATGGCTTTTGTTTAGGTGCATGAGATGACCCCTTTGATGGCAAATAGAATCTCCCTTCATTATCAGGGGTAGTGTGCTGCAGGGGAGTGTTTGCAGCATCCCAGTGAGCTGGCCTTGGAGAGTTTAATGAAGAGTAAGGAAGAAAAGCGTCCTATAGCGCAGGGACAGGGAGAAAACACTTTGCCAAAGCAGCTCTGATCAGTACTTCAGTACACAATTTTTGTCCTCATTTTTTTTAGTCATCTACTCATAGCTTAGCTGTTCAGCAGATTAACACAATGGATATTTGGAGAGGAGTTGGTGTTCCAAAGATGGGGAAAATAAACTGTTGGTGGAAAAGTTGCTGTTTTTTATTTGTGGAAGCAATTTGTAAGGTCAGTATTGGGAAGCAGTCCTCAGGGATCTGATGCTCTGGGCTCCCTGTGCCAGGGCCTCCCCACCCTCACAAGGAAGAATTTCTTTCTTATGTCTAATCTAAACCTGTCTCTCTTCAGGTTAAAGCTTTTATTAGATCTTATTACACTTTCTTCCTGGAGAGTGTCACACTAATATGGAAATCAGTTTGAAATGTATAGATTTATCCTTCTTCCTGATGGAGAACACACTAGACTCCTGTAGCTTAAAGATGAATTATGGTACAGAGGAGTCCTGCTGAAAATACATTTTGATGGTGCTTTGTTTTCTTTCATTTCTGATTCAGGTATCAGAGCTCTCCTAAGAGCTCTCCGTGGCACATTGGAGCCAGCCTGGGCTCTGCAGCCCGGGCACTCCAATGCCTTTTGACACATTTTCCTAATACACAAAATTTGAACCCTTGTCTCATCAGTGAGATTTAGGTTTGCTTAAGCAAATAATTCTTTTTAGTGGGTCACAGCAAGCCAGCCACGTGTACAGATTTTGTTTTGTTCTCATAAAAATGGGTTTCTTTGGATCTCTGCAGCTTTCTGCTGAAGCAAAACCAAGGAGCTGAGTCTTTGAGTGACTGTTCTGTATATTTATTATTGTTTTTTCAAAATCTACAATTTACGTATTTCACGGTATAATTTCAAGACAAATAGGGGGTTATTGATCTAAAATTATTATTAATAAAGCTTGAAATAGAATCTGAGGCTTGAATAACAACAGAATGTTCATAAAAGGATAAAAGTATAAGCTGATGCTGAAATATTCGGAAATTCTGAGAGAGGCTCCAACCCTTACTGAAATTCATCCATAAAAATTATTCAAGACTTAATTCAGTGTATTATTTGCAGACCCTCTTTGAAAATACTTGCTTTATTCTTTTATTCCGCTGGGTGAGCCAAAAGTCCACTCTGCAGGGCTCCTTATCTGTGACTGCATGAGCCATTATTTACTGTTATTTCAGAGTGAGACTTTAAAAGGATTTGTATGGAGCTAAATGTTCAATTCCCACTGGTTATGTGCTGCTTAACCACATTCTGTTTTTTAGATAAAGGAAATTGTGTTTCCTTTTTGTTCTGCTCGTTGACTTCATTGGAAGTACTTGGGTCCTTAAGTGATGAGGTCCAACTGCATCATCTCTTCTCAAATAAATTTTGTCATATTTTCATCCATATACATCTTGCTGTAGTAGGTAGAGGTAATAACATGTTTCTAAAAGGGAATCAATTAATTCTGTGATTTATGCTGGCCATCAAAAATAAAAAGCAGAACTTCTCACGTTGCCACTTGTCACCTGTAGCTGAATATATATATGGATGTGGGAACACTGATTCTGCTTCCCAGGGCTTTCTTCTGGAGTGGGTAGTTGGTTTTTCTCCTTGAAAGGCCGTGCTCATAGGTTGCTGTTCCAAATCTGTTCCCAGCAAAAATGCTAACATTTGACAGAGATTTAACTAGATTTATAGGTTGCACCTGCTCTATCACATATTCCCAAGGGGGTTCTAACAATATCCTGGGAAGTTCAGGAGCAATGGAGAGATGTTGTATTCTCCTGCTTCCCTGCTTGGTTTTGGGGTTGATCTTTAATTTTTTATGCAGAACGGAATGTGTTGGAGAGTGTTCAGGCCGTGGAAAAGCAAGAGGTTTGTGTGAAACAGGAATATGGACTATTCCAAGATATTTTTCACTCATTTTCAGTACTAGCTATCTGAAGAAAACTGTGATTATCTCTCTTTATTCATTTAGTGCTTTGAGAGTTGAAGCAAAAACATAAAAGGAATAATTTCAGAAAATGGTTATTTTTGAAATTTAAACTTAGCTGTTTCTTGAATATTCACTTTAGAGTCCAGAGGATATAAAGGTAAAATTTGCAAAGGTTGGTAAAGAAAAAGGGATACTTTCCCTGCGTATGGCTGAGCTCGTGCAAACTAGTGTCTTCATTTTGAAGTGCAATGGTATTTAGAAGTATAGTACCCCTAAATCCTTAACTCAGCTTTGCATTAAGGCTAGCACCTTAAAAGTATTAGTAAGTTCCTGGGTTGAGTTGCCTTCAAAATGCAGAGAAAATATGCTTAATTAAGAGGGATAATGTAATTCTTTTTCACATTAAATTGTTTTTCTTTATGATTTTTAGGGTATAAAGCCAGCAAGCTTTGAGAAAGTTACTGATCCTGAAATTAAGGAGATAATTGGGGAGTGCATCTGCAAAAACAAAGAAGAAAGGTCTGTTTCAAGGGATCAAGTTTTGTATGAAATAATGTGTATGCAGGGATTTCAGAACTGTCTGTGGATTTCTGCTCTGGTCTGTGGGTCTCCCCTGTGCAGATGAAAATGCAGCATGGAAGTGCAGATCTAAATGATTTCCCGCTTTCCTGGCATTCAGTGTCAGGACAGGCAGTGCGGTTGTGTCTCAGCCACTCAGCATCACTGTGGAGCTGAGCTGGGCTGTTCTTGCACTTTTTGGTTCAGCACTCCAAGAAATGTCACTGGGAAGGTTCTGTAGGGGGCAGGGAGGGGGATAAAAGTTGGTGTGGTGGATTCATCATGAGCTGGGGTAGCAGATTCCGTTGCCCTCTGGGCATGGAGACACGTTATGCCTAGTTTCCAGCTTTGGTTTTAAAAATTAATGTTTTACTGGTCTCTGCCAGTTTGCCTCATGCTGAGTATTTCCTGACTTTCACAAATGCAGTTTTTAGAGACTACAGCTGACAGCTTAGAGAGAATCTCTTCTCTGGTACTCTTTAAGCTCAGATACTTAAGAAAAGTTGAACAAAGCTATAATCTGCATTTCTCTAAGTGCTTGTGGTGTATGAATACTGCTAAAGCTTTGAGAAATGGGAAATGTCACTTTTTCAATTTCACTTTTCAAAATCCCACACCTTTTTAGAAAGAACACAAATTCATTATGGGGGAACACCAAACAGTGTAAATATTTCCACTTTTAACAGTGGTTTCTTTTTACAAGCCTTTCTAAAATTGTTGACTTGCAGTGTTTGATTCTTCTTTATATCCTTTGCAGATATGAAATTAAAGATTTATTAAGCCATGCCTTTTTCGCTGAAGATACTGGGGTAAGAGTGGAACTTGCAGAAGAAGACCATGGTAGGAAATCCTCTATTGCCTTAAGACTCTGGGTAGAAGATCCTAAGAAACTGAAAGGAAAACCCAAAGATAATGGAGCCATTGAGTTTACTTTTGATCTGGAGAAGGAAACTCCTGATGATGTTGCACAAGAAATGGTAAAATACACTTCTGATAAAAATGTATATATATAGAAAGTAGTGCATAAATCTCAAAGGACAACAGGAACAAGCTGGGTAAAGTAATTTCACTTGAACCACTCCAGGTCCAGTTTAGGCGTTTTGCATTGATTTTGGAATGGGGAACAACTAACTGAAACATATTGTTTGAAAACAGATGCCTTGAAATCACAGTTTACATAGCTTAGAGACTATAGAGGTCTGGTCTACTTTTATATTTTTCACGCTCTTCTGCCAGTTCCTATAGGCTGTTGAATGTCTTTGAGTTTATTCGGAATCTGTTTAGTTCCAGACAGCAGTTAGAAATACATTAGAAGAGTTCAGAAGTTCAATCACAAAATATTCTGCCTTGAATTCTCCAAAACACTTTCCCTCGTCTTTTCTGTTGGTGTTCCTTAGAAGGAATGTAGATGAGAAAGGTCTGTGGTCAGCTGCCCCACCCCCAAACTTTGATTGGCAGCCGGATTCACTGAGTTAGGAGTAAGCTTTGGATTTTTTAACTGATACGTTTCACTTGCTGAATTTCTGTATTTTTATAATTGTGGGGTTTTGTTAGGGAATCTGTGTTCCATTTTCACCACGTTGTCCTTGAACTCCTATTTTGATGGTGTCTTTGCTGCAATTGTTTTGGTGTTCTAATGTCACAGAGGCCCGGGGTCAGTAAGCACTGAGCCAAGGGTCTGACCGTTCCTCCTGTGCTTGCAGAAATGTTCCTGTGCTTGCAGAAACGTTCCTATCAGACTCTAAATCCCTAGGGATCCCATTTAATGGTGTCATCACCACTCATGCTCTGCTCAGGAGGCACTCATTTTGGTAATGCTGCCTTGCTCTGCTAGAACTCATCACCATCTACTCCAAGTTTAGTGGCAGGAATTCAGGCTCCTTTGTCTTCTTGTCGTTTGTTTGCAGTAGGTCCAATGTTTTTCCAGCAATGTATTATTACAGAACTCATTTAGTTTAAAAATTGCTCTAGTACCATTACTTACTGTTATATTTTACATTTAAATATCTATGGAAATATTTGGAGTTTCGTAGTTCTCTAAGTTGCTTGGTCCACAGTTGTGATTTGTTTTGTTTAATTTTGAAGAGGATATAATTCTCGTGAAAAGTATATTTAAAAGGATCATGCCCATACTACAGTGACACTGTACCTATTCCCAAATAATTGAAAAATCTGTGTTCTACATTAATGTGTACCTAAGACACTGCCCATTAAATGCTTTCAAACCTGAGGCTGTTGCAGGGGCAGAAAAAGGGGACGTTTTTTGCTAAATGTCTTTTTCTAGTCCTTATGAATTGTGGAACACCAAAACCATGTGCATTCATCTGTTTGCTGCTTTGTGTGCTGTGGAAGTGAAGAATGGAGGAGACCGTCTGAGTACAGGGAATTATTTATCATTACTGATGAGATTTTGGTAGTCAGGCAATACCACCTGCCCAAACTCTATGGGCAGAGGGAACTGGAAGCATTCTAGTGGGTTTGGAAAGTGAAGTTAGCTCTTGAAGCTGTGTTTTAAGATGCTTTGCACCCATTAATTTTAGCAGTTAAAATGTAAGCTGTGAAAGTGTCTTATGTTTGGGCAAGAGCAAAGCAGGAAAGCCTCAAGATTTCCCCCATAGAAATGTATGTGCTTGCAAATCTGTCAAATATGCATGTTAAGAATGTAGGGAGAGCAGACAGAGCTCTGCTACGTCATTATTAAATGAAAATTCGTACCCTGCACTGCAGGAGATTATGCAAACAAATAACACAAAGATGAATTTCCATTTTTTCTGTTGAGCAGTTGAATTCTGAGAAGCCTCATCCCCTTTTCCATCAAATGGGAAGAGTCTGCTTTTTCTTTGTAAAAGTCAATCAATACTGACTGACTTCACTATTTAAGAGAAGTTAATTTGAAACATAATTCAGTTAGCATCTTGTCCTTCATGATTTGCTGTGCTGTTAAGCAGAGCAATTTGGATAACTGTGTGTTGGATGCGTTAAGACAATAAATTCAGATTAAGGGGCAGTTTGATTCACTCCAGGTGCATTTTTTAGAGGTTCTTTTTCCTGTTTTGTCTATTCTTTTAGTGTTAAAAAAGAAAAAAAAAAAAAGGGAAACCCATCTACCATTAAACTTGCTCTCCTCAATGGATGTTCAGTGGTGGATAATTAGAGCCAGTATATATTTAGGTCTTAGACATCACATCCTGGGTTTTTTTAATGCATTAAGAATAGAAGTTTTACTGAGAAAAAACCCCACTCCATCAAGCTCTTGAGTTCCTGTTCTTGTGAGAAATAAATTAATATAAATTTGTGTTGTTTCAAATGGACGTTTTCTTTGCTGGGAAGATGTTCCAGTATCATGTGTGTGCCTGTGGCATGCCAGCCACACGCTCAGGACCTTGCTAAGTGCGTGCTCCCCTGCAGATTGACTCGGGCTTTTTCCACGAGAACGATCTCAAGATCGTGGCCAAGTCCATCCGTGACCGAGTGGCGCTGATCCTCTGGAGGAGGGAGCGCATCTGGCCCAGGATGCAGACGGAGGAGCGCCGCGACTCGGAGTGCCTGGACAAGCTGAAGGCACCGCAGGCACAGCAGGTCCAGGTCACCTACCTGTCCCACACGGGCCACCACATCCTGTCGGAGCCCGAGGAGCCGGAGGCAGACCAGCACCCCTTCCAGCAGAACCTGCCCACCAGCGTCACCTCTGTCGCCTGTAAGTCCCGTGTCGGGATCCCAGGATCGCTGTCTCAGGGGGAAACCCACATGAATTGCTGCGGCTGGGTGTGCACAGTGGCTCAAAACCCACAAAGATGTGGGACAGATGCATGACAATTCTGAAAGCAATGAAGTTTCAAGAAAACAGTATTATAAGATACCTCTGTATTTTTGCTGCTCAACAATTATCGCAGAGTTTCTGTTTTACTGTTCTGGACTTGTATGTAAGCACATTTAAGTAAAAGATTAATTACCTTTAGCAAGACAGCTGCTGCTTCAGTTCAGGTATTTTATAAAGGGCTACACTAAGGTCTGCCTTAAATCCTGAAATATCCATGTGTACCTGTACAGGAAAAATCCCTTTACATGATATGAGAAATAGCTACATTTGATTAACATTCACAA
Organism: Fringilla coelebs; assembly: GCF_963513975.1. NCBI lineage: Eukaryota > Metazoa > Chordata > Aves > Passeriformes > Fringillidae > Fringilla > Fringilla coelebs. The sequence goes on from NC_140039.1 coordinate 1,016,917, forward strand.
TATTGCCACATTCACAAAGGTTTTTATCTGAAGCTAAAATGAGCTCATTTCATTTTTTTGGACCATATACTTATTTCATGCTAATTCCTTTAAGGAACACTGCAATTATGGCTCTTTGTTTCTAGTGCTGCAGTGAAGTGATTTGTGCTTCCCATGGCTGTGCTGGACATGAGTTGGCAAAATGTTATACTAAATATAACCTCCACAATTTTTTTCCTACTCCTCCTCAACTTTTAACCAGAACTTGGTATTATTTGGCAATTTGCTATCAGATTATTTGAACAATTTCTTAGCATAGGATCTCTATAAATTAGGATAGTCATATAATTTGACATTAAATGTAAAAGTGGAAATTAATAACTTGATGTGTGCAATGTACATTCTATAAAAACCTGAGACTGACTCACAGCTTTTACTTTAGTACTCTACCATTAGACTCTCCTTTTTTTTTTTTCCCTTTGAGGTCCTGAATAATTATTTGTAATAAAACAGAATGTTATTGCTGCAGAAATCCCATCACAAGAGTAGGGCTATGTTGGCTCTTCAGAAATGAATTGGATAAATAGAGAGGGGAGTTTAATTTTGGAAAAGAAAAACAGTTGGGGGAATAGCTTGAGAGTACTGAAGAGAAATGTCATCTCTGGTGCTATTAAAGAATAATTTATTATTTAAAAGCCAAATAAGTAAAACTTTATTTAGAATACGGAAAAAAGAGACAGGGGAAGGTGTTGGGAAAAGAAATAGTATTTAAGCTTAGCTGTAAGATAGTTATCGAAACTGTGTTGCAGTTTTCTTTCAGTTTTGAATTTTAAATCCCCATTAGAAGCTATTTGTCTTTGGGATACATCTAGCTGCAGTCTGGTTGTCTCACTTCCTTTCTCAAGTGAAGAAAGCAGTTACTTGTGCCCAACTCTGTTTGAGCCTTTGTATTTTACCCATTTTAAAAGTTGTGAAAAGACTTTTTAAAGTCAGTAATACCAATATTTGCAGTTCCCAAAGGACCCAGTGCTTGCCCAGTGCCCGTAGCTGTGCGGTTCCATAGGTTAAGTGGGCAAGTGCTCCACGAGAAACTCCCACAGATCTGAGTGTGCCAAACCCATTGGAGCCTGCACAGGGGTTTGAGTCTGACCTTAATTGCACTACACTCAAGCAGAGCCTGACTTGCTGAACTAAAATCATACAGCATAAAGAATTTTGTAGTTTTCAGGGCTGCTGATAAAAGCAGTGTTAAAGTCAGTGCATTCCTGGAAGATGGAACTCTGAAAGACCCCATGATCTGCTCTGAACATGACAATTGGGGTTTCCTCTCCTTTTATCCTGCAAACTCTATAAGCATCTGCAATTCTGAATGTCAACCTTATGCCCCTTAAAGGATATCGTAAAGTGCCTGAAATATCAGTGTGTGCAGAAATCCATAGGGGGGTGGGTTTTGGCTTAAGAGAAGCAATGTGTGCCTTTTGTAGAGAATAACATTGGTGCTGTATAATTTATTTATATAAAGAAAGGGCTAGAGTAGTAAAAATGCTAATTACATAAACAATGGTGACCTTGCTCTAAGATCATCACTTGAACATGGGGAGCTGTTGAACTTTTAATAAAAATGACTGTTCTTCCAGCTGACAGCACGTTTGACAGTGGCCAGGGCTCCACGGTTTATTCGGACTCGCAGAGCAGCCAGCAAAGTGTCATCTACTCGTCCCTGCCAGACTCTGTCCCTCCTGCCATCCAGAGGGTGTACAGCCCCCCCCTGAGCGAGGGCCAGCCTGTGCCCCAGAGCCTCCCCCAGCTCGGCCACTACCAGCAGCCCTCGGCAGTAAGTCCAAACCTCTTTCAAACAGTTCTGGATCTTGGGTCATATTTCATATTATCATTTATGCTCTTGTTCCCAGAAGGTATGGGTTCCAGGGCTGTCTGTATGTATTCCTCACTCACCTCTGCACATAGTGACCTGCTCAGTCCCTTATCAGTCTGTTGGCATTAGTGGCTTTGTGACACAGCACAGGAAGGACACGGGACCTGTTGGAGTGTGTCCAGAGGAGGCAACAAATATGCTCTGAGGGCTGGAGCCAGGCTGGGAGAGATGGGGGTGCTCATCTGGAGAGAAGAAGGATCCAGGGAGAGCTCAGAGCCCCTGGCAGGGCCTGAAGGGGCTCCAGGAGAGCTGGAGAGGGACTGGGGACAAGGGCTGGAGGGACAGGACACAGGGAATGGCTCCCCACTGCCAGAGGGCAGGGATGGATGGGAGATTGGGCGGGAATTGTTCCCTGGCAGGGTGGGCAGGCCCTGGAAGAGGTTTCCCAGAGAAGGAGTGTTGCTCCATCCCTGGCAGTGTCTGTCCCTCATGCTGCTGTCTCTCCGCAGCCCGTCCTGCCTGCAGTGCCAGCCACGCCCGCCGTGGTGCCCCAGCACTACCAGGAGCCGGCGATGCCGTTCCCCGTGGTCCCCAGCACCGTGGCTTCACTCCCACTGGGGCAGCCGCCGCCACCCATGCTGGCCGGCCAGCAGGTGAGAGCTGGGCTCTGCCACGGAGCCGTATCCATCTCAGCCCTTCCCTGGGGCTGCTCTGCCTCACACAGGCTGCCCAGGGAAGCTGTGGCTGCCCCTGGATCCCTGGAAGTGTCCAAGGCCAGGTTGGATGGGGCTTGGAGCACCCAGGGACAGTGGAAGGTGTCCCAGGTTTCTCTGCAAAACTTCCCAGAGCACCTATGTTCCTCAGAGACAGCAGTGTCCAGTGAATGTATATGCTAAGGAGGGTAGGGCAGTACAGCAGAAGACTGGAAATTAGGGTGAGAAATTCACTTACCTACAGAATGAATTGTTTTGATCTTGTATCAATATGCACTGGTGGATCAGACATATGGAATCAATGTTGTATCTCCTAACTTATTTATTTTTCCAGTTTGGGTGTCCGTGCATTTACACTGCTAAAGTTATAATGAGGCAAAGTTACCTAATCTGCCTGGATATTTTCCCTTCCCTGTGCCTTACCCAATTCAAAAGCATTTCTTAAGACACAAGCTGGGTTTGAGAGGGAGGTTTTAGGAAGCAGCTCCGGTTCCTGAGCACAGTTTTCCTGCTGTAATGCCATGTCTCCCGGAGAGGGAGGTGGCTGAGTGCCCTCTGTCCCCTTGGTGAACCGTGGGCAGCCGTCTGAGCTGCAGATTAACCCAGCTGAGGCGCAGGAGCAGAGCTGGCTCCTGGAGCCGGCAGCTTTGCGAGCTCCAGCCCAGAGCCGTGGGCATGCGGCCCTTCCACCCCGGAGCTGGGGCTCGGTCCCGCAGGAGTTCCTCCATGGAGTGAGTGGGGTCCCCCCATCCCAGGTGGGCGCCCTATGTCCTCCAGACAGCGTTCACGTGCCTCCACCTTGGCCCTCAGTGTGCTCTGTCCCATCCCCAGAGCCAGGCCAGCCCCTGCGCTGCTGTTCCCGTGTGTGATTGTACCTGGGGAGAGGCCACATCTTTCCCAAAACATGAGATGGCAGAGGTTCTGTGTGCTGCAGGGCCTGGTGAGGCCACCAGCCCTGTGGTCCCAAGTAAGTCACCCTGAGCCAGACTATGCCTCAGAGTCATCCTTTTGAACCAGAAGGGTTTTCTAAGTATTTCCAGAACTAAGAAGAAGAAGATACCAATAGCACATAAAATGGGGGGGGTTGTTACTGATGATTTCCAGCTTTAATGCAACTTTTTCTCTGTCTGTTCTGCTGTCTAAAGCCTGGCAGGCCAGGGGAGCACTGCCTTCTCTGGAAAAGTAAAGCTGCTCTTTTGGCTACGACGTTGTCACTACAGTACATCAGAAATATCTGGAACCTAGCTTTTACTGCAATTATTGGGGTTGATTGTGCCTCGGGTGATAAGTGTTGTATTTTCCATGCCTGCTTCATTATGTAGCAACTTCTGTTTGCCAGGATGAGCTGATATCAACTGTACCTTGTAAGTTAGTGCGTGGGGATTTCACAGGACCAAGTGGAACAATCTCTGGGATTTAAAGAGTCTGAGTCATTACAAATAGCCTCTCCAAGACAGTTAGCACTTATCATTTTAGGTAATATATCTTGCATTTAAATGTATTTTAAGTGTGGGCTCCTGTGCAGTGTTTGAATTAAGGGTGCTCGTCTCTCCTGGGAGCTGTCCCTGCTGGAGCATGACCAGGGCAGGGAATGGAACTGGGAAGGGGGCTCAGCCTGGAGAAAAGGAGGCTCAGGGAAGGCCTTTGGCTCTGCACAACTCCCTGACAGGAGGGGGCAGCCAGGGAAGGGTCGGGCTCTGCTCCCGGGGAAGAGGGACAGGATGAGAGAAAATGACCTCAAGCTGTGGCAGGGAAGGTTTAAGTTGGATATCAGCGAAATTTTCTTCACTGAAATAGTGGTTAAGCGTTGGAATAGGCCACCCAGGGGAGTGGGGGAGTCACCATCCCGTGAAGTGTTCAAAACACATTTGTTGTGGCACATGGGGACATGTTTTAATGGTGGGCTGTGTTCTGCCACTGGGCCTCTTCTAGCCGGACAGCGAGACGGGTCCAGGGTTCCTCAGGCGAGCAGTCTCGGGCCGGGCAGCTCAGCCTTCAGCATGCCGAGTGTCCGAGCCCTAAGTGCCCTTTAGCCTGACACCTCAGCGAGCTCAGTGATTATCAGCTCTTAGTGATTTTCAGCTCTTTTATAATTTCAGCTCTTTGCTCGCTAAGATGCGGCCTCAGTGGTTTCCACACAGCAGACAGAGAGAGAGGAGAAGGCAGCCTCAGAGATTCCATGATGGTTTATTTGCAGGGGGTTCGCGAAGGGTTCCGATGGCGGCTCTTCTACCCAGAATGGGCCAGGGTGGCTGCTTATATAGGGTTAGGGGGGATTGAAAACTGACCAATTGTAAGGGTTAGGGAAAACCAGCCTATAGGGTCACAGAGAGATAAGCTAGGCCAGAGGGCCTAAGTGAGGACTCCATTCTGACTCAACATTTCCTTATCTCAGGCTTACATCCTCCACGGCGCCCTAGCCCTCTCAGTATCCGCTCCAGTGGACCTTTCAGTGCTGGGTTAGGGGTTGGACTCAGTGATCTTAGAGGTGTTTTTCAATCTTAATGAGCCTGTGATTCTCCAAGCACCAGGTCTGTCCTGACAGTGAGCTGGGGAGAAATGGGGAGCGTGGCCAGCCATCTCGTTCTTTTGCAGTAGCCAGGCAGTAATAACCTGTTCCCTCTTGTCCCCCAGCAGCAGCAGCCCATCTCGCAGGCAGCCTCCCTGCAGCAGGTGCTCAGCAGCCAGCCCGTGTGCCCGCTGCCCGCGGCCCCCCACCTGCTGCCGCAGTTCCCGGCGCAGGGCTCGCAGGTGCCCGCCAGCAGCGCCCCCCTGAAGCCCCTGCAGATCTCCACCGTGCCACAGCTCCCGCCCGTGGCCCCTTCCCAGGTAAGCACAGCCATTTGAGGAGAAATTTCCAGCTAATAATTAACATGATTTGCAGGTTTTGTGTGGCTATTTTGACTGCGTGCCAGTTTAATTAGGCGATAAGAATATTATTGCTCTTTTCTAATTCCTTTATATTTCTTTTTTATTTGTTTGGTGAATTAGAAATCTCCTTTATGCCCAACTCTATGCCATCCAGTTCAACGCAGCTCCAAAATGGCAATAATTTTTTTGGGGTGGTTTTGGTTTGGTCTTTTGCACCGTCCCCTTTGGCACAATCTCTTCCCCATCCCGGGCTTGAGGGCATGAGCAGTTGCCTGTTTTTATTGCTATTTTCTGACCTCCTGACTTCACCACTTCCCCCAACACCTGCCAGCCCTGTCAGTATTGTTCTGCTCTGGGTCTGTTCCCTGGAGCAGGGATAAACCCTTCCCTCAGCCTAGGAAGGTGGATGGTGCTGTGTTTGGTAGTGACAAGCACCATAACGTGAAGCAGCTTGTGCCAAAGAGCAGGAGCAAGCTGCTGCTGTGATGCCGGTCTGCTCCATCACTGGGAGGTTTTGATTGTAAAAACCCTTTTTCTGGGCTCTTCCGTGGTGCCTGAGTTGCAGCTTGTTTGAAAACTAGGGTTTAAATTGCCCCACTTAATTTTGCATGAAAGAGTTTTGCGTTAGGTCTGGCCCAATTCCTTTTAATTTCTGTTAAAATGAAAGCAGCTTTTAATTAGGATGTTGCTTGAAGGCTTCAAGCTGGTGTTAGAAGTAGTTCTAAGCTTCTGCAGTATAAAAGCGTCCCCCTCAAATGTTTTTTTTTGCTTTTACTAATGATTTAAGCGTAAATCAGTTTTTATTACTGCTTGCGAAGCTTAGGGAATGAATGGAAGTGATTAACAAACAGACATAATTATCATCCTGGCACAGGTGGTTTTTAGGGACTTGTGTGGCGAATGAAACTGCTCTATACCATCAGTGAAAGCACTGATGCAGTTTATGCAATATTATATTTTTTTCAGATTCCTCAGTTTCCTGTCATTCCTGCAATTACTCCTCTGGCAGGACTTGACAGCCTTCCTCCAAACCTGTCTGACATCCCCGGTGCAAACGTGCCCCCCATTCCTGCTCCCTCCCAGTACTTTGCTCCGGCCGTGATCCTGCCCAGCCTGCCCATGAACCCCACGCTGCCCATGGCGCCCAATTCCCCCGCCCTGCCCATGCAGGCCGTCAACCTGCCTCACACCACCGTGGCTTCTCTGGTCCTGCCCTGCCAGCCCATGGTGCCAAACCTGCCGGCGGCCACCATCCCGCTGCTGGCCGTGGCGCCGCCGGGCGTGCCGCCGCTGCCGCCGCAGCCCGTGTTCCAGCCCGCCTTCCAGCCGCTGCTGCCGGGCGACACGGCCTCGCCCCACCACGCACAGAGCTCCCAGCCCGTCACCCAGGCGCAGCCGCCCGCTCCAGCCCTGCCGCCGAGCGTCATGCACCCTCCCGAGCCGCCTCACCAGGTAAATCCGCCGCAGGGCGCGCTGCCCGTCCTGGGGCTTTCCTCCTCGCCGGCATCAGTCTTGTTCTTGAGAGACTTTGTTGATTTCTTGAGCTGTGGTGATATCCTCAGCCAGGGATGGGGGCTATCAAGGGTATAATACAACTGGCTTTGGACAGTAAATGAGCAGAGTGCTTTCTGAATTTCCTCCTCCTTCTTGCTCTCAGGTCTTGGGAAGCGTGAGCTGTGGTTCTCCCAGGTCAGGAGGGTGTACCAAGCCTTGCCAGTGCCTGTAGCTGCTCCATGTGGGATGCAGGGGCTGCTGGGTACACACAGCAAATACAGGGGAACTGGCGGGAGCAGTGGAGTTGTTTTGGTGTAGAATATATTTTAAAAAGCAAAGGGAAGCGGCCCTCTGGGAAGGACTGTGGAAAGCTCTGTGGAAGAGCACTGTCAGACCTGCAGGGCAGGGATGGATTCTAGGTGCAGACCCTTTCCCCCTTGAAAAAAATGAAGCATAAAGGAGCTCAAGCAGTATTTACACGGAAACTGCCTCAGGACTGACAGAGTCTGTAAATACTTCTCTCACCACATCTGCGATACGTCAACGTGAAACACAGTCTGACCAGAGCAGGAGAGGGCACTCAACCTGTTAATAAAGCATTTGGAAAATCTGTATTCTGCCACATCCCTTCACCATAACACCCTAATTAAAATTTGTAACATCCCATCCCAACCTGTCATGGCTTCTTCAGAACAGTACATAGTTTTTAAATTTCTCTCTTCAGCCATATATTTTGTACAGGATTACTGTCATTGAGAATGTCAGCAGCATGGAGTTTGGGAGTGTTACTCAGTGTTCCCTGTGGCTTTAGAGGGAATGGAATCAAGCACACTGGACACAGTGAGCATGGCAAATACCAGAACTGGAGAGCTGATGTTCCCAAACCATCCTGACACAGTCATTAGCTATCAAATATGTGTAGAAGAATTGCATATGGAAGAATTTAGGATAAAAAGTAGCTATTACAATGTGCAGAGGAATATTTTAAAAACCATTGGTTTGATTTGAAGACTTCTGTCGGAGAGGTATTTCTGTATATAATGCCATGCTGTTTTTGCAATTGATGTTTAGCACCTCTGAGTTTTGTTTTGGCTGGGTACATCTGTATGGGCATTCCCTTAAGAGCTGCTCTTGATGATCCTTGTGGGTGTCTTGCAAGTCAGAATATTCTGTGATTTGACATTGAAATATTTTGTGAATTATTCTAGTTATATAAGATTTAAAATTGAACCACCCTTCTGTGGTATTACACACACTTGTCAGTCTAACAACCCTGCCTTGGGCAGCCATGTAACTCTGAGGTGCTGTGAAGCACATCCTGTCTGTACTTTTATCTACATTAAAACCTGGAATAATAGTTTTGGCTCATACCCAGAACCTGCTGAGAGCATGCAGCAGTGAAATCATGTGGCCTAGTTCTTATCTGAGTCTTTATTTTTTTCAGTGTATTTTCCAATAGCATTAAGTCTCTATGTTGTGGTACTTCAGAAAAAGTAAAAATTGGGCACACTTTTACCTAGTACTAAAAGTCTTTTTTTCTTCCATATGCTTCTTTCTTTCCTTCTTCCTCTTCCACAAGCTCAGTCCCTGTGGAAAAATACATGATGTACCCAAAAGGAGAATGTTCTGATTTTAAATGTGCCACCCAAAAGGACTGTTATGCAGAATAACAACCCAGTCTCTAAGGTAGCCGGTATCCTGTCGCCTGGCTCTGGTTCCCACCAAGTGCTTACGCACTCGAGTTATTTTAATGCACTGGAGAAATCCACTGAGAAAAGTGAAACTCCCTCTGTCCACATGGGCATGTTGGTAGGATTGGGGCCTTGGGGCTTAGCACAACAAGGGCTAAGTTGGGACTTCAGTGTGTAAACTGCACTAAACTGAAGTAAGACGCTGGTGTGTATTCAGTGAGAGTTAATTGTGTCATTTGTACCAGGTCCTGGTTCTCCATATTTGGCAGATTTCTTAAAATATCCTAAGTTAGGTTATAGGTAGAATGTGTTTTTCCACACTGCATGGACAGTGTGGAATTGTTGAAAGCAGAGCAGAGTATTCAGGAGAATGAATTCATCGCCTAAGATCTTAAAAGCAAGTCCAGAGGAGGCCGTGGAGATGCTCTGAGGGCTGGAGCCCCTCTGCTCTGGAGCCAGGCTGGGAGAGCTGGGTGTGCTCACTTGGAGAGGAGAAGGATCCAGGGAGAGCTCAGAGCCCCTGGCAGGGCCTGAAGGGGCTCCAGGAGAGCTAGAGAGGGACTGGGGACAAGGGCTGGAGGGACAGGACACAGGGAATGGCTCCCACTGCCAGAGGGCAGGGCTGGATGGGATATTGGGAAGAAATTCTTGACTGTGAGAGTGGGCAGGCCCTGGAAGAGGTTTCCCAGAGGAGCTGCGGCTGCCCCTGGATTCCTGACAGTGTCCAAGGCCAGGTTAGATGGGGCTTGAAGCAGCCTGGGATAGTGGAAAGTGTCCCTGCCCACGGCAGGGGGTGGAATGAGATGAGCTTTGAGGTTCCATCTATCACAAACCATTCTGGAATTCTGTAATTTTTCCTTTCTTAGCAAAATCTGGCTTTGTCCCTACTAATAAGCTAGTACCTGATCAATGCACCGTGTCATAATTGTACAGAAGGAATCCTTAGCTTTTATTTGGTTATTTCATAGGAAGTGTATCTCTGTATTTGTTACTGAGAGCACCCAAACCCGATCTCACTGAGAGGTTTGAATCCTTTCTTCACGAACACCAGTGCCTTTGCTCCCTTGTCCCGTACGCGTTGAGCCCTCGGCGCAGAGATGTGTGCTAACAGCTCTCGTTGTGTTGCAGCCCATGCCTGGACACACTCAGTTTGCCCTGGAAGCTGGAGCCCAGGTGCCCGTGCTGCCAGTGCAGCCCTCCATGGTCATGTCACCGCCGTTGCAGCTGCAGCCGGAGCCGGTGCCGCCCCGCGTCGCTGCCGAAGGCGTTGCCCAGGTCCATGGCAGCCTTGCCACGGCCGCCCCAGCCGCCCCCATAGAGCCTGGCCTGCCTCTCCGGCCCTCTGCTCTGCTGCAGCTCCAGCCTGATCTTTCCCAGCCGCTGGGCCAGCAGCTCCCAGCTCCCTGTCCGGCTGTCGCGGCAGGCACAGAGACATCTCAAGAGGTAGAGCCCTTCCTCTGAAGTAACTCACCAGCCTCAGCCTTAATCTTCTTAGTTACTCTGTGTGAACCAGGGGGCTTGTTGCACAAGGGAGGTTATCCCCTCGGTGTGTCGAGCCACTGCACCTTGATGCCAGCAGCTCTGGGTCAGCAAATAATTGGCTGTTACAAATGAAACCTCATGTTGCAGCTCAGGAAATACCTCACTGAATTCATGAGGCAGTAGGACTAAGCCCCTCCTTGTCCGTAGCTGAGCACAAGCACAGAGGTAGAAACCAAGAAATTCTCACTGTGGGTGAGTTAGAAGTTGTTCTGTAGAGTTTCACCCATGTTCTGTCCAGTCTTGTTTTAAATGTCTCAAGCACTTGTTCAACCAACCATCATTTGCTTTAAAAAACTACTCCACAATCTGAGTCTTTGTATTGTGGAAGCCCTTCATACTCTTCAGTTTGAGCCCTATTCTCATTTCATTTAGCATTGTATCCTCCTGTATTGCCTGATGTCTGCTGTAGCCCTGGGATTTTTGTTTCTTAAGATACTCATAGGCATTCCCAATTCTCTGTGGTCATAGAGAAACAGTATGCTTTTTATTGTTTTCCTCATGGAATTGTCAGCTCCTCGTCTGCTATTTTGACTTTTCTTTCCACTCCCATAATTGTTTAATCTTCGGTCTTGACAGAACATCACAGAACATTTCTTTCTGTTCAGCTGCTTGTTAAAAACAAAACAAAACAAAAGCTTTGGCATCTCTACCTGTTTTCAGGAAATGTCTAATTTTTTCTCCACTCCTGGATGGAAATGTCCCTCTGTGATTCTGCATTCAGAATGGTTCCTCTTGAGTCTCTGCTCTGAGTTATCTTTCCTCACAAAGTATGAATTTCACCTTTTCAAAATTAATCTCTTGGTTTTGCCCATGTTTCCATGGCTTGTCACATGCCTTGTCACCCCAGTGTAGCCTGAAATTCCATTGGAGATAGAACTCATTGCTGCCTCCAGAAGATGCTCCAGAAGGGCTGTGCTAACACTAAAAATGGATTCTAGTTCCTTGTCGCTATGGAACACGAAAGAACACAGGCACACACCGCTGCTCTCAAGGTGGAGAGCAAAGGGGGAGTTTATTTTCTGACTCCAACATTTATAGTTTTCCAAAAGTGACAGTGGATTGGAGGGTGACAGTGCCACCTCTCCAATGACACTGGACAAACCAACAGTCATATCAAGTTTCTCTTCTTCCATAAAAGAATGGAAAACAATGTGTTATTTACAGAAAGCGTGTGAGAAAGTTCTCTACAAGAATGTCAACATCAGAAAGCTTAGAAAATCTTAAAAAATCAGAGCAACAGCTCCCCATTTTTCCTGTCTGTCAATGGCAGTTTAATTCTTACTGCATCAGCATTCCTGCTGTGATGTAGGATGTTTCCTGGTGAATGTCTGTATCCTGTTGGTTAAGAGTAGCAGGAATGGTAGAGCCTGTCTGCAGTGCTTCACCTGCAGACTCCCCAGGAAAGCTGGGCTGGGTCAGGCATATCCATCACTCAAGGTATTCCTTCTCCAGCTGTCTTTTTTCTGAACGCACAACTCACGGCAAGGTCAGTGCTGGTGCCTTCAGTGCAGGGTCCATTCCCTTAGAGATTCTGGAAATATGAACAAACCTCATTGTTGTGCACTGTGATAGGGTGATACAAGTTCTCCTGAGAAACTCATGGCCACCGAGGCACACGTCTTGTCCTTCACATCCCACATCCCTCAGAACATTTAACCACTGGTTTGCTAATTTCATTCTCACGTCCATCTCTAAGTTAACCCCTTCCTCCCATTCAGTTTAAGAAATGAAGCAAGTACCAATCCACATCCTCTCCATGCTGGTTTTCTGACTTACATTGCTAAAGTTTCCTTGGGTGTAAGAGAAGTTTCATACCTGTCTATATAATCAAAACACTACATTTTGTTGCTACTCTGCCATGACATTTTTATCTCTTCTGTTGTGTTCAGGCACGTTGGCAGCACTTGCATCCAAACCAACCTGAACCAGTCAGGCAGAAGAGGTTTTGTAAGGCACTTGGTTGAGTGCTTTACCAGAATGTTGATACATTATGCCTGTGTTCTCACTGTTCATTGATGTTGCAGTTTTATTGAAACTGCATTTAAGCTTGGCATGGCTTATGTGTGGTGTTTACAGCCAAGGAGTGGGGCTGGCTGGTTAGCTGCAGAGAACCAGTGGTGTTGACCAGTTCCCCTCTGAGCTTTTAACCCCAGCTCATCACTGCTTTGAGAGGGGCTTGTTTCTAGCTCTGCGTGTATAGAAGGCTTTTATAGACGTGTTTTTATAAATATATATAAAATTATATATATATTTATGGCTGTATCTGGTGCAAGTGTATATACACAGCTATATACATGTACGGGTGTGTGTGTGTCTTTGTGCATACATGGTAAGTTTGTTGCAGCAAGGCCTGCAGCATTGTCACAAATTCTATGAGAATGGGTCTGCCCAATGTGAAAATCATGCTATGATGTCTGTCCCAGAGCTGCAGCCAGTGAAGGGGGAAGCTTTTAGGGGAAATTCATGTAGAGGACAAGAGGACATGATGCAAGGGTGGTATTCTTAAATGATGAATTTTCATCTTTTGTTTGTAAGTACCTCAGAAGCTTTCCCACTAAGCCAAACACAATGTAAATACTGAGCATATTTCAGGAAACTATATAAAGCAATGAGCCAAATTAACAGATACATTCAAAAATAAAAGACAGTGGGTGCTGATGTGGAATTGTCCCTCAGTCAGGTTTTGCCATGGTGGTGAGAACTGCTTTATTCCTTTCACCATCTCATCTGCTGTGGGCAGAGGAAAGGAACTGGCAGGTTAGCATCTCTGTCTGAAAAAGCGATTGGTGCCTTGGACAGAAGTGATGTTGAAAGGGTAAAATAGGACATTTATTTTATTTCTAGGTTCCAAGAACTGGTTAAACAGAATGGTTTTAGAGTTACTGGTGCCAACCCTTTCCTAAAGGTGTTTTTCATCTGCTAATATAATGTGTTTGCTTAAATTACTTTTTCTTGCATTTTAGGAGCAGGCAATACAGGACAAACTCCAAGCTCTGTCCCAGAGTTGCGAAAGGTATTATCACCTCTTTGGCATAAGAAATGGTTGCGTTTTGGAGGCTGTTTTTCTGACATGAACAGAAGGAGAAGGACTGGGAGCATGTCTAGGGAGAAGCTGACAGTGTTCTGTGTGCCGTGTGCCTATTCTGGCACCTGCAACTCTTTTAATTCTTTAGTTTGGATGCAGCATCCTAGCCTTGGTGTATGTACAGCTGTATGGAACTTCTCTTTTCCTCCCTCTACAGCAAACCTAACCTGTTTGCACTTCTGCTGGGAGGGCAGAAAGACAGGAGCTGAGAAAATTTCACCTTAGAAAAGTAGGAACTTGTGCAGTTCATAGAAGGACTGTCAGGGCCCCTTAAGTGAAGGGACTAGGGGATGTAGGGATATATTCAGGGTGATGGGACTTCTGCTGTGTTACTGTTAGAAGCATTAATAGATCATTTCTTGGTAGGAGTTGTAGCCAGAGTATGTGCCTGGTGTAGAGTAGTGCCCTTCGCTCACTGAGTATCTTCCAGTTTACTGGGCCAAAAAAAAGTGCAAATGTGCCCTTTTTTGCAGTCTCTCTTATAGCTTACATGTGATGCATGACTCCGTTGTGTGTGACTCTGCCTTTATTTTGGGGCTGTTCTTCCTTTCTCTTGTGAAGCTACATGAGTCCAGATATTGCTTCTGGCAAAGAGATGAGTGACAGCTTGGAAGGAGCAACAGGAAGTGGAAAGCAAGAAGGAAAATCTTCAAAGAAGCATAAGAAATCCACGCGTGCTCGTTCGCGCCAGGAGAAGTCCAACAGACCCAAACTGACCATATTAAATGCAAGTACAACCTGCTGGAGGGTAACTCTAGGGTTCCTTTGGCTTTGTCAGGAATAAGGGTTGTTGATCTCTGCATGCAGGTGTGTAACACAGGGGATAAGATGGTGGAGTGCCAGCTTGAAACCCATAACCACAAAATGGTGACGTTCAAATTTGACTTGGATGGTGATGCACCGGAGGAAATTGCTACTTACATGGTGAGATATGGCTGCCCACGGGCTCTCAGTGCTCCCAGCTGCTTCAGACAGCTCCTCACGTGTGCTTGTTGCCTGAGCTGCCTGGCAGCTGTGGAATGAGGCATTAATAAAAAAATGTCTGTTTCCCCCTTTATTTTGATGTGGCCTTCTAGGTGGAGAATGAATTCATCTTGCAAAGTGAAAAAGAGACTTTTATTGAGCAAATGAAGGATATCATTGATAAAGCAGAAGATATGCTCAGTGAGGATACAGAAGGAGAGCGAAGTTCTGACCAGGGAACAAGTCCCCAGCAAGATGCAGATAGGCTGGAAGTAAGCGAGGTAAGAAACACTAAATACAGATTCCTAGTTGGATTCCTTTTTCTTGACAGCTAGATACTTAACTTACTTTTGCATCTTGTGTTAAAAAAAGTAAAAAGGTAACTAAAAAAAAAAAAAAAAAAAAAGCTTTTGCTCTGTTAAGCCTTACAATATGTGTGGGATGCTTGTCCTCTTGCACTGATCCAGCTATTTCTTGTGTTGTTTCTTTAACAGGAGAAGCGTCAGTCTCAAATGAAGACACCTGTCTATCAGCAAAACGGTAAGAGTGCCTTGGAATTCTAGTGGAAGGTGTCCCTGCTCATAACAGGGAGTTGGAACTAGATGGCCTTTCAGGTCTCTTCCAATCCAAACCATCCTGTGTAATTAAGAAAAAGTCACGATGTGGAGACAATGGAAATTCATGTGTTTATTTGTAATTTTCTTTTCGTCCCTAGTTTTGCATACCGGAAAAAGGTGGTTTATTATATGTCCAGTGGTGGAAAACCCTACTACAGATGCCCCCGAGTTTTCTCCCCCAGTGCCTCCCAGTGCCCAGCAGACAGAAGGGCCAGGTATCTGCAAACTTTATAGAAAATGTCTTCCGCTGAGCTGCTGTGTTGTCTCTCTTCTGTCCTCACCTCACTCAGCTGTGATGGTTTCACTTGCTTTAGTCAGAGGAAGAAAATGATGACTTTTGTTAAGCTATGCATTTACATGTGCAGGTGCATTTACGTATGTTCCTGGCGTTGAACCAAATTGGGAATCTTTATCTGAGTTTCAGTAAAGTGTCAGTATTTTAGCTATACCTTATGCTGGGGGGTAGCTGAAATCCTCATCGCTATAGCGTCTTTTCAGTGAAATATTCTTTGCATAGTCTGAAAATTCTTGTTTGATGTACATAACAGCTACTTGCTGGTGAGAATTGTTAGCGGGTTGTCCCTGCAGCTGACCAGGGGGCTTGGCAGCGATTTCCTTTCCTTTCAAGGTTCACCTTTTGCTTGTATTCTCTCTAGACCCGGAGCAGTCAGATGACCAGCCGGTGAGCTCTGCGGTGACAGAGGCACCTGCGCTCGGGGCTGGCCAGCAGCTTCCCCTGCACGCAGGGGTCACTGACAGCCCCCTTGGAGCCGCCCCGTCCTTGCCACCAGCTCCTGCTGCAGCAGCTCCTGCCAGCATAGCAAGCCAGCCGGAGTTCCCAGCCCCGATGGCATCTGCCCCGAGCGTCGCGGAGCCCGCGGTGGGCAGAGGGGCTCAGCCGGAGTTCCCCCAGGCGCCCCGAGCCGTGGGGCTGGAGGAGCCCCCCGAGGCCCCGGCCCCGCAGCTGCCGCAGGCGGACGAGGCGGCGTGCGTGCCGGACGTGGAGATTGCCTGCTGCAGCGTGGGGCCGCCTGCGGCCACGCCGGCGGCTCCGGGGCCGCTGCCCGGGCCTGCGGACGCCGCGGTGCTGGAGCGGCAGCCGGCGCCGCAGGGGCCGCACCTGCCGGAGGGCGGCCAGCCCGGCGCGTTCGGCAGCCAGCCCTTCCCCGCGGCCGCCGGCCCCGGCGCCCTGGCCTTGGCGGGGTCCCAGCTCCAGAGCCCCACTCAGGTGCCCCTGGCCGCGTCCCAGCAGCTGCCGGTGCCGCAGGGTGGCGCGGGGATGGCCGGGGCAGGGGTCGGCCTGCTCCAGCAGCAGAACCCCCCCGGCACCGCCGAGTCCGACGGCGAGGGCCCCCCCAGGGTGGACTTCGTGGACAACACGATTAAAAGCCTTGATGAGAAGCTGCGCAATCTGCTGTACCAGGAATACGTTCCAACTTCTTCGGCATCAGCAGGGACGCCGGACACCTGTGTGCCACCCGAACAGGCCGACAGTGAACTCACCTTACCCCCTTTTCCCGAGGAGCAAGCTCCTGCTGCAGCGTTGGATGGGAGAGAACCAGGCTATAGCATCCCGGAGCCCGGCCAAGAGGTGAAAGCTGCTGCTGAGCCGCTGGTGCCCTCGGAGGCCTTGCCTTGCCCACCGCGGGTCAGTCCCCCAGCGGCTCTGCCCTTCATCCCCTCCGAGCCAGCCTGTAGGGTTGGCCCCAGGGCAGAGCTCCAGATTCACTCTCCTGCAGTAGGACACGTGTAGATCTTTTGATTCCCTAAACATTTCATATCTCTGTTCCAGGGTTTGTTACCTTTGCCTGCTGACTGCTTTTCAGTGTGAAAGCTCACTTAAATTTTTCTTGTCAGATGCATCCCACCTCGTTTTTCAGAAATACTTGTTAGTGAAAGCCAGACTTTACCTTTGGGTTTAGAAGCGGTATAATACTTTAATTCATCTCCTCTTGTGTCCTGTCCAAAGCAGGCAGAAATATGTCAATTTCTTCATAGCTAAGAATGTAAAACACATGCATGGTATAGTCATTCTAGTTCTAATGAAGGCGATTTTGCTTCAATTTTAAGTATAAATGAATGGCAGCGGTTGCAATTACTGCCTTAGAAGTCAGCTTGGATAAAGCAAACATTTCAAGTACCTTTGCTTTGTCCACATGCTGCAGCCAAAGGCAGACATTCCACGGGCAGCAGTTTCTTCTGTTTCCTGTTACAGTTTCTTTTGTCTTCTGATCTTGGTAGAGCATGACTGCCATGGAAGCCTCTAAGGAAAGAGGTAGCAGGCAGTCTGGGGCAGTGGTTCCTCAGTTGAGCCCCCATGTTAGGTTTTTTCAGATAAAATTCCAAGTTTATGAAATCATCAGATTTGCAGCACATTGTGCTAGATTAGTGTCTCTTCCAGGCCCTGGCCCAGGTTACTCAGAGAAGCTGTGGCTGTCCCATTCCTAGCAGTGCCCAAGGCCAGGTTGCGTGGGGCTTTGGGCAACTTGGGATAGTGGAAAGTGTCCCTATACATGGCAGGGAAGGGAATGGGATGAGCTTTGAAGTCCTTGTCAACACAGACCATTCTATGATTCTGTATCTTACTCAAAAGTAGCATTTCTGGACAAACTCCATCCCTAGCAAGGCTGAGCCTGTTCTGTGTAGCATCAGCTGGAGGGACTCTATCGACTGCTCGAGAGGTGCTGTGTGGTACAGGAGAGAAGCTGTGCTGGAGTGACTCTCTAGAGCCTGTTGTTTTCTAATGATAAATTACTTTCTACAGCAAACCAAATTCTCTCTCTGTGAAAGGTGCTATGTCTCTTGAGTAATTGGAATTCATCCTATTAAAATCTGTGCCAGTAAGGAAAGAGACATAGAATTTCTGAAGACAGACGTACAGATGAGGAACATACAGTCTGGCTGGAAAAGCAAACCAGAACAAAGCTCCAAGCTGTGTGTATATATAATATACTGGGTTTCAGTAGCTTGGGCTGCAGTTCCAACTGCGATGCTGCCACTGCTTTATTTCTTTCAAGGAAGGAGGAAAAAAATGGGGGAGTTGGAGGCAAGACTTGAAGGCCACCTCCACAGGCACTGTGAAATAGTTCCATATTCTCTGGTAGTGCCAGGGCAGCGAGGGGGAAATGAGGGAAGGAGAACACATTCTGCTTTGTGAGTGAGACTGAAACTGTGTTTCTTTCTTCCTTTTACTGCAAGTTGAACAAGCCGGAAGTCACTGGCGTGAGTGCTCATCCCTCAGAGGCAAGAGGTGGGTCAGCAGGCGGAACAGGTAATGCTCCTCCAGCCATCCCTGCTTGGTGTCAGTGGGTGTCATTGCAGGAGGGGGGCAACAGCCCGTCCATGCTCAGCAGCCCTGCGTGTCTCTGAGACACCAAGAACATCAGAATAGTTCAGGCCTAATGTACCACGCAGGTTTAATTCTTCTTCTGTTTTTCTTCTTAAAAATTTTTTACTGAGTAATGAAATTCCTCACACCTATTATTGTTTGAATTCCCCAAATCACTAGATCTGCCAACCTGCAGATATTTTATAGTGTCATTGCTATTGCCTCCTGCATTTTTAATCCTGTATTACAAAGACCAGGGTTTTAAATTATTCCTCAGTGGTACACTTCAGTTTATCACAATGAAACACTGGCTTTTATTACATTAAAGCATTCCAGACATAAATATTTTTTTCCCAACTTTAAATTAGGTCCAGCCACAAGCATCACTTCAACTCCTGCTGCTCCAGCGAAAGGCCTCCTTCAGGTAACCAGAACTAGGAGCAGTTTTCTGCTTGATTGTTACAGTTCCTCTTGTTAAGCTCTCTTATTTTTGCCAGGTTGCACCTTCATCATCAGGCACAGCTCCACAGATGGAGACTTTCCAGAGGAGCGAGGAGGCAGAGAGGACGGCTTCGCCCGCACACGCAGAGAGCGTAACGCGGCGAGCGACGGCAGATGGGGCGATGAGTAACTTCCACAGGGACGGCTCTCCGGGCTCTGGTTCCCATGGAAAACAGGCTGAGGCTCAGGAGAGTGGCACGCCGGCCAAAACCATTGGCAGGTTTTCAGTCATCAGCACACAGGATGAATTAACTTTAGCAGCACCGCACTGCTTGAGGTTCTCGGCCCCGCCGGACGTGTACCTGGATGAGTTGCCCTCCAGCCCGGACATGAAGGCTGCTGTCCGCAGGGTCCAGACGGCCTCGTCCGTGGACGTCCTGTGCGAGCAGGCCTCGAGCGACTCCGCCGACGAGCCCTTCCCACGGCAGCTGGCCGCTGCTGCAGCTGCACAGCTCTCCCCCCCCAGCAGCAGCACAGCCACGGACTTAATCAAAAAAGCAGCTGCTTTTCTGCAGAGGTCTGCCAAAGGTGGCTCCCCTGGCCCAGAGTCGCCCAACGGGCAAGGTGCGAAGATTCCTACCATCAACATCACATCCTTCCACTCACAGTCGTCCTACATGAGCAGTGACAATGACTCAGAGTTTGAAGATGCTGATATGAAGAAAGAGTTGCAGAACCTGAGAGAAAAGTATGTTGAGTTGCAAGTGATATAAGGGAAGCTTGTGTTACTGTACCTTAGCAGCAGCTCAGCTTAGGATGAGCAGAACTCTAAGGAGTAAACTGGTTCTGGGCAAATCAGGCAATGCCAGGACCTTCCCCCAACTTCCTGCTGTGCATCGCCTTATCTGCCAGTTCCAGTTAGAAAAATTACTCATAGAATCCCAGAATGTTTTGGGTTGGAAAGGACCTTAAAGATCATTCCAGCTGCTGCCATAGGCACGCACACCTTCTATTATATAAGGTTGCTCCAAGCCCCGTCCAGTCTGGCCTTGGAGCCAGAGACTCCCCCTTCCAGGGATGGGGAGTCACCACAGATAGATTGTTGGAGCTTTGCATACTTAAGGATGAGCAGCTGATTGTTTTATAACCAACAATTCTTTTGTTTCTTCTTTTACAATTAATTACAGTGTCAGGATATGGTGCTTTATCAAATACACTGCTAGCACAGTCCTTTTATTTTTTTAGACATATGAAAGAGATTGCTGAGCTGCAGACGCAGCAGAAGAACGAGATAGAGGCACTGTATATTCGCCTGGGGAAACCCCTTCCTCCCAACCTGGGCTTCCTTCACTCTGCCCCACCAAGTGGCCGGCGCCGAAGAACCAGCAAAAACAAATTGAAAGCCGGAAAGCTCTTAAACCCTCTGGTCCAGCAGCTCAGGAGTGGAACATCAAGCACAAGTAGGTACTCTGGGTGCTTTTCTTCTCCTGTTGCTTGTGTCAGTCATGGCTGTGCTGTGTGATGTCTGGGACTGCTGGAAAGGGTGGAATTGTTGTTGGTTTTAAGCTGGCATGCTTTTGGACAGGTTTGTCCCAGGTCCCGGTGGCAAGCCATACCTGCCCGCTCTGCATTGCCTACAGTCCTTGGCAGAGGAATAATATTCCACTTTAATTTGGAAAACAGCCTGGCTACATCTCCTCTATTCTTTAAATGCAATTTACTGATGTTTGTATTCACTTCTTAGGTGCTGTTATGCTGTATTGATTAAGTGCTGTATCTTGTTTCCTTTTTCCTCCAAGGTGCCATATATAAAAGATGGGATTGCATTTGCTCCCCCAAAGGATGGGAGGTAAAAGCATTTACAAAACTGTGGTGGATGCTTTGACCATCTGAAGTAGTGTGAGATTTTCACACAGCACTACAGTCCTGAGTTTTTGTCTCTTGGAAAAGTACAAAAATATAATTTACCTGGGAAAAATCGATAAACCCCAGTACCTGTTTCTTCAGCAAAACGTAGAATAGAATATGCATAATTTTTCTTCAGCTTAGTTCATGCTGTTATTTGGGGGAGCAGCAGCATTTCCAGCATTCACCATTTATTTCAAACCTGGTGGCTCTTGTTTTCAATATTACTGTGTCATAGAGGGCCCCTTTGAATTTTGTTGCATCAATCTTAATAGACAGGGTGTTGAGGAGGATTTTGCTTTTAGCTAAGGATTTCAGCTGAGTTGGGAAAAACAAATACATTCAGAGGCAATAAGTTCTGTGGCCCATCTTGAGGCTGAGTGTTCTTGCCCACAGGGACTGAAGCAGTGTTTGATACTGCCTGTACTTCTACAACTATCTAGATAGTTATATATTGATACTTATCTGTAGATATCTAGATAAATGTCTCTATCTGTACTTTTGTCTACACAAATATCTCAGGTAAAGAGGTTTAAAAACCATAATGCCTTTGCAATCATGTGTTACATGGTTTTATCAGTAGAAGCATCTGACAGCGGCAATGGCAATTATACTCAAATAACTATAAATAAAAAGTTCCTTGTGTCTTTGCTGCAACTTTTGTTCTTCTCCATTTGCTTAATTTCACCTTTGGTGTGGGAGAGCAGACCTCTGTGTCCTGCTTCATCATTCTGTGTGTTCATCCTCCTCCTCAGCACCCCAGCAGCTCTCTGTATTCCAGCAATGCTCCTTCTGAGGCTCCTGAAAACACAGAGGAGAAACTGTAAAAATCAAACCTGTTCCAGGAGCTTCCTGGAGAAACAGCATCAGTGATAGGAGGTGTGGAGGTGTGGATTTCTGGTACAGGCTGTCCCCAAAGTCTGTGCTCCATCCAGTGCATCAGAATGCTGAACGGCTGTTCCTCTTGGGGTCAAGATATGCATCATTTTTAGGCAGGGATTTTTTATTCACAGTTTTCCTAGCTTTCACCATAGCATGTGTTGTGTGTGTTTGCTCTTTCAGGTAACCTTTCAGACTCTAAAGACTCGCCCCACAAAGAAAGCAGTAACTCGCAGCCGGGCTTCCCCAAAGCCGCCGCGGTGCCTCCTGGCGCAGCGCCCGCCCTGGGCAAGGCTGTGCAGACGCAGCAGCCCTGCTCTGTCAAAGCCTCTCTGTCCTCCGACATCTGCTCCGGCCTGGGCCCCGACGCAGCCGACGCCAGCGCAGCCTCTGGCCAAGGTGATTCTTCCTGCTGCCTGTTTCGTGCCTCTTCCAGCACGTGCTAAAATTAGTTCCTTTCCCTTAGGCTTGAACTTTTTAGGAGTGATAGAGGAATGTGAACCTTTGGCAATCCAAATTACTGGCTTATGTTTAAAAAGAGCATTGCGGTATTGTCAGAAGAGCAAAATTTAAGTATCTTGCCAAGTGTTACCAGCACTCGAGAAGGCATGCCCCAAGACATCCCTAATTCTTAGGAAATAAATACCTTTCAGTTTTGCCAGCAGTGGCTTTATCCTAATACCTTCTCTGGAGTCTGCCTTACAGATTCCTGAGAAAAAATGAATGGAAAACAATAAGATACAAAAAGCTAGGAGAGCATTTGCTTCGTGTCATTTTTTTAGCCCCTTGATTCCAGTAGACCCCAAGTTCCTCGTTATAAACTACCGTCTTGGGCATGAGAGAAAATAAAGATTAAATTAAAAGAAAACCAAACCCAGGGGACCAAGTTATTTTTCCTTTCTATGAGGGGTTCACTTTGTGCATAATTCTGGAGTCCCAGCCACAGGACTGTGCTCCCATGACCCCAGTTCTGAGACCTCTGTGTATTGCCCCTGTCATAGGCTTTGACTGATCTTGTTGCCATGCATATGGGAAGTTCCAATGATGATTAAAATACCTTCCTCTCATTGCACATCCTGCCAAACTAATCTACAAAAAATCTATCTGTCCTCTTCTGCTGTTATTGCATCCTTTGTGTATGGTCAGTGAACTTGCTCCTCTTTGGCAAAGTTAAGGGGGAGATGTGGAGGTTTAACTAACAAAGCTGATTTGACTGATGGTTTAGGACATCTGATCACAGCTACTTGTACTTTATAAGTGTCTTTGTTTTCTTCCCTTTATATTCATTTACAGGCTGGACGGTTTTCCACCAAACGTCTGAGAGAGTGACCTATAAATCTAGTAGCAAACCTCGTACCAGATTCCTCAGTGGACCTGTGTCTTTGTCCATCTGTTTGTATTTGTTCTTTTGTATTTTATCACAGTCCATCTTTCTTTTACCCCCTTTTTCCAATTCCATGATTTATATCTCTAATATGTTTGGCAGGATGCCCCTTTTTCTCAACCATCTTTTCTTTCTTTTTCTCTTTCTTTTAAGTAATCATCATGAACACACCTTATTTATATTAATTTTTCATGTGAAAGCTTTTTTTGCACTGCTTTTGGCTCATGCCTGGGCATCAAAAGCATGTGTGGAAGATCTCATCATTTATTATATATAGCCTGATGGTAAATTTTACCCTGGAGTTATCAAAGCTTTTGTACTTTATGTGATTTCTGTTGAAGTAATTTTATTTGCAATGTGGCAAATATACATGTCTGCTGTCCCGGTTCCAGCGACAACAAAACGAAATCCATCCTTCTGTAGACGAATGGTCTCTTTCACACATGTTTGGACTCTGAAGACATGCATGTAGCAAGCTGATACAATTCTAGAAGGTCACTGGAGGGTATAACTTCCATACAAGGGCTGTATTAACTCAATATACAGTACTGTTTATATCCACTCTATTTTCTTTAATTTTTTCCCCGCTCTTTGCATGTGGAAATGCTGAGACAACAGTGCTCCAGCTAGTTCTTTCCAAATATCTGTCCCAGGTGGGCTTTTCCCCATGCAGTCACTTTAATTACTTTAAGTGAGCAATTTTTTAATGGAATCATAAGGCGCAGGAAGATCTGGTTACTCTAAGGGAGAGTCCCATCAACTTTTTGTGTAAGCTGATCTGGCTGAAGCACTTGACTCAGTTTATTTTCTTATGACCTTATGTGACCTCAGAGATGAAGTCAATTAGCAGTTCATCAAAGCATAAATAAGTAAAAAGCAATATCAGATATTAGATGATACTTGGAAATGGATTGTTAGGATCCAGCAGTTTTGTCTCAAATAACTGTGCACCTTCTATTTGTACCCTATTTGTCTGACTTCTAAAGTAATTGGCAATTCCACCAAACAATATCAAGCTATTTAATGAAAAAATTTAGACTTTTTTACCTGATTGTAGATGCTGCTTTTTAGGCAAACGGATTTTGCTTGTACAATAAAGATATGTTGTGCTGAACAGGTACTATAGGCCACTTACATATAACCTTAGAAGGGTTGATAACATTTTTGAGAAAGTGTTTGGTTAAATAACTATGGGTTTACAGTAGTATCAGATCTCCCCTTGGAGTGCTGCACTGCTCATTACTATCCAAGTGGGTCAGGTCAAAGGCACAAGACCACTCCAATACACTCCTCCTAATTTTATGAATAAATGGTATTTTAAGAAATAATCTCGAAAATTTTTTTGTTTGAGCTCCCTGAAAGCACAAACACCCAGACGACTGATGTTTACAGAATTTATTATCATGTAAGCTCTTCATGACTGGTGATGTCATGAGACAATTTTGCATTTAGGGACTTTTTCTGAGAACCTGGGGAGAATTCTCAGCCCCCAAATATTCCTGTTTGGTGTTATAGTGGCCACAGTAATTTCTTCTTCTGCACATGTAATTCCCAGAAGATGTTTCATTAATCTTCCGTGGAATTACTATTCAGTAGGATGCAAAAGGTAAAAATAATAAAAACCAATGTATTAAAAATGTTTGGGTGCATGAATGTTGCGAATGAAACCAAGGGAATATGTAAATCCTTTGAATCGTGACGTTTCCTCATGCTTAAATAACTCAGCATGACTACTTGCTTTCTGTTCTCAACCCCTGTGCTCTCTCAGGGTCTGGGCGAGTACTGGGGGAGGTTTGGCCTCCCCCATCCCTGAGGCACACCAAGAAATGGTGCAGTTCAGGCACTTAACGTGACACTGCAATCCCAGGCCACCCCTGAGGGTCCCAGTCCTGAGAGCACGGCTTGGCTGCCAGGGGAGCCTCTCACCTAAGGTGCCTCTCACCTGGGGAGCTTGGCAGGTGCCCGTGGCTGAGCTGTGGGCAGGTTTGGTGGGGCAGGAGGCTATTGCAGCTTGTTTTCCTGTGTGCCCAGCAGGTGGGATGTGTGTGTGAGTGCAGGACTGGCGCTGTGTGCATTCCTGTCCTTCTCCACGGTGGCTGGGGCTGGGACAGCGGCGGGCAGGATGGACAGTAGGACTTGCTGTGGAGCTGGGATCCAGAGCAGCTGTGTCTGGAGCCTCAGGAAAAACAGTGCTCGAGGAAAGCCAGATTGGATGGAGCTTGAAGCAGCCTGGTCTAGTGGAAGGTGTCTCTGCCCATGGCAGCGGTTTGGAACAGGATCTACTTCTAAGGTCTTCCAATGTACACCATCCTTGGATTCTGTTATTTGAAGGTGATGATGTTGGCAATACCAGCTGGCTCATGTTCCTTTCCCTCTGCAAGGGACATCAGTGTGCCCAGCAGGCAGGCAAAGCCAAGCATTTGCATTAAGTGCTAAACATGTTGGTATCCTGGGAAGTATCCCAGGACAGGCTGGATGGGGCTTGGAGCACTTGGAAGAGCGGAAGGTGTCCATGCCCATGGCCATGACAGGGGATGGAACTGGGTGGGCTTTAAAGTCCCTTCCAACCCAAACCATTGCAGGTAGGATTCCATCCTCTGTACAGTTGTACAGGGCTGGGACATGACTGTCCAATGCCAGCAGCTCGATGGCACCTCCAGACAGTTCAGAGTCCTGGGTCTATTCCATAAGTCAGAGTTTCTCTGGTACTTTTTTTGTTTGAGAGCTGTTGGGAAACACTGTGCTGCATTTTCAGAAATGCTCCGAATCTGTATGTTTGGTTGAGGAAAACCAGCCCTTTGGTGAGGTGGGATATGCCAGCAGGAGACCTGCTGCACTGGCAGAAAAGTTGGCAACTTTAAAAATAAATGTTCAGATGGCTTAAAGACAGCGTCACAAGGATCTTGGCTCTGGTTACAAGATCTATTGGATTCGAGCACTTTCACAGTGTTCTGCAGGACATTTCGATCCATGTCCAATATTGACTTCACCTTTGTGTGTTTCATGAAATAAAATATTTTTTATGGGCTTTGGCATAATTTTATCCTGAGTTCCTTTCCTGGGTTAAACTGCAAGGGTGCCCTAGGGAAGACTTTTCACTGATTATGAGTGGAATTTTCAAAGCTCCATTTGGTTTAGGCTTGGAATCTTGTGTAATGCAATTTTTGCCAGGTTTGTAGCAATTCATATACTGTATGTGCATATGCAATTATGGAAATGGTCTAGCAGTTTATTGCCATTTCCATTTTTTGTAGCTTTCCAGCTTTTTGGCAGCTGTTAGTGCAAATATGGGACAGTGGATTTTTTCTGTTCTGTATAATAGCTATTTAATTCCTCAGATAAGAGATCTGGAATTGGAGGTAAAATGCTCTGCTGAACTTTCACAATCTCACATTAAATCTTAATTATGATTCATCTCCTTAACTTTACTGTTCTTAAACATGTTAATTTTAGCAGTAATACAATTAATTGGGTGAATTAGATCTACAAAGTGAATTTTTAATTGAATTTGAGTTCATAACTAGCCATGGCTGATAACTGTCAGTCCCTGCTTGAGGCAGTCTCACTGCTTAGGGAATGTTTCCCATCTCCCAAGCTCCACACTGGAGTGATGCTGCTGGAAGGAGCAGCTCTCTTCTCAGTGCCTGACTCTCCTGTGATATTTCCCTCAGAGCTGGAGCCCCTCATGCAGGTGTTTCGTGAGCGTGTTGAGTATTGCCGCTTCTGTCACTTCCCCAGGTCAGCTTTGGCCTGAGGTGCTGGAAACCTGTGCCTGGCTGCGCAGAAAGCAGAGGGGTTGGCAATGAAGGGGATTTTACACACATTTGAGCACATACTGCAGTCAGCTGCCTGCTTTTTCTTCTCCAGGCAGGTGCTTTCCATTTGCATTCCTATTGTGCTAAGAAGCGCCTGTTGCTGCAGGAAATAGCAGGAAATAGCCTCTAGGACTGCTGCCATGGCCACTGCCCTGTGGGGACTTGTTTCCATTGTGGGAATTGGTAGCTTACTTTGGGATAGGCAAGGTAAGGTACATCGGAGGGAAAAGAGAGCAAAAGATACAAGAATACAAGACAGATGGTTGAGTTGTGAATGTGACTGTGTTTGCTATCTGGGCTTTGAGATGAGAACTGAACTTGGTCATGCTTGTGTTGTTGTAGTCATGTCCTTCTGATTTTCTCAGGATAGAAATCCATATGAACTATATGAAATAATAAGAAATTCTTTCAAAGCAGTCCTCTGTTCCTCATGCCACCCATATCTAAGCACAAACATTTCTTCTCCCTTACTTCCTCCCTCTCTCGTTTCTTTACTTTTTCTTCCTCAGTCTCTGACTGAAATCGCTTCCTTCTCCTCTGAAGACTCATTCAGGGCCTGTGTTAGCCTGGACCTGCAATCTCTGAGTTTAAAGCTGCATTTCTGGCACAGTAACAAAATGTTACACCACTGTTTACTCTAGAGAAAAAAGCACATCATCCTCTATCTTACTTTTTTGCCCCAGTCTGATTTTGCTCATGGTTTCAAGTGCTTCTTCCCAATGAACCCACCATAGCCCATGTCAGACACTCATTTCCCCCCATCCCATAACAATATTCTTCTTATCAAGTCCAAAATACCTTTCAGGAAATTTTGGCACCCGAATAGCAATGGTGCCGATGTCTGGCAAGATCGAGTCGGGGTCTCGGCACACTTCTGGCACTCTGCTATCTATCAACAGACTGTAAAATCATGATGAATGATGGAACGAGACAATAATGAAAAAAACAAGTAGTTTAGTTAAATTAAAACTCGGCTACCCTGACGGATTATTTTTCTGCACTCGGAGAAGGCATAAGGGAAACTCATGCACAGTTCCATTCAATTGAAGTTCAGAGTCTCACATTTAGACACAAATCCTACAAATAAACTATTTGGACACAATTGGCCTCAGACCTGCAGAACAATGTATCTTTTTGGACTTGTAAAACAAGATTTTTAGGGTTGTTTTATGGTTTGTCTTTGCAGCCAGACTAGCTTGACTTGTTCCTGAAAGCATTTTTGGCCTCCAATCACAAACTAAATTGACATTATTTCCTGCATTAATAGGAAACAAATAAAAACCTTCTATTAGGAAGCCAAGGCAATTTGGAAAAAAAAAAAAAAGGAAAATAAAATCAATTTTTAAAAAATTTAAAAATCAACCAACCAAAAAAACCCAAACAAATGCATCTTTAAGTCACGAGCCCTTGCTTTTGGCATGTTGTGGTACTTCCCAAAGCTTTTGAATGGCTGCACATTAAGAAAGGTTTGAGCTGTCCAGTTATTTAGGCTTCCTTTACTCACCTGAACTGCTGACTTTGTCTGTCCTTTCTTGCATAATAACTACTTTTTGATTGCTTAAAAGTACAGAAGCTTGTCCGTCTGATTTGTTGCGTTTAGTCTTACCTAATTCTGTGTGTCTTGTATTGTTTTACCTTGTAGGGTCCACCTTGAAACGACTATGTCTAGGCAAAGATCACAGTAGTAGTAACTATCCCGTTTTTGTTTCTCAGTATTTCCTTCATGGCATGGGATGTTCTTTGCTTTTTTATTATTATTTTTTACTAAAAGCTAGTTGTTGAATAATGAGAGCTGATGCACTTACTGGAAGCTAGACTATAAATTGTGATACTTTGAGAGTAATGCATGTGCTGTGATGTCTTGGGAACCTTGCATGCTGCAAGAGAGTCGTGGTGTTCTGTGTGTGAGACGTGCACGCATGCGGCCAGGGAACTGGGTCCAGTGTCTGTCTCTGAAATACACACCTCTGTATGACTGCAGCTCTCTGCTGGAGGAATTGATCACTTAAACCATTCCAGCCCCCTTGAGCTGCATGAAATATTAAACACCAATTGAAGAGCTTTCTTCTAAAAATCCTTACTTTTCTCACTTTTACCCCAAGTGAAGGAAAAGAAATTGAGCAGTATTCACTTAGAAGTGACATTGCAGGTTGAATGCATGATCATTTAAAGGTTATTAATGTATTTTATATAACTGTAGGACTAATTAGTGTACTTGGTTTCATTGGCTGGTAACTGATTAACAGAGAAAATACTCCATGTTCATGTTTGCTTATACAATCATTTTACTACAGTTCTGTGAACTTTTTGCTTGGAGAGATGGTCTTTATTTCCAATCTTTACCTGTCTCAAGTATGTTAGCTGAGAAGTTACTTTACATTTTCTGCTTAGGTCAGATTCAGACTTCTTCAGTTGCAGTCCCCTGCTGAGCTTGCTGTGTCAGACTTGTAGTCACTAAGCAGAAAAAAGACAGAAATTTTTTCTTTACTAATTCTTCTAGAAAGAAGAGAACATACAGAATTAAATCCCTATCAGTACTATTGCTGACTGCTTTTATCTATACCAGAAGTTCTCTATCTTTGTCTCAAACAGTCACCCTGCCCACTACAGCCTCTCCTCTCTCTTCTATGCTTTCATGGTCCTGATGGGGTTTTTCCCCAAAAATACACAAATAGACATGTGAATAGTCCTGGCGTCATTGAGAGAGGCGGTGGGCTCCCAGAGGAGCAGGAACCAGCCCTGCCTCTGACCTCTGTGACAATAACATTTTTCCAGGAGGACAGTAAACTTAGGCAAGTGAAATAAATGGTAAATTAATTTTCTAAATGCTTGCAGTGTTAGCAATACATGGCACCTCCCTCTTCCTCATGGTAGTGTCTGAGGAGATGTCGTATGGGATGTCAGCTTTATGGGGCTGCATTCCTGGCTTCACTCCCTGTCCCTAATTTCATCCAAGACAAATTAGCAGCCAAGGTAGCATGATGTGATGGAAAATGCAAACCCATTGGACTTGGACCATTTCTTTAAGCAAAGGTGTTCTGCAGCCAGGAGGGGGGAGGGTTAGAAATCCAAAAAGCCACCACTGGAGTGCCAGTAGGTGAGAAGGGGTTTGAGCTGCAGGGGTGAGGCAGAGGCCCCATCTCAGCTCTCTGTGTGATTTTCCAGGATCCTCAACCAACAGCCTGGTGACGTGTCCTGAGCCCCTCCCGCAGTCGACGCTGCAGGTTCAGGCCAACAACAGTAACAACAAGAAAGGGACGTTCACAGATGACCTGCACAAGCTGGTGGACCAGTGGACGAGCAAAACTGTTGGAGCTGCACAGACAAAACCTTCTTTAAACCAACTGAAGCAGAACCAAAAAAGGCAAGACATGGAGCCAAAGGCTAACCCCATGCAAACGCAGAATGAGACATGTGGAGTAAGTGGCCCTCCTTGAAGGACATACCTTTTGCTATGTGTCTGACAGCCTTTGCAGGACTCAGATGTGGAGGAGGACATAGACTAAAATTACTCCAGATAAATGCTTTCTATAAATGTCCAGCTCTTTTCATTCAGTACTAAATCAATTTTTTTAAATTGTCCTTTGGAATAATCTTAAGGGATATCTGGGCAGCAGTATATATATATATATATAAAAATATATATTTTAAAATTCCAAACTGCTTATTAACAGCGATGCAGAGCAATACTCCTATCGTTATCATCTGTTGCTCAACTTCAGTTTCAACTACTAGTAAAGTTTTCTTTTTGATCTTTAATATTAACCTTCCTCAGAGCAGGGGCTAGTGGCTCTGTGGTTGGGAGCCGTTGTTTGAGTGGAATTGGAGTGAGTCCTGTGCTGGGAGAGGGGACAGCTGAGAGGGTGCTGACCCTTGCTTGTTGGACAATATCATCCTCAGAAATGCTGTCAAAGTATCCTACAACAAATAAGGAACTGGAAAGCCCCCATTGGTCCCTCTCTGTTCTCAGCAGCGGGACAAAGCCATTGCAGGTGCATCATGTCTGCATTCGGTGCTGCTGAGGGCTGATACAGAGGCAGCGCAGCAAGACATGAGCACACGTCCAGAATCCTAGTTCACCATTCTGGCCCACCCTGGTCGGGGTTTCCAAATCTCCTCACAGTTGGAGATTCTTTGACTAGTAATTTTTGCTGGGTTCATTTTCTTGGAAGACTGCAAATTGAGCCAAAATAGAGGAAAATAACAGTGAGGAGCTGTTTTGTAATCCCCTAAAAGCAAGAGGACTAGATCTGGATAGCAAACCACTGCCTTTTTGGGATGTAGAAGGAAAAAATCCTGTAGCAGTAATAGCTCTGTAGCTGTTGGTGAGGTGAAATGTACCAAAGCAGGAAACCTTACCAGTACATCTGCTTTGGTACCTGCTGCTTCCTGAGTCAGTAAATAATTATTTTACTCAGTGAAGCTTTAACCAGCTCAGGAGTAAGCAATGTCTACTTAAGACCCTGACAGTTTTCATAAAATAAGTCAAAGTTGGTGCTAGTTAAACCCAAACTAAAGATTTCCATGAAGAGGCAGGGAGGGCACAGATTTTGTTAAATCACTTCTTACTTTCTTTTGATACACTTTTTGCAGCATTTTGGTGTCTTTTCCCTGAGACCACTGCAGAAGTTTGAAGTATTAGATGTGGATGTTTTGCCTACCTGTATCTCTGGAGAAATGAGTGGTCACCTGTCAGTATCAATTTAGGGTTGATTTTACCTCCTGCAGTTTTGGTGTCTCTGTCTGGAAGCCTGTGGAGAAGGCAGTGTATCACTGAAAGAGCAGCAGGAATGGCCCTGTCTCAATAGAGTGGATCTTAGAGGGTTTGTGTCTTTCTCCACCACGGCAGTTACTCCAGGGAATTAGCAGAGCTGACTGAAGTTTTTTGGAGGTGATTTACCAGGAGCATGGAGAGGTTGGGATTCCCTGCTCTTCATTTTGCATCGTTCCTTGTTGTGTGGAGGAGTGGCATCAGCTGGAGCCCTGGGGTGGGTGAGACCTGGGGTGGTTTGGGGCGTGAAGTCCTTGTAGGGACGGTGCTGGCTGCAGCAGAGATGTAAGAGCAGATGGCAAATACTGCTGGTGTACTTTTTGTTGAGTGTTTTGGCCACGGAGATAGCACAGGATGCTGCAGGTGGCAGGTATGATATAGAAGAGTTTGACAGGAGTTGGTTTGGGAGTTCCGCATTGTTTTGCTGTTTGTACCCTCTGAAATTTTGGCCCTAACTGGGAAATTGAAGTTGAGGGAGAAGAGGGCTGCATGGTGTTGGGAGAGAAATGGCCAAAGGAGGAGGAAGGGAGCAGCATGAGAGAACTCCTAGTGTGGACAGCTGGACAAGTGACCTGTGTATTGGAGGGATGAGCTCCATGGGGAGGTGGCCATGTGGTGAATCACAGCTGAGTCAACTGGAAAGACAAAAAGAACTTGGGAAATCACATAAAGGATGGAAAAAATAGCTTTCCAAGAGAGAGAGAAAATCTGAAGCTCAGGCTGTACTTCTTCAGTTCATCTGGTAACACCGTCTTTTGTCGCCTCTTTTGATCAAAAATGCCTTTACAAGAAAAAAATAAGGAGCACTAAGCAGATTTCCAGCCCATCAGAGAAGGTTATAAGGTTTTATGTTAGAAATAAAGGCTGGATAAGTAGGAAACAAGGTGATTCTTATGCCTTTTGTGTTTTTTTTAACTGGAACAAACTAGTACGGAGCTGTTAGGGTGGGCTGTCTCACATGGGCTTAGTTTTGGGAAAAGCTGTTGTTGTTTTGGGAAAAGTGGTCCCTTGTGATGGTCACAAATGAGGGGTTGGGGGTGGCAGGATTTGTACCTTCACTTCTGCCTTGTCTCTGGGGATTATTGTAAAGAGAAATGCTTCCCTTTAGGGTTTTATGTAGGAGTAAGAGTGAAGGGAGTTGCCCCACAATGAAAAATACATTAAACAAACAAACAAACAAAAAAACCAAAATGTTAACTATACATTTAAATAGAAAAATACATTTTTTACTTTAAAATTTTCTCTTGCTGTTCACCTACTGCTATAAATATTCAGGGCAGTTGTGTGGCTGACTCAAAATCTTCTCTTTCCCCCTGGAACAGAGGACTCACTTCCCTGAGTTATCTCTTTTTTGCTCAAGACTCCTACCACTAGCAGCAAATTGTTTGCTGTGAATAAAATATATTCTTTTTTAACTAAGTGAAAGCTACTCTTTAAGGCTGGAAATAGAAGAGAAACTGGCAGTGTGTTTAATAAGAGTGAGTGGTTTTCTTTTCATCCTCTGCCATCAGAAGTGTAGACAGCAATAATGTAATTGGCATGTAAAGGAAAACTTCACATTCTGCTTTGTTTCTATGGAAGTTACCAGTCCATTTGCCTACAAATCCTGGTTGATCATACTAGAAATCTGGGGGAGACCTTTCAAAGGTGGAGGAGCCTTCATGCAATTGTGTCACAGGAGCATTGAAATGTACCTTTTCAAATGGTTTTATGAAGCATGGAAATGCAGGTAGATTCTCAGCAGCAGCAGTTTGAAATGCAGTAGGAAATATTAGAACTGAGGTCAAACCGCCTGAGTGATTTCTCTCTGTGATCTTTGTGAAGATATGATGAAATAATCATTTTTGCAGGTAATTTTGTTTAGCAATAGTCAAGGAATAAGTTTAGGAATATGAGCTGCCTTCTGTGCAAAGAATACTGAATATTGTGTACTTGAAGACACTATTTGGAGATGCCTGAGAATGAAGGGCTTGCCAAAAATGTTTTCTGTTCTCCTTGCTGTGTGTAGCTCCACGGGTTTTACAGAAAAAACATTACTTCCAAAAAGGCTGGAACATGTTCTCAGTGCATAGTGAGGTTGTTTCTGAAAACACACAGGTCTGTGTCACTGGATGATAGGAGCTGGGGGCTTGGACACCTTCAGCAGCATCTGGAACTCTGCTGGCATTTCCTGACTCCCGGGCTTGGGTGTGCTGCCGGGAGCAGCCAGGCTGGACATGGCCACGATGCCAAAACCAAGCCATAGCCCCTTCACTATGTCTTCCCTCTCTGTTGGATTGGGAAAATAATAAAAAATGAATCTGTATTTGAAACTATTCAACACTGCCTTGGTGTGAATAGTTTTCCAAAGAATTGGAAAAGCACACACACATCTCTTCAGGAGCGCCTAAAAGCTTTGGGGTTTCAACAAACTGGACAGAAGTGATAAAAGAGATATCCGTCTCTTTTATCATCCTTACCAGCTCGTGTTGGCAGCCAGCTCTGACTCTGCCCTGTGACTCAGTTTTGTTTCAGCGATAGCTCACCCATACAGAAGAAAACACTGATGCCAATGAGGTAGCCAGCAAAAGAAAAATCATCTAAATCCTGCCTTTTCAAATGGGTTGTGATAGTTATGATCATCTTTCACAACAGAATTACCCGGTTTCCTCTGTTCTGATATAAACCCAGAAGTATTTATGATGTTGGTAAGTCACACCCAGTGCTTGGCTGTGTATTTTGACAGTACTGGAGTTGTGTAGTAGGGGTACTACTACTGGGGGTAGTAGCACTTAGAAGTTTGCCAGGTAGAGCCCAGGAAAAATTATAACAAGTCCAAACAACAGATTTGGGGTATTTTAACTACCCTAGTCTTCGTCTTGTGAAGTTTTTTTTCATTTTTACCATTGTTTTCTGGTATGTTGTTCTCTGTGTATGTATTATTCTTGTTTTCTAAAGGAGTTTGTGTGATTATTTGGGGGAAGGGGAATAAACAGCCACAAAGGAAAAACTGTCAGGAGAAGGCAGGTGTTGGGGAAGCAGGAGCTGGTGGCTGGTACCTGCAGGGACATGTACAGGTGCTCAGAGCAGAGGTTTGCCAGTGCAGGGAGAGTTGGGTGCGTGCAGGTGAGGAGGTGGCACGAGCAGAGATGTGAGGGTGGCAGGTGCAGGCGCCACTGTCTCTCTTGGCTCAGTGAGTTCATAGCTTCAGCAGAGGAGCCTAGTGGAGATGTAGAGGGGAAGAGCTTCCCTTCCTGCCCATATGACACATGGCACGCACCCTCAGGACTGCCTGCAGGTCTGGGGTCCTGAGCACAGGGAGGGCTGGGGATGCTGTGAGGGCTGAAGCTGACCAGGAGGGACAGGAGCCCACGTGGGCTCACAGCTGCGCTGGGACTGTCACCCCCAGCAGCAGCTCGGGCTCCTCCTCAGGGGAACCCCTGGCCATGACTGGTGTGCAGCACCGGGGCTTCCCTGGCTGCCATCCCACATCAGCCTGGCTGCTTTGGGATGCTGAGCCAGTCCTGGTCAGGGCTGTGCTGCAATCGCAGCAGAGCAATGCACACACCTCATTCATCACTGCCTGAATGTCCACCTGCTGCCCTTTGAATGGCACCAGTGAAGGGACTTGCAGTCTCATGGCTTTCCTGGAGCTGGGAAATCCACAGCTTTGGGGCTGCTTTTCTGGCATATGTTAATTCTGATGTTTCAGTCAGCATCTCCATGCAGGAATTGATGGGATGTGTGGGCCTCCATCAGTGTTGAGTCATCAAAACTGTTTAAAAAGGTGATGGTTAAAAAAGGCCGTACCCAAGAGGCTCCAGCCGAGGGGAAGATGCAAGAGCCAGGTGCCATGGCTCTTAAAGTGTGTATTTAGCTCACTTCAAGCATAGGAGGAAGGTAGAGGAAACAAACTTAAACCATTAGCGTGTGTTTGTCATGACATCATCAGGTTTAATGTGTATATTGGGTTTGGGTTTAATGTGTAATGTTGGGTTTGGGGCATGACTATTTTTTTCTGGTCACATATGTAGCATTAAATGCAGCCACTGCTTTACTGAGGAATTCAGTTGAGAAGGAAAAAGTTCAAAAGTGGAATGAGTCAGATTTCTCAGTACTTTAAAAGAGCTGAAAATAAGCTTTTTCAAATTAATTTTTAAGAAGGGCAAAAATGTCACCTCACATTTTCAGTGCCACTGAATAATGCCTTGCTAGCATAGTCCAACTCCTGGCCCTGCACAGGGCACCCCAACAGCCCCACACATCCCTGAGAGCGTTGTCCAAAATGCAGCATTTTCACAAACATCTGTTGGCATTCCTCACAGGTGCTTAGGTCGGTGGAAACCACCATTTTAAGGATGCTAAAACAAGAATCTAATAATAGCATACAGATGTCTGCAGGTCTTAAAAATATACCCTTGATTCCTCTGTTTCTTGTTCTTTGGTTTCTGGTAATTTTGGTGGGGTTTTTAACATTATTGTAAATTGTTAAATTCATGCTCCTGAAGCATCTCCTTCAGTTCAAAGTTCGCCATCAGATTCAGGTTTCAGGTGAGAATGTGAGACAGGGAAGTGAAGGAGAATATCAAATAGTCCTGTGTTTTTCTAAAATTGCCCTTGGAACAGAGGTTAATGCCCCAAAGTAGGACATCGTGGGGGACATTGCAATTTTTATTGTTAATTGAGAAGAGAAAATCACAAACATGGACCTTAAACATATATTCATTTTTTCTGCTGAAATTTCACCTTCATACCAGTTTTATCAATGTGAAATATCACATTAACGGGAGACTCCCAGAATTAAATAACAG
The DNA here is from genome assembly GCF_963513975.1 of Fringilla coelebs. Taxonomy (NCBI): domain Eukaryota; kingdom Metazoa; phylum Chordata; class Aves; order Passeriformes; family Fringillidae; genus Fringilla; species Fringilla coelebs. The sequence goes on from NC_140039.1 coordinate 1,053,058, forward strand.
CCTTTTTTCCTTATGCCATAAATAGGTGATGGCCTGGTGGGAGCCCTGGCAGGGAGCTGTAAATTCTGTGACATGAAAATGTAACAAAATGCTGGATTCGTTTGGGGTAGCAGCAGTTCCCATGGTGTCATGCAGGATGGAGTGTGTCATTTGGGAAGCTCTGCCATCCCATATTGAGGGAGGACAGCTCTTTCTCTGCCCCTTGCATGCAAAAACTGAATAATTGAAGTGTACGTTAACAGAATTTTAGAAAACCGTCTGGAATTGGTCCTGGCAGCCCACGAGGCAGAGCAGCCCCGCGTCCTCACTGGCTTTGCCTCACCTGGCATGAGCAGCAGCAGCGCCAGGCAGCGAGCACCGTGAGAGGTCTGCTGCCACCCTTGCCAACCTCTGCTCCCTGGGGCTGGGTGGAACAATTTTGTACAGAAATAGCAGCTAGAATTTTTGAAGTTCTTTTGAGGTTGGCATGTAGAGCATGGGATTTGGGTTAATTCCGCATTTAGTGAAGTTTATTTACTTTCATGCACAAGTTAACCTTGAGTTCCTTTAGACATGAAAGGGTGTTAATTTTCACTTGTTTAATGATGCTTCCTATCTTCTTAAAGAATGAGGTAACTTATATAATATACTTATATTGAGGTAACTTTCCCCTCTGCCTCATATCAGCCTTTTCTACTAAATGCCACACTGTCTGTCTTTAAAAAAAACAAAACAAAACAAAACAAACCCCAACCAAACAAAAAAAGAACCCAACCCCCCAACAAACGTATCAAAGGAAAAAAGAAATGAGCCCAAAAGAAAGCCCCAAGGCCACCGTGGCACCCCTGTACCTGTGCCGGCAGCTGCCCAGGGCCCGGCCTCGGGCTGGGACACCGCTGCCACGGGAAGAGCAGCGCCCTGTAGCAACACTTCTTGTGTTTCTCTTTTTGTAGGTAAGTTCGGTAAGGACAGCACTGGGGAGCAAGTGCCCCGTTCCAGTGGCCTGCCCCATGCCCGCAGGATTAGCTCCTGGAGCTGCGCCATCTCTGCCAGTGCCCGTGCCGGGGCCCGCCCTGGCGGGCGCGGTGACACCGTACGTGATGCCTCTCTGTCAGTACGGAGCCGTGTTCCCTTCGCCCGTGTACGGAGTGCCCTGGCCGGGGCCGGTGGCGCAGCCGGGGCTGGTCCGAGGGCCCGGCATCGTGCGCTTCTCGCCGCTGGGCCGGAGCTGCCTGCGCATGTACCCGGTGCCGCTGCAGCGGCCGGCCCGGCCCGCCGGCCCGCGGCTGCGCATGACCTAGCGGGGCCTGGCCCAGGGCTCCCTGCCGCGGGGCCTGGCCCGGGGCGCCTTAACACGGGCTCCCTGCCGCGGGGACCTTGACACGCGTGACCCTGGCAGTGGGTGGCCTTGCCGTGGGTGACCCTCCCCTGGCTCCCGGTGGTTCTGATGCCGTCGCTCGGAGTGTTTGCTCTGTACATGCCGTGGGCTGTGCGGGATGAGGCGGGCCCGGGCACAGCCGTACCCTGCCTAAGCAATCACTGTGAGGCGGCGTCAGCACGGATCGTTTGTTGTCAAGGCAATACCTGCTTCTGTCCCATTGCTGAAGACACTTTATTCCTTGTGTTCTGTTTCACACTTGTGATCCTTAACATCATTGTACTTGAATTGATAATTAGCAAATTGTACTAACCCTGCAGGAGTTCAGTGCCTTGAATCTCAGCTTTCCGGTCCCAGCTGGAAAGAGATGTACAATTATTTGAAAGGTGTATTTTATTTACAATCTGCTTGCGAGTTGGAGGTCCTTTTATTTGCAAAGATATTGCAGGTTTACAGTTGATGTTCCTCATCAGCTTCATTCTGCTGTAAATGCTTTGTTTTTATTCACGGGTTGAATTTTCACTTCTGAAGCTTTTAGAAATAAGAATTGTGAGGTGAGGTTTGTTTGACATGCTTGTTTGATGCGCTGGTTGTAAAATTGTTGGTGTTCGTACGAGGAGTAGTGAAGTGTACCCTGTAATGTAGGAGCATTTACAGAGTGATCCAAGGAAGGTGTGTACAAGGACAGGGGAACAGTGCTCTCTGTTCTCCTTCCCAGCCTGTGGTAAAGTCATTGGAGATGATGACTTCACTCTGTAACGGGCAGCAAATGCTGTTTTCCTCTGGATCAGCAACACACTGGATTTCATTTCCTTTCCCTATGTTGTGGGCTTTTTTAATTTAGTTAAATCAGAAGGTCATGCATGTTCCATAAGTGAAGACAAGTAATGGAGCTGTTGATTCTAGCAGAGCGTATCTGCAGGTGGCTGTGAGCCCCGTGTGAGCACACCACGTGCTCGGGTTCTGCTCCGGCCACCGTGCTCGAGGGCGATGCCTGCTCCTTGGTGTGCCAGCTGTGTTCATGCTACAACAGAATAAAAATGGGAAGCTGTTCTTTTTCATATCTGACACTTCAGGTTTGGTGTCTCACCGCCTTCTGTTTGGAATTTTTTATTTATTTATTTATATATTTATCTTTATTTTTACCCAAGTTTGCACTCCAGATGGCACGGACGCCTCTCTCCTGTTTGAAAGTTGCTTTTTTCCTATTTTACTGTGCATAGAGCCTCCACCTGCACTTAGTGTAAAGGCACAAGGTAACCACTAGAGCTGGTTTGCCATGGTAAGTCTCCTTCCTTCCCTGAGCACCACGGGCAGCGTTACAGGCACAGGACCCAGGTGTGGCCACACCCAAAGGCCCTACCGCAACATTTTGTAGCCCTCTGCTGAGGGGCAGAGATGTCCTGTGCTGCCAAGCTGTGAATTGTATAGTTCTATTGTACTTCAAGCATTATACCTGTCTAAATTACTTTGTTTGTACCCTTTGAATATATTATTCCATCAATTCAGTTAGAATTGAATTTTATAGACAATTATGCAGAGTCTTCTGCCTGGGCAAAATACTTACTGCAGTAAGAGATTTCTGTTCTCTGTACCATGTATCTTTAATTTGTTTGGGTTTTTTAGATTCATGTCGGTATGCTTCATGAGCAAACATGGAAAATATGTTCTCACACCGGGTTCCCTTCGGCTCACACTGAATCCTACAGTTTATGTTGCTATTGCCTGTATAGTCCATCCCTTGTATACTGACGAAGTCAGTGGCACTAAAAGCCCCAAGAAATTGTGTAGACTAAAAAGAAAAATAAACATTTTGTGCTTGAAAATGGTGTGAAAAACCCAGTGTTTTCCTAAAACATAGAGCAGTGTCAATTTCCAGCTGTTCCAGGTAATTCTGTGTTTGTTTTCCAGACTCGTTCTTGTCCCTGGATTGTGTAGCAGGAGCAGATGTGGTGCCTGCAGCAGTTGTTGGGTGCTCCCCACAGCAGTGCCTGGGGTGCAGGCTGGCACCCTGGGGGCACCGAGCCCTGAGCCCAACCTGGGGCCGGGCTCTGCAGAGCAGAGGGGCTGCAGCCTCAGCTGGTTCCTTGGAGCACATGGCTCCCTCAGGGCTGCTGGTGCTGCTCGTGAGGATGCTCAGCTTGGTAGGTGGGAAAGAGGCCCATGAACTCTCTCCTGAGCTGCAGACACTAGGGAAGCCCTTCTGAAGGATCCCGGCATCATTTCAGTGTGAGGAAGCTCGGTCCTGTTGCCAGCACCCTCTTGGCAGTCACCATCACTGGGTGAGGCTGCAGGAGAAATCAGAGAAGGGCATGCAGGTGTGACACTCCTGCTTCTGTCTCCATGTGGCTTTGCTGTCTGTGCTGTGTTGGTTGGGAAGTCTCTGGTCCACGCTGGTGCCCACCTGCCCCACAGTGGCTGCGTTGCATGGCTGTGCTCCCGGGAGAGGCGGGGTGGCTGGGGAGCAGGGCATGGATGCATCTTCCAGGGCCTTGGGGGTGTGCACCTGCCTGTTGTGCTGGGGCCAAGCAGGAGCTCAGAATGTGTTGCTGGCATTGTGGTACTCGTGATTTTTAATTTCCTGATGGCCCTCTTGGCTGCAGCTCTTCTGGCTGTTCGCTTCAAGCCGTGGTTGTTTTGCCCGCGGCTGTGAGGATTGTGCCACAGGGTGCTTTGACCTAGGTGGCAATTAAGCAAATGACATGAGATTAAATAAATGGAGCAACTTCTTGAGCAAAAGGTGAGCCAAGAGTAAGACAGAACTGAGGGGTCCATACTGCACCTAAAAAGATCCCCTACAGATCCCAGAACGGAGCTCGTTTTATTCCTGACTGAGTATTGCTTCGACGTGCAGCAAATGGGTCAAAACTGCTGGTAGAATTCCTGGCCCTGCTGGTTCCTGTCCTGCGTGTCCTGTAGCTCTGCCATCACCCAACATTCCCAGCCCGCACTGTGCTGCAGGGACATGGGGGAAATTTGCACAGAGGCTCAGCTTCAAATACCAGGTTTCAATGAGGGAGCTCACAGATCCTCTGATTTTCAGTCTTTCAGTTACAGAAATTTAATACAAATTTTGAAAAAATATTTGTGAAGTTAGGAAAGTAGTTGGAGTTTGCCTGTGTGCCTTTCATTTGGCCTTCTGGTTGCCTGATGTGGTGATGGAGTATCTTAATGCACGACCACATCCTGCTTTCCCACTGCATTCCCAGCTTGCTTGGAGTAGGACTGGACATGGAGAGGAGCTGCTGCCATTGGCACTGCTCATCTGCCACAGGGATGCAAAGCTGGGCACTGGAGATGGCAGGGAGAAACACTGCAGTGGTTTAAGGCTCTTTTGCAAATCTGGATTCAACCTCCCTGGAACAGATTTCACTCAAAAGAATGATGCAGCACTGGCCCCCTTTCAGATTGCTTGCATGTTTAACTCTGGTCTCCAGTCCACAACTTTAAAGAGGGAATATTTCTTAAATTCCTTTAAAAAAGAAAAAAAAATCTTTAAGAAGTTCATTTAAAGAGTAAATGTTGCCCAGAGCAGCTGTGGCTGCCCCTGGATCCCTGGAAAGGCCTGTCCAAGGCCAGGTTGGATGGGGCTTGGAGCAACCTGGGATGGTGGAAGGTGTTCCTGCCCAGGACAAGGAGTGGGATAAGATGGGCTTGAAGGTCCCTTCCAACTCAAACCATTCTGGGACTCTGTGATTACTTAACCATTACTCCATATCTGTCTTTACACTGCTCCATTTGCGCCTTCTACTTTTCTCTAAAATCCTTGACATTGGCTGAGGGCAAGACGAGGGACTGAATGGCTGAGGTGTGACATTCTCTGTGCTCCTGCAGAGTTACTTGTGTTGGGAACAGGGTGCTAAGAGACAGGATTCCTGAAATGAGCTGCTTCCTCCAGGGAAGAAGCTGTTTGGTGTTTGTGGAAGGAAATCACTAATACTTTGAATCATTCGTTTTACTTGGCTTTGCCAATGGTAGCTCTTTCCCTTCAAGCCTTTTTTGTAATCCCAGTGCATTACTGTCAGGTCTGGGAACATGCAGAATTTTTCCAGAGAAGCCCCATGGATGTTTTGTGGGTCCGTGTTGATTTTGCTCGGTTTGCGTATGTTTGAGCAGGCAAAACATCTGTCCTCACATCTGCCTTGAAAGTTGGCTCTGGAGAATTGTAACCAGAAGTCTCCCTTCTAAAATGTATGTGATGTCAGTATTGCTTTCCCTGTCATCCCCACTCCCCCCACCACCCCAACTGCAATGAAGGAAAAGGTTCAAGGCTTTTGGAGTGCGACTGATGTTAATCACCAGATAGGAGCTGTTATGGCAAAAGCTTGCCTTGTTTTCTGCCTTGCTGCCAGCTAGTTCCCCTCAAGTTTTCCATGGATGCTGTTGAAATTGTGGGCTCAGAAACAGTCACACGTGAAACATTTTCTGACTGTGTGTCATGTGCAGTAAGGTTTCCTTGCCTTCCCCAGTTCTTCCTCTGCCCTCCTGTGTCCTGATTTTGGGTGATTCCTGTGGGGCAGTGTGGGCATGGTCTCTCTACAGAGCATACGACAGGGAGCTCATACTCCTCTTGTCATGGTTGGACGAATGTCTGATATGGGATTGACTTTATAAAACAACAAAACCATGATCGTGTGTTATCTCTGGCTCTGATCATTTATCATGGATTGAGGAGCACCTCAGTGGTTCGTGTTGTTGGGCACCTGGCTGGTGCTTGGGCAGACTCAGCTTCAGTGGAGTTGTCTGATGTGCTGACCTCTGTTATTATTTTATCCCTGACAGTCAGTTTCCTGTCTGTATACCCCAGAAATGAACCAGTTTGTTGATCTGGTGGGAATTGCTGTGACTCACATGTGTGCCTTTTGGCAGGGGCAACATTTCAGGCTGTGGAGTGATCCCTCTAGATTCAGCAGGACAGGAATGCTCCAGCCCCAACCACGCTGCTGCCAGGCTCCAGAAGTGCAGTGTAATAAGATAGATTTTAGGGGCTGTCAGACTACAAATTCTGCTTTATGAAGGAATTTGTTGCTCAGAGGGGCCTGGATGTGCTGCACTGCTGAGTGTGTGAGCAGTGGCTGTGTGAGCACAGAGATCACTTACACCTGATCCAGGTGCAAGTCTGTCTCAGACCAGGAGTGGCTGCCGTTGGGAATGATGTGATCCTCTCTGCTCCCTTCTCAGGGGTAGTTGTGTGCTGTCAAGGCTGTTTCTGCATATGCTTGGATCTATATTTGATTATCAAACTTCTCCCTTTGAATAATTTTCTCATGAGGAGTTTAGGCTCTGCATGGCTCGAGCCTTCAGTCTGACACACAAAGTCTCAGGAAGCTTTAGGGCTCACCTGGTCACTGTGGAGAAGCTGTTCATAGACAATGCCCTAGGATTTGATAAAGTATCTGTTACAACAGTGACATTCTTGTGAGAAGCTCTTGGTTTTTCCAAATCTGGTGAGCAAGGAGCACGTGGATGAATTTCTCTGTGCAACAGGATGAATGCATGGTGATTATTGAGCACATTGTTGTAGTCACAAGGCAGAGGAAAAAGTTAGGGTTGGGTTTTTTCCCCTCAGAAAGGAGCACATGCCTACACTTTGCCTTTCATGACTGAGGCACCACTTGGGCGCCAGGTATGGCACTGTGACTTTTGAAGAGCTGGACATGGTGAGAGCCTCTCCAGCCACTCTTCAGGGGACTTCTCTGGGCCTGTTGCAGGTTTTTGTGAGGCATTTAGGGCCCTGACACCTTGTGAAAATGTCGGAGATTTAGAAAGAAATAACCAGCTGCCAGTCCTTTTCAAATGGGGATTCTTCAGGTCTAACATAAAATAGCCCTAAAACGTATTTACACTGGTGGTGGTTTTTTTCAATGACTTTGCGAATAAAGTAAAAAGTTCCTCAGCATTTCTAGTTTGTTTATCAGACTAGACAGACTGAATCTGGTATCTTTGTCCCAGTTAGGCAGCAACTACAGGGTGTGCCATGGCTGCCTTTTCCCACAGTCTGCTGTCACTAAGTGAATTTGTGGGAACTTCACTCCCTGACCTCTCCAGCACTGCTGCCCCCCCAGCTTGGGAAAGCTCAGGCTGACTGAGCCTGGAGTAAGTGGGGTCGTTGCCCATGGCTGGGCACCTGTGGGGGTTTGTTTCAGGAGCCAAGTGCCTGGGGCGCTGGCTCTGTTCTGGGGGTTGTGACTGACCCACTGCTGCCAGATGCTTTTTTCCCAGTTACCTGGAGACAGTTAATTTTGTCCTATTTTTCTGGATGTAACTCCATGCCAAATGCTGGTTATCCACCATGAGCAGGTGTTGATGTGGATCCAGGCAGATCTTCAGAGCTGACATTGATCAAAAGCTCGGGGAAGAATTATGAGGAAGACATGATTTTCCTTCCCTTAAAAGTCAATTTTCCCATGACCAGGCAGAGCAGGCAATACAGGAGGGAGAAAGTTGAGGTTGCATATAACAAACACCAAGCCCAGACCACAGAGACCCAGACGGAACAGGGCCAGATCATGGCAGTGTCTGCACCGTGTGCTGTCCCCAGCGTGCCCTGCCTCCCCCGCTGCTCCAGGGACTCCTTGCATGAGCTCAGCGCTGCCCGAAGCCGTCTGCTCCGCCAGACCCGTCTGTGCTGCCCCTCCACAGCAGCGTGCACCTGTCTGTCTGTCTGTCTGTCTGTCTGTAGAGCCTGTCTGGGATGCACGGCCCCCAGCACGTCCCCAGTGCAGCCAGTGCGGGTGGTGGGCGAGTGCTGCTGGCTGGGGACGCAGAGGGACACCCTGTGCTGCTGCTGCTGCCTCGGTGACGCGCTGCTCTGGGCACCTCCCTTGCCCTTTGCCCTGGTCCTGTCATTGCTGTGCCCTTCATGTCTGCCAAGCACCTTCCCCGTGCTCTGCTCCCGTGGCAGCAGATGGGTCCCATCCCTGCCGGCATGGGGCACAGCATCCCAGGGATGCTGCACGGAGGTCTCTTCCTCCAACCCCACCATTCTGTGATCCTGTGATCCACAGCTTGGCTCATTTCTATGGGACAAGGGAGCCAAGCCTGCAGGTGTGAGGAGCTGGTGCCACAACCTGCCTGGGCAACCCCATCCTCCTCTGACACTGCCCACGGCCTCACATCCATCTCCCCTTCCCCAACAAACTGAGCCAAACGCTGGCTGTCTGCTGGCTCTTTCCATCTCTGCCTCCTGGGAGCCTGGCTCTTCCCCCACAGGAATGAGAGCTCTGGTCTGAGGACCCTGTGAGGTGCTGAGGTTCTGCCACCAAAAGAAATGGTTTACACACCTGAGCTCTCAGCACAAGTGCCCATCTCTGTCTCTGTTTCCAGGAGTGCGCTCTGGCAGCAGCACCTCTCACACACTTGAGGTGTGCCCTAGCTTACATGGCCTTTTTGGGTTTGGTTTGGGTTTTCCTAGATGTGAAATCCATATGTGGATTTTTTTCTTTTAGATTCTGAAAATGAGACCATCAGTGAGTGACACGTGGCCCCCACAGCTACGGTGCCAAGCGCAAGGCCCCACCACGGCCAAGGAGGAGGAAGAGGAAGATGGGAAATGATTTATCGTGTGTGAGGAATTCTGTGCTGTTCTGGTCCAGTCAACACTATTTTGTAACTTCTTTCTAATAATTTTTTTTATTTATAGTTGGAAATACAAAAATGTTATGCAATAAAAAATAAAGGAGAATTATTTTGGGGGAAAAGGATTTTGTTCCAAATTGTTCCCTTCTGTTGTGAGCCAGGTTTCCGTGAGCAGCAGATGGAGAAGAGGGAGGAGGAGGAAGAGGAGGAGGCACTCCTTCAAATGCTTTTTGTTTCACACAGTTAATTGTCATTTAAGCAATTTTCCAAGTAATAAACTAGGCACACATACGAGAAAGAGAAGTTCCAGTTCCATTTAAATTTCTCACAGTTCTTTTTTAAAGATGAGATTCTATTTTAAATCAACTTAAAAACCTCCGGATCCTGCACCGGAGAATGAGTCTGCTTGTCACTTCCCTTTTTACCTCTCTCTTTTTCTCATAGACTGACCACATTTTCTTGCCAGATTTAAATGCAGTCTCAAGTCATTGCTGATTTTAAATGTAAGACTAAAATCCTCCCAAAGATGAGTGGGTAATTGGAGCCATTTTTAGGACTCTAAAGTGCCTTCAATGATCTAAACCGATGCAGTGGGGGTTTCTTTCTCTGGGTTCACTGGCGGTGAGTTTCAGCTGTCTCCTGGACTGAGGTGATGGACAGAGTAGTTCGTAGCAATAATCTCATGAGAAACCATTTATTCAAGGACTACTCACCCCGTTTTCACAAAGCTGGGTTAGCATTGTCCTGAGAAGTGGGAAAATTCTGCTCCTGCTGTTACATCTGGGCCCCAAAACCTCTGCACCCACGGGCCTCCCTTGCTCCTCCTGCATTCCCAGTCCAGGCTGTTCTCACCCATCTCTTGTTTTTGATGCCAGAGCCACAGGAGCCTCCCCTGCCCGTCAGCCTCTCGGTACCACCCTCCCTGCAGCTGGAGCCAGCCACTCTTTTTTGTTGTTATCTGCTATGTCTGTCTCTTCCAAACCTTGGTTCTAAATAATAAATCTTATTTTGATGCTGTTGTTCCCTAGTTCCTTTCCACCATGGCCCCTCCTATCCACCAGCAGGGGTGAGGAGAGCACAGGTGGAGGTACATGTAAAGCTCCAGAGCCATTCAAACACTTGGTTAATTCCGAATTTTTAAGCTCCAGGGCCAAAATATAAATATTTATGTTAATTTTCTGCTTTTCTGGGGTGCCTCCTGCCCTGTCCTTTTCTGAGGAAATGGAATGGATCACCTGCATAGGAGCAGGGACTCGTAAAATCAGCTAAATCATTGCTGGCCTTGGGCTTCCCTGCTCGCAGGAGGTGCCAACCTCTGTCCCTTCCATAATGGGGGAGAAGGGAGACCCAGGTGAGTGGGGCACCTTCCTGCTGCTCTTCTGATTATTCCCTTTTCCCTGGCTGGGAGGGCAGCTCCCTGCTGGGTGGGGGGACAGGGGTGTCATGTCCCCGAGGTGCTTCTCCAGGGATGAGTCACTACTCCAGTGATCACAGAAACAAAGCACTGTGCCTTTGTATCAGATTTTTATTCCCGAGTTTAAAAGATGGTTTTCTCCAGGGAAATCCCTTGCAAGGCCTCCTGGGGTCCAGAACTTCCTTCATCAGTTGTTCTGAACCTCTTCACTGCTTCTACAGACCCTGAAGCTCCTCCACAGTTGCAGGAAACCAAGAGGCCTCTGTCTCCAGATCAGCATTTTATAAATATTCTATTAATATTCAGATTAAAAATAAGGATTAGCACCAGGATTAAAGCTCAGGAGTGGAAGCTGCAGCAAGCCCTGGCTGGTGGCTGCTCCCCACGTCTGCCCAGCCCACCTGGCTTTGGATAATCTCTCCTCTGAAGGACTGCTCCCTCTGGGAGAGCACCCCTGTGTTTGCTGCTTGCTTGATAGTTTGCAGCTGCTGAGGGTCCCTGAGCTCCTCTGGGATGAGCCACTGAATAGGACCCTCTAATTCACCCCCTTATTCTGTGAGAGGGAACGGGTTTAAACTAAATAAGAAGAAATGTAGATTGGATTTTAAGAAGAGACCATTCCCTGTGAGGGTGGGCAGGCCCTGGCACAGGGTGCCCAGAGCAGCTGTGGCTGCCCCTGGATCCCTGGCAGTGCCCAAGGCCAGGCTGGACACTGGGGCTGGGAGCAGCCTGGGACAGGGGAAGGTGTCCCTGCCATGGCAGGGGTGTAAAAGGATGGCTTGTAAAGTCCCTTTCAATGCAAACCATCCCAGGATTCTGTGATCCCAATATTTCATCCCAGCCTCCCTGCTGGAGAAGAAGGAATGTGAGTACCGGGGGTTTGAAGCAATGGAAGGAAATTCCTGCAAATGCTGAAAGCACAAGGGCTGCTGAAGCAGTGAAGTGTTTGGGTAGCTTCTGATTTTGAGGGGCAGGGAAGAATGGAAATGTTTCAAATCCCCTCTGGATTTTTGCAGTTTCTGTAAGACTTCAGAGGATGTTTCAATGGTTTATTTTCTGTGCAGTTTCACAGTGCTTTAGTTGTCTGAGCAGGAGAATATCTGGAAAGTAAAAGAAGGAATACATTTGGTGAGAGACTGATGTGACACCTGGGGGCATGTGGAGATGTTTGAGGCTGCTGGATGTCTAACAGGGATTCCAGGGGCTTGTAACAGTCATGGAAATGCAGAGCCAGGTAAAAATGTCAAACACAGCAACATCATTCTCAAATGTTTGCTGATGGCACGTGAGCTGCTGGACTCAGTGGTGTGTGCTTTGGGAGAGGGATGGCTTGGGGACTCCATAGGGCTTTGCAGCCCAAACCCTTTTGTTTGGGGACACTTTGGGAGGGAACTCGTGTTTATTATCCTTCTTAGAGCATGCATTGTTTTTTTAAAAAAAAACCATGAACTGGCATCAGTAGAGCTCTGCATTGCTGTGCTGCCTATTGGTGGCAGAATGAACTTTCTGTGTCCCAATGCTGGCTGGTGATGCAGGGATAGCAGAAGGCATCTGGAGGAAGACACTTTCCTCCCAACACCCTCCCTGTGGGTTTGCTCTCACACATGAGAACCGATGAACACCCTGAAAATCGCTGGCAGTATCCCATTTGCTGTTGCAGTAGGATTTTGGGAGCATATTTCTGTATTTATTTTATATTTATTCAACAGTGAGAGGTGTTATGAAGAAGCTCACAATTAGCAATGTAGAATATTTCTGTTTACTGATGAGCAAAGACAAGGAAAGGGACATGCAACTTGTAGAGTTCAGCAGCTGGAGACTTTCATTTGTCCTTTTCCTTCTATATCCTTGCACCTACTGCAAGGTGTCCCTGCTTTCTCCATGGGCAAACACAATTGCTGTAAAGCAAAACCCCAAATGCTCCACTTCAGCTGGAGCTGACACTATGAGCAGGTTTCCTGTGTCCAGCTCCAGCTGAATTAGAAGTGCCCAGAGCGGGGCTGTGCCCCTGTCCCAGAGCTGTGGGACCCTCCTGGAGCCTAGGCTGGGCTCTCCATCAGTTTTGAATCAGCTCTGAGATGCTTTGAGTTACCTCCCTTCCCTTCATCTGCATGTGCACACCTGCGGAGTTGGTCCTCTTGGGAAAGTGCCTCCGTTCCGTGTCTTTCTCACAGCACTGTTTATTTTCTTGATTTAATCTCTCTGGGTAAACCTTTGGCCGTGCTCAGTATCAGCAGCTCTGGTGACAAGCACAGTGTCCCCAGCAGTGATGGCCCCTGTGCAGGGCAGGTGGGACTGTGCTGGCCACCAGTGGGCGAGGGGACCCCTGCTGGACCCCAGTGGGGGGACAGCCTGAGTTGATGTTTTCCAGATGAAAAAGCAAAGTTCCCCCTTTTTCTTTCCTCTGCTCGTTGTTGTGCAAAGCTTGAGCATCCCAAGGGGCTGTGCCCACCCTGGGGGAAGGGCTGCTCCTGGAGCTGGGGCTGCACCAGGGCAGAAAAGGGAACTCTGGGCTCTGGAGGGGGTGCATGCCTGTACACCCTGGGACACTGTCATCCCTGTGGCTGCCAACTCGCTGCTGAGCCTGTCTCTTACCACAGAGTGAACCAGAGGGAAGGGTTGGGAGCAAACAGGGAATTTTTTATTGTCCTTTTGAATCAGATCTAGGACAAAATGTTCAAGATGTGGGCTGGAGCCTGGAGAATTCCCCTGTGCCAGGACAGGCTGGGAGCTTGGGGCAGGCAGGGGTGCAGCATTCCGTTACTGGCCTCCAACTATTCAAATCTCTATTTTTTAAGAAACCTCTGTGTTACATCCTGGCTTCAGAAGATACTGCTGTTACTGTTCATGAAATGACATAGACATGTGTGAGCTGCCCAAACCTGTTCCCAAACACTCATTTTTGCAGAGGACTAGAACTGGAGCATGGAGTAGTGGCAGGGTGGGTTTTTCGGGGCATGTTTTTCAGGGTGGGTTTTTCCACTCACACCAATGCCCGATGGGCCGAGCTGGCTCTCTGTGGCACCAGCCCTCGGCTCTTTGTCATGGTGATCAGCAATGCTTTGCTGTTGTCATGGTTGCAGGGTTACTACTGAAGCCAAAGCTCTGCACAGCCCCTTTATTCATAGTTTCAGCGTATAAACTAATTAAGTCAACTGAAAGCCGCAGTCTGTTCCCTGTGCCTTGTTTTTCTAATATGTAGGATCAGATAGACCTGATTCCTGCTGTCCTCCAAAATATCCAGTCTGACTCCGCTGCAGCTCCTTGGCTGAGTTTTGTACCTTAACACCAAGCAAAGTTCACTGATCATTTAATTGTCCAGAAAACTCCTGGCAAAAATGAAAAGGTCTGTGGGAAACGTCTTTTGAGCTGCTAAGATGAGGCTGAGAGCCAGTGTGTTGCAGCTGCGCTGCATTCCTTATCACTGCTTTGCTTGGGGCGGGAACACGGTCACTGTGTTTAGTCTCTGAGTTTATGCATTGCTGGGTAAAAAAAGAAAATGGCAAAATGCCAGGGGGAGGATGTCAGCAGAGCACCTCAGTCCTGCCCCAGCACAGGAGCTGGGAGGATGGATAAGGACAGCCCCGCTGGCACCAGCACAGTGTCCCCTCCGGCCAGGGGCAGGTTGGCTGCACAGTGACACACAGGCTCGGTTTTTATTAAAACTTCATCTAAGCAGCAGCTCTGTGCGAGCCAGGGAGCAGTGGAAGGAGCCCCAGGGTCTGGGTGAGGCAGCAGCAGCGGCGTCGCTGTCAGCCTGTGTCAGGGAAGGATTTGGGAGATTTGGTGCCCCCCTCATGTCCTGGTCACTGCTCAGCTCATGCGCAACGTAAAACCAGCCAGGGACCCTAAAGATCCTCCTAGGCCTGCCTGAGTGCAGCTGAGTGCTCCCAGCTCGCTCTGGCACACAGTCCTGCCAGGGCAGTGCCACGGGGGCAGCCCCTCAGCACCCTCCCAGGAAGGGGAGCAGCGGTGGAGGAGATGCAGGGGACCTTGGACCTTCTCAGGTACAAAGGGAGCTGGAATTTACACTCCTGTCCCATGTGGAGCCGCTGGCCGTGGCCAGCACACTGTCTTGAGGACACGTGCCCCTTTCAACTTTTTGGTGCTCCACAAACATGCAGCAATAATTGCTTTGGTTTCTTACTTAGCAAATATTTTTACCGTTAATCTCATTTTGACAGAATATTTGTGGGGAGTAAATACAATGGAGTCCCAGACATATCAAATCTATGAGTGGGAGATGATCTTCTCTAGCTTCAGCCCCAGCCTGGGGGTTTTTATGGTGCTGAATGCCCCAGCTGGAGTTTGTGCCCCTCCAGATGCCAGCGGTTCACTGCTGGCATTGTCCCGGTACAGGAGGTGTGAGATTTGGGACAGGGGCAGAGGGAGGGATGGGGTAGGGCTGTGTCCTGCCCAGCAGAGCTCAGAACTTGCAGGGACTCACTGTAACACCTCCATGAGAGAGAGCAGGGGCTAGAGATGGCAAACAGAGCAGGCTGTGAAGAAGGCAGCAGGGCATGGACAGAGCAACCCAGCAACCACTACAGAGAATTTAACCAGAACTGAAGGAAGTGCTCCCAAAGGTTCTGCTGTTTGCTAGTCAAAATCTGCCAGGATCAATTTTTTTAAAAGCAGTAATACTGTAGGAAAGTGACAGAGACAGGTCTGCAGAGGAAGGTGACAGTGACTCTTTGCTGCTGAGGGATGCTGGCACAGCTGAGCCCCCCCACCAACGTGGGGCTTTGTGAATTCACCGACCAGGACTCCTACCCTGGTACCTGATCAGAATAAGGGACAAGTATCCGGCTGGAAGAACTACATCAGCTAAAAGTTAACTCCTCGCTTTTAACAGGAATTAATTAGTCTTGAGTTAATGCAGGCTGGAAATTAGAATACAGTTAATAGTAATAGGAGGATAAAAATTCTAGAGCACCTTGTGATTGCAGAGGTAGTTTGAGGAGCTTGTGGAAGGATTCTGCAACTAAGTAGAAATTTCAGAAGGGAGAAAATGGCTTTTTGTTGTGAGTCCTGTGGGATTTGGTGAACTGCTGGGAACAGAAGGCACTTTTTGTTTTTTCCCTGCTAGATTCCTAGGGTTATCTGTGGGGGTAAGCAAAAAAATCCTGTTGGTAGATCATCTAACTTGTGGGTATTGGGTGGTTTTTCTTTGCCATCTTCTCAAGCACTGAAGATTGGTCTTGGCCAGCAGAAGATGCAAGTGAGATTTGCTAAGTGCCATTAAAATCCTGGGGTCTGGCTGGTGGTGCTGCCCAGTGTCCTCACAGTACAGGCAAGGTCGGGGCTGGGGTGGAACTTGTCATTTGGAGACCTCAGCCTCGGCAGAGGGTGCCAAGAGCTGGTCCTGGTGTCCTGCCGCGTGCAGGGACGTGGACACATCCCAAGGATGACCAGCCGCGGGAGTCTGGGCGCGGGCACGGCAGGAACGCACCCCGCTGACTTCTGTGAGTGTGCATGTCTCTGGCAGTGGCCTGGAGTCCTCCTGCAGGGCACTGCTGCCATGCCTGGGCCAGGAAAGCAAAGACCCTTTGTGCCCACCACACCTCCTGCCCAGCTGCGGGCAGATGCTCGGCTGTGTCACCCGCTGTCCCTTCCCTGCCTCAGGGTCTGTGCAATCATCTCACCCCCAGTGCTAGGCGGACAGCAGGGGTGTTGAGCAGGTGATTGTCTCACCTGTGGCTGAGGGAGGTGCTGGCACACGTGCTCGGCGCCAGGTGACACCGAGGGACATGTACTCAGCGTCCCCTCGCTGTCCCCTCACTGCCCGGGCCCCCCGCTTTGGTTAACCACCCTGCAGGCAGTGCCTGCACACCCAGAGGATCCCAATAAATGACATATTAGCCTCCTTTCCGCAACAGAGAAATAAAATCACAGGTTGATATTTCATTTATTGAAGTACCTATATTTTTGGAATAAAATTCCATGTGGCACTAGAGAGTAATGTGTTATTACACATCGCAAACTTTCCAGCTCTCCCATGAATTTCTTTGTCCCCTGTTAGCAGCCTCAAGACTGGTTAAATGTTCTATTTCTGCCCGTTCTGTCACAGCCATAGCACTTTTGTGGCCTCTCAAGTGAACACCCTGCACTGTCCAGGCCATTGTCCTTTCTTGCCATTATACAGTACAGGCCCAGAATATTTAAAGCATATGTGCTTTGTATCACATCAGGCTGCTCTTAGAAAGAGCTCTTCACTGATTGTAAAGTAATTATGGAGGACAAGTTTCACCCAGTCCCAGAATAGCCTGGCATCAAATTCTCAGCTGAAATAAACTGCTGTCTTGCCATTGCCTTGGGCGCAAACCGAGCAGAATGGAGAAGCACAGGTCTGATCCCAAGCGGGAGCTGTGAATACAGCAGAAGAGCTGAGTCATAAAACTAATGGTGACTTAGACTAATTTATTTTATTTCATTCCATTTATTTTTATGTTATTTAATCTTATTCTATTGCTTTTACTTTATTTTAGAAACTGCTGTGAAGGCTGAGATTAGTGGGGCCTCTCAGAATATCCAGGTCAAAGTAATTAAATATTTAAACCAAAGAGAGCTTTCTTCTGAGCCCTTTTAGGTTGGTGATGAAAAATAACCTCTGGTTGAAGGCTGGGAAAGCAGGACATGAGGATGATGATTTAGCACTGCAGATGTTCTGCACAACATATGCATGGTTGTGCCTACACAGCAAATGGGGCATGTGGGCATGGGGCAATATAAGAAAACATGAATAACAAAACCAAACAGCACAGCTCTAGGAGAAGAGGACTGGCAGATAGATTAGCCCGAACTTCTTGTTCAGATTTAAGCCCTATTTAGGCAGTGAGGGTTTTTGCCTCCTGATCTTGATTCCTATTCTGAGAAAAGCCGCTTTTCTGACACATATCCTGATGCAAAGTCTCCTTGATAGACCACAGGATCATCAATGGAATCAAGCACAGGATCATCAATGGTGGATGCTGCAAATACAGGGATGGACCTGTAGTTGTGACCCTTCAAGCATAACTGTGCAGTTTCAGTGGTTACTGAACTCGGGGACTGCTACAGGTCAGGATGCTGCTGGCTGAGATGTGTGTCCTCACAGCTGTCATCTGCTCACTGTTGCTCCTCTAATTTTGAGGAGCCACAGTGGCTCAAGGAGAAACGAGTGCTGGGACAAGAGGCTTTACAGAGAAAACTGTGGGATTAAAGGATGGGGGTCAGCTGTTACCATCAATAATCTAAAGGCTTTGAGCTGGTGATAAAGCAAGGAAGCACAGGTAACTGCCGGATCTCTAGCTCTTTTCTGAAGGAGGACTAGAGAGGGATTAGGATGAAGACAGCTCAATAAATAATGTAAAAAAAAGGAGCCTCCATGAGAAAGGTGCAGAGGAAGCAGCATCAACAAGAGTGGCTGCAGGCCAAGGTGGGCAAGGAGAGACAGAGGGGGATAGGACCTCTTCAAAGTCAACCCAAGGGTTCTGTCACTTTACATCTTTCACTGTGCTCTGAGAATTTTTACTGGGTCACAGTCCTCCAAATTTTTAATGTTTTTTCAATTTTAATAATATTTTAATACCAAACCAAGTAACTAGTGAACAGCATCAGGTTGCTTGCAGTCAAGCATATGAATGCTGCAAGTGACAAAGCAAAGTGGAAGACTAAGAGAATGAGAGCATATGACTGTGACAACAGTTTGGGATGTCAGGATTATCACGTGATGGCTGGATATAAGACAAAATATGGTTTTTATTAATTTAGTTAAAGCCATCTGGGTTTTTGTTTTTTCACATATTGTCTCAAATTATTTTGTCTTGTCTCAGTGCCAGAGCTGACCCCTGTTGACTAAGTGTCTTGGATTAGGGCAAATTTGAGAGAAAACCTCCAAAGGTGTTCCTCTGGAAAGCAGATTCAAGTGGCCCCTCCTCCAACTGGTTTGGGAAAAGATTTCTTTGGCGGAAAGTGGAAAAAACATGTTTAACAGGCAAAGCGTTCACCAGCAGAATAAAAAATGAACAATATTAAACAATAAACACTCTTGCCGCTTAGAAGAGATGACACACTCAGAAAGTGCCCTTGGTGTGCTGTAGCTCTGCTAACTCATTCTGTTACCAGTCCCTCCCGCACTGGCAATGCCACAGCCCTGGCCCAGTCCAGTGGGCCGCAGGTGTGAGCTGCTGCTGCTCTTCTGGGTTTTCAGTCCAGAGCAGGTTTAAACAGTTCCACAAAAAAAGAAAAAACACAGTCCAGAGAAATTCTCTGCCTCAGCTAGCTAAAAACTAAGTAAAAGTCAAAGGAGAGATGTATCTGTCTTTGCTGCAGACAGCACAGTGCAGGAGAAGGATGCAGGGGAGCACGTGCAGTTTGTGATAACAAACTTCTCACCCCCCTTCACTCTTGGAACCAGTCCTAAAGGTGCAAAACTTATTTCTGGGTTGAACAGACGAATGGGGATACAAGCATCATAAAGTCACCCCAGGACACTAAGATGTCTCTCACTGAATAGGTTTGTACCCAATAAAAGCTCGCTCCTTTTCCTTCTGTGAAGAAAATAGCATGAATCATGTTTTTCCAAGGTTAAATGGGTTCTTTATTTCTATAGGCAGGAAAAGAGTTCTTCTCAGTAGTACTACAATTGACTAAAATATCAAAGGATAATTATTTTTTGACTCTATCAAAGGATACTTGTGATTAGCATTTAATCAAACAAGGGCATACAGGCCTAGAATCACCCTGTCATGAACTAATGAGGGTATTTTCTAGCCCAGAAAATGCTTCTCATTACCATTAGGGGCAACAGAAAAGTGCATATGATGCTAAGGGTTTGTTCTCAAGTTCCGAGATCTGCATGTTGCTGTAGCAAAACCTAATCTCTTGAACTCCTAATAATGCAAAGCTTTTTCCAGAAAAAAGAAAAATTAATAATTCATGAGGAATGCTAGAACTGATGATAGAAGAATTGATGATAGAAGAACGATAATTGGAACTTCTCAGATTTAAAGGCCATGCAAAGTTCTTGCATTAGATCCATACGATAGGGGTGATTTAGATGGCAAGGCCAGACATCCCTGACATTGACAGGACTGCAAGTCCAGAGTGCCTGCATTCATGACTGGACTTTGATCATCCACAGGAGGTAACAGGCAATCTATAACACTGAGAGTTACCACTATTAGAAAAGGAAGTGCAGGTAGCTGGGAAATACCTTTACTTTGTAAACCTTACTTTTGAATCACCTGCCACCAGAATCATGGGGTAAATCAGGCTATCCTGATCTGGTTTTGGTCTAATACATTATATCAACTAACAGCACATTGGTACTAGTGGGAATGACTTCCCATGTTCACTGGCATTGCAGCTCTTCAGAACAGGCCTGGTGACAGATGCTCTGAGAGACCCCCATTACCAATATACCAACAACCAAAGCATGTGCACAGAGAAAAGGACTAAAATTCCCAGGAGAAGAACTAGCAGGGAAAGAAAATCTCATTTTCTGATTTCCATTTATAGCTCAAAATAGCCCGTCTGCTATACCTGATCTTTGGAAACAGCGATTATGAAGGCTGATGGTATTCAATTCCTGGCAGTGTTGCAGCACACTCATGGGGTGCTTTGAGTTGCAAATTCTGCCTGGCAGAAACTCAGTGGAGTTAATCATATGCAGCAAATTAAACAAACAAACAAACAAAAAAGCTGGTGCGTTTAGGAGGATCTGCAGCAGCTGAATGTTTTCTTACCCCTTCTAGGGAAACCTTCACAAATTGCAGGGAACGGGGAAGGTAAAGACAGAGGGCAGTGGTGGGTTTTTTATCTTGTATCCAGGATCAAACAACCTATAAATGTATCTGCAATTCACAGACTGAAGCAGGCTGAGAAATTTGTCTATATTCTTACAATATTCAGAATTAAAGCTCTCCTGCAGTGAAATAGTTGAAGTTAGTCCACCAGCATATCAGCTGTGCTCTGACAATGAGGTGATGAGCTACTGTGTGCCCCAGCTCCTGTCCCAAGGAGGCAGTGCTGCAGAAAGGGCTCCTAAAGCACCAGCAGTGGGTAGGATGTTCACCAGCCATGGGCTGGCATTGCCAGCCACAGACATTTCAAGCAGTCTTGAAAGTAACATGGATTTACAGCCTGGAAAGAAAGATATAAGAGACAGGAAGTCAAGGTAGTTTTGGCACGGCTCAGCTGGATGCAGATATCCTCATCCTGTACTCTAGTGGGCTGGTGAAATGGCTCCTGAATGTCACATTCTGCAGCACATCCTTCTGGTGCTGAGGAGGTTCCCTAGTACATTCTTGCAGAAATGCACCTTTTTGCCATTGCTGACTTTGCTGACATGAAAGAGTCTCGGTCCCAGTATCTTTCTCTCTAAAACCACAGAAAGGGTAAAATTAATCTCTGGTCAATGGTTAGGGTTAAGTAATAACAAGCTAACTCAAACTCAGTATAACTAAGCCCAGAATTTACAATAGAATCATGGCAATTAGCATTCATGGAAAGGAACACATCACTGCTTTAAAGGAAAACTCTTTTGCCATTAGCTGAAAGTAGCTTGTAAAAGCTTTCACTATGACTAAGATCTGCAGTAACAGTTGGAGATCATTCAGCCAAAGATTGTGGTATAATGCCTATTTATGGCTTTAGCATTTGAAGGTTTTTGTGAAGTAAAGCAGTAGGGATGCAGTGGACTCCCTTGCATCTGCTATGCCTTGGAAGACAGCATGTGCCTGCTCAAGAATAAATTAGGAGTTACAAATTCAATCAAGAATACACATGGAAGGAGTTAAGAAGAGTTGAATGCTAAACTCTCATCCACCACTCCACAGGCATAAACAGAGCATGCTATGGTCACTTTGTCTGGCGAAGAAGACAATTCTGCTGGCATCCACTGCAGCATCCCAGAGCCTCTCACCAGAAGGGTGGCTGGCTTCACCCCAGGAGTCAGGAAGGAGAAGCAAAAGGTGCTCTTAGGTCAGAGATGTCCCAAATGTGCTTTGTATTCTTCCAAGAGGGAAGTAAATCAGTGTTTGTCCCGAAAAATGGGCTGTGGAGGTGCAGCTTACACAAGGCTCCACAACTCAAAGATGCACCAAGTTTAGACCCATTACATGTTGTTCCTGGGAAGATGCAAAGAGGATTTTGCTGGCAGTATCCTTCCTTAGGCAGGCTTCGGGGTTTTTTTCCTGGCATGAGAGATCTTTTCTGATAAATAACTGCTCTTTCTTATGAGCTAGCTGTTGTCAGTGTCTAGAGGACATAAAATAGATCCTATCTGCCCAAAACAGCTCACAGAAATCAACTATCATTTTGTTTTCTTTACTGGGTAAAAGGAGGAAGATGGCTTTTAAATTAGAAGTTGAAGCCCTTCCAGAATTGCAATATAAGATACCAAACCAATAATTCTTCACACAGTTACCTCCTACTCCATGAGCTCCTACTACCACAAAAATTGGTTGTTGCCAACTGAGCTGAGTGAATAATTTGCAGTCTCATATTTGTTAGAGGAATTTTTCCTTTTTCTCTTTTCATTATTTGTCCACAAGCAGACTGATTGCTTGAATATCTTTTTTCCAAACACATGTGCAGAAACCATTCTGGAAGCAACTCTTGCTGTAGATCATTTGTGAGCAACTTGTTGAAGAAGTCTTCAAACATTTGTCCCAGCTCCATTCATTGTATATATAGGCTTGCATCACGTGTCTATTTCTGTGAACAAAACATCAAAAGAGCCGGTCTTGAGTATTCTCCCTGAGAACAATTGAAATTATGCACAACTTCACCATTTAAAAATTACTTCATTCCTAGAAATAATGGTGGGATTCTCTGCCATTCTTCTCTGGTTGTTGTAACACTTGAATGAAAAACAAGGCTGTATTGGAACCCCAGCTGAAGAGTCTGACCAGGACCATGCTGGACTCAGGGCAAAGTTCTTCTTTCTCCATTTTTTAGATGGAGGAAAGTGCTCTTCTAGACTGTCTTTTGAGAGAAAAGTTCAAAGGAATGATTGTGCCTTTCAGTGGGAGCTGGGTTGGGTACCTTGCATCTTCTCACAGAGAAAAGCATTGGAGTGGCTCTGACAATATGGAAAAGGAGGTAAAAGTGAGAGCCCCAGAGCCGTGGTACGCCAGAGCTAAGGAGCTTTAGAATTTTAAATCCAAGTCTCACAGCTGGCCTGAAATGTTTGCTTTGAAGACACCTGTAAAAGACAGGCTTGGCTCTGGTTGGTGTGACAGGGAAATGCTTTGCTGGTATTCCAGCTACAGTGAACAGCTGCTGCAGCTGCCACACCAGCACTCTGTGACGTTAAGTAGGGAAAATGGAAAGGAGAAATTCATGGAATTCATGGATGACGAAATTTGTGATTGTAAATGGGACATGGATGGGCATCTCTTCTGTTGTTCCTTACTGTCCACTATGAAAACAGGAAGATTTTATTTAAAAAGAAAAGATTTTTATTTAAAAGATTTTTAAACATAATTTTAAAATCCACACAGAGATACTGCTACTGAGAAACCAATTACAATTTTTTCAAATATGAATTTTGGAAAAGAAGTTTTATTTTATTTTTGTTCTCTAACTTCTTCAGAAATGATTTTTAAATCTGTCAGTGCAGAAAAGACTTAGTGCACTGTGTGCATGTCCTTAACCAGCACCATCTGAGATGGACTGAAATGTTAACTCTCACTGCTCATGAACAACTCCTCAGATAATGTAGTTTGTGACAGAAATAAGTTATTGATATTATGCATCAAAGTTCCCTGAACCCAAGATTCAAACAATCAGCTTTAGGCTTGTCCACCAAGCTGGGTGCCAGATGCAGCCCAGCCATGGGGATGGAGGAACCCTCCCGCCTTGCCAAGGTCAGCAGAACCCATAAAAACCACGAGAGCCCTGGCTGTGGCACAGAGTGAAATCACCGTGAGCCATTCCAATGAAAGAATTATATCATGGCAATTTGTATCTCATTTGGTGATGTAGTTGAACACTGCTAACACAGTGCTGGAAATCAATACGGCACAGCTCATGCCCTGTCCTGTCCCACTGCTGGTCCTTCAGAGGGAGAATCTGTTAACTCTGTACTCAGAAATCAAGTCCCTCAAGACAGGAAAATTATTATGAAGTCGAACAAAAATAATTTCCACTTAGAAAAGCTCCCTACTTTTCCTTCCACCTGGAGCAGAACAGGGAACTTTTACACAGTTTTATTGTCTGCGGAAGTGAAATTTTACTCTTTGGCAACAGCAAATAAATTCATGTTTCTTCTGCTGAGTTGCTTAACTGGTGTGGTGCTGTATCCATGCTCTAGAAAGGCCCGTGCATTCTCCTCAGAGAAGGCAATACTGCATGCAGGAGTGGAAAATCAGCTTTGGAGCAGTGGCACAAATGATGTGTATTACACTTCCTGTTAGATGTGGATCTCAAACATAACAGAAACTTTAAATTTAATTTCACTTACAGTTTATGCTGAATCTCATAAATGTGATCAACTCAGAGGCACAGTATTATTTCTTTGCAATTTTCACCGCTTGCTGGTATTTTTTTCCCAGCACCTACATGCTGCAACTTCACATTTGGTATTGTGACACCAATGGAGTTCTAGGGCAAAGCAGTGAGGATGTGCTAGCATCAAATAAACTTTAAAAAATTAAAGCTTCGTAAGAAGACAGATTCTTTCCATGCATATCCTGTAATTAGTACAGAAAACTACCTGTTATAGATGTATGGTTAATTCATGCTATAAGTAAATATGTGTATGTATAAAATATTCCATGAATCCACTGCGGGCCCTTGACCACTCCGGCTGGGAGCATAGTCCCATTTCTATTCAATTTCTATTCAATCCCATTACTATTCAATCAGTTCCCTGACCACGCTAATATCGAGTCCTTAGCTTAAGAATGAAGCCTTCCCAGGCCATGAACCTCGTCTTCCTTGAGATGATTAAGCATTTCAGGAGAAACCCCAGGAACAGATTACATCAGTTGTCCCCACCCGAGTGTGCACCACCCGAGTACATGTGAGAAAGACAGCTATACAGACATCAAGGCACACCTTCCAGGAAGGACCTAGATGGTTATAGAAGCACCGGGACTGACTTTTGCATCCCTCTGTTCTAACTCTACATATGAAGAAACACAAGGGACATCCTGTATTATTCAGGCCTCAGGGAAAATATTGGGGATATAAGCGGGCTGTACGAGACGGTCGGGGTGAACCTCCGGGGAAACGCTGGCACTCTGTCAGTCGGATCCAGGTTCACCCAGCGCCAAATTCCGGAGTTGACGCTGTCTTGGCTGTGGCGGATTTTTGATCATTTGTAATTAATATAATAAATCTTTGTCAATTTTTTAAAAATTTGGCTGCGGATTCAATAATTTATAACACTACCTATACATCAGAGGGGAAAGTTACTATACTAAAAAACCCCGAACTCCGCCTGCCTGGCTTGGAATCTGCGTGTTCAAGCGGAGCGCCTCCCTGCAAGGGCGGCAGCCCCAGACCGAGCCCCGTGCGCCGCAGCGGGCGGGCCGTGACCCCGGCGCGGCGCTGCTCCGGAGCGCGGCTCTGTGCGCCTCCTGCCCGCTCCCTGCCTGCGCTCCCTTCGCTGCAGAACGGAATTTTTGTTCAGCTCCGTCGCGCTGGGCTCTGCTCTGCTGGTGTGAAATAGCACAAAATGAGGTACACCGTGTACTCTTACTCTAGAGAGCAGGTATAATCTCTGTAATTATACCACGACTGCACGGCAAATACCAGGTAAATACAAATACAGAGCAACTGCGTGTTCCTGCAGCTTACTTGTTAATTA
Organism: Fringilla coelebs; assembly: GCF_963513975.1. NCBI lineage: Eukaryota > Metazoa > Chordata > Aves > Passeriformes > Fringillidae > Fringilla > Fringilla coelebs. The sequence continues at coordinate 1,078,207 of NC_140039.1, forward strand.
TGCACCACTACTAAGGAGTTCAAAGATAAATTATCATTGCAGGATTTGGGTGCCTGCTAAGGCGGGTCATAATGGAATTTATGCTGTTGAAGGCTTGCTTTTGTTGATTTTCCAGTGGAATGGGGAAGGGAAACAACTCACCTCATATGCCCAAAGGCTTAAGTGCATATCATGTCCTCGTACAGCAGAGGCACACTATCACACAAAATAACATGGCACAATTAGGAAAACTGGGTGAATAAACAAACAAAAATAATTTCCAATAATAAATCACTTTTCAAATTGCATTTAGTAATCCTCCTAAGCAAATGTGTTTAAAATCACTAGTATTACATGCCATATAACTGCTATGGGTTTCCTGGCTCAGTATTTAAACTTGTATGGGCTAAAATCAGAGAAAAACATCAATTCACCGACATCACTAGCAAAACTATTGTTAGAGTAAGGACAGGGCTCTACCTATACAGCTTGCCTGGGCTCTTGAAATAGTGTATTTCTTACGGTATCAGACAGATCACCATATGAGGCCAGTTCATAGCCTGTGCTAGCTCTCCTCTGAGCTGCACTGCAGTATTTTGGACTACAACTTGTTACTTTCAATAGGTATTTTAATAGTATTCAAAAAGATAAAAGCAGCTTCTCTATAAACATTGCTCTTCTCCAAAGTGAAGCTTCCCTTTAAATTATGACTCCACGACAGTTGCTTGGTCAGCCATTTATGACTCTTACAACCTGTGTTGGATCACCTTGGATTTTATTTGTAATTCTCTTTTCAATTTCATTAATCTCAAATTGATTTTCTTCCTGAAAGGTGTTGGTGAAGTTTCTGGGCCTTTCTTCTCTTGAAGTTCTTGATCTATTTCTTCCCACAAATGTCCAGTGTCTATTGCAAAGGAGGACGCTGGTCTTTAGGGATTGCAAAATCAGGATGCGAAGACACAAAATAGCCAACTATTATTTTCTGTTGCTTATGGAAACCTGAGGTACAGAATAAGACCTCACTGAAACTGGCTGTGCATAACTGCAGATGAAAACAGCAAATATCTTCAGATACAGAATGATTGTTGGTTAGAATGGGTGTAGGTTTATGTAATGTACATTGACTTCAAATAAAAGGCAACTTTTCGTCTCCAGCACTGTGAACAGGGCAATCTAACTGAGGCTTCTTAGCACAGCTGCTGCAGCTGATGGAACCTTCTGAAGATGGAAACCTGGACCACAAGGAGGATGAAAAAAGAGAAGGCAACATATCTTGTTTTCTTTCACTCATTTTACTCCCTCCTCAGTCTACCCTGGAGCCTCAGGAACTGTTTGTAGGTTCTCCTAGAACACAGCCATCTACCAAAGTGAATGCAAATGATGTTTCTTCACTTGCAGGGTCTGCTCTTACTCTCCCTGAAATCTGCAGTGAGATTCTTGATGTCTTCAGTAGTACCAGGCACAGGTTAACCAGGCCTTGAGGGTCCCCTAATGAAAAAGAGCTAAGAGTTCTGAATGGGAGAGATAGTTATAACTATTTAGGAGAACATGGCTTCCTTGAAAGGCTAATTATTTTGAGAGCTACCCATTGAAAAAAAGTCTGATCAATGGGAGAACAAATTAAAATGAAGAATCTTTCATAAAAAGACAGTGGAATACTGCATTCAACAGGACAATTGCAAATTAAAAGAAATGTCAACATATCAAGTGGCAGGAACTTCAAAAGGCAATTTTTTCCCTCATTTCCATAGGCATTCTTCATGAGCAACATCAAGAAGTGCAACAAGCTAATAGCTAATAACAGGATAAGATCCACTAATTTACTAACTGAATAACTTAATGTGTATCAAAGGAATAGTTTTCTCATTTAACTCTTTTTTTTTTAAGATACAACAGTAAGCTGAGTATTATCAAGTAGATAAAAACAGCATAGATTACAAGTCATCACTAAAATAGACATTTTAGAATTAAGATTGCTTTTTTATGTTGGATGTCTCCTTTAGGTTTAAGGAATCACATATCTTTTATCCTCATTTTAACTAAGATTTCAAAAAAGAAATCAGGAAGGTATATTTGTGGACACGTGATGTTTTGCTAAAAACAGTGTTTTGCAGAGACAGACCTGTCATGATCTTAAAATCTGAAAATGTTGAGGACTGCAGAGGGAAGAGGTTACCCAGAGAGGGATACCAAACATTTGGCCAAGTAAAATGACAGTAGACCTAATCCAGTGTCGGTTCATCCTGCTTTGAGCAGAAGGCAGGAGCTGATCTAAAGGCCCTGTCCAACCAGTATTTCTGTGGTATAACTTAGATTTTAGCCAGTGGTGTTATCAAAATCTTAACATAGATGATGTCAAACAACTAACTTAATATTCCCACACCAGAAAAGAGGAAGGAAGACACACCACCCCAGCTGACTTGTTTTCTCAGAGCCAACTCCTCGCCAACAGGGCACACCACTGCAATGTGTCACACACTGGTATCACCTTCCTCTCCTCATATCTCAGCCACAAACATGATGTGTTGTGATGCCCCTTTAATGGGGAAGGTCAGGCTGTTGGAACTAATGGTTTTGTGGCAGATGGAGCAACATTTGCAATTGGGAAAAAAACAATCTGACACTGCCAAAACATTAATAATTCCACTTTCTTGGAAATATTCTGTCACTGTCACCGCTACATGTAAATTTGTCATGTAAATATGACTTCTTCCAAGGAAAAAGGCATGGTTCAGCAGGCTTTCTGAGGACAAGGACCTCTCTGCACCTGTTTTTTCTCTCCTTCAAAACCATTTGCTTCCAGTCACAAATTTTCGGAGCTGCAGCACCATGGGGGTGATACTTGTGGTGATTTCAGTGAGAGACAGGCACGAGCAGGGCTGGTTTGGGCAGGCTGGCCCATGGTCCCCACTCAGCTGAACCAGGCAGTCAGGACACAGGGAGATCCAGCAGGGAATGGCTTTCTTTGGTTTGCTTCCATATTTTTGCACACTGTATCTCTTTGTGTGAATGCCTGTGTTCCTTACACTGTGAGAAAAACAAGAATTTCCTGATCTTCCTTTATACCACACAGTATTTTTTATAGCCTTACAATGTCTTTTATTAATTTACTTTTAAAAACAGACACTCATAATCCTTTCAAATTCTGCATCTATACAACGTCAAAGCATTTCAGTGAATTTTTCAGTCCATTTATATTGCAGCTGCCTGGTGCTGGGGTCAGACATGTGGTGGTAGTACTGCAGGCAGTAAAGATGTCCAACCTCTCTGCAGTCCTCCTTGCTGTAATTATTGATCTCTGGAGAAACTGAGCCTCAAATACCAAAAAAACCTTTCTGTGATGCCTGACTGTTTAGCAGAAGGTGATGGGACCAGTGAGCTTTCAGTTTAAAAAGACAGCCATTGTCCCTCCACTGAGGAGGAATTAAGATTTATTTTTAACTTCACACTTTTCTATACATCATGACAAAAAGCTGAATAATTCTATTTTCGTTTAGGAGAAAATTCTAAGACAAAGAAATAGTCTGATAGATTTTAGATTAGAGCTGCTTCTCTGAGAACAGAGTTTGTTGCAGTGTGGTTCCATGCCGGAGATAAACTTTTTTCCCCCAATACTGTCAGCTGGGCCAATATATTTTCAAGAATTGCTGCACTAAACTGAGAGTTCTCCAACATGATGCTCCTGCAAATTTAGATTACTCTCTCTCTGTCGGTGCTGAAATTAAGAAGTCATTAGGGTAATCTGCATCATAGTGATATTTTAATGATTGCTCTGAAATGGAAAAATATCACACATCTGTTTGTATTCTGCACCTTGAGACATACCTTTAGGAAGTCAGTTTCTGATGACATGTCTGGGCAAATTATGCTTTATCTGCATGCTTTTTCCATGCATCATCCTGATCTGGGAACCTGAATGCCATAAGCAGAAAGCTATGTTAATTGTAGAGTTTTGGAAGTCAGTGTAGTCCAAAACATATTCCTCAAGACCATCAGCCTCACAAAGTCTGCTTGAGAAGGTGGAGATGTTCTGTATCTGTTAGAGCAATCACAGAAAGTCTTTGTCACAAGAATCTCCAACAAAGAGCATCTTGGCCTTATGGATATGACATATTTCTGTTTCCTAAAACTAAGACCCACTAATATATGAACTGCTATTTTTTCTTGTAAACACAAGTGCAAGTAAAAGACTTATACTGTTGCTGGATTCCTCCTTCTCCTCACTTTAGGCAATCAGCAAAATTACTTTCTCAGTATTGAGTTACAGTTAAGAATTGTTAACTGTGGTGTAACTGAGAGCAAAGACAAAGTCAAGCCAATGGGGTTTCCTTCACTTGTGACACAAATAAGGCCTCTAAATTTGTTTGGATCATAAAATTGAAAGTATGAAGTATAGAGAAAAACATCATAAAAGTATAGAGAAAATATGTGCTACAAAAGTAGAAGTTTCTTACTAAAGCAGTTTTCATGGAAATGCTCACAGTTGAGTTAGTGTTATTTGCTTCTAATTTGGGCTTTATTTTCCATACTGTACATTAACAAACTTAAGCCACTTAATGCCAAGTGCCTTACACATTTTTCTTTAATTAAATTTCTCCAGAGAATCACATTACACGAGCATTTGCCAATACAAAAGCACACTGAGAGATTTTGGGTGAAATCCAGGCACCCCTACAGTCACCAGTAAAATTCCCATTGAAGACTTTATTCTACTGTACAGATCTTTACTATATATGGGTAATAAAAATTATCTTGTCACTTAGGAACTAAGTTCTTCAGTACCCTATTCTAGGAACCTCAGCTCTGAATGAGCTCCACACTAGCACTTACCAGCTCCCTTACTAGACAAAAACGTTACTTCAGAGTCCAATAATGCCCGTTTTCAGGTATGTTTATAATTGCTGAAATATTCAGCAGATGCCAGTTTAGACAAGCTTCCTGCCTGTGGATAGAGGTAGGTACTCAGTCTAATAATCTGCAGTTTTACTACAGAGTTTGGGCACAGGATTGCCTGAACTGAGCTCTGGGAGAAACCAGAACCATTGGAATTTAGGGATTCTCTTAAGTGTTCACTAATAAGCTATAGGTGATTAGTACATGAAAGTAGCGCAAAAATTAATTAGCTTTAGGATGATCTTTATGATCATTAACAGAAGACTAGATGTAACAATTTACTTGTATTTCATTTAGAGCTATTTTTTGTCTGTGTGAGATGCTGAAGTGGGTAGGTCTGTGATTCTTCTTCTGACGCAGGTTTTTAGCATCATTTTTTCTTCCATAACTCAGCCACACATTGCTGTGGGATTTGATGTTTGGGAAAAAAAAATCAACCAAGTCTGCTCTAGGCCAGCACTGGTCATCAAGGGCACAAGCAGGAGGGTTTGAGCTGGTGCCTGCTCCTGCCTTGGCTCTTGGGACATCAGCATCCTGCAGCTGCAAGAAGGACAAAGGGCTGAGGGCAGCTTGTCTGCTTCAGTGCAAAGTTACTTTCCTAACTGGTATATTTTTGCAGCTCTAAGATGTTACCTAGTTACCAGTGAATCACAGCCTGGTAACCACTCAGAGAATTCTGGGGTTTATTTACAACAGGGTAAGTGGCCCTGAATAAGTCAGGCTGGGGACACTTAGGCTGTCCAATTGTACAAGAGGATGAGTCTCACGCAAAATTTATTTGAAGTGTTAATATTAAACCTGTGGTATGAAATTCATTCCCATTAGTCTTGACAACATTAACTCTATATAAAATCTATTGAACTGGTTTAAAATTAAACTTCAGGGTCCCTTCATCTGCAACCCAGCCCTGAAGCCGTCGAACCCTGTGTTGTCCATCCCATGCCAGATTTTCCCATTTGGTTGGAAGATTGCTATTACTGGATATAAAAAAAAAGGAAAAAGTGAGATTACCCAGTTGCCCGATTCTGCAAACAGTCACGTTTGCTTGCTTCAGTTTTGAGAAAGATTGTCCAAAATTTAGTTTCCTGATGGGGCCTAATCCTCCCCTTTTGTGGCTCTGGACCATCCATCCCTCCTGCCTCCCCCAGTGCTGGCTAAGCGGGGTTGCTAAGCGACATGTTCTTCTCTTCTGTACGTTAGCAGAGAGAAACAGATCAAAGACACCCACAGCCCTGAATTATTTTATAAATGAATTTAAAGAGACACTCTCCTGTGCTGTATTATGTGGGGGAGATCAAAAGTTGCTGGGTATAGTGAGAGTAACTGAAGAATTAAACTGATGTCTTCTAGAAGATAAGAATGCTCTCATAAATGAGAGCTGTGTAGTATTTGCCTTTTTTCTTGGGTTTTGTTTTTGGTTTGTGTTTTTTTTTCTTTTTCAGAACTAGATTACAAATTTTTTATGCTCATTAATGTTTCATGGCAGTCAAGACATTGAGTTGTACCCACATGCAGGCCAGGCTGCATGTGGGCACAACTTTCAGAAGTCAGGGTTTCTGTCATGAGTGACAAGCTTGCAGGTTTTAACTCTTCATCTCTTGCAAAAGAGATTGTCTATTATACAAAAATATTTAATTCTTTAATTTTTAAACATTTTCCTGACTGATCTTAGGCAAGAAAGCCACAGGACAAAGTTCAAGTGATGTATCTTTAAAAGAATAAATGAAGATATGGAAGTAACATGTGTAGATCAGACAGAAAACCTATGACACCAACATCTCAGATCTTGCTGAAAAGAATGAAAACCAAATGACTAACCTGTAATTACAAAAGCTGGGAATACATAAGTTTAAACATTGTCTTACGAGACCTTCACTTTCCTGGCATCAGCTCAGCTCAGCTGCTCTGTGCAAGCTGTGGGGTTTGTAGGAGCAGGCTGGTAGCTGAGGCAGGTGCTTGCTGAAACAGAAAAGGGAGGAATTATTTGCCCTTGTATCTACTCAGTTTCTACCATCAACAACGTAAAAGGAAAAAAACAGCACTTGGTAACAAAGTGCAAGAATTTTTCATGACTTTTCATTTCCAAAGCTGCCATGGCTGGCACAGCCCTCAGAAAACAGAGAGACACACAAAAAACACACTTAAAACCTTCCTCAGACAAGCAAGACAGACAATTTATATAGAAAGTAAAACTCTTAGATAAATTTGCTGCAAAAAATTCCATGTAAAATTTTTCCCACATGTGAATCTCGTTGTTCTGTGCCAGCCACCTGAGCTGCACAAGCAAATGTCTCCGTTAAGGCTGTTTCAGGGGCTTGCTCAGGCAGAGGTGCCCCTGCAGCTCAAGGCACAGCATCACTGGGGGAAGGAGTGCCAGAGGATGCCACTCTTTTCACCGTGTGGCTGGTCAGAGAGTGGAGCAGCCTCCTCACTCTTGTCCTAGTCCAGCAATCTCACATCAAACTGAGGGTAGATTAGTGAAACTAATACAGTGTAGGACTATAAAGTAATTAATTTCACATAAATCTTCACAAAAACAGCCAAACCGCATTAGGATTTGTTTACATGAATTTTATTTTCCAATGAGAAAACAAGCTTCCCTTTTGTTCCTGCATCATTAAAAGTCTCTTCTGAATTCTGACTGCTTAGGTTTGGCATGTAAAATCCACTGTACTACAGCTAACCTACATTCTTGTAAAAGCACGAATTTTAGAACAGGGCTCATCCAGCTTCCCCATTTGTAGATATCAATTACACAGGAAAGATATGTGCTTTACTCTCACTGACGGAGTGTTTCATGTATAAACATCTTGACCAGCACAACACTGCCCATGGATAGCACATTTGGTGTGTTTTGGCTGAATTTCTGAAGGGGAAAACTGTGACTTGCACTCTAAATATTTTTTCTGGAGAATAGATTCCTCCACACACTATGAGCATCTTGTACAGAATACAAGTAAATATTTGGGAAGGAATTTCATGCTTATGGCAGGTATTGATTTGCCAGCCTTGGAAACTCTACTCCCTTGGACAAACTGCACAGCACAGCTCTGGCTGTGTGAGCTCTGCAGGATGGCCACGTTCCCACCACGTCACCGCTCCTGCTGCAAAGGCAAGGAGAGAGTCAGAGAACACTAGAGTTGAAAGGCTGGGAAGGTACCTCAAAGATCATCCAGTGCCACCCCTGCCATGGGCAGGGACATCTTCCACTATCCCAGGTTGCTCCAAGCCCCGTCCAACCTGGCCTTGGACACTTTGAGAGATGGGGCTGCCACAGCTTCTCTGGGCAGCCTGTGCCAGGGCCTCCCCACCCTCACAGCCAAGAATTTCTTTCTAATATCTAACCTAAACCTGTCCTGTGTCAGTCTGAAGCCATTCTCCCTCATTCTGTCACTCTGGGTCTTGGTAAATAGCCTCTTTCCATTTCTCTTGTAAGCTCCCTTCAGGTACTGGAAGGCTGCAGCTGGGTCACCCTGAACCTTCTCTTCTCCAGGCTGAACAACCCCAATGCTCTTAGCCTTTCCTTGGAGCAGAGGTGCTCCATCCTTCTGACCATCTTGGCAGCCTCCTCTGGACTTGCTCCAACAGACTGATGTTCTTCCTGGCTGTGCAGGCAGATTGTTAGGATCTGCATTTCTGGTGAGTTTATTCAAACATTCTGACCACGCTGCGTTCAGGGATGCAGTTCAATTGAGCTAGTATTTTATCTTAAAGGTAAAATGATCTGAAGTGGCATTTTTGAAAGAATGTAAGCTAATTTTTATTAATATTGGTAGAATTTTATTTAATGAATGTAATTAATTTTGATTCGCTGCTTCTCTTGCCTGACTTTCAGAATGCTGCAAGAACTTGTGATGCAGCTGGGCTGCTGGATCCCAGATGTGAGCAGCCAGGGCTGGGCTTGGGCCTGGGAACAGGAGATGATGCATTTGACATGTGGGAGGGCAGTGAAGGCCTTTGAGAACATTAATAACATTACTTGATGCTTCTACAGTGCTGTGCCTGCGCCTGCCTAAAGTTCAACATAGACTATGAGTAATTAGTGATCTGGATGTCTCTGAAATTATCGGCAGCAGCATTTAAATCATCATTAAAATACAATTAGCAGCCCTTTGAACAGAATGCTGTCGTTCAGAGCAGTCTAATTGGTGGCTCGTGGGCCAGTTCTGGACAACAGGCGGATTGTCTGCTTCTCCAACTGCACCAGCTCAAGGAGCACCCTGTCCCAGGAGTAGTGGCTGTGCCCCTGGGATGGACATGGGAGAGCCATTTTGTGACAGGAAAGGCAACAGCACAAAGTATCCCTTATGTCCCGACCACTACTTTGAAAACTCTGGATTTACGGACCTCACTTCATCCTGTATGCTGATTCAAGCATGCGCAGCACCAGAACTTTATACTTTGCAATTCAAATAAATTTAGGGTTTTTTTATAGTACCATTTTAGACTCTGCAGCAAGAACTGTAGGGATGAAATACGGGCAGACCATGGTAAAACAAATAACAGAGTGATCCACATCTACAGGTGGTGTGCTGGCAGACCGTGCTGCTGTGTGCTTGGGCAAGATGAAGAATTCAGCTGCAGTAGCAGACTGAAAGTGAATGTCTGGCATGGATGGTATTCCCAAACCAGGCAGCCCTACCTCACATTTAGGTAGCTAAATCTGTTTCTTTCATGCCTGAGATACTTGTGTTAATTTCATAAATGCCAAAAAAATGACATGGTTTTAAAGTGCTGGGGGTGTAAATAGCTGCTCTTCTGAAATGGCCACAGCAGATGCATTTTAGCTCAGATGTGCTCTCGCAATGCCACTGGCAAGTGCATCTTATCTGTTATAATATATAATATCAACCTGTACCATTCTATTAGTATCTTTTCATAATATTATTGATGGTCCTGCAAAAACTGCAGTAGAATAGGCTTTAAATACTGGCTTTTAGTATGTCTCACACAACTGCCACAGGAACAGCACACTACTGTTCTAGGTTTTTGAAGCAGTGTGCTGCTCCCCACCAGCTCCCACTGCCTGCTCCATAATGCCCTTATTATTTATGCTTTTTCTGTTGAAAATTCAGGTTTAGAACTTAAAATTTTCATGCTTTTGTTTCTTAAAACTAATCAAAGGCAGCAAATGGCCCCGATGTAATCTGTGTAGTGTGTGCTGTGGCTGAGCATCCACTGCTGTGAAAGCGCTGCTTGTTCTCTGAAAGGAGGAATTCTTTCAGCCAGCATCATTGCCCCCCTCCTCCTCCAGCCTGCTTCTCCCAGGCGCTCGGAGGACTCACTGCCAGTCATTTTCTTGCCCTAAAAGTTTGCTGGAGCAACACCATCATTTACCCCACATATGCCCAGGGCCAAGCCCCTCAAGGGTCGGCCTCTACTGGCAATCAGAAATTTTGAGTTTGAGCATAGCAGTGGCTCTAGTAAAGTATGCTGCCTTTTGAATCATCTTTTCTTTGGATGGTCCCTAGAGAACTGATGCAGAGACCAGTAAGTGCTTTAAATAACTTAGTGATGTGCCTTCTACATGCACATCTTTGTCCTAAGAGAAAAATGTTCCATCTGAAGTATCATAGATATTTGAAAAAAGTTATCGCTTAAGCAAGATGGTGTTTGTTGATATTTTGTGGAGATATCTGAACAGAAAAACCTCCTTCTATAAATGTTGTGTGATGGTGTATATTTTAATTGCAGCAACATAAGAGACAAGAAAGGGATGTCGCAGGTGGTAGCAAATATGATGATACAAAATCAGAGCAAGATTGCAACAAGTGACAAATTTTATCCCCAATACTTTTTTAAACCTCAACATTTTTTCTTCAATTTCTTTTATTTTTGCAACTTTTTTTGACTAAGTGACATGCATGCTTAGAACTGTTGAGTGCTGAAGTAGCAATACAGAAAAGCCCTTGCCCACAGGGTGAGCCCATGACCACTTGTAGACCTGGCAGTGAGGTGAGGGCTGGGAGCTCTTCTACAGCAGCAAGAACAGGGAAGTTCTGGGGCAGCGGGTCCACAGCAAGACGCACCAGGCTGAGAAAAGAGGAGAAATATTAAAGGAAATTACACTGAACAAGTGTTTCCCATGCATCTATTGCTCCCAGGCAGACCGTACCTTTCAGGTCCCAGTGGCTAGTCTGTTCCACAGTCTGCGTCCATGTTCATCTTGCTGTGGAACTGACTTTCCTTAACAGAGGAACCAAGACTAGGCTGATAACATTCATCTCTGTTCTTGCTCTGACATGGGTATTCGTTAGTTCTTCCTAATGACTGTTCAGTTCCTTCCTTTGAGGGAGCCACTCCTAATTCGCCTCTGTTCAGGTTGGGTAATGAGTCACTGACTTTAATACCAACTGCTATTAACCCTTCCTTTACACAAGCAATATCTGGGAATCGTGGAACACGTCTTGGTGCTGAAGTAGAAGACTGATGAATCCTGCAGGCTTTCTGCTGCTGGTTGATGAAAAAACACTTTGTTTGCCTTGTCTCTTTGATTAATTACTCTTTAAGTCTAGCTTAATCTACCCACTTTCCAGAGTAATTTTGTTTTCCATAAATTTAACTTATTTTCCATTGTCTTCTTGTCTGGCCAAACTTTTAGTTTATATTAAATAAGTTCTGGAAGCACCTTGTTTCCGCTTATGCTTTTCCTCTCTCTTTCTTCTCACTGGGGAGATAGGGCGGTGTTTGTGGCTAGGCACGAGCTGGCAGTGCTCAGTTCTGCTGTGCCTCCCTGACTCCAAGGATGCTGACAGCCAGGCTGCTGGTGGCACATGCTCTGGACTAGTTTCCTTCTTAAATAGCAAAACAGAAAAAGACACAAGCAAATTTATCATCTTTTATTTATAGATTATTTGCCATTCCTAAGACTATTGAACTTAAAGACCCTGTGAGACAATTAACGACAATAAGTGAATTCTTATTGACTCAGATATTGCTCACAAGGCTACTTAGAGAATGGCTTGTTTGTGATCAAGTTTTGCACTGTTGGAGCATTGGATACATGCAGGGCTGTCTGAAAGTCTGATTTTTAGGCACCTCATATACGGCAGTACTTGTTATTTTGACCAAATTTTGGTGATTTTTAGGATATTTGAAATTCTGAAGTTCTTTCACTTCAATCCACTTTCCTTCTATTAGCACTGCTGGCCTGCTACCATGTTTTGTGTGTTCCTCAAAGTTCCTTCCAAATTGTTTTATTATTTCAATGTTACTATAACATATCTCTTCTTATAGGGTAATTGAAGAATTCTAAGGGAAAAGTAGTTCAGAAAGAGATCAGAATATTTACTTAGGAAACCACACTCTCAGATTACTGCAAAAAGAGATTTCCAAGAAGAAACATGCACTTGTCATTGATTACTTCCATAGCTCTTTTCCAGGATTCTTTATTCTATCATGCTGATGCTGCACCAGTTGGGCTCAGACACACATCCATGGCACTCACTGCCTGGGAGTGAGCCAGCCCACTCCTGCTGCAACAGCTATTCCCTGCTGGGAATATTTACTGTGGGTGTCAATCCAGCCTGACTGAAATCTTATTACCAATATGCTTTTCCTCATTAATAAAATATTCATGTGAACATACAGCATCAGCAGCTTGACACTTCCTGTAGTTTTCCAACACCTAAACAGCAGAGAACTGCTCAGGTGCTGTGGTATTATTGCAATGATAAACTTGCAGGCAACCTCTGGAGCTTGGGTACCTTGGCCTTTTAAAAAATAATTTCTTCTGGTAAAAATGAAGACAGTTAATTCCTCACTGCCTGTGCAGTGAAGAGCAGGTTTCTTTCAGTAGTTGATAGCAATGCTCATTTATGGGTTTCTTCCCTGGTAGTTGATACTTATGCTCATTTACCAGTTATGGCAAAAGTTTGGCTACCCTGTGGATGGCAGATTTCAAGATGCAAGCAGTTGCCACTCTAAACATGTCTAAGGTGAAAAGGCTGCCAAAATCACTGAGGGAGGTGACTGTGTATCCCTATTCTGCACTGGTGTGGCCTTACCTCAAGTCTTGTGTGCAGTTTCAGGTGCCACGATACAAGATCTTAAGGAATTAGAGATTGTCCAAAGGGGGGCTAAGAAGATGGAGAAAGGTCTGGAAGGGCCCTACAAAGAGTGGCTGAGTGTTGGAACTCAGGACATCCCTTTGGGAGTCTGGAGTCTGGAGAGCCAGGGGGCTCAGAGACCCTGGCACACAGCCCAGAACACCAGTGGGTTCAATTATGAACTGTGGAGCAAATTGCCAGCTTTGCATGAAGACCTAAAAGCCACAGTAATTTATATAGTGTAATAATAAAGTTATCAAAGGGTCTAAATGTAGGTTTTGGGATTTTTAGTATAAGGGTTATGGGGACAAGATGGAGGGACTTGGGCATGTCTAGCCTTTCTTCTTCTTTTTCTCTACCTCCATCTTCAGTGCTGATGTTGGCACTTTTAGATTGGTTTAGAGCAGAAGCTCACTGTCTAACATAGGTGATAGGTATTGGAAAATAATTGTAAACATGTTATACGTAGTTTTTGGTATATAAAGATAACACCGCCCCGGGGGCAGGCAGAGTGCCTGGAATTGTCTTGCTGAGTGGACCTTGGCAGGACAGGAGAAAAAATTTTATAGGTAAGATTTAATAAACAACTCCAAGACCGAAAACTGATGAGCTTCGACTCATCCTTTGAACGCGCAGGCTGAAACAGAGACTTTTAGCACATCTCGGGGTCCCAAAGCTCAGCGACATCCAAGAGCTGAGGGCACTTGGTTTGCTCAGCTGGAGAAGGGAAGATTGAGGTCAGAGCTCCGCAGGAGCTGCAACTCTTCCCGAGGGGCAGCTCCAATCTCTGCTCCCTGGGACAGCACCCAAGGAACAGCTGGAGCTGGGCCAGGGGAGGGCTAGGGTGGACATCAGGGAAAGGTTCTTCCCCCAGAGGGTGCTGGGGCACCGAACAGGCTCCCCAGGGCTTGGTCCCCAAGGCTGCCAGAGCTCCAGGAGCATTTGGACAGCACTGCCAGGGATAGCCGGGGTGGGATCCTTGGCGTGTCTGTGCAGGGCCAGGGGCTGCACTCGATGATCCCTTCCAGCTCGGGGTATTCTACGATCTGGAAGCTTTACCAGCAGCAGCAAACGCTCAGCCGGGAGAGGCCAGGCCAGCCGGTCACCTTTACCGGAGGCGCTGTGGCCAGGTCGGGCGCGGCACCGGCCCGGGAGCTCCCCGGCCGGAACCGAACCGCTGTGGGACCACTTCTGCTGCCCTGTCACGGCCGAACACCTCCGAGCAACAGGTGCCCGGGGCGCCGCTCTCCCGAGCGGGGCCTGCCAGGGCGGCCGCGGGGCTAATGGAGAGCCGCTGGCCGGCAGCGCGGGGCCAGGACCGGGCCAGGCCAATCCGGGCCGAGCCAGGAGACCCCTGCCCCGGTTCCCCCCGCCGCTCCCCGCCTCCGGCCCCCTCCCCTCCCCTTCCCCGCCACTCGCTTCCGCCGCGTTCCCGCGCATGCCCGGGTTATGCAACGGCCGCGGCGGGCGAGCCGGGCCGGGCCAGAGCCGCAGGGCAGGGCAGGGCAGGGGGCCGTGAGGGGCTCCGGGCTCCGAGGACGGGCGGCGCCGAGTGCCCTCTGCTCTCCCCGCGCTCCCGCCGCGGCCCCGCGCGGTGTGTGAGTGGCAGCGGCGCCGCCGCCAAGTCCCGCCCGTTCCGCTCTCGCTGCCGCAGGCGGCGGCGGCGGCGGGTTGGCTTCCTGCGCGCCCGGCCGCTCCCCCGCCCCCCGGCAGTCGGAGCCGCAGCCGCCCGGATCCCCGAGCCATGGCTCTGTGAGCGCAGCACATGGCGGCCGCGGCAGCCATGAGCCCCCCACTAATCCATACAACTCCCCCCTGATCGGCCACCGACGGCAGCCAGCGCTCCCACCCGGCTCCACCGCTCCCACCGCCCGCCCGCCGCCGCCGCCGCGCCGCCCGGCCCGAGCCCAGACCCCGCTGCTGCCGCTGCCGCCGCCGGGACCCCGCTCGCCCGCCCGCCGCCGCCGCCCGGTCCTCACCATGGGAGTGCAGGGATTCCAGGACTACATCGAGAAGCACTGCCCCAGCGCCGTAGTGCCCGTCGAGCTGCAGAAGCTGGCGCGGGGCAGCCTCGTGGGTGGGGGCCGCCAGCGGCCCCCCCAGACCCCGCTGCGCCTCCTCATCGACGCCGACAACTGCCTGCACCGGCTCTACGGCGGCTTCTACACGGACTGGGTGAGCGGCGGGCAGTGGAACCACATGCTGGGCTACCTGGCGGCCCTGGCCAAGGCCTGCTTCAACGGGAACATCGAGCTCTTCGTCTTCTTCAACGGCGCCCTGGAGAAGGCCCGGCTGCACGAGTGGGTGAAGCGCCAGGGCAACGAGCGCCAGACGGCGCAGCAGATCGTCAGCCACGTCCAGAACAAGGGCACCCCGCCGCCCAAGGTCTGGTTCCTGCCGCCCGTCTGCATGGCGCACTGCATCCGCCTGGCCCTCATCCGCTTCCACATCAAGGTGAGGAGGAGCCCGGGGTCCCCCCCCCCCCGCCCGGGGGTCCCGGCCCCCCTCGCCGCCGCTCCCTCCCGGCTCCAAGATGGCAGCGGGGGCTGCCCGCGGGGGGAGGGAGGGCACCCTCAGCCGCTCCCCTCAGCGCCTCAAAATGTCGCCCAGACCCGCGGGGGCGGCACAACTTTCGGCGGCCTCAATCCCCGGGGGATTTTGGCTTATTTACATGGCGTTGCCCGCCGCCCCCCCAAGGCCGGAGGCCGGGAGGCCTTGGCGGGGCGACTGGCAGCGCCCATGGCCCGGCCCGGCCCGGCAGCAGGGCGGCTTCTGCCTCCATGTTCTTTCGCTCCGTTGACTCAAAATGTCCCTTCTTGCCTTGTGGGCTGTGGTACCGCAGGGGAGAGCGGGTGGGCGAAAAGCATCTCTGTGATTAATTATTGAGGGGAGGAAAAAATAATTAATCAGTTTAGTTCTTGCTCAGGATGGATCTGCAACAAGTTCCCGGCTCAGGCGAGGTGTTTTAAACTTGGGCTGAAGGGGAAATGGCTCGCTGCAAAAAACACAGGGGTGCCACTTTTGGCTTTATGGAGGTTCTCGTGTTTGCTCAGCGTTTTCTCAATATCAACAAGCTTTTAAAAACAGTTGTAGACTAACTGGCTCCTTACTCCATAACAGCAACACTTCTAGTTTTGTGCAATCAGCAGTGCCAAGCTGACAGTGCTTCTTTTAAACTCCTTATTTTGAGGGGCAACCTCAGTTTTCCAGCCCCACAAGCAGCCCTTCATGTCGGAGCTGGGCTCCATGGCCATCTTGCGCTCGAAGGCTACGATTTCAAAGGTTGCAGGATATGACCACGTCGCATCTCTCCACATGGCGTTCCTGATTTATGATGGTTTCTGTTCAGCTGAGCGATTGTGTATATTGAAACACAAGACGCTGGAAAAGCAAGCACAGGGATGAAGCTGCAGTTTTAGGAGTTGCCTGCTCACCTTCCTGCTGGGGAGGGAAAGGCAGCAGGAGGGAAGCACATATTCGTGCTTTATTATCTTAAATTACTTTTGTGTGTAGAAAAATATTATGTAACCTTCGGAATTGCTCGATCACTAGCAGCACCTTAATGTTAATGTAATTTGGCCTTTCAGCGGATTGGAAACATTCTGGCTGGGCTGCAGACCTGGGGTACAGAGGCCTCTCTCCAAGGAGCTCACCCCACAGGTGGCTTTGGGTGAAGTTTCTCCTAGTTCTGCCAACAGGGCGGGAATCATGCTGCTCCCTCGTAGTGCCCTGCTCTCTGGGCCAGGCCCATCTGCGGAGGAACGCTGAGCTGGAGCACAGCCATCTTGAGTTCACTCGGCAGTGGAGGTCCCGGCCTGTGGCGGGGATTGGGTCACCAGGCCTGGGCTGCTGCGCCAGGCAAAGCATGTGTGGAACGAACTGGAAGCAGAGGCGAAGCTCATTCTTGCAGGGCACGTGCAGCTCTGCGGCACGTGATGCCTTGGGCTTGGCCTTGCCTAAAGTGAGGCGGTTATGGCTGCGTCTGCTGCAGTCGTTTTTCCTGGTCATCGTAGAAGCCAAATGGTGTTATGTTTTTTGGATGGTGGGAATTTGCACGATAAGTAAAACATCCTATCATTTCAACTTTTGGGGACCTTTTGTAGCTAGGAAATAGTTTTGTGCTTTCAGCAAAAAGTTTTAGAGCCTGTGCAGTGAAGGTCCTTACCTTGACCTGTTTGTGGGTGGATTATAGATCTTCCTCATTTCTTATTGAGACCTAGAGATCATTGGTAAAAACAATGACTGGGGTAAAATAAGGATTTTTTTTTTCTTTTAATGTGTTAGAGACTTGGTTTAATGCAACATAGAAATGCATGGTACCCAACAGGAAGCCAGCTGTTTTGATATCAGTGGGAATTTAGTGCTTGCAATAGTTTTGTAAATAGGTTTGTTGAAGTGGCTGTTAGTTTGTTAAGCATTTTCTGTTACAGACCTGACTCGGGTACATTATATCTGAACCGAGTTGCTGCATTTGATGATGGTATTACCCTGTAGGATTTTGTTTGCTTTCCAGTGCAGCTGCTTTAGCTCCTTTATGGTTTCTTGGTGACAGGCCTTATTCCTAATCTCTGAAAGCAGTTATTGGAGTGTGAGCACACTCATACTGAGCCCCTTTTCTGTCATTAAAAAAATACCCCAAACTTGTCATTAAAAAAATACCCCAAAAGTCTCAGTAAATACAATATCCCCCCAGTTTGATGGAGAAGGTTTATGAGGTGTATATTTATTTGTCTATGTTGGGTTATCCCTGGGAGTTGGCAGCTTATTACCAGATATTGAGGGGTGTGGGGGGAGAGAATGTTGCTGTCCACATCACTGAGCCACCACCATGCATGTCCCAGCTGCACTGGTTCTCTGCATTGCTCAGCTGTCCTGGGGACAGGAAGAATATCAGCAATTTCTGTTTGATGCCTCAGTTTTTTCAGTAATCAAGAAACTGCTGATAAATCTAGTTGTAATTTTCAGGTTAGGAAGGATGTTTCATGGTTATAGTGGTCACATGCATAATGCACATCAAAGATACTGCTGAACTTTAGGCACTTTGCTTCTCTGCTGTTCTTCTCTTAAATGATTCATTATATTTCTAAATCTCCTTTGTTACATGTATCTGTTTTTCCCTAAATCTTCCTTCAGTTTTATTCCTCACTCTCACTCTGGTGTATCCCTCCTGATGGGCACAGAGCAAATGCAGCTTGAAAGTGTGATTTTTATTTACATGTATAGGTGATTTTAAAAATCTACGTATGCATAAAACAGTTGTTAAATTGTAGTGTTTTCTCACTTGGGTTTGAGAATACTGAGTGACTTTAAATATGAAACTGATTTTTATATTTTTAGGAGCATTTGATTCTGTAGTAAGTTTCTGTGTGAAGCTAGGAACTGGCCATGAATTTCATCCATTTTGGTAATTAGAGAGGAGAAAAAGTAATGTCTTCTATCCAGAACAATTATAAATCACTCACAGATTTTTTCAGCAGGATGTAAAAATAACAGGTTCCTCCAGGTTATAACAAATATCCTGCAGGTTCTTAGTTTCATTGTGGCCTGGTGTTTTTCAGTTTAGGGAGAGTAATTCTTCAAAGAAAGTTTTATGCTAAGTAGGTTTGCTAAAATTTTAATATTTAGGTAGCGGAGTTCTAATACTAATACTTGCGGGGACTGTTTTGTTCTCAGTACCTAAAGGTGCTCATGTGTATTTACTCAGGCAGAATTCTCTCTTTCTGAGCCAGCACCATTAATGTTTACACAAGATTTAGACTTGAGAATGATTCCAAATTCCTGGCTGTGATTTCCACCACATCCCTCTCCCAGGGTAGCTTTTGAAGCCTGCGTGTTCCTGGGTACCTCTGCATTTGTGAGAGCCATGAGATGTATCTCTTACTCCTATTTCGTTAGAGCTTTGTGGGTTAACTGTACTTTGGTAAATACCGCTCTTTTCCTTCTGATGGTTCAGTTATTTGAACATGGATTCTGGTATTCCCTGAGCACACAGCAGGTTCGTGCTGGGTTAAAGAGCTCTATAAAATGGGGACGGAACTGGTAGCTGTGGAGGTAGAGGAAATAGCTCATAGAAAATCAGAGGAGCTGCACACAGAGCTTCCTCTTGCGTTGTCTGCACACCCATGTCACACCTAGTGCTGCAGAAGGAGTTCTCACTTGGTTTTTTATAGATCAGAGCTGCTTGTGCATGCAGAGAGGTTGGGTTTAGAGATATGGACATAATTTAAATCTATCTCCCCTTCATTAAAAAACATTGGAGGGATTTTTCTAATTTAAAACCTGTGAAGACTGGTGGGTGGGGGTGGGGTGAAGCCTAAGTTGCCTTCCTTTAGTTAGGAGCTATGTAAATCTGATGTCTTTAATTTTTTTCCAAAAATGTTTATGATTTCTCCTACACCTTATGCTAGAGGACAGCATCATTGTGAGAAAAATAAGTGTGTGTGTGTGTTCTTCTCACAAACAAAGTAAATTTTAAAAACAGTCCATCAAGGAAATTTCTGAAGAAGTAACATTTTCTGATGACTACGGGATGGTAGGATTAGTAGTAGGGAGAGCTTAGTGAGCTGGTCTTTGTTTGCAGGAGCAGTTGAGGGGCTGACTGTTTTGTTGCTCACGATGTGGCTTGAAAGGGAGCATCTCACAAAGGTGCATGGGACCAGTAAAATTTGACATACCTCTCTGGAATACAGTAGTTCAGCATCAGGTTCAGCAAGTGCAAGACATGAGTAGAAGAGGAAGGGTCACTGTTACCTTGCTGTGGGTGACTGCAGGGGCTGTGGACTTGTCTCCTGTTCTGCAGAGGAAATAAATAGCCTTGCTGGCACTAAGGCTGTGGTTATTCATGTATGCTGTGGAGACTGAAGCTAGGAGTTTTGTACTAGTCTATTTTGGGATAACTTGCTATCAATATTGTTGTTAAAATGGATTACTGGGTGAGGGTGGGTTATATCAACACCCAACTTCCAAGAGGATTTCTGTATTGCTGAATGTGTATTATGTCTGTGGATGGCAGAAGCATTAGGAATCCAAAGCCCTCAGCTGGCTGTAGTTGAGTGTGTTTGTAGGCATACTGTAATTGTAGCAGTTCTGAAGGTGTGTTGGAATGCAGGGCTGTAGGTCCTGACCTGTCCTCATGGGACTTTCAGTTTCACTATAAGCTTCTTGATTAGAAAGGGTTCCTTTTATATATCCAGTATTAGGCATTGGCCCATGTCTCCCTGCACATGTCTATTCAAGTCATCTGATTTCTGTAGCCTAAAATATGTGCTTTGCTAGGCAACAGGAGTGGAGAGGTGAAGTTTGGGCTAAAAACTCAAAGCAGTTTGCACCATCAGATTCAGTTGTGCACGAAGGGATTAGGCTGAAGGTGGAAATGGAAAAAAAGTTGGCTTAATCCAGCAAGGTTTGCATTTGAAAGGTCAGCAGAGTTATCTCTGTTCATCTGGGGTTGTGTTTGGCCTGTTTAAAAGAGGCTCAAAAAACTTTAAAAGGTATCATGGGTTTGTTTGATCATGGGGGGCATCTTGGTGTGCTGAACTGCTGGAGTACCCACAGCCTCAAGGCTTTTCCCATGAGCTGGTACAGACACTGGAACAGTAATGTCTTCAGAGTTCAAGTGTTTCTGGTAATAAGCAGTTTTTTCAGATGAGTTCACTAGGACACAATACCACTGCAGCATGCAGGCTTCCAGAAGTGTGTGCTGTGCTTCTGAGTGCTCCTTACATCCTGTCTGTATGTGCTGCATCACTGGATTTTTTAATTACTTAAAAAATATCTCGAGTATTTTAAATTCACATGTATAGTTTCCGAAAGACTCACTATATATATCATAATAGTTGTGATTAATCAGTGCTTCCATTTACTGAAGCTAATTGCTCTGTCTTCCACTATAGGTTGCACAGAGCATTGAGGATCATCATCAAGAAGTAATTGCTTTCTGCAGAGAAAAAGGTTTCCATGGTTTGGTTGCATATGACTCCGATTATGCATTGTGCAACATCCCTTACTATTTCAGTGCCCATGCCCTAAAACTGAGCCGGAATGGGAAAAGCCTCACAACAAGCCAATACCTAATGCATGAAGTTGCCAAGCAACTGGACCTGAATCCAAATCGCTTTCCTATTTTTGCTGCTCTTTTAGGTAAGTGAAGATGCTGCTAGTCAGCCTTATGATTTCAGTTGCTATTAACGGTTTTAAAATAATGTGTGTGTAATTTCACAGAGTACCTGAGGAAAGGCATCCTTTTGTTCCAGACATTCCTGCTGTGTGAGGTGGACTGGATGTGTGTTTGAGGTCAGACAAGCCTAGTTTATAGAAACCTTCGAGCAATGCAAATTGTGGCTGTCTAGAAAGAAGAGTTGAAAGCAAGGGTTCAGCTGAGCTCTGCCTAGCCAGAATGTTCTCTGTGGGTGGGGGAAATCAGGACAGTTGTGGTTCTAGTTTGGGTCCTGTATAGTGTATGAGGTCTAGTTTCAGTGGTACACTTTCCTGACAGGAAGTATGCTTTTGTCCTGAATTCTACCTAAAAATAACACCTATGGAGTGAAGGTGCTTGGTTTGCTGAGGCATTTTTTTCCCCTCAGATATGGCAGCATGTCAGGTGCAACAGAAATATACTGAGCTATAATTGAGTGGAACTCCGCATTTCTGAAAGCACAAGTTACTGACATTGTACCATTTCATTGGTTTTGGCTGTATACTTTCTTAGCACTCCTGCTTCTCATACCCATGAGCTTCTCATACTCAGTAGCATAGGTGAGAATGTTTCCAGTTTCACATTTCTGCTTAAATGGGACAGTTTTAACACACTCTGTTTCCATAGCAGTGGTAGAGAATAACTGTCAAACTCTCTCAGACAGAGGAGTGAATTAAGTACTGACAAAGTTGACCCCAATGAATAAGATTTATTTATAATAGCATTCTAAATGCATTTTGGGAACAGCCATATTCTCAATCTTGTCACACTGTGCAAACAAATTAAGATAACTGGATTTTCATTTTAGTTTCTCACTCACTTTGTTTCAGTATGGTTACAGGAGAGAGGAATAAAACTTCTTTGAAAGCTCTCAGTGAGAGAGGCTTTGTGTTACTGTTTTAAATGCTAATATTTTAGCGGTCTTTAACATTGTTCCCAGTCCAGGAGGGCACCTTCCATGTTAAGAAGGAACGATCCAGTGGATCTTGCAGTAGACAGCCGCAAGTATTTGACTACTTGGACTTGCTTTTTGTCAGTTTGTTGTTCCTGCCTGCACAGGTGTAGGGAGGGAAGGCAATAGTAGGGATGGCTGAGGCGCCGTTGCAGGAATTGCATGACAGACTACTATTGCTTGACTTTGTTTTGGAGTCTATAAATAAGTTAGGGCATGCCAGTTCAGTGAGTAATAATTACTGCTGGAAAAGCAGTTTCCCAGTTGCAGATACACTTTATGGACTTCATGGGAAGTGTGGCTTTAAGTCACCACACAATTCCAGCTGCATGGCCTGCTGGGGCTTTGCTTGCTTATATCAAACAGTAGGTGAGATAACTTCTGATAATTTTTCTGAAGGCTTTGCAGTTTTATGCAGGAAAGTCTTTGTTGTTTTTTCTCTCTTGTCTTTCATGACCAAATAGTTTTCAGCATGTTCTTAGGAGAAAGAAATTGAAGGTAATTTCACATGATTACGCTAGAGAGATTTGCTTGCTTTCCTCCTTCCCTGTCAAATTGGTACAAAGGTTAAAAACCCCCAGGTCAGCTACAAGTTTAGTTCTGAGTATTCCTTTGCATTTCTTATGTGTATGTATTCAGTATAAGTAAGCAGAATGAAGTTCATGGAAATCAGGGTTAGAACAGAAGATGCTCCGAAGGTCTTCCTGTGGTTGGAGTTTTTTTGTTATTTTTATATGAGTGAATTTTAGAAACATTAGGTATTTGGATAGGAAGTGATTATATAAGCTGACAACAAACAGATACAGTTTGGCTTGAAGTATGGGCAACATGTTTTAACTTTTGCAACCTTGGTAATACAGTAACTTTTTTTTTTTTTAATAGAATACTAGGCTCCCATATGCATATAGGTGCGTATAGCATGGAATGTGTTTAAATTAGGGTGGCTTATTTTCTAATCTAAATTTTTATATTTTTGTTGATTATCTGAGGACTTCTCTGGCTTCACAGGTTATTCCGTCCTTACTCCTGTGGCCTCTTTGAATCTTTTTTGATTGTGTTAAATAGAATAAAGAAAAGTACAATGGGAAGGAATGAGTGAGCATTTGATGACATGGGAAAGCACGTGAATTTTTTTCTGGGTACAGCAGTATAACTCTCCATGCTAGTACTTTGTGTAGGAATAAAAGAATGTGTTCTGAAATAATTACAGTTAAGTTGCTGGTTTAATGTTTGCAATTCCAGCAGGCCCAAACTATCACTATAGCTGTGATATCCATATTCAGCTTTAGGGCTGCAGATGTATTTTCCTCTATCCAGAAAACTAAAGTTTGCTTTGTGTTCAGAATCTTTCTTGTCCTTAACTCCAAGAATTAATTTGAGGAGTGCTGAAAAAGGAAAATCATCCTCAAAGTTTCAGTCTCACATTGAACAGTTGGAGATGCCTGAGGAATGACTCTAAACTGGGCAATTAAAAAATTGTTCTCAATGGCAAGTGATTTGGGATTGAGCTCTGTTCAGGGATAAAGTTTCTATTGAAATCTTCCCTCAGAATATTTTTCTGACTGTATCAAGGCAAACTTGTAAAGATTGCTTTCAGATGAGCTTCTATGTACACTGTGGTTGGTTGGCTTAGTTTATGGATTTTTTTCCTTCTTACCTTCTTTCTCATCTGGAAGGGGTTTATAGTTGTAGCATTGTAATATAAAGGGTATTCTTGGAATGGGTGGTTAAAATGTGGCCTGGATACTACATCCTCCAAGCATGCTCTTAAAAATTTCTGTTCTAATTGCTGTGATGTAAACAGGGAGTTGAATTGGGTTATTTTGTAACTTTTGACTCAAATACTTCAGAATTATTTTTAAAAAGATAATCAGCCCAAGCTTCAGCAAGTAGAAAAACAAATCCAGTGTGAGATATAGGCTCCAGTTCAGTGAACTCTTTAGAAAGGACAGCGGCTTCAATTAGGATCTAATTGCTTTAAAAAAAACCTAAGGCATATACTAAAATAAGCCATTAAATTGGGAAAAATCAATATATGTTGAGGCTGTTCAGCCAGGTCAAGAAATAGAGGTTGCTTATGTAACGCTGATCTCTTTCCCACTGTGACAGCACTTTGTAACATGTTTAGTTATGGAATCCTGTTCTGCTCCTCAGTAAAATTTTAGAACTACATAAGGTGAGTACAGGCATCACTTCTTAACTGGACCACAGAAGACACTGCTGCACTTCAGTGTACATGGTGAGAATTGATGGAACACTGCCTGTGTGTGTTCTGGGGGATAAATTAATTGCAGTGACAGATGGAGACCAAAGGAAATTCGGGTTTTGGTGGGAGCAAGAGAGGTCTTGACTGTTTTAAAAGGTAGCATCTGCAGGAGTGATTGTCAGTTATCACAGAACTGTCCTGCTCTGGCTACAGTAGATTTTTTCAGGCCTGTACTAGAAAGACTGTCTAATCTTACCTTGGCCAGATTAGTGAGTGTGGCTGTTATATGCAAACTTGATGAATCTTTCTGATGTGAGATTAAAGTTTAGCTCCTAATGAAAAAAGATTATAAAATCTCCTTGCTGGAGATCTCGGTAGTGGATGAAGTATTGATTGGACATGAAGACTTCCCACTCTGAGAGGACACCTGCTTGTCACCAGGCAGCTTGTTTGCAGGTTAAGGAGCATTAAGAGCAAACGATGATTTGACAAACAAACTACCAAGAAAGAAAACAATTGTTGTAATATTCAGAGAATCTTTTAATATTCTTTATGAATAGTGCATTCACTAAACTGCTGCTCCATTCATAATAAACTGTTGCTCCATAAAGCCAGGTGTTGAATATATCCTGACGTTTTCTGCCAATTTGTGTTAACACATTCTGTTTAGCTCTTGTAAAGTTTGGGTCCACAGCCACTGAACTTCATCAGAGGTTGATTAGTTAATTCTCTGATTAATACAAATTATTTAAATGTTTCATGTTTCCTAGTAATAATTTTTTTTTTTTGAGTGTGATGTGCTTTGAATTAAAAAACAATGTAGGTGATCTTCCATTAGGTATGAGCAGTGTGGTAAATACAATATCTATCTCTGTCCATGGAAACAACAGAATAATTTCCCAATTCCTTCCCTGCTGCCAGCCCAAGGTCCCATCTGACCTGGTCAGATCATCAAAAGAAGCTTCAGGAACTGGGGACCTGCTAAGTGTCACTGGAGCTGCTGGTGTTCCTGAGGGTTAGATAAACCTGGCTGGTGCCTTGCTGCTTGACCCATGCTTGCACAGTGGAGCAGAGTGCAGATTGCAGAGGCAGCTCCCACGTGGATCACTAATGGCACGTGCTGGGCTGCAGAAAGGCCTTACCAGCATGTGTCAGGAAGCAACAGAACAGGCTCTTACTCTCTTGCACCTGCATTGTGAAATCTGTTGAGGATTCCCTAATAGGACACACTGGCTTGAGGTGGACTCCGTGTTGTGCCTGGCTCTCTTGCTGGTGTAGGTGAGCTGGTTTCATGGGAGACTGGTCCTCACACACCAAGTAGTTCTTGCTGCTGCAGCAGTAGCATGCTAATTAGGTTTTTCTGGAGTAACAGAATGCTATCTGCAAGTTTAATCTGTTAATCCTCTTGATCAGGAGTTGAGGACTACTGCAGATTTGTTTGCTGTATGTAGAAACAGTGTATAATGTTTTACAGTGCATTTAAATGCCTTCTGCATTATGTTCCAGGTAATCATATTCTACCTGATGAAGATTTGGCTTCCTTTCATTGGAGTTTACTTGGTCCAGAACATCCACTAGCTTCACTTAAGGTACAAATTTAATATAACTAGGAGAAATTAAACTAAAATCAATACTACTGGTTAACAAGAGCAATGTGATAGCTTAATTGAAAGCAGCTCTGCGAGGCCTTTGTGCTCGGTCACCCTCAAGTGTCCCAGTGCCTGGCTGCAGAGGATACCTGGGGTCATTGGCCTTACAAGGCTAAACTTAGCCTGTGTGATCCCCCTCAGTGCCCTTCAGCTGCACAAGTCAGAGCTCCAGTGTGGTTTGGCTTGCAGAATGCAGCTTCTTGTTCTCCTCTTTCTTGAAGAGGAGAGTTTTTTGTTTAGTCATGTTCTTCAGCTATCAAAAATAATGAGCTGTATGTCTTCCTACCCTCTTGTTTTATTTTCTGCTGCTCTGAGTTTGTGTCTAATAATCTGTTTTTGGTATTTAAACTGTAAATATGCTGGAAAACAGATTGCATGAGAAAGCTAAAGTGGCCTTTGGTAGGTTTGGAGGGGGGGAGTTGAGACAAGTAAATTGCCTGATGCTCTTAGTTTACAGCATGTGTGTTCTGCTGCTTCATCACACTTGCCTCGTGCATCTGCCAAGTAGAGGGCTATAAAAGGGAAACTTGACACATCATAGAATGGGATCATAGTGACCTTTCTCTCTGCCACAACAGATATATATGTTTGCCTTTCTCCTAAGGTGTACCATGTAGCAAATAATCTGCTTTTTGTAAATTCTGTCAGACTGCTTAGTTATCTCTACAGCAAAAATACGCATGTTTTTCCCCTTCTGTTCTGAAAGTTTGTTAAGCCTTGAAAACTTGTTTTGCCAAAGGTAGAATTTAAGATATCAGATTTTCAGCAGAATTTTCAAGGCTTGCACTTAGTGAACAGCTGTGACATTTGATCTTACACTCATCCTCTATTTTGCTGCCACTCTGGTGTTTAGAAAGGTGTCAGCACATTCTAGTGGCAAAACAAAGCCTGCATGCATGTTTGCTCCTTCCTCTTAAAATCTGAGATGAAAAAATGAGTGAGTGTGCCTGTTTTTTCATTTTTTATTAAAGAGGTTAAAATGTAATAGTTCTAGCCAAGTGCTTGATAAACTTTCTGGTGATTCTTTCCTGTGGTCTAGCCTGAGTAGACTTGTTTGTCAGTCAGGTCAGATTATGACTTCAGACACCTAGACCTTCTGGAAAGTCCTCCAAATTTATACTGAATTACTTAAGTGAAAATTAGTTATTTGTCATCTTTGCATCTACATGTACCTGTTCAGTGGAAATGCCAGCTGGCCTTTGTAACTGGCATCCCAAGGAAGTGAAAGGTGTACCCTCAGATCATCCTGGCCTGCCATAGGCAGTCTTCCCTACTGGATTTTATCTGTTGGCCAATGGGATCAGATATGAAAGCAGTTCCCGTGTGGCTGTTAAGGGTTCCATGAAAACTGCTGCACTGTTAGCAATGCAAAGCCCCAGATGAGTTCCCTGACTGAGGAAAGACTATCGCAACAAAGGATTTGTTGAATTTCATGGCAGCTTGCTGGTCATTTGTTTAGTGCACAGCCCCAAACTGAGCACAGCACCTCTGTCTCCTGCCTGGCAGGGCTGTCAGGTGGAAGAACACATTCGCAGCAAACCAGTTACTGGTGATGGAGCAACTGCCGGTTTGTTTCAGCTTTAATTTTACAGTGCTCGTGGTTTGAAATGATGACTTGTTTCAGGAGCTCATTATAATTGAGTTTAATTTCCTTGACATGGTAGTATATCAGTGATGTCACTCTAGCTCTCTGTAGGGATATGTTCAGTGTAGCTGTGCGCAAAGCAATATTACTTGTAAATTTTATGAATGCTTATAAAACCCTAAAAAACATTTCTATTAACCACAAGGCTGATAGCAAGGAGTAGTTTCAGAACAGTCCCAAAAAGCACAAGCCTTCATGAAACCTCGAAATGGGGGGGAAGTTGTTGTGTTTCCCCAGGATGTCCTTCCTGGGCTGTGCTTACAAACTTAGCTTTGTTTTGTCTATTTAGAGTCACAACTGAGTGTTCTTCGTGCTCAGGAACCAAGGGCTTTAATCCCACACCTCATTCAGCTCAGGATTTAGAAAGCTTTTTCTCATTGTGTAAAGATTTTAATCTTTTGTCTTTAGAGCAGTATGGTCTTGAGCATCAAAGCTGACAGATTCTGTTCCAGTGGCCGGATTTGTTGCTTTTCAGGGAGAACTGTGACAGTTAATAAAGTACCGTTTATTTCCTGCATTCTGTTTCAATCTTTTATTATGCTATAGCAAAAGAGATACTTTTCCTGTGAGAGAAGCTTTGCCAGTTCACCAGTGAAAAAGGATAACTTAAAAAAGAAACTACCAGCTTTGCTGCTGGAAATTGCTGGGTCTCCCCTGGAGTCACCTTGGGGAGGGGGAAAAACAAACCAAAGGAATCCCTACCTCTGTTTTTATTGGAGGGGTGTTCATCCAGGAACAGCTGAGTAGAAATGGGAAGATGGGAGGAAAACGAAAAGCCTGACTGAAGAATCCGTGCCTTAACATCTGTAAGGAAATGAACACGAGAGTCAGGACAAGGTATCTGTGTGCTGGCTGAAGAGCCTTTCAGCAGACACCAACAATTACTGTCAGCTTAGCAGAACTGCGAAGATTCCATGGCCAAATTTAAATAAAGAGGTAGGACCTGCTGTTGCTGCAGCAGGGAGAAGGAATCAAAAGCTGGCTCTGTGACCTGGTCTGAGTCAGGATCTCATCTGTCCAAATGTCCCTGTGGAAAAACCTCATAAGAGTGCAGACCTGCACTTGAGTCCTGTCACCTACCTGAGATCAGAGTTCACTAAAATGACTGCCCAGATCAGGGGTTTCAAACAAGAAGAGTTGATAGATGTTTTGAAGAATCATCTGGTGGTTAGACCTTGTTTGTAAACCAGCATTATGTTACCCTACTTTTTATTTGTGTGCTTTGAGATTTATCTTTAAGACAAAGACAATTTGGTTCTTATTCTGGAAAAACTGGTTATAGTATGGAGCTTCAAGATCAATGTGTAATACTGTCAGAATGAAGAGAGAGCAGTTTCTTACCTCTGGAAGGAATTGGTGCCTGTTTGGGAGCAGAGATCACTGAAGAAGTGCTGACTCTTCATTCGTAAGGTAACCTTAGAAACAAAGCTTAATGCGGTCTCCCTTTATAAATAAGAAGAGTATGCAGGGAAACTCCATTTCCTTCATTGTTCCATTTCAGTGGAGAGGCAAAGATGCTTCTAGAAAGCAATCCAGATTATGCAGGTTACGCTTCTTCTCTGAGTCTCTCTAGGAAATTCCTGTCTTGCTGTTTGTTGACTTCAGAGGGTGTTTGCCAGAGGGAGACCAATATGTGAAGTAGGTGCTTAGGTAATTTGCTGCTGCTCTGATGACAAAGGTGACACTATTAGGATATACTTCAAGTAAGTGCCTTGTTGTTCGTGGGGTTTTTTGATGCTAAGGGTCATCATAATGCATTCATAAAGGATCTCAGGAAGTCATCTAGTGCAACCTCCTGTGAAAAGTGTGCTGAGCTTGAGGGCAGAGCAGATTGCTCAGGGCACTGCCTAGACTAGTCTTGAAAATCTGCAGGGTTGGAGACTGCACAGCCTGTCTGGGCAACCTGCCCTGTGGTTTCATGGCCCCGACGGTGAAGATGCTTTGCCTTGTGTGCTGTCTGAGCCCTCTTGTTTCAGGGTATGTCTGGTGTCTTTTGCTCTTGCACAGCATACTGCTGTGAAGAGCTTGGCTCTCTGTGCTCAGTTACCTTTCTGTGGGTAGTGAAAGGCTGTATTTGCAAAGCCTTGTTTTTTGCCACGCTGGATAAGCCCCATTCCCTCAGTCCTTTCCAGAGCAATTGCTCCTCTCTGACTATCTGGGTGGCCTGCAACCAGCTCAGCTGTTCTGACACAAGGCTGGAGCCCCAGCCAGAGTGCAGTGCTCCAGAGTGCATCTGCTGTGCACTGAGGAGTGGGATCCCTGGCTCTGCCAGCTGTGCTTCTGCTGCGCAGTCCAGGGTGCCCCCCGGCTCCTCTTCAGTCTGCTGCATCTTCCGGCCGCAGGTCCCTGTTGGCACACCAGCAGCCGGTGGAGTAGCCAGGGTTATTCCTGCCCAGGAAGGCTTCACTTGCAAGTGCAGGGCTTCACTTCTATAGCTATAGAATTTCTGAAGGTTCCTGTTGGCTCATCCCTACGGCTTGTCAGGGAGTTCTGGATGGCAGCCCAGCCCTCAGGTTCGGAGTGTGCTGGACTGTCCACGGGTCTCATGAAGTCTGTCTGTATCACATCTTTGGCTTGTGCTTCTGCTCTCTCCTTTGCTTTCTGACATAATTCATGTTCCTCTTCATATCTTCAGCCTTTGCACTCACCAGCAGAAAAAAGATGTTCCCTGTGTGTTGCCTCACAGCAACCGAATGTTTGGGGTCTCTTTTTTAATGTTTTGAAAATGAAACTGAACCAATTATCTGTTTCCAGCAGGCACAGCAGTAAATGGGGTGTTGATTAGTCTCTGCAGGCTTTGCTTCCTGAAGGCAGTGGGCAGCTGGGGTGTTCCCAGAGCTGGGGAGCTTTTGCCAAGTGTAGCTTAGGTACTTCTATGCTATCTTTATCATCCCATGGAGTTGTGCTTATGTGAGTCTGTTCTCTTCCAAAAAAGCATTTTTGCAAGTTCATTTTGTCAAACACAAGACATTTTTATCTTGCTGCTTCTGTTTGTTATGTTCCTCATTTTGACAAGTACCCCTGTAGAATTCATTGCCTTTCCCCACTTAGTCTTTTCAGAGTGCACAAATAAGTGACTTGTGATTTTTGTCAGTGCTCTGTCACAAACTGAAGGAGTCCTTTTACAACTAGCAAAGAAACTTGGCCCCTCTCAGGTGTAAGTTCTCCAACCTGACTGCCTACAAGTATGGGACCCACCCCCATGTTTGCCTTCCAAAATTGATTTTCTGAGTTGTTGCTTGTCTGAAATGTTTCTCTAGAGGATAAGGGAAAAAGTAACTTCTAATAAGAAATTGGTAGAACATGCTGCTGCTTTTGCTCTAAAATGCTTTGGGTGACACTAAAAGTAAGTTTGAACCACCAACATATGCTCTGTAACTTCTGCTGCAAGTCTGAATTTTTCCTAGCCCTAACATGCAGTAAGACTTAGCTTGTATTTTAATGCACACAGGATTAGAAACATTCTTTATGATTCAGTACAAGATCTACAATTTTGGATTTCTGGAAAGTTCTGAAATTAATAGAAGGATATTTTATTCTTTAATATCAGGAAAGTACTTTTTATTTCACAATTTTAATTTCAGAATTTTGTGTAGCGTAGGTCATAATATTCTTAGTTTTGAGGATGTTCTCACATCTGCACTGTGGATGTCTTTGAAATAGAAGAAAGTCCAAATACATGAGATGTCTCTAAGCCTGTAAAACAGATTTTTGGAAGGTCTCATTTCAGGATTTAAGAGTATGCTCTAGTGAGATCTTGAGGCTGTTTACAGGCAGCTCAATGGGAGCTGTATGCCAAGCGAGCCCTTGATAGGCCTCACTCGGGACCTCAAACTTCCAGGGCCCTAGCTGGCTGTTAGTGCCAAAGTGATGTGATGTCTTCTCGTGATGCCAGCTTTATATGGTTTATTCAATATTGCCATCATGGAGAACACATAAATTAATGGAGATTGCTTACTTCTGTCATCCACTGTATTTCCAAGCAGAGATTGCAGGAACACTCAGGGAGCAGTGCAGGCTTTCTGCAAGGGCTCTGCAGAGAGCACATCCAGCATGACACAGCCATGGAATGATTCAGCTGTTTCAGAGATGGGTAATTGTTACACATAGGAGGAAAATGGGAGGTGTTCAGCAGCTGACTTGGATTACCAGGGAGAAGAAAATCTTCCTCCTTCTGGCAAAATGCGGGCAAAAGTTCATCACCAATATTTGTGACTCTAAACTTACATGTGAGTGTGATCTATATTTAGTATTGTTGTCTATATTCACTAGTGTAAACTTAGATTTTAGTATCTGAGATAGAAATAATTACCCCACCACTGGCTACACTAAACAAAACTGTTCTTAACTGTTCACTTTTCACGAGGGCATGGACTGATAGAACATGGGGGAATGGTCTTAACCTGAAGGGGAGGGCAGGTGTAGGTTTGTTATTAAAAAGAAATGCTTCCCTGTGAGGGTGGGCAGGCCCTGGCACAGGGTGCCCAGAGCAGCTGTGGCTGCCCCTGGATCCCTGGAAGTGCCCAAGGCCAGGTTGGACATTGGGGCTTGGAGCACACTGGGGTAGTGGAAGGTGTCCCTGCCCATGGCAGGGGTGGAACTGGATGGACTTTAGGGTCCCATAACCATTCTGTTTCTTTGTGTAATTTAGGCTTCTAAAATATAGAGCTCATTTCTGGTAGAGAATGGCCAGATATAGAATGAATATCCTGACGTTTGTAAAGGGTAGACATTAGGAGAAGGAAATTAATAAAAAATGGGTATCAGACAAGAATTCCGTGGTCTAAATATGAAGACAGCATATGAAGAGTGCAAGAAATTGCATCATAAGTAGGTCAAATAAGGGCAGGGAAGAAAATAATCACATATGATAGACCCCATATAAAATGAAAAGGGTTTGAAATTTGCAAAGATAAAACTAACAAAGTATTAGTCAGAATTTTGCGTAAATGTTTCTGACAAGTCTGAATTGCACTATTTTCTAGTAAAGTGTGATCTCTCTGTGTAAAATGCAGTAAGGACTCATAAAGATTTTTCAAATTGTTTTTGTATCTTAAAAATAGAACTGTTAAATGATAATAGTCACTTCTCAGGTAATGAATCACTGAATTTTGCAAACAGATTAAAAGATGTCAAAAGTGAAAAACCTAGCTGCCCCTATAGGCCCAAGAAGAGTGTTTCAGAATTGTGCAGAGCTTCCAGCCAGAATTTTTAGAAACTGCTCAGGCTTCCTCTAGAATGTAGGACACGTGTTTGGAGACCTCGTTCCTGGCTCTGTGAGCCTGTGCAGCGCTTGGGGTGGGAGCAGAAGCTGCTAATAGTTAAGCAGTTCTTCAGATCCAGTTGGCAGCACTGCTCCCTGCCTGGAATTCTGCAGAGGTCCGGGATGGTTCCTTGGCCTGGAGCTTCTGTTCCTCACATAGGATTACACAGGGCACATAGGAGCAGCCATTCCCGTAATCATAAGCCGAGTCATAATTTATTTTCAGGAGTAACCACTTGCATGCTGAGGTATAAGTCCAGGGTTTCCAATGGATCTCTTTTTTCCATCAATTCTGCTATCACTTTACACTCAGAAAATAAACTGTGTCAAAATATTTCCTGGCATATATATGTGAATGTATGGTGAAGATTATAGTGTATGATGAATTAGATTAAGCATTTTGTACTGGAGGAAATGTGCAACTAGAAAGCAGTAAGAGAATCAGCATTGTTGACATTTGCTGTTGGAGCTGATACTTAACCAGCAGGTTTACAGAGAGGTGAGTTGTAATTGTGTGAGTCCCTGTTTAAAGTCAAGTCTTAAAAACAAAGTGGAAGGCCCAGAAATTAGTACACGTGGGCACAGGGAATTTGTTGCAGGCGCTGTCAGTAGAGGGGGGTTCAGCTGTGTGCCCCACTCCCTGCTCACATGCCCTGTTTGCTCACAGGTACGTGCTCACCAGTTAGTTTTACCGCCGTGTGACGTAGTGATCAAAGCCGTAGCCGACTACGTCCGCAACATTCAGGACACCACTGATTTGGATGCCATAGCAAAAGATGTTTTTCAGCATTCGCAGGTAAAGTATAAAGCCAAACATTGTCTTGTTTTCTTTTTTAAATCAAATTTTGCTGTACATTTGTGGTGAAGAATTGCACTTGATAAAATAGTGATTTTATCAGTTGATAATAGGAATCTCTTGATATTTGCAGTGGCTCGGCTGTCCTAATTTCATGTTCCGTGCTTTCTGAGGGTGAAAATACTGTGTTTACCCTCAGTGCTTTAAGTTCTTGATAACCAGAGGGGTTTTTAGCCTAGCTGTGTGCACTGCCTTTGAGAATCAACTGTACCTGAAGATTGAATGTTTAAACTTCACCCTTACATGGGTTGATATAACATTTCTTGCAGCAGTGCTGCAGCCCTGGAGGGTCCATAGGCATTAATTCTGAGATATGGTGTACATTAACTACTGTACAGCCCTGTGCTGACCTGTGGGTGACAGACCTGAATGTGCTTCTGACAGATTTTTCTCTTTTTTTTCTTTTTTTTTTTTTTAGTCTAGAACAGATGACAAAGTTACTCGGTTTAAGAGAGCGGTTGCTTATTACTCGGCAACTAATAAACCTATGCCATTTCATCCACCACATTACCTAGGTAAGTAATGACAGCAGCCAGGCCTTTTGTTTTAACTAGAACCTGGGGTAACCCTAAATCAGAAATGGCATTGGTGGCAGCATTTTACAAAACTGTTTATATCTTCTGGCAATTCCCATTGACCTACGAAGATGAGGTTTCAGAAGACAGTTTTCATAGAATATGTTGTGCTCTTGTCCCAGAAGAAAACAACCTGGGTTGTTTTTCTTCTTGGCTATTGCAGCATCCATTCTGGCATTGGGACTCTTGAGAGAATGGTGCTGCGAACAGCTGAAGTCTGGTGTCCACTCCCATTCATGAGTTGCTATTTCTAGTTATTAAAATATATTTACTATCTCTCACTGGCCTTGCTGACATGTTTTAGAAATTCCTTTATAGTTCTTGATTTTTTTTTTGGTGTAATAACAAACCTGCTCAAATTGCAGCCACACATTGGTGCAGTGTTGCAGATTATTCTCAAGGCTTAAAAATTAAAATGTGTGATCACAGGATTTCCTACTCATGCCCCAGTCTTAACGCTAAAATGTCATTTTAGCTGAAATTTTCTAAAGATCTTCAGTTAACATACTAGTACAGTGACACAGATTTTCCTGCTCTTCTGGAAGGTGTGGGGTGTCTTGATCTACTTCCAAAGACATGCATCGAAGGGTTAAGAGACTACTCTAGGTGAGCTATTCAAATGACAAAATGCCAGCATTGTGTATCTGCGTGATGTTGGCTGTGTCTCCATTATGACATGTCTTGGGGTTTTTTTTCTTGTGAGCTACCTTTGATTCCCAGACAGAATAGGAATGTGCAGCCATGAGAGATACAAAGATCTGAAATATGGTGAGACACATAAAATACACTTCACAAGCTGCAGAGTATTTCTATTGAAAGGTAGAAATGAATAAAACTGACTTAAAGGCATAGGAGAAAACAGTAATGCTAACAGAACAAGAATAAATAAACCATAGAAGCAGAAGGACAAACAGGGTAACATTTGTGTCAAATACTGAGTGTTTTCATGAGTGCTTGGGGTTTTTTTCATTTTTTTTTTCCCTTCTCTTTTCCCCTCCTCCCCTGCAATACAGCAGCCAGACCGAATCAGTTTGGTATGCCTGGGATAGTGCCACCATATGTTCCTTCTCAGATGCTTAACATTCCACAGACCTCACTACAAGCAAAACCTGTGGTAAGTACAGCTTCTCTGCCCTGTTCCTTGGGGAGAGGTCTGCTGTGCTCAGCAAACTGGAATCCAGGTGGGAAAAGTGTAGCCAGCTTTTTCAGTGTGGGCAGTCACTGACTGAATTTTAAATCTGAAATTAAAGTGATGATGCAGCCTCCAGTGGAACAGTTTTTGTGGATGCTCAAGATGGCTGAGTTTCAATATGTACATTTGGAAAAGGCCACTTGATTTAAGAATGTGTTTTGTTTTAGAAGCAAAGCCTTAGTTGCCTTCACTCAAGAGAGTTCCCTTTTTTTTAGGCCCAGCAGATGTCCAGTCAGGGTGGGGCCCAAGGCCAGGGTCCATACCCGTACAGCCTCTCTGAGCCAGCCATCACCTTGGAAACAGGTGGAAAAAGTCTGTCTGAGCAGAACAATTACAGTAACATTCCTCACGAAGGAAAACACACACCATTGTATGAACGGTCTTCTCCAATAAATCCAGCCCAGAGTGGGAGCCCTAATCATGTGGATTCAACCTATTTTCCTGCCTCTTCTACATCTTCATCCTCTGACAATGATGAAGGCAATGGGGGTGCAGTGAAGTAAGTTTCTCATGAGCATATTCTCTTACTCAGCTTCTATTAAAATGAATTTGCTTTCAAAATAGTTTACCTGTATCCTGAAAGAAAGAATCATAGAATCAATCATAGAATACCCTGAGCTGAAAAGGACCCACAAGCATTATTGCAGAAATCTGCAAATTAGTGATATTACAGACCTTAAAAAGATAGTTTTGGGTCACTATGACTGCAGACATGTGCATTGTTCAATCTCTGCCTTGTTCCTTAAGCAGGAATCCAAAACCAAAAAGAATTGGGTGTTTTTCCTCTTCTGCCCTTATGTTTTATTGAGAGAGTAAGGTTTTGGTAAATGTCATAAACCCTTCCAGTCCTTTACTTCGTATAAAAAATATTCCTGCTTCACAGTAGAATTCATTAAAATTTCAGAAGCTATAATCTACAGAACTTCACTGAACTTGTACTGTTTACACGTCATAAATTTGGGCGTAATGTAATGTGAATGTCAGAAATTTTTTCAAGCCTCCTGCAAATGGACATTTTTAATAGAAAGGGTCCCTTAAAATCAGAATATCTTGCCCAAAATTCCAGTCACAGACACCAAGGTTTTATTTCACTGTCTTTCAAACTGCATTTTAGTATGATGTTTTTCTTTCTGTTGTCCTTCAGCCATGTCAGTGGGAACAAAATAGGCTGGGAAAAGCCAGGAACCCAGTCAGAAGGTCAAACACGTGGAGAGCTGGGAGACCAAACAAAGGTATTTCCTTAAATTCACCTTTTATTACTATGTGTTAAAACTTTACGGCAAACTTGGAGGAGGATTTTCAATATTGATCCGTAGTATTTCGTGCAAACCTGTGCACTTTGTTAGTTATGAAGCAACAACTTTGGAATACAGGAGGAAGTTTTCCAAGGACATTGTAGCATATACATAAAAACAAACACAAAATAGGATGTTTCAGAAAATACAAGATACAAACCAGGAACAAATCAATAACTTTGTTTGGCCCTTAGCCAATAATCTCACCCTGAGATGTTGCTTTCTGGGCTTCCAGTAGTGCATGTTGGATTTTTACGAAGGAGTGTGACAGTCTGAGTGTCCATGGAGTCAGAGTCCGTATCCTATAACCCACAGTGGAGGAAGCACAGCTCTGACACCATCAGTGTTAGCCACAGGCACTGCTGGTGCATTAGGACTCAGCTGAGGAGTAAAGAGTCCTTAATAACTGCATGGTAGGAATTTCACATAGTACTTGTTAAAGTTGCTCCATGGCGCCAGTTAGTGTTGCTGTTTAACTAGGTAAAGATGGGCTAGATAGCCCTTGGTAAAGATTTATCATTATTAAATTTGAGACTTCAAGACATGTTCAAATCAAGAACATGATGATCTCTGTTCCAAGTTTGATCTGTGTTTGGAAAGAACATTCAGAGCATTTGCACTTAATATCTCTGTGCCTTGATGGTGGAGCTGTACACCAACTGTTAACTCGGTCAAAAAACCATGATCTTGAGTTAGTTACACTGTGAGCAAGCAGAACATTTTCCCTGTACTTTTGGCATAGGAATTCCAGTAAACTTGGGCTTTTGTGCTTAAAATATCAAGTGGATGATTTCATCCATCAGCAGTTATTATTTCTGCAGACCGTGCCTGTAACTGTGTCTGCCTGGGATTAGTCACTGTATGCAAATGCTAATTTGACCTGTTACATTCCTTTCTTCTCTGCTGGGCCCTGTGTGCAGTCCTGTGGGTCCCCCAGCCCCAAGCTTCCTTTCACAGAGACAGTCCCTACACGGAGCCAGAGCTGAATGAGCACTCACTAAACTTTCCAGGAGATGTATTCACAGGCTGACTTAAATGTATACAGTGTAATGTAGTAATGCTCCTGAGCTTTACTTGCCTGTTTGTTTTTGATTATCAAACCACTTCATCAGCCTTCAGTAGCAGGAGAAGTCAGAAGTATCTTTTGAGCACAAAAGGAAGGAGTGTGAGTACATTTTGTAAATGAACTCATTTCCTGGAGAGGTTAATTTCATTAACCATTAAACATTAATGATTGAGAAAAGAGGTAGTACTTCCTTAAGAAGTTGCCCAGAGAAGCTGCCCCATCCCTGGAAGTGTCCAAGGCCAGGTTGGACGGGGCCTGGAGCAACCTAAGATAGTGGAAGGTGTTCCTGGCCATGGCAGGGGTGGAACAAGATGGTCTCAAAGGTCCCTTCCAGTCTGTGATTCTGTGAAGATTTCAAGTGAGTGAGCTATGTGATTTTCTGAAGTAAAGTGCTGAAAATCCAGCATAGATCAGGCAGGTAGCAGCAGTGTTGACACTCCTTTCACTTGACTTAAATGTCAAAATTCCTTGCAGTTATCTTACTTTGTGAATTTTAAGTGACAAAGATAAGCTCCTCTCATTTGGCTGGATGCATATTTCTAAAGAAAAGAATCACCCTCTGACTGTGGTGTTTCCTCAGCTTAGGTGTTGGAATATTGCTGGAGCAGATGCAGGATGAGCCTGGTTCCTGCAGTTAGGGAAAGCATTGCTGTCATGTGAGGGTTTTGTCTTCTTCCCTGTGTGCCCCCAGTTCTGATAGTTCTGTAAACTTCTCGCTGTGGTTCAGTGCTGCTGACTTAGGCTTGTTGGGGTAGTAGAAGGCAGGGAAAAAGTCTTTAGACTGACATAGATATATTTGATGCTATAACACAGATTTAATAAAGCTGTGCTATAAAAGCATTTGTTATTAAGCATATTGTTTTGGAAGTGTTCTGGTTTACAGGTTTTAACCATTTCATCTATATATTTTCATTTTTATAATTCAAATGAAGTCTGTATTACCAACTAAAATACAGTCTTTCAGTAACACCCTTTTTGATTGTGTGATTGAAACATCATCTGAAAAGAAAGTTGCCCTTAGATTTTTTTGCTAGAGCCTGTTTTTACTACCTACACCTTTCTGTAGAAGACTTTTGGAAGTTGTGTGGGGTTTTTTATTGTTTGCACTTAGGTTTGAATTTTTCATGGATCTGAAAACTACCTGAGTTTGTTTGGGCCTATTTTTTATGTTACATGTTCTGTGGGATTTCATGCTTTGGCCATTTCCATTTCAGCCTTGCTTTTCAAGTCTTAGGAAGCATGTGAACTTCTTTACTTGTATTGTGAAAATACTCATACATGATGTATCGTCAAGTGATGAAATTTTGCTCTCAAAAGTTTTTACGATCGCTATAATAATTTATAGGCATGAAGCTAACATGAACTCTTAAGCTAAAACCAGCTTTTGGTTTTGAAGACCAGGATTTTCAAGAATGAAGTGCAAATTTTTTTGTTCTGTCTGTGAGAAATCAACATAAAGGCTGGAAGGTTTCCAGTATATTCTTATGCATCATATTTTTCCATAAGTTTATGAACTGCATTTCTAGAACTGGAATAGAATGCCACTTTAGTTTTCCAGTCAGAAAACTTCAGCATTTTCTCTTACAGTCTTCTCAGACAAAGAGCTTTTATGTTAAAAAAAACCCCAAATGGCCAAAAAAACCAACAGCATTTACCAGGTTTTGAGTTTGGACACTATGTATTTTACATGTTATTTAATTGAACCATGTAATTTCCTCTGTTTTGAGTGGAATTCCATGCTGAGAAAGGCTATGTTTATGGATGTCGAGATAAATTACAGACTATTTGACTCTCAGTTAACACATTGAGTTGGGAGTATCTTGGAAATACTGAGTTAAAAGGCCATTCACAGGTCATTAAAAGGCCATTAGTCCACTTCTGCATTATGCAGTTAAAATTTTTAGAAAACAGTAATTTTTGCTGCTGTTAATAAGTTAAAAGTTTTATCATAATATTTATTTTCTTAGTAATTTGGTTCCACTAGCAAACAGTGGCTGAAGGTTTCCTGAAAACCTTGCAGCCAGCTTTGGATAATATATTTTGCACACTGCAACAGTGTGATGTGAAGATGTACTATTTTCATTAGGGGTGAGGGAGGAAGTTTGCGGTTTCTCTTGGTTGATCTCCTTGTATGTTTCTGGACACATCCAAAGCACTTTATTTTTTATGTTCTGTTACAGGCAGAAGGTTCCTCTAGTGCTTCTTCAGGAAGTCAGGCAGCTGATGTGAAAGGGAATCAAACCAGTAATCCACAAATCCCATGCCTGTTGTCCATGCCCACCAGAAACCACATGGATATTACCACCCCTCCATTACCTCCAGTAGCACCTGAAGTATTACGAGTGGCAGAGCACAGGCACAAGAAGGGGTTAATGTATCCCTACATCTTTCATGTCCTAACCAAGGTATGACATTTTAAAATGAGGTACTGTGAGAGAATGATTCTGTGAAGATAATTACCCTGGCATTTCTGGCTAGAGTATCAGATTTTTGCATCCTTTTTAATGCTCTAACTTACGGTCACTTTTTAGTCGCTTGAACCAGTTTCCCCCCTGTTTTCTAAGCACTGATATGGTACATTGTTCCAGTAAATATGAGATGGCTATAATTAAAAGTGTTTATTTACAAAATTATTTTTTCCCAACTATTTGCAGTTATTTGTATGTATCTATACATGGGTGTATGTGTCTGTGTATGTGTGTTTATGCAGAGTCCATTTCCATCTAAAAATTCCTGCATATGTGCTTTGGTGTCTGTGCCAAGTCTTCTCTATTTTCAGTGTTCAAAAGTACTGAGATTGTTTTCTCTCCCAGTCTGATCCCTTCCATTACTGGTAGCTAGCCCCTAGAGAAACGCAACAGCTCTAAGAAATCCCTTTGTACCAGCAGCTAGCAAAATGGCACTGTCCCCCCCCATGCCTGTTAACTTTTATTCATCTTAAAAATCCTCTTCCGGACAATAAGGACCACAGGCAGATCTGAAATCCATCAAACTAAAAGCTACTGCATCGTGGTTGAGGTTTGGATTTCCTATTTCCCATTTGTTTGTTTATACCACAGCTCATGTTGCTCTTGTGTTCTTAAACTTTTTTGTCAAAGACAAGTGAAGAAGCAAAAGGTCTGTGATGACCATTGATGCCAGTTCTGGTTTACACTTAGCATAGCCAAATATTCTTAGCATGTTTAAATGCTACTTGATGTTTAATCACAGAATCATTTGGGTTAGAAAAGATCTTCAGGATCATTGAGTAAGATGATCTTGATCTTCTAGATAAACTGTTAACCCATCACTGCCATGGCCACCACTGAACCATGCATCCTCTCACGTGCCACATCTACATGGCTTTTAAATCCCTTCGTGGGTGGGGACTCCACCACTGCCACCTGAAGCCACTTCCTTTGTCCTGTTCCCATGTTCCCTGGAAGCAGAGCCTGACCACCCCCGGCTCCTCTCTCCTGTCAGGAAGTTGTGCAGAGTGAGAAGGTCCCTCCTGAGCCTCCTTTTCTCCAGGCTGAGCCCCTTCCCCAGCTCCCTTCTCAGGACACACTCCAGCCCCTCGAGCTCTTTCTTGTTGTGAGGGGCTCAAAACTGACCCCACAATGTCCAGCACAGGGGTTGGGCACTGCCCTGGCCCTGCTGCCACACCAGTGCTGAACAGCCCAAGGTGCCCTGGTCCTTCTTACCCACCTGGGCTCCTGTTCAGCCACTGCCACCAGCAGCCCCAGGGCCTTTCCTGCCAGCCCTTTCCAGCCCCTCTGGCTCAGCCTGGAGCTGCAGCAGGTCTCTGTGACCCTAGTGCAGAACTCTTCAACCCTGTGGTGCAATTATGGGGATTCTTTAGAAATGGACACATGTTCCAGGTTATGTTTCTGTTATTGAGAGAGACCTGTGCGACATAACCTTACACCTAAGGTAGTGTTGTCCGAGTTAAACTTGACAATATCCTAATGTAACCACTTCAAGATGTCACCTTCAGAATTCATTACTGAGATAGTTTAAATAGGGTTTTCTTTAAGAGCAAGTAGCACAATGGAGTGTTTTCTTGTCAGTGTTAAAAATAAAGGTTGATATTTGGGAACAGTGCAGTCAGTCATTTTCCAAGAATATCTTAACATGTTTGGATGTGCAGTTATAGAAAACAGTGTTGCTGTTTTGAGAGAAAATGTTGGAAGGTTCTTTCATGCTTTTTTTCTTAAAAGGTATAAAATACAATTTTTATATACATGTAGAAACCTAGCCTTCTTGTAGTAATTCAAACCTAGCCTTATTGTAGTAATTCCCAGTTAGGTGGCTTTTGTCCAGGTGTGCTCATGCATTGTTTTTTACAGTGAGTCCCCAATACTGTTTCAAATCCTGCAGCAAAAAGTCAGACTGGTATTTTTAGAGAGCATGAGTATTTTTTCAAATAACTGCCTGAAATCTAGATCAGCTTCAAATGTGCTTTGGCTGTCTAAAAGCACTTTGCTCTGTTTCCATGTGTACTGTTTTTCCAAATGCCTGTATTAAAGAGCAATATTTAGTTAATCCTCACATGTCTAGACAAATATGTGTGTGACGGAGAAGGGAAAGAGGAAAGCAACAGAACCTGGAGGAAATGAAGCAGGCTGGGCTAATCCTTCCCTGAGATCCACATTTGTCTTGACTAGCTGGACGTGTATTAGGGTTGGATTGGGTTGCTATGCATACCTGAATGCTTCTTGTTCACTGTAACATGTCATATTTCTCTGCTTTCTTTCATGCCACAGGGTGAAATCAAAATCGCCGTTTCTATAGAAGATGAAGCCAACAAAGACTTGCCTCCTGCTGCTCTTCTGTATAGGCCAGTGCGTCAGTATGTTTACGGAGTCCTGTTTAGTTTGGCAGAAAGCAGAAAGAAAACTGAAAGGCTTGCTTTTAGAAAGAACAGACTTCCACCAGAATGTACGTACTGCAGAACCCATGCTTTATTCCTCTTCCCTTTGCTGTGGTTTCAGAGCCACTTGTACCATGATGTGAATGGACATTGTTGCTAAGATCCCGTCAAGGTAGCTGAAACCGGAGGAATTTCGTGCCTGTTGGATGCTGTGGATAAGAGAAAAAGATGTTAATTTGAAATTTTATTTCTAGCATAATTTAAGAGCTATAAATGTTGCTATTTCTAAGCAAGCTCTGAGGCTTGGTTTTGAACCTCTGCTTAAGCTGCTGCCAGACCTGCAGTGAGTGATGTCAGCTTGTGATGTCATTTCTGTGTATGGCAGAACTGGATTTTAGGAAACCTCTATTCTCTGCACACACAGACAAATCTGCCTGCTTTTTTCAAAAATCAGAGGTACACAGGTTAACTTGCCCTGGCTTCCCCTGAAGGTACCTCAGGGAAATTTGCAAGTATCATATGTCCTTCAGGTATTGGCACATAAAACCTAGTTTAATTAAACCCCACAGAAATCAGGGTGTAATGTAACCAAAGGTAGACCTGGGTGAGGACAGACTGGGCTTTTGCAAACAGCCTTGTCAAAAGATCCTTTGATTTGTTCAGAGATACGGATGTTAATCTTCTCATTAATCTGAAAGTCGCCTAAGTCTTCAGTTTCCAGGAATTACTGTCATTTCAGTCCTCGTCCTAGAGGGGTTTTGTTATAATGAATGCATACAAGGAAATGACTGAACTTTGCAGTAGCAGCTTATAAAGGTTACAGGAATGCTGAAGCATTCAATGCACGGCAGCAGCAGCACAAGTATATAAATGTAGGAGTCTCCTGTCACTATGGTAAATTTAAGAATCAGATATTCAAAATGTATGAAATCATCATTCACAGGCTTCACGTGTAAAAGGATAAAAATTAGTGTCAGTTGTAAACTTTATATTCATTCCCTCTGCCCTTTCCATTTGTGATTGTGAATGTTTTTCTACGTTTGTAGTGAAGATGTTAATCTCCCAATGATGTTTGAAAAGCTGTTTATCTTTGCCAGTTACTTTGTGGGAATCAGTATTCACCCTGCTTGAATAATACCTAAGCACACTACTCACAAACTTCTTACTTCTTAAAACTCGCACAACATGGTGATATTTTGGGTTACAAGGTCATTTCAGGATTAAAATGGTGATTTTATTTGCAGTCATCATTTCTCCTCATGAGAATTCTGTCCTGAAAAGCGTACTACACCTGTTTTTTGATGAAGTGGCTGAGTGCTTGAGGTGTGCTGGAGGTCCACTTCAGGTTAATCTCGTAAACCTAGAATGTTCTCTGTAGGCTACTGGGGAAGCCTATATAATCTCTATTTTCTCTCCATTTATCCTGATTTCCAGAGCTTACCTCTGGAGGGTAAGCACACTGCTGCTGACTTGG
The DNA here is from genome assembly GCF_963513975.1 of Fringilla coelebs. Taxonomy (NCBI): domain Eukaryota; kingdom Metazoa; phylum Chordata; class Aves; order Passeriformes; family Fringillidae; genus Fringilla; species Fringilla coelebs. Next base: position 1,122,346 of record NC_140039.1, read on the forward strand.
TTTAGTTACAAGAGCTCTGGCAAGTCTTGCTGCAGGATGCATTCAGCTACTGACCTACTTCTAGCTTAGGACTGACCAAGCTCTTAAAAAGCAGAAGCCAGTTTGAACATATGCCCAAAAGTTCCTTGCTTCGCTGCAAAGCTGGCAGTGCTGGTAGAGATGGATCTGGGCTGCTGTGCAGGTGTGGGGTGTGAAAGGGCTCTGGTACACGAACATCTTTCTTTTGGTTGGCTCTCTTACAAGGCTTGGGCAGTCTGTGCAAGACGTAGGGAGAGAACAGTGTCGCAAGCACTGATTAGCCTTCTCTAAGTTTTTTGAGCACCCAGGCTATAATGAACTGGTGATGCTCATTCTCCTCCAGTGTCTAAATTATTTTGCTGCTCTCAGAAATGAGTATGTTATGAAATGCAGTAATGAAGACAATTAAGAGAAAATCTAGGAATTAAGATATGTTAAGAGAATCAATAAATTAGTTTCTGAAGAAATGTAAATGATCCTTAAGATTTATGTAGAGAGGTAATGAATATTAATATATAAAATCTTGTCATCTTTGTTGTACAAACCAAACCCTACTGGCAACTTAATAATAGTGCCTGAATAATTGGCAAGGATATTGTACATGAGGGTTATGGGAAGCTGGGAAAAATGCATAATAAACTGACACATCAGGATTACCACTAAATATATAGATGGCAAGGTAATGGATCTATCGTGAAACGGATGGCTTCTTGTCTTTTAAATCATTATTTTTTGTATGAAGTTTAAAAGCCAGTAAGAAACAACAGAAGCAGCAGCTGGTGGGGTTCTTCAGTGATCAGTGTCTGCTAAGTGATGCCTTTGCTGTACATGGCCTCATCTCTGCTCTCAGAGGACAGGAGATGCTGGGTCACAGATTGCCTAATTGTGTTTGGCTGCCAAGGGCACGGTGCTGACCGTGGTGCCCTTCCCTCGCAGGGGGTGGAAACCAAGGGTCTCCCTTGCTCTGCTTATCCAGCCCTGAACCAGGTTATTTCCGTGTCCTGATAAATACATGTGTGTAGTGAAACCATCTTTTATTTCTGCTCAGTGGCAAAAGGCACGCTTTCACAAGCTGTCAGGGCTCCTGGTTGGATCCCAAGGTTTGTTACTTTAAGTCCAGCCCCTTGTGATGTGTTGTTCCCATCGCAGATGTACTCAGCCGGCGCTGGCCCTGCCAAGAGGAAAGCCGTGTCTCTTGGGCAGTAGCCCTTGTGCAAAATCAAGTGTGCTGAGCTCAAGCTGTGCTGTCAGGAAGGACTGTAAGGTTAAAAATCACGGTTAATGAATAAGACCAGAACCACTGGAGCTGTGCTTGGCAACCAGAGCTCTGCTGGAGTGCTATGGCTGGTGCCTTCAGAGTCTGTAATGGCACTCAGGTGTTCATTAAGCAGGTTACTGTTGTGCAGGTTGATGCTGACCCTCTTTGCTTGGATTAACCTTAGCATGTCTTGAGGGCACAGTTGAAAGCAGAGGTCCATAGATTGAGTGGTGCCTTAGGCTTTCGTGAGCATTCGAACATGCTGATGAGCAGTAGGATGAGGTTTGGTAGGAAATCAGTGTAATATACACCATGGTAATGGGGCTGAACATGCTGATCCTAGTTGTAGTCTGTGCAGTTTTCAGGGTAGGCACTGCTCATTTCTCAGTGGAAGTCTCCATACGTGATTCTGTCAGCTGAGTTTGCAGTGAGTTTGGCAGCAGTCTCCGTGGAGATTTTTCAAAGGTTTAAGAAATGCCCTGGAAAAATGAATGGATATGGACAAATACTGGATTCATCTGTTAGGTTAAATGCTAATTTTGGGTGGACAGTGCTAGAGTTGCTTGTTAATGGATTCAGCTGCAATTCCTCATCCCCATCACTCAGAGAAGAAACTCTTATTCCAGCCCACTAGATTGACCTTCGTGTTAAACCTTTCCACAAGAAGCATGGTTACCTGCGCCCAGCTGTGGGTCCTCAGCACAGGGCACGGATCTGCAGGAGAAAGTCCAGAGAAGGCTGTGAAGCTGTTCCGAGGGCTGGAACACTTCTCCTGTGGAGACACTCTGGGGAGGACTCTTTTAGCCTGGAGAAGGCAACGCTTCAGGGAGAATTAGATCCCTTTCCAGTACCTAAAGGGACTCCAAGAAAGATGCAGATGGACTTCGGACAAGGGCCTGGAGTGGCAGGACAAGGGGAATTGCTTCCTGAGGGCAATTATGGAATAGTGGGAATAAATCTTTCCTTGTGAGAATGGTGAGGCCCCGGCACAGGTCATCCTGCCACACTGGGGGATGGAACAAGGTGGGCTTTAAGGTCTGTTCCCACTGCAGCCATTCTAGGGTTCTTGTATATTATTATTTAACACAATGTAGAAGGCAGTGTGCATCTCTAGTGTAACTTTTGTAGCATGTGGCTGAATAAAGGCTGAGGTGTTCTTCCTGTGACCTTCATGTCACAGGGCCATGGAAGTTCTCATCCACAGATTGAAAGCGTTGAACCATATCTGAATGTTGAAACATAAGGTAGAAAACATAGACATAAAACATTCTGTTCTTACAGACTTAAGAAGTGTGTTCAGTGTAAGTGAAAGAAACATTGGGAAAACACTGGTGGTGTGTACAGCTTTGCTTCTGCTATCTAAAGCAATTACAGAACAGTTTGAAAGCAGACATGAAAGACATACTTTTATTTGTGTTTGCTGTTCCAGGCCTAAGCAAGCAGAGAAACCCAGAGAGATGAGCTGTGCACTAGGGCATGGTAGCTGTGCTGGCTGTTAGAGATCATCTTTAGAGTGTGGTGGTGTATAAAACCTGGGAGCAACCAAAATAGAACATGATTTTATAGTGAGGTGACCAACTAAATATATCAGAGTGTTTATTTGCATTGCTGCGTGTGATCTTTGTAAAACTGCCTCGAGCTCTGTGAAGAGTAACTGTAATGCTAGGCTGGGTTTATTCCCAAAAAGCAGGGGAGCTCTTTGGGGTGTTCTGGAGCTTTTCTCTGTAATCCTGACCCTCACCTCTGCTGTAGTTTGCCTGCCCCTGGCTGTAGAATCACACAGTAGGTTGCTGCCCCATTGCTTTGTAGCCATCAGGCCTGTGCTGGCATCAGTGGGATGTATTCCCCAGGTTGTATCCAGTGGATTTCCAGCAGAATGAGCAGGTCTGGGCTCCCTCAGAGAATCTCCCTGGGCTGTAACCTGAACCTGCACTAACAAGTTCCTTGAACCTTTCCACACTGCATAACTGGCTCAGAGTTAGAAGGGTGCAGGCACACTGTGAGCTGTGTCAGGCTCGGACTGTTTCAAGTCCAAAGGTATAGTGTCTCAGCCTTGACTTGAACTTCTGTTCTGTTCTGGTTGTCTTCAAATAGAAGAATGGAGATGATTTAGCGGCAATGTAGAGTGAACTGTCTTTGTGCTGATGTGGATGAGAGGCAGATTAGGCACAAAACCACTAACCTCTTCAGGGAAAGCAGTTCAACAAATGGGAAGCCTTAATATAAAGTAATGTTTTGTAAAATTTTTAGGGAGACCTCCACACTTGCCTGTATTTCAGATCTCATTCCATTGCGGTAGCTGAACAGCTGCAGACAAGTATAATAATACCAGCTTTAAATATGATTCAAATAAAATTGCTAGGATCATATTGTTCCTAAAAGACCACCTCTGGAATAGGTTTCTGATTATACACAAGTACTGTCAAATGTGACAGTATGATCACACACAGATATGACACAGATATTTAAAGGGAAAATTACACTTCTAAGTTAAAATCACAGAATGGTTTCGATTGGAAGGGACCTTAAACACCATCCATTTCCAATCCTCTGCCATGGGCAAGAACACATTCCAGTAGACCTGGTTTCTTCAAGACCTGTCCACCCTGGCATTGAACACTTCCAGGGGAAATTGTCCTGTTTGTTTTAGAAAAATATGTGTATTTCCTCTATGTTGTATATTCATTCGAAAATATTAGCATGACATTCCTAGTGTATGCATGTCTGTATACACCTAATTTCTAAGTGATCACAATTAAAAGTATTTCACAGAGGGTTTAAATTACCTCTTTGGCAGTGTAATCCAACACACTATTGCAGTCTCGAAGTGATGCTTTTTGAATCAAGATCTCTTGCATGTGAAGTTCAAAATAAATGCTGGACTATGAAATACTAAGTCAGGCTGATTTCTTTCTGCTGTTGTCATTCTGCAGTTTCACCGGTGATAATTAAGGAATGGGCTGCTTACAAAGGCAAATCTCCTCAGACCCCTGAGCTGGTGGAAGCCCTTGCCTTCAGGGAGTGGACCTGCCCAAACCTGAAGAAGCTGTGGCTGGGCAAAGCTGTGGAAGACAAGAACCGACGGATGAGGGCGTTCCTGGCCTGTATGCGATCAGACACACCAGCAATGCTCAACCCAACTAATGTGCCCACTCATCTTATGGTGCTCTGCTGTGTGCTGAGGTTAGTGTCACCTCCAGGGGCATCAGAACTGAGGAGAGGTTTTGCTCTGGGATCTCTAGAAAGTGTTAATTCATATTTGCAGCCTCACTGGGAGAGGGGATTTGGTTGTAGAAAAGCGTGTGTGTAGTTCTTTTTCAGTCTTTAAAGGATTGAGGGGAAGATAAAAAAGATCTTGCGTTGAGGTTGTGCAAAGAGGTTGTATCATTTGAATTAGTTTTACCTTCGTGTACTCAAGACTTCAGCTCAGTAAAAATAAACAACTTTTGGGGCCTCAGAGGGTTCTGTGGGTGAAGTTGCACAACAAAAGCTTCCATTTCCAAAAAAAAAGCCACAAGTTTCAAAATCCTGAACTGTTTAATTTTCACATTGAAAATTGACAGAGGAATTGAAAGATGCTTACATTTGGGGTAATTATTTAAGACTACTAGCTTATAATTCTTTCAGAATCCAAGGTAAGCATCTTAAACATGGTAAAATTTAAGCTTTTTTTGAGAATGATAAATGTAAATTTGTCTTTGGTTCTATTGAACTTCATCTTGCCTTTTGAGCGCTACAGCACTGTTTCTCCTTATAGGCTACTTGGTATGCAAAAAAAGTGGTACCTTAAAGCTGCTCTTTTCCCTGGCACAGCATGTTTCTCCCCTGTCCCATGTCCCCGTGTACCCTGGTGCTTGCTGCCGTAGCCATTCCCAAGGCACTGACGAGGCCGTGCTTCCCCCCCAGGTATATGGTACAGTGGCCGGGGGTGCGCATTCTGCGCCGCCAGGAACTCGATGCTTTCCTTGCCCAGGCATTGTCTCCAAAGCTCTACGAACCTGACCAGCTTCAGGAACTCAAGGTAATTCTTAACTAGGATATAAAAAATTGAAGAGATTTGTTTCCAGCTGATCCAGGAATTAACTGTAGTGGCTGATCTATATGTGCCTCACTAAAAGCCTGTACTTTCCAAAATATTAGTCATAGTGGCTTGAAGTGTTGCAGAGATGGCTGCAATGGTCTGCAATGTCCATTTTCCAAACACAACACAATAAATCAAAATCACAGGCTGGGTTAGGTTGGGAGAGACCTTAAAGCCCATCTCATTCCATTCCCTGATATGGGCAGAAACACCTTCCACTATCCCAAGTTGCTCCAAGCCCCATCCAACCTGGCCTGGAACACTTCCAGGGATGTTGAGCCCACAGCCTAAATGACATCTAGGGGTAGAGATTTTGGCAAAGGTATCTGTTGTAGAGTCATCAAAGTCTCACTTCTCTCTTAAGATCTGATGCAAAGGGGAAGAAACTCCACTGTGAAAATCGCTGTTCTTAGAGACCTAAGAAAGGAATTCCCAGAGAAAATATTCTTTCCATTCCAACACAAACCAAAAGGCCACTGATATCAGATAATATTTTGGTTTAATAGTAATTTTTTTTATTTTCCAATCGTACATAAAGTAATGTGGATTACTTCCATATGATATGTTGGTTAGTTGGAAGATGCAGTAATTCCCTCAAGGTTCTTACTGTCTTCACAGGAAGCAGTTTGTGAAGTCAGACATAAAGAGCAGCTGAATTTGGTTGAACCCAGCCATGTATCTGCAAAATGAACAGGAGAGTCTTTGGGCTCTTAAAGGTTGCTTATGCATAAGGATGGTGGTAATGGAGTTTAATTTTAAAATTTAATGCCAAGGTCTTGAAAATGTTCCTAAGCAAGGGCTGATATTTTGAGAAGTATTTCAGAGAACACCAGTAGTGATATTTTCTTATGCTAGAGCTAAAAATACACTTGCTGCAAGCAAATCCTTGTTGCTTTGACCACTACCTATTATTCACTGTTCAGTTCTACCTTAGTGTCCCTATCCTACATCCTGAATAAAGCTGTTGTATGCATACACGCTACTTTGTTATTAAGAGATGTGTTCTTGAAGCAAAATCTTGAGTCACACTAACAGAAAATCCATTATAAAGAAGTTGAGATAGAAATGTGTTACGTGGGAAGAAAAATGGAATTTTGCGTTGAGCTCATTCCTGAGATGTTGTGCCACACATCTCAGAAGCACTTAATTATTTGGAATAAATTTTTGAATGAAGTTTTCTAGTGCTAATTTCCTGTAAGTCTCTTTAGAAATAGTTTCGTGCACTTTCTTTTGAGAAATTAGGGGTTTGTGTTTATCTCTAGTCTCCAGAGGAGATGGATGGGACAACAGCTTTTCTGAGGATGGCAGCTCTGCATGCACAATTGTGAGGTTCTGCTGCATTCTTCTGTTCAAACCTCTGAAAGTCTGGATGACCTTTTAAAATCCCTCTGTTTGCAAGAGTTTTGAAAAGAATGTAACAATTGGAATAACTTTGAATTCTATCTCATTGCGATCTTACTGTGTTTACTCTGGTTTTGAACAGATTGAGAATCTGGATCCCCGTGGAATCCAGCTGTCTGCTCTCTTTATGAGTGGTGTGGACATGGCTCTTTTTGCCAACGACGCCTGCGGACAGCCCATTCCATGGGAGCACTGCTGTCCCTGGATGTATTTTGATGGGAAATTATTCCAGACCAAGCTCATCAAAGCAAGCCGGGAGAAAGTTCCGCTCATCGACCTCTGTGATGGTCAGGTGTGTAGTTGTGCAGGGTGATGGAGCGTCCCACGTGTCCACACGGGTTCCATGGCCTGGGCTGTTACCCACCACTGTGTCACCTCTGCTTTTAAAGGCAAATATGAGGGGAATGGCTACTGGGTGGGCTTCGCTGTTTAGTTCCTTATTTCTTGATGAGTAGGATGGCTTTTGGGTAGATTTGGAAGAAGAGGCATTAAGTTGAATTTGATTTTTTTTTTTCCTCTGAAAACGGAAACACTGATATGATGAATGGCCAAGGTGGAAGCTCTGCTCATTTGTTCAAGTCCCACCTTTTTGGGTCAGACTGTCCAAAAGACTAAACTGCACTGGGTTTGTAGTGAAAGAAAATTGGTGTTTTCTAACTGACTTGACAGACTGTGAAGTCATTCTTGGGGTCCTCAGCTCAAAATCTTTTCACGTTTCTTACAGTCATCTTAAAATAGGAATGAAGGCCTTTTTTGTGTTATCCAAATCATGCAAAGTTACTACCCACCTATAAAACCAGGAAACTGATAAAACAGTTTACTGAATAACCCAAACTTTTTTGGTTTTAACTTTTTGAAAGCTATTAAATTGTATCCCTTCTTTTTTTGTGAATTGAGGGAAGCTGATCCTAAGTTTGCTATTGATGGTGGCTGTGGTCCCTTCTCAGGGTTATAACCCTCCAGGCATGTTTCAGCACACAGACTCTGGTGTGCAGACCAGGTCTAGGATGATGATTCTGTCTCTACTTCTCTATTATTTTGGGTTTTATTTTGAATTTGTTGTGTAAATGTAGCATTATACAATTGAAATGAGAATTTTAATGTCCCTCTGTGAACTTCTCTTTATTCCTAGGCTGAGCAGGCAGCCAAGGTTGAAAAGATGCGTCAGAGCATCCTAGAAGGATTAAATTTCTCCAGGCAGAACCATCCTCTCCCTTTCCCACCTCCACCTGCCATGCCTTTCTATCCAGCTTCTATGTATCCTCGACACTTTGGGCCAGTCCCACCACCTCAGGGCAGGGGGAGAGGCTTTGCTGGTAAGTGATGGAACAAGGGTGCCACACATTACCTTACCTTGCACATTCCCAAAACTACCAACTCTTGTCAGTTTCATAGGGAAAACTCAGAAAAGCGAGTGGTCAGCTTGTGTTGGCATGTGCCAATCACTGTGTTTTGGAGTTGCTTTTATTAGTCCAGTGATATGGAATGTGCTGCATTGCTACGTATTTTCATCAGGATTTTAGTAACTGTGCCAGATCAAAATATTTTTACTGTTATTGTAGAACTAGAAAAGAGAGGAATGGATTGACACTGGGTGGTATGAAAAAGCTTTGATTTGCACAGTAAATTGGTTCAAAACATTTAGAAATTACTAGACACAGTTTAACTGTCAGGGCTGAAGACAACCTTTCCCCCTCCCCACTCCTCTGTGTTTTGCTGCAGTCATATAACCATTGGCACCCTCAAGTGTAAATACTAACATAACCATTGCAGGCTCTTCCTAGAATTGCTCACTTCCTCAAAATCTCTCCATCCCAAGGCCCAGAGGTGTATAGATACTGGCCACAGGCATTTCAGGGGTGCCATGACTGTAGCTACCAATGCTCACTGTCAAAAAATTGTCACGAGCCTTTACAATGCCATAGAAGCTGGGATACCATTCCAAGCCCCAGGCCTGCCCTTTGGATCAGAGGCTCCCTGCTGGCTCAGACAGCAGGATACCTTTGGCCAGGGCTCCCTCGGCGGTGCTGCAGCATCACCTACAGGAGCCCGGCCCGCGGGAGCGCAGCCCTCCCGCCTGGCTCTGGAAGGGTGGAACGAGGCAGCAACCTCTCTGCTGGGGCCTTCCTGGTTGCCTGGCCCCCTCACAGCTTTTCCCCTGTCTTTCTTTACCCTGGGTCTAACAGGAGTCTATGGCTTCGGAGGCCCTTATGGGGAAACAGTAGCCACAGGCACTTACCGGGCCTTCCGGGTGGCGGCAGCGGCAGGACACTCCGGAGCCTTCTCTGGCAATGACAGCAACAGGACTAGCAAGTTTCAGGGCGGTAATTATACCCAAACCCCTTTTCTTAGAGCTTCTGGCAACGGCTTCCTCCACTGTACGGGTTGGTCTGAGGCTTTCCTACTGACTCCCTGTCTCCTTAACTGTCTCAGCTTCCCTCTCTAGAGCCTGCCCAGCTGCTGTCCGCTCTGCTCCCATCCCTGCCGCAAGCCCCCAGCGCCAGCCCTCCTCAGGCCAGAAACCTCCTCCAAACGCAGGAGAGCCCAAAACCCAGCAGGCAGGCCGGCTCCTGTGCTCCCACTGGCAAAGAGGGCGTCTGTAACGCACTGGCCTCTGTATTAACAGGGGTTTTCCAAAATCTGGGGACAGTTGAGCTTTTTGCAAAGACCTAGCGTAGAAATGACTTACTTAGGTATTGCTGCTGAGCCCGTCTTTGCTGGCATCCATGCTGGTGTGGACACAGGTGTGGGATTTACTTCCCTTCCTGTGTGCCCATTGCTCACTTCCTGTATGATGTGAGATGATGGAAACCTGTTGAGGGTAAATTTTTCCCACATATTTAGCTATTCTTCCTGGCCTCTGAGCTTTTATCCTAAGAGCAAACATACCTTTACTGCTTCATGTGTGGATAACTCTGGCCCTGCAAACCATCTGCATTTGGAGCTGAAGGACTTGCACAGGGAAGTAGGAACCTTCTGGATGTAATCAGTAGTGTAGTTCTCAGCCTGTAACATTTGGAGACTAATTATGGCTGTGTAAATGCTGTGGTTTGTAACCCTTTTGGTCCTGATGGTCTTACCAGTAACATCTTGCTCAGTTCGCATACCTGGATTTCTTGAAATACATGTTATGCCCCAGAGCTGATTTAGTATAAACACATGAGCAACTTGAAAAGAAGCTGTAGTTGCATCTTAGACAACTGTAACTTTAGCTGCCTTCTTTGAGGGGAAATGATAAACGCACCTTTTAAACCAGATCTGTTTGAATGCTACATTTTTATAGCAACTTAGTGTTAGTACAGCTTATCCAGCCTAGTAAGCTCTTTATTGCCAATATAATCTGTGTGATCTATGCTGATACTTGCTGTTGGCTAAAAAGTGCCTTGAACCTGCAAGAATTCCTCCTTCTTCAAGATTGCAGGAAAAAAACAGTCTTCAGCCAGCTTGTAAAACTCCCCTGGTTTCTTGAGGCCTATCTCAAGTATATTTTCAATTACTGAAACTGAAGCATTCATGTCAGATAATTTTTCTTTTCAGAACTCATGTCTGTTTTTAAAAAGGGGTGGGGGAAACAGGCTCTTGGAGTTCTAACACTTCTGGAATACTGCAAAATGAGCAATAACCTCGCAGTATCCCTAGAGGAAATGGGTTATGTGGTGAAATCTGGGCAAATCAGCTTTCCATTAATTTGGAACTTTACTGTGATGATTGTGAAGATCAAAGTTTGGTTTTGCTTTTATGTGCAGGAGTCCAACCTATTCCTTCTCAGGGAGGGAAACTTGAAATTGCCGGCACTGTAGTCGGCCATTGGGCTGGAAGCAGACGTGGACGAGGGGGGAGAGGGCCATTTCCTCTGCAGGTGGTGTCCGTGGGAGGACCAGCCAGAGGGTAAGTGCCAGCCTGGGAATGTGCTTCTCACATGGGATTTAATGACTGGGGAAGCAAGGAAAACAAGTTGGAAGCAGTAGAGATTGCATATGACACACTTTAGGACAGAGAGGATGCATTATACCCACTGAATATTCAAGAAAAACATTGGCATTCCTTTTAAGATGCTTTTCACCAGTTACTTGTATAGGTATAAGCATTTTTATGTGCAAATAAAATTCATACTCAATCTGAAATATATATATATATATATATATATATATATATATATATGCACACACCCAGAGGTTGCTTTTGCATGAGGAGATGACTTTAGGACTTTTCCATGAAACCAGTAGATACATAACATTAAATACTTTTCTTTTTTGTGGAAGGACATTTATCAAGAAGCATGATAACAGTTTTAATAACTACATTATGTAATCCTGTGAAGCAAAAAACACCTGAAGGACATTTCTGAGTTTAATAGGTCTCTGTTACGGTCATGATGGACATGTGCTTAAAAGAATATTAATTTCTTCAGCTCTTCCTTTCACTACAGCTGAAGTTATAGGTGCACAGCATGTCTGAAAACCAAGCACTTAATTACAGAAATATCTAGTTTATTATTTTTAAGATGGTATTTTTTCCCATAGGCTTGCTGGTTCTGTGCCTTACAGAACTCTCTTATCTTTCATTAAGGTTGTATCAATTACAGGGGACAATCCTAAAGCACTATGCATTATGTCTGTCTGTATTATGAGTGGAGTAAAGCTGATGGATTTTATTGCCACCTTGAGCTAGGGAGCAGCAGTGTGAAAGACTGCACTGCATGAATTTGATCTGTTAATTTACTCCAGTGTGCACTATGAGGCTTCATGCTGGAGTCAGCCAGAGCTGTTGGTATGCCTGTCATGTTGGGCTGAGTGAGGAGCTGGTTAATCTGAAGCCCTGGGAGAAGGGGAGCTGCTGTGGGGCCAGGGAGAGGCAGGAGCAGTGGGAACAAAGGTGAGCAGGTTCAGTGGCTTCAGAGCTGACCCTTTGAGGGGACCTCATTTAGCTAGGACTGCCCAGTTCTCAAGAATGAGATCCAGCTGCCAAAACAAAAGCATTGAGGGTTGTTTCAGGTGTTTCAGACAACTGTCAGGCACCTGGGGTGGTGGGGGGGTGTTGGGAGCCCTGCACGGATCCAGAGCATCATCTGGAGAGAGTGTGAGTGAGCAAAGGTGGGGAGACATGAGGTTTGCTTGGGTACCAGGGGACAAAATAATCTTTTTCACCACTGAAATGAGGTTCTTGGATGATCACGGGTTCTGTTTCATGAGGATACATGAACAGAAGCTGGTTGCTTCTCCCAATAATCTGCGGTCTGTGTGGGGAGGCGTTGCTGGTGATGCCTGTTGTTCTGCCAAAGCCAGGGTCTGTGGGCAGCCTGGAGCTCAAAGCTCAGTTACATCCATACAGGACAGCAGTTCCTCCATCTCCTGAAGGGGGAAATACCGGAATTCCCACAGAACATCAGTAGCCAGGAACTGAGAACTCTCCTTATCTGGGAAGTGAACAGATCACTGAAAGGGTGGTGCTGCTCCTGCACCCTGCAGGAGTAGCAACCTGTGCTGCTGCACCCTTTATGACAGAGAAATAAGATTTTTCAGTAGTAGATTTCAATTTGAGATGCCTGAAGTTTCTTTTTGTTGGAAGTACTGTCTTAAGGCAGTATGGTTTGGTGCAGATTGTCACCCCAAAGAGATAGGAATACTGGCAATGCCAGATCTTCCTGTCTCCATCAGATCAGTGCTGATAGGGCATTGGTCACATGTAGACTTACTAGAATAGGCCAGAGGGGAAAATGACTGCAGGCAGCTTACCTGTTTGTTGGTCAGTTGATACTTAAGTAGAACCAATAGGAAAACATTCTCATGTTAAGGGTTCTGCCTAAAGACAGAATCACAGAACCATAGAATATTTTGAGTTAGAAAGGAGCCACAAGGATCATGGAGTCCAACCCCTGGCCCTTCACAGACACCCCAACAATCCCACCCTGGACATCCCTGGCAGAGCTGTCCAAAGGCTCCTGGAGCTCTGGCAGCCTTGGGGCCGTGCCCATTCCCTGGGGAGCCTGGGCAATGCCAGCACCCTCTGGGGGAAGAGCCTTTCCCTGAGATCCAGCGCTTTAACAACAGGTTCACGTTGGCAGAGGTTATTTCCTACCAAAGGTCACAACTAGGAAACAGCACAGCAGGTTGTCTTAGTTCATGGCCCAGTTTTGCACACTTGTATTCCATTTTTATCTCTTTCAGCAGAGGGGATTGAGTCAGGCTTGTTCACTCCATTGCCTCATGTCTCCGCAATGCTGAGCTCAGATGTTGTTCTTATTGTGTAAAATTATACCAGCTGCTTTGTATTAGTCTCGATCCATCAGTGTATTTAGCGTGATTTTCTGAGCAGGAAAAGTTTTTCAGCTCCTTGAAGGACACACTTTGACCTTGTAAAACGAGAGCCAGGGGGGTTAGCAAGGAGGGAACACAGTGAGAGGGACTCACATGCAAACCACAGCTCCTCTCTCTTCATTCTCTGCTGTCGCTTCTGAACCCCAGAATTTGATTTCTTACTGCCCAGTGTGGGAATTCGCAGAATATTAGAGGAGACTGGGGGGCACAGTGCTGTTCCCCTGAGATTCAGGGACCTGAGCAGCACCCAGCCAGCCCCAGTGGGTCAGGTGTCACACCAGCACCTCCAGAGCAAACATAGGGCAGTCCCAGGCTTCTAGAGCAATCCAGTATTTCTAGTAGAGAAAACAAGGAATTTTGAGGAGAACATTGACATAGGAGTTCTTGACATAATCATTGGGAAATTCAGTTTCTGCAGCTGATGGAGTTAAAGCAGTTGTAGCTGAATCCTGCAATTGCTGCAGTTGGAAAAGACCTCTGAGATCATCAAGTCCAGCTGCCAACCCAGTACCCACCACCATGCTCACCCCTAAACCATATCCCCAAGTGCCACATCCATGTGTTTTGGGAACAGTTCCAAAATTATGACTCCAGCACTGCCCTGGGCAGCCTGTACCAGAGCTTGACAACCCTTTCTGTGAGTTTTTCCAAATATATCTAATCTAAACCACCTTCCCTGGCACAGCTTGAGACCAAGGTGAGAAAGTTTGGTTTCATCTGATGTAATCTCTACTGAATCACACCAGAACCCACCTCCTAATGCATCTAAGTTGGGAGTTTCCATTGGAAAGCATCCCAACTTACCAATTGCCACATGCCAGATAAAGACAAGGCTCCTTTATTCCCTCAGTTTCTTAGATAATTTTGTACCTACGTGACTTTTTAATTCTGCCTCACCTTCTTTTAGAGCCTGTCTCATGTGTCTACATTGGGAGCTGTTACTTAATGGGGGAAATGGCTTTCTATGTGCTTCAAATTGCCATTTTTGTAAGGTGAAAGTATTTTGAGCTCTGGTTTTAAAGTGTCATGAGGATAATTTGACACTTGGAAAATATATCTGCAAAGCTTGTTTATTTTGAAGGGAAATCTAGAAAGAGACATTTTATTCCTCTGGACCCAAAAGGTTTGTTGGGTTTGATACAACTGGAAGCAGCAGAACCCTACAATTCAGAATTAGGTACTTTCCTCTTTCAAAATGTGTTGATGATAGGCACTAGACAGTAAAGCTAGGGAAATAATAGTCTGGCAAAACTAAATGCAAAGCAGTTGTAAACAAAACTGATCAGTGTTTTATTTTCTCCCCTTGCCCCACCCCTGCAGGCGACCTAGAGGAGTTATCTCCACTCCGGTGATAAGAACTTTTGGAAGAGGTGGAAGGTACTATGGGCGAGGTTATAAAAGCCAGGGAGCAATTCAGGTAATGAAGCCATGTGCCTGACTGCAGCACGCTCTGGGACGGGCTGGGCTGGGCTGGACTCCAGACCAGCACCACTTTAACAGCTCCAAGTGTTTCTGGCGACCCGTGGAAGCTGTGAGCCGCACAGCGGTGACAGGACAGGCTGGTGTCACAGCTCACTTAAAGCAAACTTTGCTTCTAAAGACAGATGTGGAAGAATGTATTTTGACATGAATCCTGTGCCTACACAGCTCTAACCAGCCATGGGAGTAGAAGAAAATTTAGAAAATGGGAGAAATACAAAGCTGAAACAAATTAGCAGTTCTGTTCCTGCCCCCACTCTTCCCCAATTTTTTTTCTGGGACCATGGTCCAGCCTCATGAAGGAAAGTTTGTAGCAGTGAAGGATCTTTGCTGCTGCCATGCTCCAGATCTAAGAGGTCACTCTAAACTTCTGGGGAATAGCAGAGCAGCCTTTTCCCCTGAGCATGCTGGTTCCTTCCTGGTGGCACCCTGCAGTGTCCATGGATCATGACTTCTGTCTGTTCCATGGATCCTTCAAATATAGATGAGGCACACTGCTGACCTGTATGAGATGTCAATTGCTTTCAGAGTTCTGTTTTCCTCCCTTTTCCATGGTTCTGGCTGCTATGCAGTTTGGATGAATGAGTAGTAAATAGTTGGAAAAACTTCCACAATAAATACGTCATGCCATTTGTCAGAGACCTGAGAGTAGGGGGGTGTTTTCAGGTGTCAGACAGTACAAGAATGTTCTGCAGTAGATAATGAAGGAACTATTAACTTCCAGTAAAACTTAACTGTCTTACAGGTGTAAAAATTGAGATATTTCTCTTCCTTGTTAAATTGCTGTGTACACAGACTATACATCTAAAAATGTACCTGTGGATCTGAAACTTTACATTTTAAGTAGAAGAGAAACCACTGTGTTAATAATAGAGCATCTAATTTCTGAGTATCTTAAGCTTTGAAATAAAGGAAATCCTGAAAACGAGCTCCCAAATACTCCAGGCTTACTACAGGTGTACATATGGGAGTATAGTTCAGGTAATAGCTGCAGGTGTCTTGACAAGTGCCATCAAAGTTGGGTATTTTCATTTTTAATAATGATATGTAGTTTGGATGGTAAATACTTGTGATTGCAAGGACCTGTGTGTAAAATTGTGCCTGGAGAAGATAAGTTGCATTTTCTATGGACCTGAGCTCATTGCATTTTGTGGTCATCAAGGCCATATAGGATGTTTCTTGTAAAGGAAGATAAAAAAGATTATTTAAAATGCACGTGGCCGGGAGAACTTGGGAAAGTTGGCATGCAGTAAGTGGACTGTGAGGGCCAGGTGAGGCTGGGAGGTGCCAGTGGCCCCTCTGCCTCACTGAGGCAGTGCTTGCACAGGGCCAGGCTCAGCCAAGGCACTTCCTCCCCTCAGCTTGGGAATCTGACCAAAACGATCTCTTTGGATTTATCCAACACACCAGACTGGTCTGGTTTGTCCCAAGATGAAACTTTTCACTCTTGTTCTGGAAAGAAACTAAAGCATGTCTTGAAAGCTGAACTTAAGGATGTCTGTAAAGAGGCATGATGACAGTGATCACCCATTCCTGTGCAATGGGACTGAGAATTGTGATTATCTGGATAATGAGAATGCTAGAGAACAGCAGTTCTGACTCACCTGCAAAGTGCTTCTGTAAAATCCTTCAGCAGCTTACTGCAGGTGTTCTAGTAGGTAACAGTGGAGGTTTTTATACTGCAGAGCTGTTTGCTGCTGTCTTAAGCCGTTTCTTACCACTTGACTTTGTGAACAATGTGACAGACCAGTGTGCTGCTTCTTAGCAGGCTAACCTGCTTATTTTGGCTTGTTTAAAGGCTATTATGTTTCTGGAACACTAAGATTAATTACAAATACTTAACTAATTGTATGCTGCATCAGTCTGGTTTTTATGGCAGTGCTCAGTCTTGTACAATTTTACTATATGGTTTTTTATGAAAGCCTTTCCTAATCTTGCAAGCATATAGCTTGGTGCAGGGAATAGTGCATGGTGCTTCTGCACTCCTGCAAACGCTGGCTGGAAACAGTCGTGTTTGTATTTGAGTAACACGGAATCCTGCCACTGAATCACAGCACACATGAACCAAGGAGCAAAGTGCAGCTGGACATTGATTCTCAGTTTTGGTGTTTCAGACATTTATGTAGCTCTGATGTGGTGAAAGGAGGGCAACAGCAAAGTTAAAACTAAAGCATTGCCCCAGGGGCATCAGAAGGCTCTGGGGAACACCGAAAATCCTCTTTGTGTATTTTGTGGGCCACTTCTTTCAGCAATGCCTAATATTTGGTGTTCACTCACGACCCTGTGCCCTGCATGCTGCCTGTTGTAGTGTCCTTATATCAGACTGTACATTTATATACATTTTTAGCACTGGTTCTTCAGTAATTCTCTTCTTTTTTTAACAACTAGGGCAAACCTCCTTACGCTGCTTCAGCAGAAGAAGTAGCCAAAGAACTTAAGTCAAAATCCGAGGAATCTAAATCCTCACTTGTGTCTTCAGATGGATCCCTGGCTGAAAATGGAGTTGTGACTGAGGAAAAACCAGCTTCCCAGATGAATGGGAATACAGGAGACATCAGGGCTTCCAATCAGTCTGAAAGTGCCTTGAGTAATGACTCTAAAATGTGCAATACGAATCCTCACTTAAATGCACTAAATGCAGACAGTGTTTGCCATAAAGATGATGCTCTTGAGGCCACTGTCTTAAAAAAAGAAGAGTAAACTTATTTTTTATAGAGGGTGAAGGATGTTGGGAAGGGTCAGGATTAGGAATATCTGGAAAGAAAGAGAGCCTACAGTTACGTACATTTTTTCCTTTCCGTAAGAGAAAAATGAGGACTTTGGAAATTCGGATCCCTCTTTGATGTCAGAGATTTAAACAACACATTTTTTAGTTTTAACCAGTTGTAGTCAAAATGCTACAATAAAACAAAAAAAAAAAAAAAAGAATGAAGAGCATTTGACTCCCGCACTTAAAATGAAGTATACATAAAGTTTAAACTGGTTATGACAAAAGCTTGTAGTTTTGTTTTTTGAAATATAAAGAAAACAAATTTTGGCAGTCTTTAAGTATATATAGCTTAAAACTATAATTTTTAGTACTTGGCACCATATGTATGCCATTATATTTGATTTTGCATTACTGTGTCACAATAAAGCTTTCTTTAAGGCTTTGATTTCATGATTATGGGGGGAAAAAGGCACAACCACAGTTTTTTCTTTCTGAAATCTCATCACCGTTGCCGTGGTTCTTTTGTGTTAAAAATGTGCAAACTCTCGAAACTACCAATTCTCAGTAACACTGCAGTTCTGCTGAGTTCAATAGACATCATACATATGTTACGAGCGAGTTAAACGGAGATAAACTTGAAATCATAGAAGATGCAAACGACCTTTCAAAACAAACACAATGTGTTAGGAAACTTTTTGTGACTAATACCATGCATCCGTGATCAATGAACTATGTGGTTTTGAATCAGACGTAGACCATTAGTACTACTATTTGAGCTAAACTTCTGCATGGTTCATGATTTTTAAAGTGTGTAGTTAATATTATGCATGTTATTGTCCTCTTTCTTCCATTCTTACAAGTACTGTGCCCATTTGCAAAACAAAAAAAGCTAATAATCAGTAATAGTCCTATAAAAGATGTTAACTATGTTTAGTCATTGACTGATCTTGCTCTAACCTTAAAATTTTGTGATTATTGACCTCTGTTGCATTTATTCTAAAACTTTAAAAAAAAAATTATCTAGCCGTTTTGAATATCAACGTTACCCTGGTGTACTCATTGCTGTATGCATTATTGTTCTCTGTTGCTGTTTTATGCCTTCATATTAGCAAATATGAAATTCTGTGAAAAACAAAAAAAAAAACGCTTTGATCTTCAAAAAAAAAGTACCCCCCTTCTGTAGCAGGAAACAAATGGCTTGTTCTTGAGAACTTTCCCATCAAGAATTTAGTATAAGCAAATATACCTGTATCATTTTGATGTTTTTGTTAGTGTTTCCAAACTTAATGTACTTCAAAATCAGAATCATTTCTTTATATTCGTTTTCATATAATTCTCCTGATGCTCTTCATCACACATTAGTGATCAGAAATGAGGTGTAATTCCCCATTCCCTGCCCGCCAGAGCTAAGTAGGTATCTTAATGTAAGTTGAAGGGAGTTCTGCCCCAACTCATGGATTGTGCAAGAATGAACTACTGTTGGGTTTGGCTGGTTGTAGATGGATTGTGGTGTGGTGTCTTTGAAGGCTATTGAATGCAACTTACAGTGCTTAATAAAAATCTTTATTCTTTTAGTATAAAATACTGTATGCCTTTTTTGTCAAGTATTTTTTTAATTAACATGTAAATAAAAGTTTTTCCTATGCCCAAGTCAAGTGGTTGAGTTGCCAGGATCTCTGGTGTCCTCCTAAAAGGCAGAGGAGGGGAAGCATGGCCTTTGGTTGTGGCTGCCCTATTCCTGGAAGTGTCCAAGGCCAGGTTGGACAGGGCTTGGAGCACTCTGGCACAGTGGAAGGTGTTCTTGCCCTTGGAAGGGGTGGCACTGGATGGGCTTTAAGGTCCTTCCAACCCAAACCATTCTGGGATTCTGTGACTCGCTCGCTCACTGGTGGGGGACACCACACCTGGTTGGAGTCATGCCCTGGCTTGCTGGTGTGTGCAGCTCCTTTAGATGTCACCTTTAAATGTCAGATGGTTGAAGAGATGCAAATAAACCAGAAATAACGGGGCAGCTGTTTAAAGAAAAAGAACGGCAGGCGCTCACAGAGGTTGTTGGGGGTGGGCAATGAGAGAAAGGTGGGCAATGCCTCTACAGAGCTGGGATCCAGTGAGTCTGTTACACAAGATCCAGCTGACAGAACACGAGGAGCTGCAGATTTACACCTTGATGTAAACTGGGGAGCTTTCTCCCCTGCCGTGCCTGTCTGCTTGCTGTGTTACCTACAGCCCGGGGTGAGAGTGGGCACAGCTCCCTCTGCCCTGCCCCGAAGCACAGCTATGTTTTCCACAAGGGACAGCAATCAGTCTCTCCTTCCTGAGTCAGATCTCCCTGCAGCAGCAGGAGGGGTCGTGTCCCTGCCCTCCCCGCTCCGTGCAGTGTGACTTGCCCCATGCCAGCACTTCTCTGCTCTGACAGCATTCCCACTTCTGGTTCTTATGCAGCTGCAGGGCACCCCTTGTCCCATTGCCTAGCAGGTTTCCTTTTCGAGCCCAAACTGCGAGCTGGCATGGAATAAGTGACGTCAGCAAACCCAAGGTGCAACCCCTGTGTGGCAGTGCCAGTCCGCGGTGTGGGTGCACTGGGAATGAGCTGGGACGGGTGGGCTGAGAGAGCCCAGCGATGTTCTGTGACCCTGCACCCCTCGGGACAAGCACAGCGCTGCCTGCCTGCTGTCCTGAGCAGCTTCCTGCAGGACATGTGCATTCAGCACTGGCACAGTCCTCTTGCAGAGAGCTAAACCGACTCCTGGATCGATGACCCTGTGGAATGACTGGCTACTGCCTGGGCTTGCTCCTGAAGAACATCTCTGACACCTGAATTTATGAATAGAATAGAATAGAATAGAATAGAATAGAATAGAATAGAATAGAATAGAATAGAATAGAATAGAATATGGATATTTCAGTTGAAAGTGATCCACAAGGATCATTGAATCAAACTGCATGATCCCTTCAAGGCTGACCAAAAATATAAGCTCACTTTTAAGGACATTATCTGAATGCCCCTTGAACACTGACAGTTTGGGGCATTCACTGACCCACTCTCCAGGACCCTGATCCAGGGTCTGACCATCTTCTTGGTAAGGAAAGCCCCGGTGTGGCCAGTATGTCATTAGCCAGTTCCAACACAAGAGTAAAACAGGGAGAATCTGCTCTTTGGGTGGACGTGGGACCACTGTCCGTTCTGTGCCATCAGCGACAGCATCGGGGCTCTTCGCTCACTGTCAGCGTTAACGAGCAGCGACGCTCGGCGGGTGCCGCAGCCGGTCCCCGGCACTGCGGGCTGTACCTCGGCCTTCCCGGCTCCCCGCCAGGGCAGGGCAGGGCAGGGCAGGGCTGGGCAGCGGGGAACGTTTCGGGTCGGGGCACTCCTAGCGCAGCGTCCCGGCCCACTTTTGTTTGGGCTCCCGCCTGCGAGGCGGTGTCCGGGCAGCGGGGAGGGCAGCAGGGCGGCGCCGGGACAGGAAGGCCTCGCCATCGCCACCGCCATCGCCATCAGCATCGCCACCGCCACGGCCACCGCCATCACCATCGCCACCGCCACGGCCACCGCCATCGCCACCGTCATCGCCACGGCCACCGCCCCCGCCGCTCCGCCCCTTCCTGCCCGGGGCCGGCCGGGGGAGGCGCAGCCGGGCCGGGGAGCGCCGCCGCCGCCGCCGCCGCCGGAGGTGTTCCCGCTCCGTGCTAGAGCTGCCGCAGGCGGGGTTGCAGGGGGCTGTGAGGAGCCCTGCCCGCAGCTGGGGCCGTTCTCCCTCTCAGTGAGCGGCTCTGGTTACCGCCGGACGGAGCCCCAGTGCGTGGTGCGGCCAGGAGCGAGAATGGGGAATGGGAATGGGGAATGGGGAATGGGACTTCAGCCATCGCTCCTGCGCTGGGACGAGATGAGGATGAGGCCGTGGCACGTCTTTCAGCGCTGCCGGTGCCCGGGAGCACCGTTATCCAGCCCTGCAATGATCCAGCCCCACGGCAGATGGCAGTACCGGTGGCCGTGAGAGTCTGTGTGATCCTTTAGTTCGCGCCCAAAGCCTGGAAAGTGAATCCAGCCCGGTCGCACTGACCCACCAAGTACAGGCGAGTCCCACCCGTTGTACAGGGATGGGATGAAGTGTAGGATCCCAGAAGATAAGGGGCTAATAATGTGTGTGTCTCAAGCACTGATAGCTGCAATAGCTTTGGAGCCACCAAGGATTGTTGGTAATAACACCCCATTGGAAAAGAACAAGATGTTCTCACCCCTGGAGAAGGGGTGATGCAGAGGCAGGGCAGCACTTTCCTGGGACAAACATCCTTGTTCCAGTCTCTGGAGATAAGCACGACACAGCCCAGTGCAGGCACAGGAGTGAGGCTGAGGAGTGAGCATTGGCTGTAGGAGGTGATCAAAACCACCCATGTCCCTTGAAGCCCTCTGACCCATTTCCAGAAAGATCTGAAAGAATGGACGGGATGGGATGGGATGGGATGGGATGGGATGGGATGGGATGGGATGGGGCAGAGGACTCATCTAACACTGATTTATTCCTCTGTTGTCTTACTCCAGTTTCTTGTTCTTAACAGCTTTCAGCAAATAGAAAATGTTCTAAACACTTGGAAAATCTCTTTTACCTGGGAAATTCCTGAGTGCTTTGAATTTGGGAAAAATGAACGTTCTGATATCTCAGGAAGTGTCCTGGTCCCTAGCGAGAGATGAAATAAGTGGGGATCAGCCTGAGGCAGCAATAGGCTTGTGTGTCTCCCTCTTCTGTGGAGCTTTGGGCTAGAGAATGCTCATGGCCCTGCACAGCAACACTGTGAGGGTCCCTGCCCTCTGTTTGGGTCTGTGCCACTTTTTTCCAAACGGTTTAAAAATACATATTAAAACTCACTTCAAGGTTTCAAACAGTGAACTCTGTGATCAAATGGTGTTTTGCTGAGGCACCTGGACACAGCTCCGCAGCTCATCCTCCCCTCCCAAGGGCAGCTAGGCACCTTCTGGATTGAAACGTTCAGAACAGCGGACAACCGCACCCATAAGTTTCTTAATTCACTAATCCCTGTTAAAACAATGAGTAAGATGCCTGAGCTGCCAGAGCAGAGCTTCTGCATTTCCGTGCAGTGTCAGCTCCAGCATCCTCCAGCACAATTACAGGTGGCCCAATTGACTATGGCACTTGGCATTTTCCATACGTCTATACCCGTGGATGCTGTAACAACAGGAGTAAAACCACAGACACACCACTCTGCTGCTAGGTACGGCATCACCTGAGGGCCAGCAATGGACAATGGAGAGCTGGACATGATTCCAGCCCCTAGGAGCACCCGGCTGCACTCGGGCATGGCCCTGCTGCCCTCTGGAGGGAGCACCAAACCCCCAGTGCATTCAGAGGTTTGGCTCACCCACTGCAGCAGCTGGGACACGATAACACTGGAATTCGGGTGGTGCCTCGGAAATAGAGCTGTTTGCATGGACATGCTCGTGGGACTAAGGAAAGGGGACAAGAAAAATTCTTCACAGCTGATAGGGGCTGGGTGAGCAACGCCCATAAACAACTGGGAGAGGGAAGATGGGCACAAAAAGTGGTGTGGAGGAGCTGCTTCAGGGACAGTAATTTTGTTTGGAAAAGGCCTCAAAGATCATGGATTCGCCCTCTGCTTCCATGCTCTGTAACATGACAACACTGGTTCCAGGAAGGGAGGGAGGCCCTTCAGGTTGCAGCTGCAGGTGTGTAGGTTGTGCAGAGGCACAAAGCCCATCCTGTTCCAAAGGACATCCCCGTCTCTAGAGGCTCATTTACACCCTGAGCTGAGGGGTGCTGGGAGATGTCCTTGGCCTCGAGGAGCAGTGTAAAGGTGTGTGAAGCTCTGTGATGGCTCCCAAGCCGTTCTGCCCCATCCTGCTGTACTCCCAGGACTTGATCTTCTACTTTCTGGCTGAAGCTCTAAACCATTAAAGCCACGACCAATAGATTTAAACTTAAAGAGGGCTGGTTTTAGGGGGCAGGTTCTTGCGTGGCACCTTGTGATGAAGGAAACAGGTCCCTTGGTACACTTTGAGACACTCAAAAGCACCAAGTGGCAGTTTAGGATGCACGCCTGGGGCCTCCCACTGTGTCACTGCACTTCCAGGTGTCAGAGGCTGCCGGTGGCAGGGCTAAGTGTGTCAGTCACACACAGCTCTGTGTGTGGCAGTCCTGCCTGTGGCATATACATGCACTAGGCAAGGGGAATGACCTGACAGCCCCTCTGCAGCCATTCAGCAACAGCTGCCTCTCTGTAGAAGAACTTGAATCTGAAGTTTTTTGGCTTCATGAATCACCCTTTTACTCCACAGGTGATTCTGAGGATTTTTGCAGACAGATGAAGTCTGAGAAATGTCAGTTTTAGTTTTTTGCTCAAATTCCCTGCCACACCACCAAGTGTAGTGGATTCAAAATGCTGAATCAACCATAAGAGAGTTAAAATCCCGCCTTAGTTGGAAGGCCCTTTGTGAGGACTCTGTAGGAAGCTCTTGCTCCTCAGGGAAAAGAGCCACTGGTCTTTCAACACTCTGGGAAGAGAAGTAATTCCAAAAGCCTCCAGCCTGTTTGTTTAATCCCTGTCAGAGGCTTGGCATGGCAGGGCAGGAAGGTTCTGCATCCTCAGCTCGGGCTCACACTCTGTGTGTTCCTCTTTGGCCTCTGCATGGGAGGAGGTCGGTGGGGCTGTGCAGTGTTTGGGTTCATGGTCATTCAGGGCCTCAGTGCCCCCCACAGCCCATATGCTGCTGTGATCTGGTTCTTGGTGGGCACAAGGTGTTCATTACCGTCCCCTTGGTGTCACAGCAGGGAAAGGGTTGCTGTGAGCAGAGCTGGTGACTTTAAAGGCAGAAATTAAACAAATAGAGAATCACAGGGTGCTTTGAGCGGGAGGTGACCTTTAAGATCACCTCATTCCATACCCCAGTAGACCCCCCCAAGGTGGTTAAACCCCCACTAAGATCATGTTGCTGAATAGAAAGAAGCTCGTTCTTTTGGGTACTTTAGATGTGGACCAGCCGCGGTGTGTATCTAGCTGCCCTCCCCGCACACCCAGCCAGTCGTTGTTCCCGCGGGTCGCACCGCACTCGCGGCCACTTCTCCGGGCTTCCTCGCCCTTGGGGCGGCCCGGAGCCCCCCGCTGCCGCGGGCACCCCGCTCCTCGCTCGGGCTCTGCCCCCTGTCGCAGACACCCCCGGGCGCCCCGAGCGGGGTCCCCCCCTTCCCACAGCCCCCGAGCGCTCCCCGCTCCCGGTGCCCCCGCACCGCCCCCCAGGCCCCCCCGGCGGGGCGGGCGGGGGCGCTCGGGCTGGGGGCAGCTCCCTCCCGGCAGGCGGGGGTTAACAAAAACACGCGTTTTCCGCCGAGCCCCCGCCGCGCCCCGGCCCCGACCGGGGAGCCCCGCTCCGCCGCGCTCCGCTCCGCCCGGCCCGGCCCCGCTCGGCCCCGCTCCCTCCGGGCTGACGCAAGGCCGGGCCCGCCGGGGAGGCCGCGCCGGGCTGTCACCAGGGGGCACCGCCGCGATCGCCGAGCACCGGGAATCACCATCCTGGAGGGACAACAACAACAACAACAACAGAGAGCCCCGGCCCGCGGCGCCGGCGGGCGGCGGGACTTGGCCATGGCCCCCGGCTCCGGGCAGCGCTTCCCTGTCCTCCGGCACCGCTCGCCCGCCCCTCTGGAGCCCTAAATCCACTATCGCGGTTTTATAGCGTTTTTTATTATTTTGTACTATTTCTGTTTTTCCACTCTCCCCTTCCTCCCCCGTGCCACCCCCTTCGGCGCCTCGGCCCCGCCGCGCTCCGCTCGGCCGGGCGGGCGGGCGGGCGGCCGCGAGCGGAGCGGATCGGCGCGGTCGGCGCGAACATGGCGACGGTGCCCGTCTATTGCATCTGCCGGCTGCCCTACGACGTGACCCGCTTCATGATCGAGTGCGACGCCTGCAAGGACTGGTTCCACGGCAGGTAACGCACCGCGCCCGGCACCCCGACCCCGGCCCCGGCCCCGGCGCCCCCGGTGCTCCCGCCGCCGCGCTCCCTCCCGCAGGCCTTCCCGGAGCGGGGAAGGAGGAGCCGCGCTTCCCGGCGCCGCTCCCGCGCTCCCCGCGCGCCGGTTTTGTGTGTTTTGTGGGTTTGGGGCTGGATTCCCGACACAAAGCTGCTCCCCCCGCGGTGACACCGGAGCCGCGGGGTGGCGGGGGCCATTGTGCGCGCCCGGGGAGGGGATGGGGCCGCCCTGCGCCGCCCGCCCGCGGCTCCGCGCCGCGTCCCTCCCGGAGCCGGGCCCGGGGCGGGGAGCGAGGGGCCGCGGCAGCGGCGGCGGCTGCGGGGCTCGGCCGCGCTGTCAGCGGGCTCGGCCCCCGCGCCTCGGCCTCCGGCCCGGGCAGGGCTCGGGCACCTTGGCCGCGGCTCCCCGCGGCGGCGGAGCGGGCCCGCGGGGTGTTCCCCGGTGGCAGGGCGGCCACGGCCGGGGAGGGCCGGGGGCTGCGGGGAGCGCCCGCCCTGGCAGCCCCACGGCGCCGAGGCCGGGCGGGGCGGTGGGAGCGGGCGGGGGAGCCCTCGCTGGCGCAGCGCCCGCCCCGCGGCCCCGCCGGGCAGCGCCCCCGCCCCCGGGGACCCCCGCGTACCCCCGGCCCTGCCCGAAGCCGGGGCCTGCCACGGCGGGGCCGCGGGCAGGGGAGCGGCGGGGAGGCCGGGCGGGGCGGAGGACTCGGCTTTTCGGCTCGTTTCTCCCCAAAGCGCCTCCCGGCGCGCAGACAATGGGCGGCCGCGGCGGAGTTGCGGCGGGCGGCGGAACTTCGGTGGCGCCTGGTGTGATGAGGGCGAGGGCGGCGACTGGGGACCGGGAGCCTCAATAGCCCCCGCACCGCCCGGGCAGCCGTGCCGGCGAAGGGGATCACTGGGCAAAAGGGGGTACACGCGGGGACAGCCCCCCGACTGGTCCCCTCGCTCCCTTCGGAGGTGACGGAGGAGGAGGATGGAGTGTCAGCGGCATCGCAGCAATTCCCCAGGAGTGATTGAAGTGTAAAAAGTGCAATTAAAATCAGGTAAATCACCTGGATGAGGCTCTTTACGACAGAGGTCCGGTCAGGTTAGGCTGTCGCTCTTTCATCGCAAGCAGCGCCCAGCAGCCTCCTAACAGCTGGCGGAGGAGAGGGAGGAGGCGGAGGCGAGAGGCTCTGCCTGGTGCGGCTCACGGATGCTCGAGCGGGCACTGGGGCATCCGCGGATCTTCCGTGTGCAGAATAAAGGACTCCAGACGCTTTGCCGTGGCATTAGGAATGATGTTCTACCGTTTATTTTAGAAGCTGTGTAGAAACAGGAAGGGAAATACAGAAACAGACAGTCCTAGTGCCAGTGCTGGCAGAAGGGCGCTCCGCACGTGTTGTTTCGGGACAGGAGGCTCGCAGGAATCGCGCTGGCCCGTGCCGCTGAGGACTCGGGCACAGACGGTGAGCTGGGGCTGGAGAGAAGCCTCAAGCATGTGCGCTTGAAACTTAGAAACTTTAAGGGCATGAAAAAATTAAGATTTTCAGGCAAAGTAATGACATAATGAATTGCTGAAGAGCAAACAGCGACAGGAGGTAAGCTGCCTGCACAGGATGGTGAATTTCCATTGAAAGTGACAAAGAGAGGTTGCTTGTAGCCGATCAACCAAATGATCATGTTGTGGGCGGCTCGGGGTCAACAGAGAGAGGAAAGGTGTTTAATTTTGCCGCATAAGGGACAGAATTGATTTGTAGTGCTGCTGAGCGGGTGGGTGTTGTGCTCTTTTTCCTTAGTTTATGGTAGTGCCCAGAGATTGATTTTAGAGAAAGAAAACTAAGGAGGAGTTCACTTCTCACAGTGTCAAAGCCTGACATAATTGTATCAGAGAAGTTAATGGAGTATTAGTAGCAAGCAGCTTATCTATGACACTGTTTGGTTTTTTTGGTAATATATAAGTAAATAAATAGAAAAAAAAATCAGGATTTAATTGTATAAAACCGTGTGTGTCCCGGACACTCAAAGCACTGATGTTAACGTTTATACGAAACTGCAACAAAAATATTCAATGTTATATAGTACTGCAACAAAAAATACAATGTTACACGGGTTCGGCAACCAAACGTGAGCCAGCGTGCCCAGCTGCACAGCGCTCAGGGGGGTTGCCTAGTGTTTTAATCATACTTCTGTTTCTTTTTAACATGATGTACAGTGTGCAATTCAAAAAAAAAGTGTCATTTCTGGTTTAATTTTGTAGAAGCAGATCAGGTGTTTTCATGTTTCCCTTCTGACAGGGGTTCCCAAATATCTAAATGAAATATTTTTCATGGGTTATCCCTGCAGAAGTCACAGTCTCCCTTTCATTAAGGCTGGACAATGTCTCTGCGGCAGCTTCAGCAGCTCTGATGGCAAATTGATATTTTCAAAGTATCTAAAGTGTGTTAAGCTTATGTAATGTAGTTTAGAAGTTGGACACAGGGCAATGGAGCCCTCTCTACTTCTGGGACAAATGCACTGGGGACCCTTGGACACTGCTGAAATGTGCTGAGCCATGGAGCTGTTGGTATGTTCACAGAACCCTGTGACTCCTTGTGAGACTGAGGTGTGATGATTCTCGTTCTCTCTATTTGTCTGGGCTGCTCCAGGCAAGCAGCTTCCAGCTGTCTGGAAAGGCCAGAGGGGATCTTAGAGGCAAAGGACACTAATGCCAAAGTGGGCACAGGGCTGTTTGTGTCCTCTCCATGTGCAGGTCGGGTGTTCTCTGGCGTGGCTGGGTGGGCTGGTGAAGTCCCACACAGCTCAGTGTGCTCTGCTCCGAGCAGCCAGTCTGGTGCTCTGGCCCCTTCGTGGCCTGTGCTGGCTCCTCTGCCCTTGGGTGCCATCCCGAGGAGGAGTCCTGGTGCTGTTCTGCCTGGGAGCAGGTCTGCAGGCAGCAGGGACAGCCAGGGTGCGGGTGGTTGGCATGGGAACTGGCTCTTTGAAGACCAGGAAAGGAGGAGGAAGAGGGAGTGGTCTTGATGTGTGAGGAAGCTGCCACTCAGCAGATGCCATGGGTCACTCTGCTGCACCCTGGCTGGACAGAGAGATTGGTGCCAGCTGTGCCACAGGCCATGGGCCAGGGTCCCCGGGCCAGCCACGGGCTGCTTGGGCACAGCTGATGTGGGACAGGGGCACTCAGCTGGGTGGTGCGGAGCTCTGCCTCCTCCTCAGCTCGCAGGTGATGCTGCTGGCTGTCCGTGCCTGGTGACACTGGGACACTGGGCTGCCCTGCAGGGACACCCTCCATTCCCCCTTCCTGGGAGCAGCTCGCTGGCAAGCTGCTGGGGGCTGTAAAGCAAGCTGGAAAACTGCGCATGATGACAGGTCTCCAAGCGTCTCAGCTGCAATGGAAGCGTTACAGAACCTGTATCCAGGACAAGGCAAGTCTTTTTGTACCTAGTTTGTTCAACTAGAAATCTGTACGGGGTTACTCATTACAGCTGTAGCTGAGGGGAGGTAAATTATTCATTTTCTCTGCAGTATTTTGTTACCTGTTCTTATAACCCACACCTGGTGCTGTAGGGTGGGATGGTGCTAAGTGAATGAAATAACAAGTATTGATTGTATTACCCTGTGTATATTTAAACTTTGAACCTTCTTGCTCCTGGCCTAGTGGTGGTCAATAACTTAGTAAAAGGATTAGTTACCAAAAAGCAGCTCGTGCAGTTATCAGAGCAGCCTAAAGTGGTGGTGGGAGTTACTCAGGATGCCCTGGCACACAGAGTAAACATGGCTGGGTTAAGAAAAGCACTTCTCTGCTACACTGCAAAGCTAAACTCTGTGTGTGGGCAGATTTTATGCTCATAACAGAGCATTCAGCATTTTCCCTTTCAAAAACAGGTCTGTTTTTACATGGCAACATCTAGTTCCACTCTTTTACCCAGGCTTATCACGAGGTATGGGCAAATTTGGAAATTTGGGTAAAATTTGAAGATGAGGATAATCCTAAAATTAGAGTGCTATTTGCTTTGGTTTCATCACAGCAGAGGGAATCCCTGAGGTTAATCAAGCTGTGCCCACAATTATTTCCTTTCATGTGCTGAGTTCAGATAGGACCAAAGTGTGTAAGTTTTTCACATAACTAAAAATCTCAGGTTATTTCAATTTTTTCCTGAAGAGTTAGTTGACATGAACGACAGGCTCAATTTTTCTGGGAGCCTGCCCACATCAGGTATCATAAACGAGCCATGCCAATGCATGCACTAGAATGCTTTTGAAAATGCAAGTCTAAGTAATACCAAGAATGGACAGTAGTGGGGAAAGAACCTGCATGAACCTCCTGGTACCTGAGAGCCAGTATAAATCACAGAAGATTTTTATATATAAAGATTCTTCTCATTCTAGAAGTTTTTACCCAGATTTTACCTCTGAAAGGATAAAATTAGAAATATTAAATGCAATTCTTGTTTAATTTAAAAAAAGACAAAAATGCTGTGGTGTAATGAGTACTCTCCAGCAGCCCAAGCCTTCAGCTGCACTGTTTTGTGAGCAGCCCTGTGGGCACCTAGGTACCTGTTGAGCTCAGCATTAGTGGGATGGCAGCCTTATCAGCCATGTCACAACATAGAAATGAGTTCTGCACGCAAAGGGAAACTTTTTCCTTAGTGCTGAATAGCTCCATAATAGAGGAAATGGGTAAAGATGTTGTGACAAAAATTATCAAAGGAATGTAACTGCATATGGGGAGATGCCAGTGAAGAGGAAAAGTGTTATACAATCACTATAAGGCCTTCCTAAGCTCAGAGACCACCATCTTTAACATGACCTTAATGTGTTTTCTTCTCTCTGACCAATATAAATTTTGCAGTAGCAGTGCAGCATCTTTACACTGAAAGTTGAGTGTGTTCTCCTTGCCCAGACAGCGCTCTCTTGTATGGCAGTCTGTCGGTCTACAGTTCTCAAAATATTTTATTAAGACATGGTTTGTGGCACTAAGGGTGTCTTACAAAGGTGCTCTGAAGCTGTGCTGCAGGTTTGTTTGGGCTACAGGTGAGCTGATGCTTTGGGATCACGTGGGTTTTTCATAGTGACCATGTCATGCATCTTATCAGTGACTGATAACTCTGTAACATGGGTGTACATTATCAAATCTTACAGTGGCTGACTGATACCAGTAGTAATTCCAGAGTCTTATCTGAAAAAAATGAGCCTGTTCATAGTCCATTTTATGACTTCATGCATGGCTGTTTTTGGATGTTACTTGGCTGTTGCATCCAAGTGCCTCTGGTATACGATGTAATGGCAGTAACAATGTGTTTGGCAGATCTCACCAGGTCTCTCACGTAGATTTTTCCTGGGGTGTTGGTCCTCCACCCTGTGTGATGGCTGAGCATCTGCCCCCACCCCCAGAAGGGCACTCTCTGTGGGACAGGGGTGTCCTGGGGGCCACGGTCTCCAGCAGTGTGGTGTGATCAGGCTGCAACATCTTGGGGCAAATGTGCCAGGGGAAGCTTCAATTGGATATTGGGAAAAATTTCTGCATCAGAGGGGCTGTCATCCCTGGCACAGACTGTCCAGGGCGGTGGTGGAGTCACCATCCCTGGATGGATTTAAGAGAGGGGTAGACTGGGGACATGGTTAGTGCTGCAGTTGGCTGTGCTGGGGGATGGCTAGACCTGGTGATTTTAGGGTATTTTCCAACCCAAACAATTCCGTGATTCCGTGAACTCCTGCTTCGTTCTGGTGTTTGGTGCTCTTCAGCCCTGGAACCACAGCCCAGGACACCCAGGCATGAATATTTTCTCCCGGTCTTGGAGAGTGCAAGTCCCTCCTGTTGCACTGTCCTGGGCCTTTGGAAGAGCTGCTGGAAGTGGCTGGCAACCTGTGCAGGGCTCCCAGCCAGCAGCCCATGCAGGAGTTCCTTCTTTTCCTCTCAGGCACATCCCCAAAAACTGATGGCTGCTGCTGCTTCTCCAGGTGAGGCCAGGGCTTAGTCCTGTGCTTGCAGGCAGAGCAGGAGTCAGGGCGCTGAGTTTCCCTGCCTGTAATTGTGCTTGGCTTCCCAGCTAACCAGGATAGACTTCTCCTGGGATATTCAGCAACTTTTAGTGTTTCATCCATTTGTTTTAGCAAGTAGTCAAGACAAGCAGAAAGTTAAGCAATAGTATATTTTGACAGAAAAAATAAACCAGAATTGCAGAAACAAAGATATTTTTAAATTTCCTGTTTGCAATTGTCAACCCAGTGATGTGGAACTATGTGAGAGCTGCCTTATTGTTTTTATGGAATTGCTCATGGATTTCATAGTGTTTTCCTCTTTTAGCAAAATGCACAGTACATTTACTCTCAGAAACAGCATTTCGCCTCATCTGGCAGACTGGAAGGATGTAACAAGTAAAAAAAGAAGTGAAATATTTCTGCTAGATATCAGTAGCTGTGATTTTTTTATTAAACCTCCATTTTTGCTGTTAACATCTCAGTGGAAGGGAATGGAAACGTGAAAATTGGCTGGAATGCTGTTCCTGTGCCATATGTGCTGTGTCCCTTGTGTCAGCAGCACACAGACCAGCCAAGGATCGTTGTGCAGGAGCACAGTCCCCACAGCCAGGCTGTAAGTGAGATTTAATGCCTTTGTGGAGCATCTCAGCAAAGCCTCTGGGTTGGCACAGGTGGGGGAAGCAAAAGGACTTGCAGGGCTGTTGCTGCCGGGCTGTTGTGTTAACAGGGACAGTGGATCACCATCCTATCCACTTGGGATTTCCTCTCCATTCATGGTCACTGAATACCCTTCAATAGATTGCAGTAGTGGAGGGGAGTGCAATAGTGCAGTAGGAATGTGGAGGGGATCTAGTGTACTGTTAATTTATTTAGCCAAAAGGAGCAGTTTATTGGCCAGGAGCAGGCAGGGCCACTGGAAGCCCGAGCTCCTTACAGCATATGAGCTCCTTCACACCCCAGAAATATTTCTCATGGAATTAAAGAAAAAAAAAAGAATTAAAAAAAAAGCTGTCCTCCTGATACCTGAATGAGGAGTCATCGAGCAAAGAATGGTGAACACGTGGGGCTGCTAAGTGTTTTGTTCCATGATCACTTCGGAAATCCGAGTCACAGAGGTGCCACAGAAGCCACAGGAGCCCTAGAGAGCCCAGGTCCCCGAGGCTGGGAGTGCAGGGGACACTGCACTCCTCTCTTCTGACAGCCTCTTCTCTCTCATCCCTGCTCCTGCCTGTGCATCACTGACCCTGCTACTCTGCAGCTGGCTGCTGATAAGGGACTCATCATTCCAAAGACTTGACTAATTCCTGCTCTGGCATTGTCTCTCAATGAAGCTTTCACTGAAAGGTGAGAGGGTGGGTAGAGGGTGTGAAAAGGTGAGAATGCCATTTCCTTACAGGTGAACCTGGGGCTTGTTCTAAAAGAGGTGGATTTGCTCTTGTTGAGATGGTTGAGGAGGTCTTAAAACACTCAGATGTGTTCTGAGAAGATCCTATGAATTCACAGCTTTTACTGCCAAGGTGGTTCTTGGCAGTATTTGGAACTCTTATCCACCAACTCTTTTGCATCAGGACAAACACACTGGCCAAATGAAAGCACAGCTGTTCTTGAGGGAAAGGCAACATATCCACTTGTGATTTGTCCCAATGCTTATTACTTCATAATTGGAAAAAATCATGTGTGTTTCCAATCCAAGTTTGCTTATTTTCAGTTTCCAAGTACTGTATTATTGCATTAGTGGAGAGCTTCTTTCTCACTGAGGTGTTTCTATCAGTGTTTTGATGTGCTTCTGCTCAAGTCATCCTCTTTAATTGTAAGATGATAAAACTGTTTGTCTGGGTTTGGCTAAAATAGTTGAACATTTCTTCTACAGTCCAAGAAATACCCTTTATTTTCTAGTTCTATACAGAGACCTTTTAACTTTTGACCATGTTGAGGTGAATATTTTTCCCATCTCTCCTACTCCACATTCTGGTTTCCCTTTTTCTTTTTTTATATTTGCAGTAACTTACCAGACAAATGTTGGTTATCTGCATTAAACTTGTAAAGGAGCCAGATATGGCTGTACTAGTTACTTTTTAAGCAGTCTGGTTTTGAAATTGGGTTTCTACCTTTGGAATTGGCTCATGAATAACAGCAGAAAGTCTCAGCCTTGTTCGGAGTTGGAGCAAGAAAAACCTCTCCAGTCTGCTGAACTAGCACTGATAAGTCAAAGTGCTGAAGGACCGAGGAAAGCAGACAGAAACAGGTAACAGTCCCTCAAAAGAAATTATTAGACTGTTGTGTGGGACTGTGACAGAGTTCTGCCTGGTGGGATGACGAGGTGCTGGGTGGCTGCCCAGCCGCTCCTGCTGGGGGATGCCTGCCCGGAGCGCTCAGGCTGGGCTGTTCTGAGCCCTCATCCCAGCCTCAGCAGCACAGCCCTCACCCTGCTCAGCCTGGAGGCAGCAGGGTCCTTGGAAATCGAGGGTTGCTGGAAGGTGTGGGAGTAAAACTGCAGGGGACTGTGAGCAACACCGGGGGGTGAAATGCAGCTGTGGGTGAGAAACTGTCACTATTCCTGAGGCTGCTTGTGAATCACAGACTGGAGCAGACAGTCAGTGCCAGGGGAGGCACAGGGTGTCAGGACACTCTTCTGGAAGTGGATGGAGAGGGCTCACAAGGACTTGGATACATTATTTTCCTTCATTCTTTGGACACAGACTTGCACAGGGCTGTTGGGAACTGAGCGAAGGCTTTCAGAGACACCCCAGCCCGGCTCCTGGGCCCCGCCTGGCTTTGCAGGACTGTTCTGCAGCGCTGTCAGTGCCCGTGGCATTCTCCAGTGTTGTAGTGTGAAATATTGGAATAATATTCCAATACTCCAGCTTTAGCAGGTTTTACCCTCTTTTTGCCATTGCACCAGACCAGCCAGAGAGCAGGACAATTTTGCCCAAACACCTCCTGTAAAAGGCTGTAGGAAATGATCTATTCTACATGTCCCTTGCAGTCAGAACTGCTGCTGCCTGTAGTGTTCAACAATGAGCCAAGCCTTAATATTTTTAAGTTCTCAGACATAAGCTTTTTCCCAGGAGGATTTCTGCAGGGAGGGTGGGCGCGTTTTGTTGTGTAGTTGGGGGTTTTTTGGTTGCTTGGGACTTTTTATTTAGAACAAGCAAAACTGTTGTTTTATGCTTTGGTGCAAGGAAGTTTTTCAGATACAAAGCACTAACAAATGTTCTTCAGAATAATTATTTCTGCTTTTTTGTGGCTTGAGAGTTGATGAATGGTTTGAGGAAGGAAAACCTGTGTCAAGGAGGTGTTTCTGAAGAGCACTTACCTGGAATCTTACAGTGATTGAGAGCAGAGCGGGTCTGGCTGCTGGCAGTCACAGCCTCAACCTGCCAGCTGCTGCTGCCTTTGCATTGTTCCTTCCGAATTTTGTGTTTCTTTGCATTCTTGGGACTCTGAGATCCCTCTCAGAGCAGAACTGATTGCTTTAACTGCAAACCATGCAGATGGGGAGGCTCAGTGGCACTGGCCTGCTGGCATTCCAGGTCCTGCTCGTGCCACAGGGCTTCTGTGGGACAGAAACGTCACAGAAAATGTCACAATCATTTTTGAAGGAAGGAGGCCTTGTGGAGCACTTTTAAGGAGTGTCTTATGGAGCACGTCCTGCATGGGCTGGAGGGGTTCAGTCAGGTAAGGTTTCCCCTTTGAGAAGAGCAAGGCAGAACTCTGATTTTGTGTTGATAGGTGACAAGCAGTGAAAAAATATTAACGCTTCATGTCCTGTTTGTAAAAAGGCAAGAAAAGTATCTGGAGAAAAAGAGGAAATGTATGACTTCCCATAGAATCCCAGAATAATTTGCATTGGGAGGGACCTTAAAGCTCACCTTGTTCCCACCTCCTGTCAGGGTGCATTGATGTGCAGATTTATGAATCAGCTGAGGAGAAGGGCCCTTTACATCAGCAATCTCCACTGCTAACTCACTGCTAGTGGCACTGGGTATTTATTTTGGGCTGTTACTGCTCCTGCACAGTTCAAAATCATGGGTGATTAAGAAATATTTTGGAGTTTCCCTGTCAGTTGCCAGGTGGATACACAGAGCACAGCATGCATGTACATGGGGGTGTATAAAGCCAGTTTGCATCTTGAAATAGGAATAAGATGTGATAAAGCTGTAATTGGGTCATTTGAAATTTGATGTTAATCGTTTGAAAATGCATTTGAAGTGCTGAAATGAAATTAAGGTACAAGAGTGGGCTATGCATGTCAACAACAGGAACAGTCGAGAATGGTTTGAAGGTTCCGTTAATAATTTATCATTCTTTGATTGTGTGGTTGTTGGGTTTAATATAGTAAGTTCTTTGTAAATATGACAGTGAAAATCAGTCCTGTTCCTTCTCCCTCCTTGTTGTACTGTCTGCTCATTTTGGAGCTTCCCCTGTGAGTGTTGCAGTTGCTTCAGAGTGTTTGCCATGCAAGAGACAGCGTGAAAATGTAACATCGGGCTACTGTCAGGATTGCCACGTGTTTATACGTTTATATGTATCTCTAAAGAATACATGAAAATAGTCCTGTGATTGAAAAGGACAATCAACCATTGATCAGTATTTTTAGCAAGATCTGATCATGCTTATGCAAATTACAGCGATAAGTTACCTCAGATTTAAAGTAAGTTATATAAATGGTTATATAAATGGGTGTCTCAATTAAAGCAAATCAAAGACACACAGTACTCAGAT
Source organism: Fringilla coelebs (assembly GCF_963513975.1). Classification (NCBI taxonomy): domain Eukaryota; kingdom Metazoa; phylum Chordata; class Aves; order Passeriformes; family Fringillidae; genus Fringilla; species Fringilla coelebs. Next base: position 1,158,289 of record NC_140039.1, read on the forward strand.
TTGTATTCATGTGTATCAGTATAGACATGGATGTATAAATACACAGGTACAGGTAGTTGTTGCTGTACAAGGTCAGTGATGTCTGGGGCTTTGCTGGTGTTCAGTTTATTTGCATTTATCTGCCGTTGGTCACACAGGTACACTGCCCATGTCCCGCCTGCTCCTGCCGTCCTGTGGCTGTGGATGTGGCACACAGGATGAGCAGAGGCTCAGTGCAGTCAAGAGGAGGGAGAAGGAACATGAAACACAAAGGAGTGGTGTTGCTCAGTGTTGTGGCTTTTGGAGGACAAGTCACAAAATCAGAAATTCCAGAGGGATGCACTGGTTACAGGTGTGAGTTTGTAACAGGCCAGTGTCACAGGAGTTTGGGGAGTTTGGGTCCTGCACAGCTGATGTTACAGCGGTGGTGTTTATTTGCAGTAATGTTCCTGTTGGAGGGAGAAATGGAGCGACAGGATCAGGGCAAGGCTGCAGTTTGTAAGGGTTTACAGGCTGATTTCCTGGGGTGTGTGTGCTCATTTTTAAAGGCAATTCCTAGAACTGCAGAGGGCAAAACATAAGGGGTGTTCTACCGAGCAGTGCTTGGCAAACACGGGTTTGTACTGCAGCACAGCTGATCCTGGCTGCTGCTCCTCAGGGCTTGGGTTTAGCCCGGCTTTTGGGATTCCTTCTACTGTGGGGCTCTCCCAGAAAGGTGGGGAACCAGCTTGGCCACTTGTGGGGTGCCATTCCTGATAGAGATGCTTATAATCTTCAGATCCTTGGGCCAGCAAAGAAAGGCTGAGGTTAAGCCCAGTCTCATTTGCAGTGCTGCTTGCTGCCACACTGGGCTGGGACTGTCAGGGCTCACCCTGCCATGGACCAGCCTGCCACAGGAGCTGGCTCTGTCGGTCTGTGGGTTTGGATACATCCTGGTGAGAGAGTTGGCAGTGTCCACCCTCTCTGTAGATGTGTGATGTGTTGTACTGAACCTTGAAACTGAGACCTCATTCTGTGGGGTCTCAAGGAACTGAGCAGTGACCCCTGGCTGATTTTGGGGGTTCTGAATTCCAGCTTTGAATAACAGATTTGTTGCTGGCATGCACAGGTTCTAGTTAGGCCACATAACAGTGTGATGCTGGCAAAGACTTGGGCTGTGCAGTAGGTGCAGGTTGCTGCGATCTAGAAACTTCATTTATTTCTGTTTGGTTGATTTCTTTTTTTGCAGAGTGGGTGATATTTCTTTTATACAATGTCACCAACTGGTCATTGCTGAGGAGCAAAAGGCACGTGCTAATAGTAGATATTTTTGTAAAGTAATTAGACCTGTGCTTGGACAGAAGGTGCCCTGTGAGTGAAAGCACATGAAGGCTGGATTCCAGCCCTTCTCTGTGGAGGATGATTTGTGCTGGGTTCGTACAAGGCTGGTCTGACAGTGGGTTGTTCCCAGGAGCTGCCTCCTGGAGCTCTTCATGGAGCATGGTCAACGGCTGAGGTGACACACTGTGTGAGGAAGAAGTGCTGAGACACTAATATCACAGAATTTTGTTGGTCATGCAATAATTCAAGGATTATTTTCCCTGGGACAATTCTCTTTCCTACTCCCTTCTGCACTGGGCAGAACACAGCCTGTGGTTTCTAAAATGCTCATGAAAATCAGTCCATTCCTGGGGTCTTTTCTTTCCTGCTGTGCTTGCCTCAGTGCACGTGAGAGAATGAGCTCCATCACTCCATCCCCCAGTTATGTGCAGCACATAAACAAGGATTTATTTGATCAACCCAGCACTAATTCCACAGAGAAGTTCTGCAGTGTGTTTGAAGATCGAAAAGGAGGCTTTTAGGGGTCAGGAGAGTGGCCTGTGCAGACTGGGATGAGCTGGGAGCCGAAGGGAGGAAGGGTGAAGGGCATGAGTCCACTTTCTGGTGTATGGCCACAAACCTGACACAGCGTTTACACCTAGGCAGAGCTCAGGGCAGGACCCCTCTGGCAAGTGCCCTTTGCTCTGTAAAGCTCTCAGTGACCTCAGCAGCACGGCCTTGGTGTGCACCCCCTTTGTGTGCAGATCTCAGCCACGGGGAGGCTCCATGGGAGAGGCTCTGGCTCGGAGTGTCCTGTGAGGATGATAGGTCTGAGGAGATGGAGCTTGTGAGGTGAGTGTCAGCCTGGTCTGTGGAGCAAACACCCCCCAGTGCTGTGCACTCCATCAGGGTGTGGAGCTGCTGCTCTCCTCAGGATGGAGCAGGAGGGGTTTGGGGACATTAATTAGTGGTGGCATTGACAGTGCTGGGGAACGGTTGGACTCCGTGTCCTTCAGATTCTTTTCCAATGTAAATGATTCTGTGATTTTGTCACTCTGCTGGGCCAAGAGCCCTGTGTGGGTCATGGGTGGAGGGGCTGCTGTATTGGTCTGGGGCTGAGTGCCACAGACTGGGCAGATGAGCTGTGGGGAAGGGCCCTTGCGCTGTGGCTGTGGCTGTGCAGGGGAGCTGGGCTGTGTGCTGCCTGCTCACTGCCTTTGTTTCTGAATTCTGCAGAGTGCAGGGGGCTGTTCAGCTGTATCTCTTTGGAGCTGTGTGGCAGCAGAGCAGAGTGTGTGGATGGTGTCACGCCGAGTGGGATGGGTGTCGCAGCTCTGCTGCCTCTGTGCTTCTGGCTGACACCTGCATGTCAGTTGAGGATGAAATAAAAACCATCCACAGAGAACAGAAGGTGACTGGGGAAAGGAATGGGAGAGAGGAAGAAAGCAGCAGAGACAAGACGTGCACACCTGCAGCCTCTGGCTCAGCCCTTGGGGCAGAACTCCTCACAGCCCCCTCGGGGGCCAGGCTGGGATGCCCTGGGGTGCTGGGGAGGGCCTGCACAGTGGGGTGTCTGCTTTGTCACCTCCCCTGCTCCCAGGCTGGCATGAGCCCTTCTTGCTCCCTGCAGCAGCAGCATGGCCACCCAGCCTGGAAAAAGTGTTGGATGTGGCCAGATTCCTTTGTGGACCAGTGCCACTTCTTTCAGTGGAGTTACAAAGGAATAAATGAAACTTAACAGAATGATTTTGAGAGGAGAGATATTTTTGTTCTGTTTGTTTGACGGACTTTTTGACCTTTTGGGTCAAGAATTTGGGGCCTTAATTTGGGCTTGGCAATTTTTTCCGTCAGTTTTGTTTTATTCCCGCTTTTTACCACTCTCTTTGTCTCATTCCCTCCCTCTTGGCTTATTTCCCATCTGCTTTTGGGAAACCCAGTGCTGAGAAGGAGGAGAGCAAACATCAGGGCAGCTGTAATCACACAGGGCTGAGCAGCTTCTCTGCTGAACAGGCTGAGACCAGCAGCAGCACCTTGGCACAATTGAGGGTCCACAGATGTCCTGTGCCCAGCTCAGGTCACTCACGTGGCTGCCAGTGCCAGGGGTTAGGACAAGAGATATGTTACTGTGCAGAAAAGGGCATGAGACATTCTCCCCAGTCAGTGGGGAAGGTGTTCACCTCTTCAAGGTGTTGCCTCTGAGGTCATCGAGATGACAGGAGTTGCAGTCAGCTGGAATTGTGTGATTGATCGTTGGGGTCAGTCTCTAAGTCTTTAATTATTTAAAATTATATGACAGCAAGATTGAATAGAATTTTGAATTGACATAAAATAATTAGGGGGAAGAGAGTCTCATCTAGCACTCTTCAGCCACGTGTGTTTCATGAGAGAGTCATCTGCCAGCAGTAGGGATCAGGAGAGTGGGCCTCACTTCTGAAGCAGAGCGTTTTTCCTTGCTCTGTACATTCCCTCAGTAAGAAGAGATTGTTGGAAAACGTAATTCATTCTAAACTAAGCAGCAATTCTCCTTCAAATTATATCTTAATAAAAAAGATAACATCTTAGGTAGTCTCTGATTTAGGCACACTGCATTTTAAATCTGTCCTAATTATAGTGCTCATCGCTTAACATTCATTTAATGAAGATCCTCATTTATAAGGACAAGGTTGGCAAATAGGAATTAATGCCATTATAACCCATGAGTCTCCCAAAGGAAACAAATCAAAAGCTCTGTGAAGGAAATGAAACCTTATTATTTATAGCAAGGCGAAGCCCAGAGTCACCAGCTGTACCCTTGTGCATGTGGCTCAGGGGCTGCAGCAGATGTGCCTTGGGAAGGACAGTGCCCTGCTGCCCTGGGCATCGCTCCAGCTGGACACAGCTTCCCTGGAGGAGCCCCCAGGCCAAGGCTCCTGCATTGCAAGTGGACCTTGGTTTTGTTTTGGTCTCAGTTTCTGATTCAAGACCAGACCTCCTCTCATCAGCCCCAGAAATAACCACAGTGGTTCACCAAGGCCCAGAAATAAGGATGGGAGGAAGACCTGCCAGTTGTCTGATCTCGGTGGATCTGGAATGTTGTGGTGGATGCACATCTCTGCTGCTGTCGTTTCATCTCCTGCTGGTGTCAGAGCCGCTTGGTTTGAAGGAGCGCTGCCAGATTCCTGGGTGTTGATTTCAGCACACATAGGAGGTGGATGGTTCCACTGGCTCCTCAAAAACCTTGGTCATCCTGAACAATGTTTCACTGGTGGAATTCAAGTGATGGCAGGGAGAGTTATGTACCAGCCCAAGAACCCTCACAAATATCTCCTTCCTTATGTGGAGGCTCTGAGTCTCTGGTGGCTCGAGGGAACAGCTGGAGCTGTGTCAGGGAGGGTTAGGGTGGATCTCAGGGAAAAGTTCTTCCCCCAGAGGTGCTGGCACTGCCCAGGCTCCCCAGGGAATGGGCACGGCCCCGAGGCTGCCAGAGCTCCAGGAGCCTTTGGACAGCGCTGCCAGGGATGCCCAGGGTGGGATTGTTGGGGTGTCTGTGCAGGGACAGGGGCTGGACTCCACGATCCTTGTGGCTCCTTTGAGCTGAGGATATTCCATGATTTTATGAAGCCCCTGAAAGCTCTCTGTGTGGGCAGCTCTTGCACAGAGCTGGGCATTTTCAAAGCACTGAATGAGTGTTTGTCCATTCTACAGCAGCAGCCTCGAGGCCATGGGGCAGGTGTTGGTGCTGCTGTCTGAGGGGGGAAACTGAGTCAAAAAGCTGAGCTCATTTCCTGGGATGAAAAGCAGTCCAAGCAATCTGATAAGCAGTGAGGATTGTCCCTGTGCCTGCATTCAGGTGTTGCTGAAGCTGCTGGGCTCCTTGCAGGGACTGCGCAGATGCTGTTCAGTTTGCAAGAGGAGGCCTTTTCCCCTGCCCTGTTCCCTTTCCCTTTTCCCTTTTCCCCTTTCCTTTTCCCTTTCCCTGTTCCCTTTCCCTTTTCCCTTTTCCCTTTTCCCTTTTCCCTTTTCCCTTTTCCCTTTTCCCTTTTCCCTTTTCCCTTTTCCCCTTTCCTTTTCCCTTTCCCTGTTCCCTTTCCCTTTTCCCTTTTCCCTTTTCCCTTTTCCCTTTTCCCTTTTCCCCTTTCCTTTTCCCTTTCCCTGTTCCCTTTCCCTTTTCCCTTTCCCTTTTCCCTGTTCCCTTTTCCCTTTTCCCTTTTCCCTTTTCCCTTTTCCCTTTTCCCTTTCCCTTTTCCCTTTTCCCTTTCCCTGTTCCTTTTCCCTTTTCCCTTTTTCCCTTTCCCTTTCCCTTTCCCTTTCCCTTTCCCTTTCCCTTTCCCTTTCCCTTTTCCCTTTTCCCTTTTCCCTTTCCCATATCCCTTTCCCTTTTCCCTTTCCCTTTTCCCTTTTCCCTTTTCCCTTTTCCCTTTTCCCTTTTCCCTTTTCCCTTTTCCCTTTCCCTTTTCCCTTTTCCCTTTTCCCTTTTCCCTTTTCCCTTTCTCTCCACATTTGTGTTTCTGTGAGCGAATGAGAGGTGATGTGAAACCCTGTCTGTCCAGAACAGCTTGAGTTCTCTCTCATTTAGGCCTTAATTAAGGATGTCCATGCAGGGCACCCTCAGCCCTGTGCCCACACCAGTGCCTGGGCTCCTCCTGCTGTCCTTGGTCTTGGGTTTCCTGCTGGAGTGACACCAGCTTGTGTCCCTGTTCTCTTGAATGAGTCCTGAGCACACTGCTTTGCTTTAACCCCAGCTGACAGCAGGCTTCAGCTCTCCAAAATCTCTATTTCGTGAAAACATGTGACTGATTAGATGAGACAAATCCTTCTGCTTAGGAAAAGGCTTGTTTGTTTGCTCTGGAGACATTGGAGAGCACACAGGAGAGAGCTCTGGTCAGAGTTCACCCTGTAAAGCCACCAGGAGACATGAACCCATGGAACAGCTCATTTCCTTGCCCTCAAAACAGCCTCCCTCTTTCCCCTTTTCTTCTTTCATTAACTTCTCTCGCGCTCACAGCGTTGGCTGTTGCATTTCTGAATGGAGGTGACATGGTTTTGATAGAACAGACTCTGTGGGTTAATTTTTCTCCTGAAGCTACTTAAAACATCACCTCCCTGCAGATGACAACCCAAGGTTGCCAGAAACATTCATGCTATAAAACCAGTTTAGTTTACTCACCTTTTATTAGTGTTGCCTGCATAATAAAAAAAAAATCATTGTTAACTTTATCAGAATATTGAAACTTGAACATCTCTTCACTGTGAACACAGAAGCAATTTCATTTTAAAGTGGCAAAGGCCAGAGTTTCTAATAAAAATGTAATTTGTAGTCTCTGACTGCAAAAGCTTCTAATGTGCTAATTCTCCTTTAAGTCCATGTAACATGGGTGAGATATCAGCTTAAACAGCTGCAATATCAAAGCCTTTACTTGTCATTATTATTTTTTCCCTACAACAGTTTTGGTGAAATTCAAATACATTTTTAATAATATTTCCCTTTTATCTCATTATCGAATTAGTTTTACATTCCCTCAACATGAGTTAAATCACTTAATGACCATTTAAAAATCAACCATTAGGTCGGTTGAAATTGTTCCAACAAGATTCCTGGATGCAGGACTATTCATCTCTTAGACCATCTTTGCTGTGGTTGGGCAGGAAGGTTTTTTGAGCTGTGAGAGGTGGTGGTGCCTGCTGCTGCAGCATCCCACATCCCTGCCCTGCCCAGCAGGTGCATCCCCAGTTCCTGCTGGCATGGCTGCAGCCCCTCAGGCACCAGTGGCCATGGCACAGCAGGTGGGGCCTTTCTGGGGTGTTCTGCCAAGGGTTTTCTCTCACAAAAGAATTGTCCAGCCCTGGCACAGCTGGAGTCCCCATCCCTGGAGGGATTTAACAGCCCTGTGGGTGTGGCCTGGGGACAGGGGTCAGAGCTGGCCTTGGCAGTGCTGGGGGATGCTTGGACTTGATGGTCTTTGAGGGCTTTTGCAGCCTAAACAATTCCATGGCTCTGTGATTCTGTCCTTTAACAAGGAAAAAATGTTTCCCTCTAAATCAACAGCGGTGTTAAGAGCTTTTCTCAGTTCTTCCCTGACAATGGTACTGCACTGACACTGTGGAGTCCTGCTCCTGAGCACACTGCCAGGATCCCAGACACACTGCCTGGATCCCAAACACACTGCCTGGATCCCAAACACACTGCCTGGATCCCAGGGACATCACCTGTGATCGAGCACTGGCTGTGACGCCATTCCAGCTGCCTTTAGACCCACCTGATCATTTTCAGATGCTTGAGTCTTTTTGATGTTTGTTTCTCTTGGGCTGAGAAAAAAATCAGGAGGGACCAAAGTGAGTGTTGTCATGGGAAGAGCCAATATCTGCAAAGCACAGAGTGCCATTTGTGCTGCACTTCAGGGGCTGGGGGGAGAACACCGCTCTGAAGAGTCACTGTGGATGACTTGGCTTTCTTCAGCTGGAGAAATGCTTTGATTCTACATTATTGGTGATTAGCCACCCTGAGGAAAAACAGGAAATTGGGTAGGAGATGCTTCAGAGCTGGGCCCTGCTCCTACCACAGCTGGCAGCCTGTGGGAACTCAGCACATCGCTCCTGATGTCCAGAGCTACCGAGAGAACCCTTGGGGGCCTCGGGAGCCTTGGAATGTTCCCAGAAATGCCTGGTGGCTTGACTTTGACCCTTTGAGAGATGTACCACCTGTATATGGGGATATGAGAATCACTGGGGTTTAAAGGGTATAGAAATAATATAATTACAGGGCAAAACACAGGTTTTAAGATTTTGGTACAGGGGGGTTATGGAGACACAATGGAGGAATTCGGGCCTGCCTCGTGGTTCTTCTTCCTTCTTCATGTCTTCCATTTCCTGTGTGACGCAGATATTTTTGATAGGTTCTTGGTGAAGGCACACTTGCTAATAAAAATGCTAAGTATTGGGGACAAAAGGTAAATAAGATTTACGTAGTTTTTGTTATAAAAGGATGCGACTGCCCTGTAGGCGGTCAGAGTGCCTTTGGCTGCTTTGCTGGTCAGATCCCAGCTGGGCAGAGAGAAAACTTTGTAGATAAGGAATAATAAACAACCTTGAAGACCAAACCTGAGAGTCCAGCCTCGTCCTTTGAAGCCCGTGGAGTGAACCCATCTCACACTTGTCTGGGCAGAGACAAACAACAATAGTCCCCTTCTGCTTTTTATCCCCGGGTGGAAATGCTCAGACCAACCCCAGGGTCAGTCATGGCCCCTGCTGCCCAAATCTTGCTCTGTAAACCCAGCACTGGCAGTGGGAAAACCTTGTTCCTCTGCTGGCAGGAATGGTCGCTTGGGGCTGTCTGGCTTTAACTTGTGGTGGCAATCTGGTTTCCTGTGCCTATATCCACGTGGAAGCCACCACCAGTCCTGCTGGAGGCAGTGCCTGGAGAGCCCAGAGGGGTGAGAAGAGCAGCACAGCCTGCAGTGGGTTGGTGTTTTGGTTCCTGCTCTCCCGAGGCAGCTCAGCCTGGGAGATCCCTTGGACAGTTCCCAGATTCCCACACAGAGAGGGCAGCAGCTTCTCCCTGTGAGCAGCTGTGAGTGGCCAAACCTTATTCCAAAGCCATACTGTAGTCGGAAAAGTTGAGTGTGTCTTGCAGGGGCCTGCTGCAGTTTGAGGTCAGTTATTTTTACTTCTCTGCCTTGTTCTCTCAGATGTTTGACTCTCTCAGAACAATGGCTCCCACCAGGCTGCAGCCATTGCCCTGTGCCACAGCTGCTCAAACCTCCTCCCGTCCCGTGCCAAGGGTCTCATCTCCTTACTTCAGCTAAATATAGCGTTTCCAAGCTCTTGTAGAGAGCCTAATCCATACCTTTACTGAGCTTAGCCAGCTGAACCCAGTGCCATAAGCAGCTGACACAGCTTTGTGGGTAGAGGAATCCTCTACATTCTCTTACACTGGTCCTAATCTACCAAGGTTTGTTTAATTTTTCTACTGATTAATCTGGTATTTTTCTGCTATTTTTTCTGGTGTTTTCTACCAATCTGATATTTTTCTCTATATATGTACAGGATTCTGAGGACTGAATAGTTGTGATGGTGATTTTTCCTCTCGGCAAACTTCAGTTTTCTGTGCTGGCTTCCCAGGGACACGCAATAATTTAGTATTTTTTCAAGTAACTGTTTAATAAAAAAAATCAGCCAAATCTGCAGTTGCTTTGACACAGTTCCAAAAGGATGATTTCTGTTCCCAGTCTGGCTTCACAGAGATGAGAGCGTCTCTGGCTTTAGTTGCAGAGCTTCTGTCACCCTGGGCTCTTTGTTTGGAGGGGAGCTGGTTCCCACATTGACAGGTGCAACAGGGGCACCATACCTACCAATGTTTCTGGCAGATCTTATTTTGACACAACAGTTGCAATGGTGACAAAAAGGATGTGTGGCTGTATCTTAGCTAGTTTGGCCTTTTGCAGCGCAGTTGCAGCCCTGGTTTTGCTGCTGCTGCTCTCCAGCAGCAGGTGTGTCTGTGGTTTGCGGTGGTGCCCTGTGCCACTGTGGGCCAGCAGGGCTTTCAAAACCACCTCTGGCAATGGGGGCTCCCCTCACAGCTCATTTTAGCAGCTGCTCCCCTGCCCCAGGTGCGCTTCTGTTGGTTCTTGCGCACCTGCACACGCTGCCAAGGGCACGCAGAGCCCTCAGGGAGTGGGTCTGGGCACTCTCATGGCAGGGGTGGCCATGGGATTGTCTGTTATCCTCCTTTTTAGCACCCAGGTCACGGCCTTCCTGCTTCTGGACCAGCACCAGGTGCTGCTGGTGTGTCCACCCTGGGTGAATTCCTCCCATTGCTGAACTGATTTTTGGACACGCTGGTGTCCTGCAGAGCTGGAATGGAGCAAGAATGATCTGAGAGGTTCTGGGAGGTGCTTGCTAGAACTGGCTCCCACTGCTGCCTGGCCTTTGAGATGGGGCAGCCAACCTCTGCTCTGCTTCCTCCGTGCAGAAGCAGGAGCCATAAACTCTGAATTCCCGCTCTCGTCAGTGCTCAACCCTGCTGGGGAATGCCAGGAGGCAGAATGTGGCCTTGTGTGTGGAGGTGGCACTGTGTGAGCCCTGCCCAAACCTTTTCCTTGGCAGAAAAGCAGTGTTGGTGTTCTCTGTGAGCTGGGGAGCACTCAGAGGTGCTCTCAGCTGATTGAGGCAGCTGTCCCTGCTCCCTGGGAGCGCTGCGGAGGCGTCTCAGGAGATGAAGTAGGGAAGGCCCAGGAGAGCTCCTGGCACGGTGTGATCAAGTCTTCCTTGTGCTGGAGCTCAGGTGCCTCTGGTGCCTCTGGTGGGTGATCTTGACTAGCCAAGGCACCATGGATGGACCCTTTTCCCTGTGTGGTGCCCTGCAGCCGCAGGAGCAGAGTCCCCTTTGCCTCTCCTCCGTGCAGGACAGCGCCGTAGTGCACCTGGATTCCTTGGCTGGCTGCTTGGCACCCGGACTGTGCAGCAGCTTCTTGTCTTGGTGCTTCAGTGCTTGGCTGTGTGCTTGGCTCCTCCCCAGCCCGTGCTCCCACGGGATTGCCCAGGGCTGCTGCTGGTGCCTCCCATCCAAACCCAGCTCGCTGGCACCCTGGCACAGCCAGGAGTGCTGGGCTGGGTGTCTGCTCCACCTCCTCACCTGCCAGCACTGCAGCAGAGGTGGCACCTGTGGAGGTTGTGCACATGGTATCCCTTGCCAAGATCCCTCTGGTACCTCACAGCTGCCCACATAGAGTTTGTGAAGGTGTGTTTCAGTAATCAGGTTTATGTGGAATGGTACTGGGAGAACTGTGTAGGTGCAAAATCGTCTCCTTGGGGAAAAAAAATTCTGTGGGTCTGTCTGCCACATTTTCATGGAGTTCCACAGTGGGCTTCTGGCTGGCAGCTTTTGGAAGCCCTCAGGAATGCAGGCTACAAAAAGCCAGTCTGTGGCAGTGTGCACAGCCCCAAGGCTGGGTTGGGCAGGGTGCTGCATGGCAAACACATGGGGCTGTCACCCTTAATGCCATGCTTGGGCAGGCTCGGGCTAACGTCAGATTTGCCTTCTTGTTTTCCAGCTGTGTTGGTGTGGAAGAAGAAGAGGCACCAGATATTGACATCTATCACTGTCCAAATTGTGAGAAAACCCACGGAAAGTCGACCTGTAAGTACCCCTGTGCAGGGAGGCCCTGGCACAGCAGGGTGGGTGGGGTGTGTGAGCAGCAGGAGCTTCTTGTTTTGGTCATTACAAAAGGAACAGGATGGTGTTTATGGCACACAGGATCGTGTCCCATAAATATTGGAATTCAAGCCAGGAGGTGAAGAAAGATGTCAGTGGGAGGAAGCTGCAGGTTGGATCATGGAGCTTTTGCTGCAGCCTTAGGCAACGTGTGTGAGCTCATGCAGGCACTTACCTGGAAAACTGCAGTCCCACAAAAAAACTGAGCGTCCTTCCTTGGTTAAATTGTGCCCACACTCAGTAATGTGGGCTAGGAAAACCCTGTGGAGGCAGCTAAGTGCTAATAGAGGGAGTTTTGGAACCTACATGGAGTTTTCTGTCTGCAGATGAGAAGAGTAAGAAGCAGTTTGTTGTGCTTGGCCTGGATATAGAATTGCAGCGATTTCAGTGTCAGTCAAAATTGTAGGATACACTGAGGGTGCCAATTCTTGCAGTTCTTTCATAGGAAAAGAGTTTCCTGAGCAAAAGTGACAGTTGATCTCAGTGGGTGTTTTTTTCTGGGAAGGAATCGTGGGATGTGTTTGCTTTGGTCAGATTAATTCACAAATTCTTCCTATTATACAATGGAGGAAAAAAAAAAGAAAATAAATCAATCCCTGTGAAAGATGAAATGCTTTGCTTGAAAACCAGTTATTATAAATAAACAGAGTGCCAGGGAGGATCCTGCTGCTCTGCAACCTGAGGGCATCCTGCAGAGGAAGAGCACTGTGCTCATCTGCGGGAGCTGAGGGAATCCTGATGACCTTTTATTTAGTGTGAAATAAGGGATGACTGGAAAGGGACTCCTGGTGTGTTAAAATTCAGAATTTTTAACCCAAGCAATTATTTCTGTATTGCCTTAATAGTTAAAGTTTAAGAAATTTCTAGTGGGAATGGGATGGAGTCTGCAGTGTTTGTTTTGTGGGCAAAAACCAGAATTGTATTTTCACTGGGATTTTTAAAAAATCAAATGTGAACTGGAAACCTGAATGACCTGCAGCTGCTCCTGTCTCCCAGAGGGTCCAAGTGAGAAGGTGGCAAAATCCCCGTTGGGGGCTGTTTCTGAAGGACTTAACACAATCAGTATGTCCCTAAAAAATGTTGTGGTTTGAACAGATCAGCCTTTCTAGTGTTTTGTTTTCCTGGTTACACAAATAGCCACAAATCATTTTGAAGTGAATGATTTGGGATTGGAGGGGGAGTGACTGCAGGCACTCCCAGACTGTTGCTAACCCAGGAGAGAAGAAGCAGCACAGGATCTCCACCCTCTGAGTCTGTCAGTTCTTAACATTGAGATGGGTCTGATACTTTGATTTATTTCACTTTTTAAAAAAATTATAAATAATGAAAGGCACCTACTTTTCAGGGCAAGGGGAAAAACCTGGTCAGAAGCAGCAAAAGCCTATAATCAGGAGCTGAATATCAGTTCTATAAAAACTAGGGTGCATCAGCCTAGAATTCAAGACATAGAAGTTTTGATAAAAAGATTGCAAGTTTAATATACCAGTTCTGATGAGGAGAGTTGAATTGACAACATCATTCTGATGCTTTTTAAAAGGTTTCTGTCTATCCAGTTATTTTTATCCAAATAAAAACCCACTGATGTGTCCCAGAGCATTCAACCCAGCAGAAAGTGCTGCTGGAGCAGAGTTCCAGCCCTGCCATGGCAGGGACACCTCCCACTGTCCCAGGCTGCTCCAAACCCCATCCAGCCTGGCCTTGGGCACTGCCAGGGATCCAGGGGCAGCCACAGCTGCTCTGGGCACCTGTGCCAGGGCCTGCCCACCCTGCCAGGGAACAATTCCCAATTCCCAGTATCCCATCCATCCCTGCCCTCTGGCAGTGGGAGCCATTCCCTGTGTCCTGTCCCTCCAGCCCTTGTCCCCAGCCCCTCTCCAGCTCTCCTGGAGCCCCTTCAGGCCCTGCCAGGGGCTCTGAGCTCTCCCTGGAGCGTTCTCCTCTCCAGGTGAGCACCCCCAGCTCTCCCAGCCTGGCTCCAGGGCAGAGGGGCTCCAGCCCTGGGGCAGCTCCGTGGCCTCTCTGGATCTCTCCAGCAGCTCCACACCCTGCTGATGTTGCAGCCTGCAGATCTGGGGCAGCTCTGCAGCTGGGGTCTTAGGAGGTGTCCCTTGACCCTCTTCCCTCTGGGGATGCAGCATGGTGGGAATACAGACCAACACCCATTCTGTAGCACAGCAAGGACAATTCCTTTTCTCTCTTTGAGTACAGCATAGGCAGTTTAATGACATGCAACACCAATGATCAAAGAAGTGAAGTGCAACAATTTTATTTAAATATAAATCATTGCTATCCTTACCTTGAGGTTTGGTGACAAGACCACTAGCTGCATAGTAATTTTCCCTGCTAATGTGTAGAGTAATGGATTCTGTGGAAAAAGGAGGCTGTTCTACTCTAGCCCGTCCTTGCAGGGTACCCCAGGCCAGGGGAGTCAGAAGCTGGAAGAAGTGAAGCAGGGAGCGGCTTGGCTGGTGAATTCCATCTGCTGGAATTTGCATGGAGGATATCCTGCTGCAGGGCTTGGGCACTGCTGGGAGATCGCTTCCTTTGCTTATTAACTGCTCCAGAATCTGTTCAGACCCGTTATCCAGCACTATCAGCTCTGTAATAAAGGACTAGGAGTTGTTCCAGCGCCAGTAGTTCACTGGTAGGATTTAATTATTGTGAGATTAGCAAAGGGAAACACAGACACCAATTGTCTGTTATGCAACTTGTCTGGATTTAAAAATATACGTGTATTTCTGGAGCTCGCCTTCTACCAGATATGTTTTCCAGATGTCAAATTTAAAAATCATTTTCCTCTCCTTACATTTTTCCACATTACCACTGCTGAGTGGCTGCTCTCAGAAGATTGCTTCCTGTCACATGGCATTTTAAGCCATTCCCGCTTAATGAAATGTGTAGGGACTTCTCTTTGGGAAAAATCATCCATATTCATCCAACATTTTCTGACATCATTTCAAGAAAATGTAAGGGCTTCATTTGGGCAGGCTTGGCTCATTTTCATAGCACAGTCTGAAATGCTGGGTTTGATTGCTGCCTCATTTGCCACAGTGAAAATCAGGAGAAATCCTTTGGAATCAGTGGAGTTACAGAGCTGCAAGTGAGCCAAAGGCTGTGGCTGGCTTTAAGTCATTACAACCTTTGGTGTTGATCAGTAGAGAGCTCACAGGGTACTCCTGGGTATTCCTGCTCTAGGGAAGCACCCTGGTCATGGCTGGAACAAGATGGGTTTAAAGTCAAGCAGTCATTTAGGTTGGAAAAAACTCCAAGATCACTTAGTGCAACCTGTGACTGATCAGCAGGTTGTTAAGAGCAGAGCACTGAGTGCCATGTCCAGCAGTCCCATGAGCACTTCCAGGGATGGGGACTCCACCCCTCCCTGGGCAGCCCTGTCCCATGCTTGATCACCCTTTCATTCTTCCCAAGAATTCAAGTTGATAATCCCTTCTACACAAATAGCTTTGAAGTAATATATGTAAGCCTGTGAATCACTCATTTTGAGGTACAGTTTTTGTAAAAATTTATTCCCTTTTCCCAATGTTGGACTTCCAAGGTTAAATCTGGATCAGAAAGATCTGCAGAAAAAGAAATCTGAGATAAATTACAAAAAAGTAGCTTTTCTGGCCCAAGCTGGGATCTGTTGCACATGAGAATGAGCCTTTAGTCCTTACTGTGGTGTTCCCGGCACAGATAAAATATAGAAAGTGTGGCTGAAAATGGCCAAGGGTCAAGTGTTTGATGCAGTGTAATGGACTCCATCTGCTGTCCAGGAGACAGCCCCTCCTGGGGAGTGCTCTGGGGAGAGAATCCAGACTGCCTCTGCAGCAGGGCTGGATGGCAGGGCTGGAGGGGAGAGCTGGAGGGCAGAGATGGATGGGGGAGCTGGATGGGAGAGGTGGATGGGAAAGCTGGGTGGCAGAGCTGGGTGGCAGAGCTGGATGGCAGAGCTGGATGGCGGAGCTGGATGGGTAGAGTGGGATGGGGAGAGCTGGAGGGGAGAGCTGGAGGGCAGAGATGGATGGGGGAGCTAGGTGGGAGAGGTGGATTAGAAAGCTGGGTGGCAGAGCTGGGTGGCAGAGCTGGATGGCAGAGCTGGATGGCAGAGCTGGATGGGGAGAGCTGGATGGGGAGAGCTGGATGGGGAGAGCTGGATGGCAGGGCTGGAGGGCAGAGCTGGATGGGGAGAGCTGGATGGGGAGAGCTGGAGTGGGGAAAGCTGGATGGGGAGAGCTGGATGGGGAGAGCTGGAGGGGAGAGCTGGAGGGCAGAGCTGGATGGCAGAGCTGGATGGGCAGGGCTGGATGGCAGAGCTGGATGGGGAGAGCTGGATGGGGAGAGCTGGAGGGCAGAGCTGGATGGCAGAGCTGGAGGGGAGAGCTGGAGGGCAGAGCTGGATGGCAGAGCTGGATGGGTAGAGGTGGATGGCAGAGCTGGATGGCAGAGCTGGATGGCAGAGCTGGGTGGCAGAGCTGGATGGGGAGAGCTGGATGGCAGAGCTGGATGGGGAGAGCTGGATGGGGAGAGCTGGATGGCAGAGCTGGATGGGTAGAGCGGGATAGGGAGGTTCATGGGAAAGTTGGACACCTGCCAGCTCTTGGTGCCGAGGCAAAGAGCTCCCCGGAGGTTGTGGCAGTGTTGCAGTGGATTTGTTAATTCCACGCTGATCTGTCGCCTTCATTTCCCGACGCTCTGTGCTATCTGGAGTGTAATAAAGGAACGGGCTTAAGCTCTCTAATTTTCCTGTGGCAAGTGACTCCTCTTTCCCTGGGACTTGCACTCAGAGTGCAGTCAGCAGGCTCATGGTGTGCATTCGGATGTGCTGAGAGGGGGAGGAGGCGGAGGCTGGGAAGGGAGGGAGAGGAGGAAGGTTTGGCATTCAAGCCAGGCTTGTTTCCTTTGTTACCAGGAGCATTGAATTAATACACTAAGCCTGAGAGTCATTAAGATAAAGAACTAGCAGCTTTAATGAATATCTCCAGCTAGGCTGGAGCCTGCATGGAACTAATAAACCCAACATGCTTTGTGCAAAACCTGGGATGGAGTCGCTGGGAGATGTCTTTCCTTGAGTTATTCCAGGGATGTTGTTGGGAAAGCAAAATTTGCTCTTTCCAAATTTCATGTATTATATCTCTAGCCTCCAGACTCCTTTCCTAATGGAGAAGTGTATGGATCTGTGTGTGTGCAAAGAGTGAGGAGTGGGTGCCATCCGTGAGGAGTCTGCTGCCTTCCCTCACTGTTTGGATAAGAGGTCTGGACTGGGGGTGAAATACTGAGTTTCACAATGTAAAACAAGGGTGGAAAATGAAAGTGTGTGACATATGAAAATTCTATTAACAGAGGCTTTAAATGATACAAATGAGGAAAAACCTGGTTTCCTACCAAAGAGAGTTTCTCTGCACTCGCTGTGGAAGCAGGAACAGCTGAGGGAGATAGTGCTGACTCAGGGAAAAAGCAGGACCAGTTTTTCTTGCTCTGTGTTATCTGGCTGTCAGAGGCAGGGCAAAACCACACTGAAACCTGGCTGGCTCACGTGTGCTCATTCCTGCTGGCCCTTTATCCCTGATGGACTGTCCTGTGCGTCCATCCCTCACTGGGAGCACCGTCAAGGGGCCTCAATCAGCTGCAGCTCTGAGCCATAATAAATTCCCTTCCCTGCACTTCTAGCAACTAATTCCTTTTCCTTTTCCTTTTCCTTTTCCTTTTCCTTTTCCTTTTCCTTTTCCTTTTCCTTTTCCTTTTCCTTTTCCTTTTCCTTTTCCTTTTCCTTTTCCTTTTCCTTTTCCTTTTCCTTTTCCTTTTCCTTTTCCTTTTCCTTTTCCTTTTCCTTTTCCTTTTCCTTTTCCTTTTCCTTCCCTGTCCATGCTGTGTGCAGGGCACACTAAAATGCCATCAAACTTGGTGTCAAATGCAGCACTCCGGGACAGAGCTTTATTCTGAGGTAATTCCTGACGGATGCAATAATTCCACAGAGTGGTAATTCCCACAGATCCATCCTGCAGGTTGTGCTGAGGGGCTTTTGGGGAGTTTCCTGGTGAGGATGAGGGGCACTGTGAGAGCCCAGGGTGTCCAGAGCCAGTGCTCGTGTGAGGCAGCAGGCACTGCAGCTCAGCAATGACCCAGCTGCTGCCCTCTGCTCTAAAATGCTCACTGCTCAGTCTGTAATGGATCTTCAGCTGCACCACAATTGGGGCACTGAGAGCAACATTAAAATCTGCAGGGCAGCATGGCGGGGGTTCCCTCCACTCAGCTCGTGAGAGAAATTGAATGAAGATTCATCCTTCCTGCCAATGTCTTAATAATTACCTTCAACTTAACATTGCTTTCCAATTCATTCTTTTTCAGTAAAAAAGAAAAGAAATTGGCATAAGCATGATACTGGGCAGACGACAGAGGTGAAGCCTGTGCAGAACGGGAGCCAAGTGTTTATAAAAGAGCTGCGGAGTCGGACGTTTCCCAGGTGGGTTTCCTTCTGGACAGGGTGCAGGGGCAGTGCTGGGTCCTGGGCAGCTGGGATGGTCTGTGCTGGAAGCACTGAGGAGTACTGGTGATTAAATCAGTGCTGTTTGATTGCAGGTGTCCCAGGCTCTTCCCTTTTTCACATTTGTGCAGCTGTATTCAAATCTCCTCTCAGCTGAGCCCACTGCCTGTGGATTTCCATAGATGCTGGGATTTGGGAAGGCAAGGATGATGGAATCAGAGAATGGTTTGGGTGGGAAGGAACCTTAAATCCCATCCAGTGCCCCCCCTACCATGGCAGGGACACCTCCCCCTGTCCCAGGTGCTCCCAGCCCCAATGTCCAACCTTGGCCTTGGGCACTGCCAGGGATCCAGGGGCAGCCCCAGCTGCTCTGGGCACCCTGTGCCAGGGCCTGCCCACCCTGCCAGGTGGGCAAACATTCCCTCCAAACATCCAATCTAAATCTCTCCTAGTTTAAAACTCTACTCCCTTGTCCTGCCTCTGGAGAAACTCACTCTTGCTGTTCTTTATGAGCCCCTTTTAGGCACTGAAAGTGGATCTGGGATCTCCCCGGAGCCTCCCATTCTCCAGGCTGAACCAGAGTGGGTTTGGCCCCTAGAACATCCACTTGCATAAGAAACTAACCCACTTATTGCATAGAATTCTCCAGTTCTTAAAATTCTACACAACTTTGCTGAAGTCTGTCCCAATCCTGGACAGAACAATGGCATACTCAGTTGCTGGGTGACAAAGGCTCTCTCACTGGGGTAATGAATGGTGCTAATTGTTAGGTGACATGTCCCACATGTTATTAGGCTGCTCCACAGCCATTTGCAAGAGTGATCATTTTCTTTTGGCTCTTTAATGTAGGCTGTAGCCAAATAAATCCTTAATTATTAATAACTAATTATTTTAGAAGAATCCTTGGAGACTGGCAAAGTAAACACAGAACTTCCTTTTTATGGAGAATTTAATTTCACACTTTATTTAAGACACTAGTCTTAGGCTGCTTAAAGAAAAAACTGAAAACAATTCTGTAAAGTATTTTGCAGCTCTTACAAATGTGTTTTGCTGAGCTCAGGATCCAGTATTTTTACTTGCCTGGCTATTTCCATTGGAGCCTGCAAGGTTTTTTATCTTTTCTGTTTGTCCTTTTTTGGTTTTTTTGTAATTTGTAATTTGACAGGTTGCACAGCTCATTTTAAGAAAGATTTATGGCCCAGGCAGGCTGATTTCAGTAACCTTGGGTGGCCTCTGAGACTGCAGCTACACATAGAGTATCTCTGAGTCACTCCAACATTGTTATAAATAATACAGCCCCCCATTTTTTCTCTTTGTTACTCATTAATGTGTGCGTAAGAAAATCCTGCTGCCAAATGAGATCTCCTGAGACAGGAGGGTCTGTAGCACAAAGAAATGCCTGCAAGATCCGGGACTCAGACACAAAGTCTTGTGGAGGAATTTTCTCCCCCAGAGCAGATGAATGGGATGTGCAGTGGGGCAGACCAGGCCCCAGCACTCGGCACCTAGAGGCTGCTGGAGGGGAGAGGGAGGCAGACCTGGAGCATCCCTGGTGACTCCCACACCAGGAGCATCCCTGGTGACTCCCAGCATGAGGTGCATCACTGGTGACTCCCAGCACCAGGAGCATCCCTGGTGACTCCCAGCACCAGGAGCATCCCTGGTGACTCCCACACCAGGAGCATCCCTGGTGACTCCCAGCACCAGGAGCATCCCTGGTGACTCCCACACCTGGAGCATCCCTGGTGACTCCCACACCTGGAGCATCCCTGGTGACTCCCACACCTGGAGCATCCCTGGTGACTCCCAGCACCAGGAGCATCACTGGTGACTCCCAGCACCAGGAGCATCCCTGGTGACTCCCACACCTGGAGCATCCCTGGTGACTCCCAGCACGAGGCAGGGAGTGACAACCCCCAGAGAGTGCTTGGGAGGGTCTCGGGTCAAAAGGAACACTGAAGGGAGCAAAAAAGCAAAAAATATTATTCCTTCATATTAAACATTCTAAAAGGTTTAATACCAAAGTAGTGCTGGAATAGCAAGAGTAGCAGTGAAAACAATTAAATTGATTATTCTCTGTAAGGCTGGGCAGGCCTTGGCACAGGGTGCCCAAAGCAGCTGGGGCTGCCTGTGTATCCCTGGAAGTGCCCAAGGCCAGGCTGGACTCTGGGGCTGGAGCAGTCTGGGACAGTGGGAGGTGTCCCTGCCACTTCAAAATGATTTGCAGAATACTCCCTGAGCACATTTTTCAACTGCTTTAAAATGATTTACAAAGCATTTCCAGGGCCATTTATTTGAGATTGGGTAACATTTTTAACCTCATCTTCTTTAGAGTGAAACATTTAACGTTAATTCTTTAACATTGATCACTGGAAGCTTGACTGATCCTACAGCAGTAGTCAGAGCATGAGGCTCAAGCCATTGCATGATTTTTTGTGCCCTTTGTGCTTAGCAATAAATGGGGTTTTGGCTTATGTACCTAATTTGCCTATAATTCCTTTTTCCCAGTGTCTTCCTTTCAGCAGGGAAACGCAGAACATTCCAAACTCAGCACGGAGCTCCTCACCACTGAATCTGTGTTTGCTTTTGCAGTGCTGAAGACATAGTGGTGAAAGTGCCAGGCAGCCAGCTGACAGCAGAGTATTTGGAAGAGAAGGGCTTTGCTGAGCCCATCCTGGTGCCCAAGAAGGATGGGCTGGGCCTGGCTGTGCCTGCCCCCACCTTCTACGTCAGCGACGTCGAGAACTACGTCGGTGGGTACCTGGCACGGCAGTGCTTGGAGCTCAGCTGCTTCATAGAAATAATTAGTTGCATGGAAAATTGCAAAATGTACTCTAGAATATTGTCTGTGCTGTGAGCTGTGCTGGTCTCAGTGCAGCTTTCTGTGTAGTGGCAGGTTGTAGTTAGCAATTCAGTCATTCTCGTTTAGTGTGGCAGCTCGGCAGCGAGGCTGAGCCAGGCTGCTCTGCTCTGCACAGCTCTGCATAAGCAGGAACAGCCAAAGTAGCACCAAGGAATGGTTTTCCCAGGGACAGGACTACAAAAGCACCATCTGATGGGTCTTTGGTGCATGTGTGTCTGTGTGGGTGCATACATGAGCAACAGGGAGGATCCATGGGCTGACAAGGTCAGAAAATCAGGAGGTTGAGATGTTTCTGGACAGGTTAACTCCCCCCCAGGCACTGAAAAGGGGGCAAGGCAGGCTGTCCATCAACCTGTCCTCTCCACTGAACTCACGTGCAGGGCCGGAGCGGAGCGTGGATGTCACTGATGTCACCAAGCAGAAAGATTGCAAGATGAAACTCAAGGAATTTGTGGATTACTACTACAGCACAAACAGGAAAAGGGTCTTAAATGTCACAAACCTGGAGTTCTCTGACACCAGGTAAGGGTCCAGCCTGCTGCACAGTAATTACTACAGATTTATTTTGATTAGTAATTTTTATTTTATTCATTATTTTGTATATAACATATTTCTATATAATAACATAGCTGTATACTATACTACCCTATGTGTTTATTTTTGAATTATATTAATATTGCTCACATAGAATTATATATAAATTATAATTTTAAATTACTGAATCTCACATTGTGTCTGGGATCTGTGGCTGGGTTCAGCCTCTGCCTTCCCCTCTGCTTTTCCTCCTTAGGGAAAGTTGTTTAGCAGCTTCTGGTTGCTCTGACTTTAGGTGTAGGGTAACACGTCACTGGGTGTCCTTGAGGAGAATAACTTTGGAATTTTGTTATAATTCTGTAATCCTACAGCATGTGTTCTAGTTCTGGTTTCAGTGCTTTGGCCAGCTAACCTGTGATCTGTCTGACAGCAGCTCAGGGTCAGGGTGGTGCTGAGTTCCCAGGGGCAGGCTGGAGGTGATGGTGCAGATCAGAGGGATCAGATATTGGGAAGAAATCCCTCCCTGGCAGGGTGGGCAGGCCCTGGCACAGGGTGCCCAGAGCAGCTGTGGCTGCCCCTGGATCCCTGGCAGTGCCCAAAGCCAGGCTGGACAGGGCTGGGAGCACCTGGGACAGTGGAAGGTGTCCCTGCCCAGGACCAGATGGAAATGAGCTGCTCTTTAGGTCCCTGTGATTCCATGATTAGCTGCCAGCAGTGCTGAGGGCACTGCCTGTGCTCTCTGTAGCTGTGCTGCCATAACTGAGCACTGCTTTCCTTCCAGCCGTGGGCAGGGCCATCTCTGAGGTACTCAGCACCAAAAGCTGTGCAGGTGATTTTCACAGGCCCTGGATCCTCTGGGGTAGCTGATGCTTCCAGAAGGGAGGCACCAGGAAAAGGAAAAGATCATTTTACACACGAACACACTGCACAGATGATAATGAATGTCCCCAGAAAAGCAAGGAATGGTTGCTCTGGGGAGCATTCTGCTGCAGCACGAAGGCTGGAAAGGAAGGCTGGTGGATGAGGACAAGCTCGTTTTTCCCAGGCATTCCCCTGATCCCTGTGGCTGGGATTTAGTGGCTCACCCCCATCACTGCAGGGAGCAGCTCTCAGGTTTGAGACCACCGGGATTCTCAGCAGAGATTTTTTCAGCTTTCTGCCATTATCCCCAAGTAATGGGATGTCTTTTTTCCTGAAGGACTGCTGCAGCTGTTGTTCGTACTCCGCTAATCGAGACATAAATAGCAAATATTTTATTTCTTAGGGCAGACAGTGACAGTTTAATTGAATGCACAGCTCCATCTTCCCTGCCATGGAAATGGAGTTATTGTCACTAGGGCTTGACACTGAGCACAATGACAAGTGGGAGCATTCAATATTGGCTTGAAGTGCAGATACTCTTACTGATGTGGTATTTCGGAGTGTCTAGCAGTGAATCTTCACCTCCTGCGCTATCAGCCCAAATTTTGGACTATTTGAATCAAAAGTTTAGCACATTCTAGGACAAAACATTTAACTTCTGGTTGTCATGCCACTGCATTGTCTTAGCTGTGATAATAGTGTATGTTATGTATTTGACAAAAACATAACATAAATAAATAGGAACATATGTTCAGTGTGAATGAAGATATTTTGTATAAATTTAGATACATATCTAGTAAGACTATGTTCTTAATGTACATAAATTGATTCATTCATATAAATTATAGAAATATGTATTATATATCTTATATTTTAAATATATTCACATTGTCAACCCAAGTTGGACTTTTTCCTTCTTCTGAGCTTTTAATATAATTTCTCCATCTAAATAAGATTGCTGATTTTCAGCATCAGATCAAGAGTTCTTTATTGACAAGCATTAATGTTGTTGTGGTTTGGATTATTAATATTAAGCTTGACTTGCTAATTTTGACGGTTTACCACGGGATTTCTGTCCAAGTGCACACATTTCACTTTCTGTTTTGGAGGGGGCTGGGAAGGTGACTGTGATCATAGCAGAGTTGGTCCCTGAGCCTGTGTAGCGGGGGCTGGAAAACTACAACCAGCACATATTTGATCATAGATGATACTGCTGAAAGAAGGCAAATGATTGTTAATTCATCACACTTAAAAAACCTCAAATCTCTGTCTGTAAACAGTTTTCCCTAATTTTCTGAATGACGAGCAGTTCCACTGCCACGAGAGGAGCTGCTCCAGTTTGCCATGCAAATGTTTGTCACACTTGCTTCTTGCAGTACCAGGGTCCTGGTGCTCTGTTTTAAAAGCTGCCTGTCTGTTCTCCACTGTCTGTAAGGATGTCCAGCTTTGTAGAGCCTCCTGATATCGTTAAGAAGCTGTCCTGGGTGGAAAATTACTGGCCTGACGATGCTCTGCTGGCTAAACCCAAAGTGACCAAGTACTGCCTGATCTGCGTGAAGGACAGCTACACCGACTTCCACATAGACTCTGGGGGGGCCTCTGCCTGGTACCACGTGCTGAAGGTGAGGGAGCCTGCCTCTCAGGTGTAGCTAGTAGCAAACTCCATTTTATCCACTAAGACCATCATAGAATTCTCTCCAAAATTCAGTTCTCAAGTTTTTTCATCATTGTCCTGTTGCATCTGAGCCTTAACTGCTCTGAGCGCCCTCCCCGAGGTGCCAGGGTCTCCTGAGTGAGGAAGCACTTGGAGCATGGAAGTCCTCTGTGTATTTTCTCTCTATTAGGATTTTAATATTTGTTTAGTGCCTTCTGCACATATATCACCCTAGGCCTTAAAGATACCACATCCTATTTTTGCAGCGTGATGGAACCTGGCGCTGTAAACCTTCTGTACCACCTTCTGCAAATCTGAGCAGATGTGGTCAGGTGTGATTTAATTATTTCAGCCCTTCTGTAAAAAGCTGACTAATTAATTTTATTTAAATACCGCCAAAATACACATACGTGTATATTTAGATAACTGTTTGTTTTTGTGTGTGTGTGTGTGTGTGTGTGTGTGTGTGTGTGTGTGTGTATGCCAGTGCAGTGTTGTTTGATTTGGCTGCTCATTGCTAATTTTATATTTCTGATTCAGGGAGAAAAGATCTTTTATCTCATCAAACCAGCCTCTGCAAATATTTCTCTGTATGAACGCTGGCAGTCAGCAGCAAATCACAGCGAGATGTTTTTTGCAGACCAAGTAGATAAATGTTACAAATGCACCGTTAAACAAGGCCAGACACTCTTCATCCCATCAGGTGAGCAGCTGGGAGAGGAGGGCTTTCCTCATCCTTTAGAGCAGCACATCCAAAATGCCAGAGGGGTGGGATTTGACAACTCACTCTGACAAAGTACAGAGTCTAATTCTCAGTAGAGATATTATTTCATGTGCTTACAAACAAACAAATCAGAACTTTTACTGCTTTCTGTTAACATTTTAGCAGCCTTTTACAAGTTGAACTTGTAGGGAGAGTGTTCCACTTGTGGTCTAGCTGGGTTGTAGTAACTCATGAGTTCTCTTTCCCTATCCACCATGGCATTGGTGCTTTCTGACATCTAATAGGTTATTTCCATGCAGTGAATTGAACCATGCATTCTGACCATGACACCCCCAAATTCTTGTCACAGACATTAATCCCCTGTGACACTAAGGAACTACAGGTCACTGTGTGTGTGTAGATTCTTGCACCAAATGTTTACACACTTGAGTTTTACCTTGGGTGTGAGAAGTGGAGAGTAGGTGTTTCTCTTATGACCATCTGTGAAGCAGATGGTGGAACAAACACAGATACAGAGACTCACAAACTCGAGTAGATTTTTGTATGAAAATACATGTTTGGAAAGCACCTGATTCTGACACTGTGATAAAGAGTGTCAGGGGCTGTTTCAGGTCCTGGTGGAGACAGGAAAACTGCTGCCATTATGGAGCAAATCAAAGCAGGGGCCAGAGGCAGCTGTGTTCAAAGTGTGTGTGGTTCTGGGGCTGGGCTATGTGGGTACCTCTGGAGCAAGGTGCTCAGTGAAGTGTAGACATCATTTGGGATTGAGGTCTGTGCTAATGGCCTTCGAGTTCTTGTCTTGAGGACTCTTCTCTCTCTTTTAGGCTGGATTTATGCAACTCTAACACCAGTAGACTGCCTGGCCTTTGCAGGACATTTTCTACACAGTCTAAGCGTGGAAATGCAGATGAGGTAATCTGTCTTTAAAATCTAATCTCATGAAGAGCTCATTTTTAATAAATCAGTAATAATGAATCAGTGACAGTAATGCTGGTGGAGCTCTCGGGCAGGTTTGGCTGGTGCACCCACCTTTGTCCCCTCTGACCATGTTTCCTCGTGCTGACTTGTCCTGAGTTGTCCTTACACCTGTTGACAAGGTGTGGGGGGATGCCTCAGGGGCCTGGACTGCTGTGGCCCCATCCTGAAGGCAGAACAGTCACACACTGCCTGGAGTTTTACCCTGGCCCCTGCCACCCGCTGCTGGATCAGCCCCACCTGCTCAGCTGGGCTCTTTGCCCAGTGTGAGACAATGCAATGAGTTCTTTACTGATACTGGGCAAGTAATGCAATAAAACCATCATACATCTGGATCTCACTATTTTCATGTTTTGCTTTTGGCCTGAGGCCAGCCCATGTGGCAGCAGAACAAAGAGGGGACCCACTGCAGAGTGACCCTGGCATTTGTGTGGCTCACTCGTGCTCTGCCATGCTCAGTTTCCTGTGGCTCTGTCTTGCAGGGCCTATGAAGTGGAGAGGAGATTGAAAATCGTCAGTCTGACCCAGTTCCCCAACTTTGAAACGGCCTGCTGGTACATGGGGAAGCATCTGCTAGAGAAATTCAAAGGTAAAACTCCATTTCCTTGCCTGCCCTGGTGGCTCAGCTTTGGGATCTGAGGACAGTTCCCCTGAATTTCAGTATCCAGAACTGACAGGAGCACAGGGTGGGAAGGCTCAGCTGGATTTGGGACCCAGTGCTTATTACCCTTGGGTTGTAGGGGGGATTCTTTTGTGGGATCAACTCTCAAAGAGTTAACTTCAGCTTTCCCAGTTACAATTTTCAAATTAAATGCTTTCTGTAAACAGCTGTAGCTGTCAGTGGTTGAATGACACTGTTTTTTTTCCTTTTCTTAGGTTTGCATAAAGCTGGACAACAACCTCCTGCTCATCTCCTTCAGGGAGCAAAGATTCTCAATGGTGCTTTCAGGTCGTGGACTAAAAAACAGGTAGGAGAGGCAGCCTGGATTAATAATATGGGTTTGTCAGTTGCTGGAGCAGAGAGAAAATTCTGGATCAAATAACATCTCCATTGCAAAACATCCAATTCTAAGATGCCAAAGAGAAGGAGTTGGGAGAACAGGGGATGAGCAAAGTGGTGTTGTAGTTGTGAAAATGAAATAATATCTTAAAAAAGATGATTGACTTTGTTTTCTCTCAGGACAGCTTGTTACAATAACATCCAGAACAGGAGAAAACCCTTTTTTTTCTTATTTGAATGTCTAATGCAGTCAAGATTGATTTAAATGCATAGGAAAAAATATAGACAAGTCACTTCAAGAGGGTTTTTTTTTTTTTCTTTATAAAGAAAACATGCACAGAAACAGCAATTTGACTTTGTTGTGTTTTAGGCTTTAGCAGAGCATGAAGATGAACTACCAGAAAACTTCAAACCAGCACAACTTATCAAGGACCTTGCCAAAGAAATAAGATTAAGTGAGGTTTGTGCTGTTTTTGTAATATTTACAGTACTGGGGGTCCAGGCTATAAAATGCATGGAGGTATCACCCGTTGAGTGTGGTACCAAATCCCTCTGGCTGGAGGTGTGTGACAGCACGAGGTGACCACAGCTGGCTCAGCTCCTTCAGGAAGACATTGTGCTGTATTCCACCCTGTTCCTAACCACATCCAGAGACCTCAAAACTGAAACCTGTCATGTCCTTTGATCCTCTTTGATGTAGTATTTAAGTTTTCTGATTGTCAGAACAGGAAGTTAAGCAGAAAATAATTTCTTTTTAATTAGTCTGTGTTCATTTTAATTGGGCAGTTATTTTACTGCTCATTTTTTCCTGAGGGCATGAAATGTGATTCTGCTATATTTATCACATCAGAATTCAATGGAAAGGGTTTTTGCTTGAGCCAATCAGCATTTTAAGCAGAAGGCTGTTCACTTTATCCATCCCATGTGGACAGGCCACATCAGGGCACACCTCAGTGAGGCTGTGGGGTGGGATCTGGGGGTGGGGATGGGTGAGCAGAGCGTTGCTGTGCCCTTGATGGGATCTCCGTTCCTCGGCCAGCCTGACCTGTGCTGCAGATCCCCTCCACCACATCTCTGGGCATCTTTGGGCTCGTTTCCCCGTCTCACAGAGGGTGCAGGGGAATAGCAAGAGCGGGACAGGCGTGTTTGAACTCCTTGTGCTTTGTGCCCAACCACAGAACGCTTCAAAGGCCAGCAAAGCAGACCCGAGTGCCAACGCCCCCGCCGAGGAGATCTGTCCTGCGCACAAGGAGGAGGCTCCGTCGCCCGTCCAAGTCACCCCTCCACCCCCACCTCTAGAAAAGCTTCCTAAAAAAAAGACTCCCAAAACTGTGAAAACCCCCAAACAACTGAAGCCATCCAAACCCCCGAAGCCTCCCAAACCCCCCAAACCTCCCAAAACACCGAAAGTGAAGGGAGAAGGCAAAAAGAAAGGAAAGAAGGCGAAGGAGAGCCCGCCGCCAGCCATCCCCAACCTGGACCTGCTGGAGGCACACACGAAGGAGGCTCTGACCAAGATCGAGACGCCAAAGAAGGGGAAGGTGGGTTGTGCTTTAACCTCTCCCTCTTCTCCCACCCCCAGAGAGACAAAACCACTCTGTGAGTCTCGTGCCAAAAGCGCCATGCACAGCAGGGAAAGCCTGGCTCTGCAGAAGGAAGGTTCAGGTTTGTGCCCGCTGGCTCGTTGCCCTTCTCTGCCCCAGCTGGAGGGTTTGGTTGGACTCTTTGCTGGTTGTCCATTGATGTGGAGCCTCCCAGGAACCCACTGATATCAAAAGGTGTCAGTGATGAAAGAACTTGTTTCTAAAGTATCTCATTTGCTTGAAATGTTACTCTAGAATGGGTGACTGAAAACAGAACAATGGTTTTCTTCCACTTTTGCCTACGCAAGACAAGTTTCTTTCTGATGTCCTTTAATTCTGATGCCCTGTAATTCAGCATGAATTTTGCTACTGATTTCAGTAGGGGCCAGGATCCATCAAGGCTCTGACAGAGGAATCATTGTATGCTGTTTGTGAAGAAATATCCCTGTTTATCAAGAAAAATCTTTCCTAAAACGTTTCTTAAGTTCTAAGAGTTTGTGTGCAGTTTGTGAAACCTGTCATGGGGTGACAGACAGGGAGAGGAGAGTATTGGTGTATCAAGAAGTGCAGTTGCTATTCTGCACACTCCGAAGGCGCAATATTTAATTGAACCTCAATTTGGGATTCAAAAAGAATAAAAGGGAGTTTTCAAAAATATGTCATGTTATTTCCCAGACAAAGCCCGTGTTTCTGACACGCCAGCACTCCATTCTCATTCAGAGGACTTTTTCCTGACTTTTTTCCCAGGCTGCAAAGAATGTTTTAAGTGTTCCCAATAAGGAATCTGCGAGCAAGCAGAATGAGGTGGAGAAATTTGAAGTTCGAGAGCAAAATAAAAGCAAAACAGAAGCCAAATGGAAATACAAGGTAACGTCTCCTATTAAATTCTGCCACGTGATGATAAGACAAGGGTAGGGAAATGCTTGTGGCTCTGCCTAAGAGGAGAGAATGAGGCACCAATTTTTAGTTCCCAAAGAAAAGAAAATTAAGCAGGAATAATCAATTAATCCCAATTAAAGGAAGAGGGGGTGGGTGGATTCTTCAAAAGCATGTGCTGAATTGTCCATTTGTCTGTAGTGACACCAGACTGTTAAGAGTGAGATGGTTCAGTGTGATCCTCTCTCTGACACAGTCCTGCTAGTTGAAGTTTGAAATCAATAGCTAACTAATGGCTCATAATCAATATCTAATTTTGATGGCATAAAATTAGAGTCAATGAAATCTGAATTATGCCCTATGGATTGAAAGCTTGCCTTTCTTGAGGGCTAATGCAGGGTGACTGAAACTCACCCACAGAATAGAACACTTTGTCTGCAGGGAAAATTTGACAGGGTTTTTAATGAGGGAAAATTTAACAGGCTTAGATTCTGAGGGTACCTGGGAAGCTGAAACATAAAGGACTCATTTAACGGATTTATTTATTTTGTTTTGGTCTTTTGCCTTTCAGAACAGTAAACCTGATTCACTTCTAAAAATGGAAGAGGAACATAAATCAGAAAAGACGCCTTTATCAGGAAATAAAGACAACAAATTCACATTCTCTTTCTCTAATAAGAAGTTGCTTGGGTAAGTAAAAATATGACCACGCACATCAACTGAAAAAGGAAATTGAAAGTTCATTATTTGTATTTTTTATACAAGATGATGAAAACCTGCCTTTCTGGTCAATGCAGAAAATACCCTCTCATTAAAACTTCTTCTAGTGCTCTTGTCAGAGTCCTATTTTGAGATATAAATCGTACATTCAGAAATGTGTTTGTAAAATTATTCTAGTTGATTTGGCACCCCTGAATGGATTCAGTTTGACTGAGATTTCTGCAGAGGGAAACTCATTGTCTGTCAAGTCACAAGCTGTTTTCTACTCAGAGTGTTGTTACTGATTTGTAAATATTTTTTTTCAGTTCAAAGGGAGTCAAAACTCATCTGAATACCAGCGTGTTTGGGTCACTGCAAAATTTTAAAGAGGACAAAGCCAAACCTGTACGGGATGAATATGAATACGTGTCAGATGATGGTGAACTAAAAATTGATGAGTTTCCAATCAGAAGAAAGAAAAACACCGCAAAGAGAGAACTGCCCTGTAAGGATATTTCCTGGTTTATTTTTATCTGCTCAACAAAGTCTTAGGTGGTGATTGTCCAAAACAGTCAATATAATCTTTGAAATCTATGTGATTTAGAATCAAGAAAGCCATGTCTTACCTATCAGTCAAATGGGAGTGGAATAGGAGGGCTGATTTTTGAAGGGAAAAACCCCATGACTGTTTGTTTCTTTTATTTATTCAGTTTTATCAGATAAAAAGGAAGCCCTGCATCACACTCCTGTTAAGAAGCCAAAGGTGGAGTCGGTACCGTACAAGGTATGAGGTCATTGCACCTTCACAAGGAGACACTTCTAGAACATAAGGTTCTTTTTAAGGTCCTTTCCAACCCTTTCCAACCATTCTGTGACTCTCTTCCTGTGATGTGGCAACTCAAGTGTTTGATTTGTGCCACTCAGCAGAGCCTCTCTGCCCTTGTGGGCTGGCTCTGGAGCACTCCTGGCCCAGGTGAGCCCAGCCCAGCCCTGCAGGGTCCGTGAGCCTGGCTGGAGCTCCCCTGCAGGATGGGGCAGCCCAGGTGTGAGTGTGCCTTGTGTCTGGAGCTCAGTGCTGGAAATCAAAGTACCTTGAAATTAAACATTTGGCCCAACTGTGGTTAATAGAATTCATTTTGTAATACCAGAATAAGTCAGAAAAAGCAAAGCAGTTTGTTAAGACAGAATGGAAGATGACCAAAATGTTTGGCCTTCAGTACTAAGGAGTTCTTTTCACCCTGGTGTGGGACATTCAGGAGGAAGTACAGACCTCTGTTTGAGTCAGTTCCTGAGGTCTGGGGCCGGGGGTGTATCCCTGTGCAGGAGCCTAAGGAGGGAGCCCCTGGAGACAAGACTGGCACCCACAGCAATGAGGGTGGTGCTGTGGCAGCCTGAAAGCAGGGCAGGGAGGGGGGAGAACTTGTTTTCTTTGGGACCAGGCTGCAGTGCCTAGAAATCTCAGCCCCAGAGAGAGGGCCAGATGTAGGCAGCTCCCTTCCAGAGCCTGACATGACACTGTTCCACATGTCTGTCCCATTCCTCTGCCTGAGGAATCCTCCCACTCTGCTGCTGTGGGGATAGAAACACCACTGGTAAAGGGAATAGAGCCCATGAACAGGATCAGCTCTCAAAGCTTTGGACAGGAAAAGAATACCCACCATGCCTGCAGGCTCCAAGGAAATGGATTCTTACCACGTACTTGGTTGTGTTCTTTTTCTGTTTTGTTTTGTTTAAAGAAAGCAAATTCCAAAGGCTAGGCCTGTGTCTTTGGAGGAGCAGCAGGCTGCAGAAATCACTGTGCTGTTCTTGGGGACCGGCTGAGTGAGTTTCCACCTTTTTTAGCCCTTTCCTTGTTTTTGCAGAGCGAGGACTCATCAGAAGAAGATTTGCTTCACATTGACACAGAAGCAAAGCCAGGACGCAATTCCAAAGTAAAGAAAGAGAGTGGAAGTTCAGCAGGAATTCTTGATCTTTTGCAGGCAAGCAAGGAAGTTGGGGGTTTAGAGTATAACACCAACAGGTACGCACCAGGGGATGCTTTTCCCTCTTACCTGTGAACAAAATTGCCTTTTTGTGGTTGTGTGTGAGTCAGAATGAATTTTGCAGCTTGGTAACTGCTTTTTCTCCTGTAAGGAAACTTTTCCTTTATCCTGCGATCTGGAGGGAGAGGAAGGAGAGATTTTGGTGGTACAGTTTGAACAAACAGAGGATTTCACATCTGTAGAAGCTGAAATAGCAATAATGCTGTAATAGATGAATAATGGGTGTTTATGTTGATGTTACAGTTACATTTTAGCTGGTGATTAGACACATCAAAAAGTAGTTAGGTGTGTCTGACACTATCATAAAGTTGCCAGGTTAACACTCCCATGCTGGAAGTTTGCTATAAAAAAAGGAAAATCATCAACTATTATAAGAACTCAAAGAAATCTTCCTTGGCCCTGTGTACACTGCTGGCCATTCTGTAGATGACACAGCTCACTGCATGCTTAAAATGGTCCTTGACAATGGTCTGCCTTGCTCAGGGTGTGTTTTGCTGTCTGGAAGGGGTTAAACCAGAAGAGAGGTTAAACTCAGGCCTTTGCTTTCCCCCCTCAGCCTGGGTGCTGTAGCCAGGGTGTTTGAAGGTTCTGTGCTTTCTGAAATCAGAGTCCCATCCCAGGCTGGGCTGAGTTGCTGCTCTGTGTGGGGTGGTTCAGTAGGAATGTGTCATATCAATGCTGGCTCTGGGATAGACACTGGCTTTTGGCACTGTGTGCTGCATCTTGATTGGAAAAAGCCCCTAGTTAATGTAATTGCTGGGTTTCATTTCATAATTATGCTCGGCTTTTCCAATGGCCGTAACGTGTTCTTTTTGGAAATGAAGCGGAAGAAAGGCGATCTGCAAACACTCTGTGCCACAGCATGAGGCCAGTGTGCTCGTGTCTGACTCCCAGGAACAATTCCCACCTTCCTCTGCTGGCAGGGCAGAGGAAGGGTAGGGAATGTGTGCATTGATGGATCTGTATGTGCACATTGTGGGGAGCAGCCCTGTGTCACTCTGGGATCTCCTCCCACACGAGCGCTCAGTGCCCGCGTCCCTGTCAGACCAGGGCTGGATTCCCAGGGCTTTTTGTGATAGTGGCCTTATCTGAACCATGGCAAGGGGATTCTGTAAAACACTGAGCTGTCACTAGCAGCTGGCCTCCCCAAAGGCCCTGATGGCATTGCCTGGAGTGCTCTAGAGAGCTGCAGCTCAGCTGTGTGTGTCAGCAAGACAGGGAGAGGGAAGGACAGAGCTCCTGCAGAAAGGCTGCTGTGAGTGTGGGAACAGGCTGAAAGAACTGAAAGGGAATATGCAAAAAGCTTGGAGGGCTGGTCATCACCTGATCTTGAAAGGAGCAATATTACTGGTGTCCAGGTCAGACTCAAAAATGGAAGAAAACACTGGGTTTGTGCTTGAAATTTTTGGAGTGACTTTTCCATAGCCACCGCTCAATCAGTAATACTCTTCTGAAATATTATAAATTCAGTTTCTAAATATGAGGATACAAGTAGGAGACAGTAACTGCTGATGGAAGGAAGGAGATGATCTGCCTAGAGAGGGTGAGAGAGATGTCAGTGGTAGAGCTGGTGGTGAAGAGCAGGGCACTGGCTCCCTACACAATGGGTGCTGGGATCATTCCTGTGCCCTGCTCACTGGGGAGGTTAAACCTGAGTTCATCAGGGCTTGTTCCTGTCCCCAGCACGGCTGTTTGCCTGCTCCACCTGCTCTGGGCCATGCCAGGCACAGAATGGAAAAGCTGGCTCCCACAGTCTCCCTGAGCCTCCTTTTCTCAGACTGAGCCCCTTTCCCATCTCCCTCAGCCCCTCCTGGTGCTCCAGCCCCTTCTCCAGGTCTGCTCCCTTCTCTGGACGTGCTCCAGCCCCTCAATGTCCTTCTTGTCACGAGGAGCCCCAAAGTGACCCCAGGATCCAGGTGGGGCTGCAGCAGTGCCAGCACAAGGCACGGGCACTGCCCTGGGCCAGGTGCCACACCAGGGCTGCCACGAGCGAGACGCAGGCACAAAGCAGGCACAAAGCAGGCACAAAGCAGGCACAAAGCAGGCACAAAGCAGTGCCAGGGTGTCTGCTGGAGTGCCCTCCTCTCTGTGCACCCACCACAGCAGCTGTCAGCCCCAGCCTGCAGGCAGG
Organism: Fringilla coelebs; assembly: GCF_963513975.1. Taxonomy (NCBI): domain Eukaryota; kingdom Metazoa; phylum Chordata; class Aves; order Passeriformes; family Fringillidae; genus Fringilla; species Fringilla coelebs. The sequence goes on from NC_140039.1 coordinate 1,192,176, forward strand.
TCTGAGTTATCCCCCAGTGCCACTGCCTGTGTGTTTGGAGATGGCTGTGGGGATGCAGCAGGGACAGAAGCTCTTTTTTCCTGCTCCAATGCTCTTTTAAAATGTTTTTAAAGCCATAATTGTAACTCACTGATAGTTAACTTTCATGAATGTGTTTTTTTAAAATTCGTTGCTGAAGCTACAGAAAGGGGATATGGCTCTTCCAGAGCTTCAAAACTGCTTCCTGAGTCTTCTTGATTTTTTTTTTTTTTGGATTAGAAAGCTGAAATACTAATGAGAAACACTCTGCCTCATGTGCAGCTCCGAGACATTTCCCCTCTTCAGGTTGGTGTTTGGGTCTCAGAACCACTGTTTTTGATCATATCCCACCATTTATTTGTTGAAGTTTGTGTTGCTTAAGGCAGTTCCTCTCTCATTTGCCCATGTAGTGGTCAGTATTTGGTGGTCCCTTCGCAGTGTTTTGAGAGTCTGGTGTTTGGAAAAACAGTTCAGGGAAAAAGACTGGAAGAAAATATGATAATTCCTTGTAGATGATGCAAAATATTTCTTTGCCAGGGAGAAGGAAGAGGAGAAGGCATGATATTGGAGGGATTTAAATGGCTCTTTCCTGAATAAGTTTTTTTATGTTCTTCTGTGTGTTGAATTGTGAATTAGTCTTAACTCATTTTCAAGATTATGACTAAATGCCATTAGTGCCCAGAAACTTCCTCTATGGTCTTGTGCATTACTCTATTCAGTGCCCAGATTAAGCTCAAGTAGGGGAAAGTGACATGATGCTGTTAATTTTCTTGTATGTTTGTGGCTTCTATTGCACAACAAATGTATAACAAGTGTAACAATTATTATTGCCACAACAAGGGTTTTTTTGCATTTCACTACTTGCCAAACTCCAGACTTCTGTAAGTACTGGATGATGTGTTCTGCCAGTCTCAGAATTAATTTCCAGCAGGTCCCGGACTGGTGACAGCCCATAGAGCCCATGATGTGAACTGGGACCAAAACTTCCAGGCAGTTTTGAGTAGAGCCCCCCACAACATCCCCCACCAGTGCTGATGCATAAGCTCTCCTTTTACAGAAGCTGATAGTGTAGATTATAAATAATACTATTAAAATATGATGAGGAGAAGGAGGATGATTTGGTAGAAGTGAAAAATAACATTATTAAAGATAGATAGATAGATAGATAGATAGATAGATAGATAGATAGATAGATAAAGATCATGATGAGGAGAAGGAGAAGGAGGAGGAGGATGATGATGATGATAGTTGGTATAGAGACACTGCTCTGTCAGGGATTCTGCTGTGGGCTTTGGGAAGTTTCCTGAGCTCTGCACAGAGGGCTGACAGCCCCAGGGACCTGCCCATGTCTCCCTGGCTCCACATCTGAGGTGCTCTTTGTGCTATTCCTGTCCCATAAAATTTCCCACTGGCCCTGGTGGTATGTGCAGCTACTCAGAGGAATCAGGGTGTCTCTCCTAGCACAGCTGCCTGGCAGGAGCGAGCTGCCTGTGAGGGGCTGGTGTTTCTGGAATCACTAAGTGCTCTGGCACTTCTCCCTTTGCCCCACAGCCAGCCACCTGCCTCCCCCAGCACGCAGGAAGCCATCCAGGGCATGCTCTCTATGGCAAACCTCCAGGCCTCAGAGTCCTGCCTGCAGACCTCGTGGGGCACCAATCAGGCGAAGAACAACTCCTTCTCCGCACAAAACTTGAAGAAAACTGGTGGTGGTGGCAGCAAAACCGCTGGGAAACGGCTGCTGAAGAAAAGCACAAAGAACAGCATTGACATCGAGGATTACGACGAGGACCAAGACCACTTGGATGCCTGTTTTAAGGACTCAGATTATGGTGAGTAGGAGGGAGCAGAGTGGGGCTGCATGCACACACCTGTGCCTGTTGGTGAATGTCCCTTTGGTCCTGGGTGCTTCCTCTGCTCTGCCACCCTGGGATCAGCCACGTGTGGAACAGGGACCTTGACACCAAAGGGAGCAAAGACACGAGACAGCAGACTGGCTGCAGAGCCCGGGGTCACACAGCCACCCAGACAGGCTGGATTTGAGGCATGGCACAATGAGAAACTCTCAAGAAACATGGAGACCCCCAAAACTGCAGCAGTCAACCCAGAAATGGGGGACTCTCCCAGAAACGTGGGCCAGGTACTGCTACTTGTGACAGAAATGTCCTTGTCTGCACAGTAGCAATTAAACCTCCAGCTGAGAGGAGCGAGAAGTTGAATTTTTACATGGAAAAGGGATCTAATGCTATTTTGAGTTTTGGCAGAGAAGGCAAGCATCTGCAGCAGAAATGGATGCAAAGACAGTTTACAGCACTTAGGTCAGTTCTGCCATAATTATAGTGGAATCCCAGAGTGGTTTAGGTTGAAAGGGACCTTCAAGGGCCATCTAGTTCCACCCTCGGCCATGGGCAGGGACACTTTCCACTAGATCAGCTTGCTCCAAGTCCTGTCCAGCCTGGCTTTGGACACTTGCGGTGATGGAGCAGCCACAGCTTCACTGGGCAACCAGGTTGGACTCAATGATTCTTGTGGCTCCCTTGCAGCTCAGGATATTCTGTGATTATTGAGGAATATAGAGAGCCAGTCACAGTTAAATGGCAGCAGCTCCCAATAGTAATGTGGGAATGAGAGCACAGGAAAGTCCCCTGAGCGTCACAGCTCTGACAGAAGCGCTCAGTGGCACTTGTGGAGATCATCCAGCTGTGATGCCTGTGGTCACTGCACCTGGACAGAGCAAGGGTCCTCTGTGCAGGGCAGAGCTGTTTCCTAAAATGAAACTCTTGCCTTGTTTCCTACTGTAGTTTACCCTTCTCTCGAATCAGATGAAGATAATCCAGTATTCAAGTCCCGATCAAAGAAAAGGAAAAGTTCAGATGATGCCCCTTACAGTCCGACAGGTAAGTTGGTGTGGTCTGTGCTGCCCAGGCTAAGTCATGCAAATCTCTAAAGTTTTCAAGGAGTGTGGAAACTGTAACACACAATTAGTGATTTCTTTATCACATGAAGGTTAACCCTTTCCAGGGCAGTGGGAGGTGATCCAGGCGCTGGGATTCCTGCCAAGCAGTTTTAGCCTTCCTCCTGCAATCAGCTGGCAGGAGAAAGCAATTCCTTGGTTGGTTTATTTTTCCTCACACTCTTTGTGATAGATCATTTGGTTGCCACCTTAGCAGTGGTGTAACAGTGAATCAAGCCCTGGACAGCAGAGTTGCAGTGGATTTCAGGTGTTGACTGTGGGAATAGTCAGGAATAGTCTCCTCCAGGTTCAGCCAAAGCTCATGATCTGGAAGGATGTGGTCTGCCCTGGGTTTGCTGGAGCTCACCAGGGGCAGTGACAGGCAAGAGGGCCCCTAGACCCCTTTGACCCCTATGGCCCATGAGCAGGGCATCCTCTATGCGTGCTGTGTGTGACAAGCAGCCCATGTGTGGTCTCATCAGCTTGCGGCCCTGCATGTCCTCCCCCGGCTGCAGGTGAGCATTGTAGCTTTGGAGATAACGCTCATAATCCAGGATGTGGGCACAAACCTGCGTGGCTTTGGCTTCAGGTGGCTGTGGAGCCGCTCAGCTGTGTGATATCCCCATCAGCAGCTTCTGCCCGTGCCACAGTGCCCGGAGGCCGTTGGCTCTCGTGCCTTCAGTCGTACCTGGGGAAGGGAAGGGCAGAGGCTGTCCCCATCTCCCCTGGCTGAGCAGGGCAGAGCCGCTGGCCTGTGCTGGCTGTGCTGCTCCCACGGGCACATTCCTGCCCCTCACCTGCCTCTGCTCTCCCCGCAGCACGAGTTGGCCCCTCGGTGCCCCGGCAGGACAGACCGGTGCGAGAAGGCACGAGAGTCGCCTCGATCGAAACTGGACTCGCCGCCGCCGCCGCCAAGCTGTCACAGCAGGTGAGAGGTTGCCTGGAGAGTAGGAGCTGCCAGGAAAGGAGAGCCCTGTCCCCAGCAGCAGAGCTGTGCCCAAGCCTAGTGCTGTGCCAGCCCTGCGTGGTGTTTGGTCCTGCCAGTGACACGGGGCTCTGCAATCCCAGGGAAATAAACGGGATCCAAGACCAGCGGTGCCACAACACACCTGAGCATGTCACAGGGTAGCAAGGGACAGAGAAAAGCACAGGGAAGGATGAGGGGGGGAGAAAGGCTACTGGGGTAGAACAGGAGAAGGCTGCCTCAAAGGAGTGTATTTGACGTGTACTTGAGAGCCTGGCTGGTATGATTGCCTGTCTGTGCAGATTGGCTGCTGGGAAGTGGCAGGGCTTGCTTCCAAAGGATTGATGAGCTGTGAGCAAAGGCTGAGTTTAGGAATGGAGCTGGGGCAGTTTGGATATTTGGTAAGTGTCTGGTCTCTGAAGGGGTCAGAGAGGCCCTGTAAAGGTGACATGGTGAGATGCTAAGGTGACATGGTCTGCTGGAGCGAGGTTGGTGAGGCACCTCAGCAAGCTGGTGGAGATGCAGGTTGTGGTGGCCTTGGGCTTCTGCGATGTGGACTGTTGAGTAGAAGAGCTTTAAGGATGGTGGCAGGGTTCCAGGAAGAAGGAACTGAAAGTAGACAAGGGACACAGGACAGTAACAGACCTCTGCCATCCCAGTGTGCGTGTCCAGGTGCAGTTACAGGTCAGGAGATATGTGTGTGTCCTAGCAGGAAGCAGAGGCTGAATCAGTGGGATGTTAAATATCCTTCATGCTGTTGTGCGAGGGTGTGAAGATCCCCGAAGATAGGAGGTGCCAGTTTTTGTGGAAGATGGAAAGCTTTGCCCATGCTGACCACGCTGCTGTGCCAGGGCGGTGTCGCTCGCCGCAGTGGTAAGGACGAGGAGGCCCCGCACAGAGCGAGGATGTAGAGGCACGAGAGGCAAACGTGTGTGTGCAGCTGTGAGCCAGACGCGTGGAGCAGCCCCCGAGCGCTTGTCCGTGGCCATCTCCTGGCGTGTCGTTGTATCAGGACCCTAAGCAACGCCGCTGGCCCTTGCCCTAGCTAAAGGTCTTCTGGGGATTAATCTGAGCTTCATCTTTGTCATTTTAAAGGAGGAACAAAAAGGCAAGAAGAAAAAAAATACCAAAAAGAAGCTGTCAGCCCCCAACGCAAGCAAAGTGGCTCAGGAAGGCAGCTCCCCCGAGCCGAAGCTGGAGTCACAGGCCAGCAGCCTCACAGATCACGAGTACACCGCAGGGGCCAGCACCTTTGGGGTCGCCCAGCCTAACAGGGGATCGCAGCCGATGGCACCCGGTGTTTTCCTCACACAGAGGAGACCTTCATCATCCTCGCAGAACAATGCCTCCGCCAAAGGTACCAGGAAACGCCTGGCTTGTGGTACAGGAGTGGGGAAGGGTGCAGGGCCGTGGAACCCGAGCCTTCCGCAGGGCCTCCAGCGCAATGTGTGGTGTGGGCAGGCGCAGGTGCAGAGGTGCGGATGCGCGTCACATCTGGTCAGGGGTAGGACTCGTGGCCTTGACTGCTCTGGCACTGCGGGGCCGGGCAGGTGTTTCCCTGCTGGGCTCTTGGCTGCAGGGTGTGAGGTATCCCTGGCAGGAGCGCTGCCCAGCCCGGCCCCAGCTCAGGAGGAGCACCTGCAGGGTCACATCCCAGACAGCCTGGCCGTGGAGCCTTGGCCAGGGGAGGATGCATCCATGAAGGCTGTTCTGCCCAGGGCTGAGGCGGGCACTGTGGTGTTGGTGGTGGCTGCACACCAGCTCTGTGCTGACTGTAGCTGAGGACAGTCCTCACAGGACACGGAGAGCAGGGCACACTGCAGATCTCTCTGGAGGGCTGCCACAAGGAAGCAGAGGAATATCAAACCTTGGGAGTAATGCAACTACAACCAAAGGCAGGAGAGAGGAAGAGGTTGCTTGCTGTCTGTCACAGGGGAAGCATGAGAAAGCCGAGGCTCTCCCAGAGTCTGGGCTGGGACCTCCTGCTCTCCATTTGAGCCTGGCTCAGGAAGCGTAACTGAGGCAGATGTGTGGGACAGGCACTGTGTAGCATGAAAATTGTGTGTGATCCTACTGGGAAAGGCCCCAGTGGCAAGTGAGGCAATGTGGCAGATGTTTCCTGAATTCCATGTGTTCGAGTGGAGCAGATTAGAGGTAGTGCACAGTACCCTGGTAGCTTGGATGGCTGTAGGGCAGGATGTGTGTAGCCTGTGGTAGGGGCTGGGCTCCTACCAGGAGCTGGTGCTACCTGGGGCTCCCTGCAGGGCTGGAGTGGAAAGAATGTATTTGCCTGGAATTGTGCTTTTGTGCTGAAATGGTGGGAAACAAGTCCAAGGCAGAGAGGTGCCCAGGAGCCTGGAGCTGCGAAGAGCTGTAGAGCATGTGTCTGTGTGTGTGTCTGTCTGTCTGTGTGTGTGTGTGTGTGTGTGCAGCCTCTCCCTGAGGAGCAGAATGGCACTGGTGGGGCTGGGTTTGACTGTCACCCTGTAGGCAAACAGGTGACCATGAGCAGTGAGCCAGGGCAGGTGAGGGTGCAGGGCAGCAGGGCTGGCACTGCAGGGGCAGGAGGGTGCCCAGCAGAGCTGTGGGGGCAGGAGGGTGCCCAGCAGAGCTGTGGGGGCAGGAGGGTGCCCAGCAGAGCTGTGGGGGCAGGAGGGGGTTCAGCAGAGCTGTGGGGGCAGGAGGGTGCCCAGCAGAGCTGTGGGGGCAGGAGGGTGCCCAGCAGAGCTGTGGGGGCAGGAGGGTGCCCAGCAGAGCTGTGGGGGCAGGAGGGTGCCCAGCAGAGCTGTGGGGGCAGGAGGGTGCCCAGCAGAGCTGTGCCTCCCCAGAGCAGCTGTGGATGCGTCCATGGGGGTGGGTGTGCTCTGTGCCCTGGCTCAGCAGGGCTGGCTCTCCAGGGCTTGTGCTCCCAGCCCAGCCCTGTCCTGTGGCCAGCAGTGCCATTCCTCAGGGGTGCTGGTGGGTGTCCTTGAAGCTGCTGGGCAGGGCCCTGGAGGCAGGAGGCAGCTGGAGGGTCGGTACCTATGGTGTGGTGTGGGGTGGGTGTGTGCCCTCACCCCACCCCTGCTGTCCTTCCAGGGAAGCGTACGAAGAAGGGGATGGCCACGGCCAAGCAGCGGCTCGGCAAGATCCTGAAGATCCACCGGAACGGGAAGCTGCTGCTCTAGTGGCCCTGGGGACACTGCCACCCAGTTATGGGCCACCACCACAAGAATCCCTGTAACTTTCAGCGGTCGGACTGTACAGAATCCTCCTATAAATATTTTTTAATATAGATGTCCTTTCTCAGAGTGCTGAGAACGACTAGCCGCAAAAAGTTAATACTAATCTGGGCCACGGAGGAGCGCGCCGGGCCCCGCTCCGGCTCCGGCCCCGGGCCCCCCGTCCGTCCCCCCGGCCAGCGGGCAGGGCAGGGCGGGCGGCCGCAGCCGCCGGGGCGGCAGTGCCAGGAGCAGAGGGGCCGCGTGGCGGGAGGGGACCGCAGGACTCGAGGCGTGGGGCGCGAGGTGCCGGGCGCGTTTCTCAGGCACCGCCGCCCCCGCGGCCGCATGCCAGTCCCCTTTTCCTAGAATGTAGCTTGTACATAGCTTTTGGAATAACCACCGCCGGGTTTTTATACGGGGAGGGTCTCTCCGGGCGCTGCCCGCCGGTACCAGCTCTTTGCGTAACTTCTTGTACGAGGAGGGAGACAGTTATTTTACTAGCACCTTGTGGAGTGTTTCCGTGTTTTGTGACGATGTAATTTATTAATGTTTGTAGCTTTTTATATTTGTACATTTCTTATGGGCTTTGTTTATATACACACATTACTGGGGCGCGGCGCCTGCGGGGAACCAGAGCCACCTGCCGCCGTGTGCCGGGGCCACCGGGGCCACCACCGGGGCCGCGCCGGCCCGGGCGTCGCGCCGGCTTTTTTTATTATGATTATTATTATTATTATTAGTATTATTATTTTTTCGCGACATGTACATTTCTAACAAAGTTTATCGTGGCTATCTATCTATGACAGTGTTTTATTTACCGATTCATATCAAATGCTCTTGTATCGACTTCACAAAATCTTAAGTAAACCTAGAGCAAAGTTTAAAAAAAGAAGAAAAAAAGGCAAAAAAAAAAAAAGAAAGCAAAGTAAAACTATTTCAGGTTTTGTACACAATTGCCTGGGCCTGGACTTTTTGTGGGGTTGGTGAAGGAGGGATGGGGAGGCAGCCAGGGGTCCCTGAGGGTGGGTGAAGGAGCGAGCAGGGACCCTCTGCTGGCACAGACAGGGGGTGGCTCTGCTGCCACTGCCCCATCTGTCACCCACCCCCATACTTGCTTGCTACACTACCATGAGAAGCCCCAGTCAACTGGGCATGGTCTTGAGTGTCCCAGTAAGACACCTCATGGTCCACCCAGAGATGTCCACCCACTGCCCAGCTCATCATCTACCTCCCATGGACAAACATACATGTCTGTTTTCCCCTGCTTCCTCCCTCTTGGGGGTCACCAGGTGCTCCAGCCTTTCCCTTCTTTGTGCTCACTGAAAAATGCAGCCTCTCACCATTTATTTCTGACCCTCGGGGACATATGCAGCCTGCGTTTCTCTGCTGATGCAGGGCCATTCCCATCTCTCACTCTGCTCCCTGCTCTTGGACACCTTGTGCTGACAGTGGCCCGAGCCGCCTGCAGCAGGCACAGTTCCCCGTTCCCCTCTGATGGCCGCAGCAGCCCCACGGGAAGCCCCTGCCCCAGCCCCCTGCTCCGGACCCACCGAGCGCTCGCCCCCGGCTCCGCGGCTTTGGGGGAATCCTCGCAGGGACATTTCGGGCGGGCTGCCGTGGCTGGTGGCGATATCGAGCTATCGCCAGCTGGGGGAGTTCACAGTTCAGAAACAGCCGCAGCCGGGAAAATGAGACCCGTCGGAAAGGAACCTCCCGACCACCTCCCGCGGCTCGGGGACACGCGAGCAGCCCTGGCTCTTCATAAAACATCCCGAGCTGGAAGGGACCCGCAAGGACAGCCAGCTGAGGGTGTGCTGTGACGGGTGACAGCGAGCGCCCAGCCAGAGCACCCAGCCAGCGCCGGCTGTGCCCCAGCCCCGCAGAGCCCCGCAGGCAGCGCCGCGGAGCCCGGACGCTGCAGCCGGGAGGAGCCGCGCCTAGGAAAGGAGCGCGGAGCTCCCGTCCAGGGAGCAGGGGTGACAGCCGCTGTGCCAGCCTCCCTGGGCAGGTCCCGGGGCTGCCACAAGGTCCTGAGGGCCGGTGTGGGACACTCGGCTCACCTTTGGTATTACCTGTGCGGTGGCTGGCACCTGTGAGTTCATAACGTGCACAGGATGTACACCTACAAAGGACGGCCCGGGCACGGAGGTGTTTTCTGCGCACACGTGCAGACAGGCTGTTGGCTGCTCCTGGTAAAGCGCTACTCACAACATTCCTGTTTCTGTTTCTGTCTTTATACTGACAGGAATCACTCCAGCCCTGACATTCGGCACAAGCACACCCAAGTCTCACAGACCTCGCACCCATCTTTCCCCCGGCCGGGGCAGGCTCTGCCCGCGCTCTGCGCTGCCTCCAGCCGTGCCCCGATGCCACCGCGCCGTTCTTCCCATTCCATCTGCCACGGACCTCAGTGCCCGCCCCGCAGGACTCACGGCATTTGTGTAAACTGTTTGGAAGTTTTTTCTCTGCATATCACAAGAGAAAGCCTGCTTCTCCTCTTCTCTTGAAAGCATAATAATTATAATGAATTAGATTTTCTTCTGTTTCCAGCCAGCAGGGAAGACACGCTTTGACACTCATTTTCAGGTCATTCTCCTGTCAAACTTCACATACTTCTGTGTCCCAGCTCACTGTATTTGCTAAACACTGAGCTCCACGGCGCGCTCCTTCTCGGGGAGAGGCACAGACCAGCCTGGGGCTGCCCACCTCCTGGCTCCCTCCCCGGCTCCCTCAGCTTGCTCCTGGCTCACTCCTCCCGTCACACACTGCAGGTGTTTGCAGGCTGTGTGTGACCACGCGTCTTCCTCTCACCTTCAACTCAATCAAATAATTAGCAGTCACTTAGGAGTCAATTAGGCGACACATCTTGAAAGTCTTTGTGTTTACCCTACTTCATCATTTATGAGCTCTGTTTAGCAGCCCAAGGGAAACCCTTTCTTCTTGAGGTCACCAGGGCACCCTGGGTTCGTCTTTGGGCTGCAGAAGAGTTCACACTCATTGCTCACCACTGGCTGGGCAGTGGACACGGCGGCCAGACTCCTTCTAATGGCCTCAGCTCTTTTGCTTCGTGGTCTCTCAAAACCCACTGTCCCTTCCCTGTCCCTTCCCTGTCCCTTCCCTGCCCTCCTGCTGCCTCTGGGGAGCATGTGGCTGTGCAGTAGAAATTCTGCTCCACTGGCCATTCTTTTCCCTTTCTTTGCTGAACTCAGCAGTTACAGCCCACAGCCACTTCATTTGCTGCCATAAAACATATTTAGTGGGTTGGTTTGGAGAACAAGCCTTCCACACGATGTGGAATATCAGATGTCTGAATCCTGAGGAGACAGAAAAGGAAGAGGGGGTGAAGGTTTTCTAGAAGCACTTATGTATGAATTTATGGGAGCAGTCCTTAAAATAGGACCTAGAACAAGTTATACAAATAAAACTGTGCACTAATGCTGTATGGTTTACATGTCCCTTGCCCAGGGTTAAAGACTGCAGCAGCTCCTTTCAACATACTTTCCTTATTCAAGATCACCAGCCTCAGTACTTTGCCTCAAAATGTGCAAACCTTTAACTTCCCCCAAGGGATAACTCACTCTGAGAATGAAATATTAATTAGAGCCTCGTCATCCGCCATCACTGCTTGGCCTCTCAGAAGCCTGGGGAAGCCAGACACACTCCAGCCCCAAAGTGCTCCCTTTGTGTAGGGCTTTTGTTCCCCGCATTCCACCCGTGGGGCCCTGTCACAGTGGATAAGAGCTCGCCCCAGCCTGAAAGGGAACTGTCAGGCTGAGTGTAGCTGGCTGCTGACAGGGAGTATCACCATTAACCAGCGTGTTATCTTGAGTGGGGTTTGCGCAAATCGCTCCCTGCCTGGCTTTTGGTATCAGCGGTGATGACAGCTCTTCGACAGATGCTGGTGAGGAGTGAATAAAGATGCTGTGGCTAAAGACCATCTGCAGGGATTAAACCTTCATCACATTCGATGACTTTTCTGCTCTTGAGACAAAGGGAACCTTTCTTTTTCCCCAGTCACACACCTTAGTTTCTCCAAGAGGCTGTTTCCCTGCCAGACACTTCCATTGCAGCTTGTCTATCATGGAGATGTTTGAAAACCACCTTAAACTGACTATTTGCACATTTAATCCATGATTCTCTCTAATGCTTTTCTAAATCCCCAGCAGCAACCCACCCTCGTCCAGGACTGCTTCAGGAAGTTGCTGATGGCTCTTAGGGCCACCAACTTCCAGCACCAGACACAAAAGCTGAAAGAGAAAGTGGTGTGTGACCTTCAGAGTCATGTCTTTCCATCTGAGCCATGTGCAGAGAAGGAGAACTAAATCACCAAGAATGTTGTGATTCTCCATCTTCTGAGCAGCGACACAAATGTGATTTGAGTAAGACAAGAACTGTGGAATCACAGAATATCCCAAGCTGGAAGGGACCCACAAGGACCATTGAATCCAACTTCTGGCCCTGCACAGGACACCCCAACAATCCCACCCTGTGCCTGAGAGCGTTGTACTAACACTTAAATAAGATTTGCTATTTAAAACCAGGAGAATATTAAGTCTTGAGTTTGTTTGTCCAATGATTAAAACTGAACAGGGAATTAAATAGACCCAAGCAAAGTAATTAACTGCAGTGAAGAAACTGCTGTTTGTTTTCAGTATGCTTTTGCTGTGTGCAGTAGCATATGAGGAGGAAACAACATCTGATGGGGATGTTTATCTCACGCAGTGACTCAGTCCTCATGCCTGGTGCTTCTCAAAGCATCCCGTCTCACTGTCCTTATGGCAGTCCCGTTTCCATTGAGCTCCTGATGCTCACTAATGCTCTGCACTCATTCTTTCCAGAGCCCTGCTGGGTGGATTCCAGGTAGGATCCCCTGGGTTCCTACAGACCTCACACTCACCTGAGGCATGCTTGCAATAGAAAAGTTTTTATTGTCTCCCTGTGAGGGTGGTGAGGCCCTGGCACAGGTTGCCCAGAGAAGCTTCAGCTGCCCCGTCCCTGGAAGTGTCCAAGGCCAGGCTGGACGTCTTCATTGTGTGGTCAGTAATAAAAGGGCCCTGACTATGCTAGCTGTCTTGTCAGTAGTAATTTATTTTTATGCAGAAATCAAGGAGATTTCTTTCTGAAAACTGTCTCCCCTCTGGCCCCAGTGGTCAGTAACTGCCTGGCTGGACAGGGCTCTTCCCACACACGTGCCTCTCCTGGGAAGTCACAGGAATCCTGTGTACAGAATGGATTTGCACAGGCATAAATAAACAGACAATTCTGGGCTGCAGGTCTCCAACCCAGCCACATTGTGCTGGATAAGATAAAGCTTGGCCCAGGTCCCTTTCCCAAGGCAGACCCTGGCTCAGGTATGGGAGGTGAGCAGGGGCAGGAATTATGTGTTTTCCATTCAGCAATTCCAACAGGGAGAAGGGTTCTTGGTGCTGCTGGTGAAGGACTTGCTCTTTCTTGGAGCATTGTTCTTGCCAGCATCCCATGAGCTAATTCCAGGTACCCAAGGCAGGCTGGCAGGACAGAGTGGCATTCCTTCTGGAGAAGTCTGCTTAGCTTTTCTGTGAGCCAGTTTGTGACTGATGGGTGGTTAATTTGGCTGCAACCCTTCTGCACAGCTCCATGGGGGAATTCTTCAGCTTGGCTCTACCTGTGGATTCACAAGACATATTACACTTCTTCCTAGGCATTATTTTCCAGAATGATTTTATTGAGAAATCTAGAACAGTTGGAGGGTTTATCTGGAAATGCATCACTTTGCCCTTAGGTATATTCATTTAATATACAGATATATATTTATTTATATGAAAAACAAACCAACCTTAGGCAATAATAATAGCTAAAAGCCAAACTTGCAATTGTTATCCAGTGTTATTGCTATTAAGCGGCTGTTACTCATAACACAGCCGTACATACTTTGGATCTTAATCTCCTTTTGTGGTATTAAATGGGCCAAGCAGCTGCTAAATGGAACAAAAGTGTCATCCATCAGGATCAATTGGGATAAACATAAACATCCCATTTCCTTGCAGACAAACATGGCATGGGCTGACCAGCTTGCTTTGACCATCAGAATGATGTTCCCGGAGCTCCAGCAGCATGGAAAATTGGAGTATTAATCTATCCTGAGCCTGGCATGTGGGGAATTGGGGGGTGTAAAAGGCTGGAACATGTGATGTCCATGCTTTTTGTGAGGATAGGGCTTGGGAAAGAGGGCTTTGTAAGGTGCACCTGGGGCTTGGCTTGCACTGCCAGCTGTGCCTGCATTGGAGAGCGCCCATGAACCTGGGGCAGATCCCTGCAGTGCTGGGGCAATCACACAGTGCTCAGCATGGGCAGCACCAGGGCTTTGACTCTGCCCCTACACGGCACTTCCTCTATCTAAGCAGCCAGCCTCTTGCAAAAGAAGCTGATCAACAAAGCAGCTCTGTCAATAACAGATTTTAGCATATCACAAGTGTGTGCGGGGAGCCGTGTGCCTTGACCTACCATCATCCAGCCTCAGAGCTCCATTTGAGAGCCATCAGCTGTAGGGAAGTAATTGGAAAAACATGGCACAAATTGTGTGTGTACACATGCACATGAGTAAAGCAGCTTTCATTAAACAGCATTAAACACAGAACCATATGCCAGATTGAAATCGCTGAAGTTTTCTCTGATTACTACAACCAGTGCTGGGCCTGTGGAGAGGTACCGAGCTTGGCTTGGTGGTGGGCAGCCCTGGAATGTCCCAGCAAAGGAGTGAAGTCAAAAACGAGAGGTGGCTGGAAATTTGGGGACTGAGGGCTAAGATCTGTGGAGGTTCAAGGGGCACATGGCCCCTGTGAGAGTGAGACCTCCTCACCTGCTTGCAGCAGCGGTCAGTGCGAGGTCTGGTGAAGACATAAACTGATCACATTAAGGGATTGCTCCACCTGTACCGTAAGGTAACATAAATTGGGGTTTTCCTTCTTCAGCTTCCCCTACACCGAATTCTTGCCCCTCCCCTCTCCTGTATTTTCCAAGCTGTGCCAAGGACATGGGATTTGGGATGTCCCATGGCCCCATACACATGTCAAGGAAAGGGCTGAGAGCCACTGCAGAAAAGACAGGAACAACCTTTGGAGTGGGGAAAAATGCTGTCCCTGTAATGGCCCTATGATGTCGAATATTTAGAAACATAAACCCAAAAAAGCCAGTAGGTTTTTTTAATTGGGAGTGTAGAGTTTTATTATTTAAAAAGTTTTATAAAGAAATTTTAAACAGACCATGGAATTGCTGTAGCAGGTTGGGTTTTTTCCTCTTGGAAATTACTCAGCCATTTGGTTTCTATTCTTGCACAAAGCACAAGCTTTTTGAACAATAATTTGATATGCTTGTTGATGCATCACAAAAAGGAGATATGCTTTGAATTCTCTTTAAAAACCCCATGTAAACACAAGGTTTATGGAGCATTGCAACAAAATACCATCTCCTTACTGAGTGCTTTCACATGTGATTTCCTCTCTGACTACTGCATGTAAACATACTTATTGTGTTTGGGAAATTCCAAAACCTCAGACACAATCAGGCTCAATAGCTCAGCAAAGACAAGTTACAGTTTAAAATGTCCACATTTTGCAACAAGATGCCTGGATGGTAGCAGAGGAAGGAAGAGAGGGACATTTTAACACAGCAGGGTGGTTGGATAGCCCCTTTTTTCACTCCTTGGAGTCACAGGCTCACCCTGCACACACCAGCAGCATCCTTTGCACCCAGGGACTGCTGGTCCATTGACTGTAGGAAAGACTCAGACCCAGGATCATCATTTCACACACAGACAAGGGCGTGGTCCTCTCCAGGCCCACTGTGTTTCTATCTTTTTGTAAAGAAAAGCCTTTCATACATAGGGTTGTGTTCCTTTTTCTTGCATTTAGTTTTTCTTAAGGCTTTATATTGGAAAAGCCATAAAGAAATAAGCAAAAATACCAAGGTATTACACAGGTGAGAAGAAATAGCAACAAATGTAAGATTCAGTATGACAAAAGACTGTGAGAAAATTATGAAATACCCCTGAAATAAGTGGATTGTCTTGTTTCCCAATGTGCACATAGCACACTGCTGAGCACAGAGGTGATCTCTGCAGGACTGGGGTCCCTTTAGTTTCCCCTAGAAGTCAGCCAGGATGTGCACACATCTCCCAGTTCCCAATCTTCAGCGTCCCCCTGGAGACTTGCGAGGTCTTTTTAGTTTAGCCCATAAGGCACTGCCACCTTCCTCCCCACAGCTGAGCCTTCTGGAAAAATTGTTGAAAGTTTAAATCCTACTAATTTGTAAATGAATAAACGTGGAATTCTCTTTGGTAAGTTTTAAATCACAATTTGTGCCCCTAAGGCTGTTTATGGTTACAATTATAGAATCATCACAGATTGGTTTGGGCTGGAAGGACCTTAAATACCATCTTGAATATCCCATGATGGGCAGGGAGACCTTCCACTATCCCAAGATGCTCCAAGCCCCGTCCAGCCTGGCCTTGGACACTTCCAGGAATGGGGAGCCACAGCTGCACTGGGCACCCTGTGCCAGCTCCATAATGATCATATGGTTATCATTTTCCTCTGCTAAAACTGATACTCAAATTTAAAGCAGACGTTTCTCCACCTGTACCTGAAGGCAGCATAAATTGGGTTTCTGCTCCTGCAGCTTCCCCCACCCTGAAGTGCCTGGCTCTGGGCTGGGCACAGCAGGGCTCTGGGCTCTGCCAGCCTTGCCCTGGGGCAGAGCAGGAGCAGCTCTGTCCTTGCACAGGCAGCCACCACCGACAGTGTTGTTAGGCAAAAGAGCTGTGTAACGTGAGTAACCGGCAAAAATGGCAGGGCTGCAGGATGAAATGACTCTCCCCTTCACTCTCTGTATATTTTTTATTTTCAAATTTGTTTCTGCTATGCCCTGATTTATCAAAGCCCTAAAACACATGCTTGACTTTAAATACCTCACTGCAGCTAAAACTAATTGCATACTTAGTCTTTGATGGCTCAAGGTCATAAAGAAATCACTCGCTTTTCCAAACAAATACTTCAGTATTTTAATTGCTTGCAAACCAGATCCCAGAGCCCCTGCAGAGATGGGTGTAGGACTGTGTGCCTCACTAGAGGGTGAACTGCCTGGGATTTCCCTGACCAGATTCAGGCACTGCACCCAGTTACTTGGGGCACAGCATGTCCAGAAGGGACTGTCAGGCTGGACTTGGGTCTGGTATGTGACAAAGCACTGGGAAGAACACGTGGCTGTCCTGATCCTGCTGGCAGTGGTTGGGTGGGAGATGCCTGATGTGCCACAGTTACCTGAACACATCTGGGAAGTCTTCAGCATCTCTTCAGCAGGCATTTCCCATAGCAGGGAACCATAAGCAAGACATCAACATCCCCACCGGGGATCTTGTTAGCACATGTAAGTAACTACATAAATATATAAATATGGAAATCATACATAGAATCTAAACTTGCACATATATAAAGAAGTGGGAGCAGTACTGTACAAGCAGAGCTCCCATCAACATTCACTCTGACAGCCTGGGGATATTCACTCCCTCCCTCTACACTGGCTGCTTTCCCCTCCAAAATTCTTAGTAGAATGATAATATTTTAACAGTTGCAGTTTTAAAAACCTTGATTATGACCAATCATTTCTCCCAGCAATTGTATATTTAGCAGAAGGGAAAAATTAAATTCCTAGGAATGAGGTTATTTAGGGCATAAATTCAAGGAAATAGGTATTTAGGTCATTGTGGGCATGGTTTTTATTTTCCCTAATTTTCAGATTACTTTCAATTAGGGTCTGCTCAGAGTGGAAACTTCTTGATGTGAAATAGATACTATCTAAATCATTAGAGCTCATTCATTGCCATGTGCCACCTTTTAGAGCAATTAAACCTGACCTTGGGGTTAGGGAGCTGAGCACTCACCGACCCAGGGCACTTCCTCTGAATATGAATAAGCTTGGAGTACAAATACAGTGGGGCAGGATTGCTCCTGGCACAGATAATGCCTTTGTTAGAGCAGGGCTCTTTGGGCTCTTAACTATGGAGCCCATTGATTCAGAACATTCACTGGTGGGATCAGTTCTGGGCTTTTTTTTCCTGTCTTTTTTTTTTCCTTGACATCTGGAGTCTATCTCTTTGCCAGCCTCTCAGCCCTCCGCTCAGAAAGAGAAAGTGAGGGAAACAGATGGACAGGCTCACAAAGACATAGAGTAAGTACGAAAAAAGTTTGACAAAAATTTTGCAAGAAGAAGAGGGAAAAGAAGAAAAAGAAAAATGTCTACATTTTTAAGTCTTTTGGCCATTAATTTTTTTGCCAAGTATTGCCAGATGGACTTGAGTTCCGACTAGAAATCCCATGATTCTCACCAGAGTGGTTTTTGTCACTGTCCAGCTCTCAGTAGCTTTTCCAGGGGCAGCGCCCACCACCTGCACACCACATTTGGAGTCCTGGGATTACAGAAAATGTCCAGGGCAAGGACTGTCCAGGATGATTGGCTGACCTACCCTTAGGAGCTGTTTCAATGCCTTCTTCGTTTGGCAGAAACAATGGGGAAGCTGCCTCTCCTTACAGGGAACAGAAAAGGAGGTGCTGGTAAACAATGAGGTGGGGTCTTAGAGAGCAGAGCTTCTCCTGCCCTGCCAAGCCACGTTAAACAATAACTGTCAGAATCTGTTAGGAGATGGAAAATTGGTGTTGCTTGGTACAGAACTAATTCTGCTGGGGTTTGTCCACAGACTGCACGGCACTTTTAGTCCTGCTTACCCCACGAGCTCTCAGCAATCCAAATGCTTTTCTTTCAGCTTTCATCATGTGCTAAGGAGAGGAAAAACGCCATCTGGCATTCCTTCACCTGGCAGGGCCACTCCTCATCAGCCTGCTGACCTAAAACATAATCTCCACCATGACCTACGGAGAAATGGGCAGGACCCACCTGCAAAAAGCCCCTCTTTTGCCAGATTCCTGATGACTGCTGTCTGCACCTTCACCTTTAGGAGACTTTGGCAACTTGTATTTCATTGCCACAGCGTGCAAGTGGTTTCCAAGCAAGTCATTCTGCTCCTTTGCAGGTAAAAGTTAAAGGTACTGACAGTGCAAGAGGACAAGACTGGAAATACTCTGTGTTGCACCATTTCTGAATTCCTTTACACATCTTGTACACAGCATGAAGAAACAAGGTCAGGACTTTATGTTGTGAGGGCAACATTTTCCCACTATAGCCTATAAAAGTATAAAGAATTAGGAAATATTCCCAGCCATGGCAGACTGAGGGATTCAGACTTTTTTTGCAGGTGTAATTATAAAAAAAGATGATTGAGATGATTTAAAATCAACTTTATCTAAAAATTTCATCCGAAGTGAGCATGCAGCTGAATTAAGTTGTTGTAAGAAACCAATTTCCTGAGGTGGCTGAACAGCTCCAGGGTGAAGTTTTAGCTTCATGCACAAACACAGAATCAAACCAGTCATTATTATCCATTTCCAAGTGCAGCACTTGAGTTCATGAAAACAGCACTCTTCTCCTCTTGGAAGTTTCTCTCATGGTACATTCCCACCCTCGAGGGAGCAACTGATTCTCTGCGTTAACATTTTATTTGTGAACCATGATGTTTCTGTGTAATGAGTGTAAGGAAATGCCATCCATGCTGGGATATCACACTGGGAAATGGGGGCCAGAGATCCACACCACTGTCATCCCTCACAGAGAGCCAGCAGAGCCAGCAGGATATGAATGAAATTGTATCTGCTCAGTTAAAATTCTGCAGTTTTACTTGATTAGCCGACTTTCTTCCATGGACACACACAAAAAAAGAGGTTAATTAACTGACTACAAAATTGTACTTTCCATGTCAATATGTCAATACAACATTAAATAATAATAAAAAAAATTGAAAAAATGAGTACCACCTGCTCTGTCCATGAGACAGAAAAATGAGGCCATTATCAGAAAGGAGCTGCAGAAGGAGCCTGTACCCTGACAGGGAGGCTGAGCAATGTGCCTCAGTGGATCACAAAATCACAGAGAGTGACTTGGGCTGGAAGGGATCTGAGAGCTCATCTCTGCCCCCTGCCATGGGAGGGACACCTTCCACTGTCCCAGGGTGCTCCAAGTGTCCAGCCTGGCCTTGGGCACTGCCAGGGATCCAGGGGCAGCCCCAGCTGCTCTGGGGGCTGTGTCCTGCACAGAGGAGGACAGATGGACTGTCTTTAGTGGCTGCTGTTTATCTGCCAGGGAAGGCAGGATAAATGTACTGGCAGTCCAATTCTCTTTGGCTGAATATGGCAGCCCCAAAATCAGCCACACAAGCTGGGAGTGTTGGAAAAATGACTGAGACTGCAGCTCACTGGTATTTTAGGGGCACTGCTGGCATCCACGTGTTTATAGTGGCTTTCCATTACTTTTTAAACTGAATTACATTTTATCAAACTGGAAGTGTCCTATCGCTGAGTTGATCTCTCCTGCTCTAGGCACAGAACCACTGCTTTCATAGGAGAAATAAAGCAGAAAACCCTGGTTAAAGCCAACCCATTCCTTGCAGAATTTTAAATATCTCACTTGGAACTCTGGCTCCCCTTTTTCACGTGCTGGGAGTCAAGGCTGCAGAGTGAGGGCTGGCTGTGAGCAGGCAGGGGGCTGGCAGCAGCAGGAAAGGCAATATTTCCAGCTCCACTCTGGTCATTAACAAGAGCAATTTGCCCACAAACAATCTGGAAAGAGTTTTCTCAGATTACAGTAAAAGTTAATGGAGTTGGAAATTCCTTCTCTTTTGGATTAGCTCATCCTTCTTTGTGCAGCCCTTAGGTACATGGTGAAGTGTAAGGAAGGTTTGGTAGCAGCAGATGCAGCTGAGAGCATAAAACCCATGGTGAGGGGGCCTGATCCAGGATTCCTGGATCTCCTCACTGCTCCCATTAGTCCAGGTGGGAAAGCTCAGGACCTCCCTGTGCTGGTGCCTTTGGAACTGAGAGGAAAATTAAAGCACTTGTCAGCTGATTCTGCTGTCACTGGTTATTTGAGGAGGTGAGGGGAATTGGAATAAGCAATGCAACTTTAGCAAGATACAGCATCATCACTTTCATGTTTTGCTGACAGTCAGAGCACTGCAGAACCCATGAGCAGGGAGAAAGCCATTGAGAGGACAAACAACAGACAGCAGAAAACGTTCATTCTAGGTTAAATAAAACTAACTGTTGGTTTGAGCCATTGAGCCAAAGCCCATTAGGTGACACAGATTAATCACAGCATCAGAAACCAGCTCAGTTATCCTGCACATCAGGCTCTTCCGTGAATCTCTGATCACAACATTATGGATTCTTCAACTCATCCTTTGGAACACACCTTTAGGCCTCCTAGAGCTCTTGTTACTGTGTCAAAGTAACCAGTTTTAAACAAATTGAGTGTCATCCATTTCTATCAGAAGAAAAGCACAGCTAAATTGTGTTTACCCTTCATCCATCTTTACTATATCTCAGATCTGATTTTGAAAAAAGTGAGAGCTCTGTGTGGTCAGCAAAGACCCTTTCCACTTAGAGGTCAGCAGAATTTCCCCACCCATGTGCTTTGCTGTCCCAGTGCAGCCGGTCTGAAGCTGCCTCCTAAACCCAACCAGCCTAGAAGAAAACAAGACCCCGGATAAGACTGGGATAGGCTGGATTCAAACCCAAGCAAAGACCTCAGCCAAGCCTGCTCTAGCTGAGCTGCAGATACACCAGAGTATCCACTGCAGCAGTGGCCAGAGAGCTGTGCAGAGAGAGGTTTCATCCAAAGCACTCTCTGAGCCTGAGAAATCCAAAGCCCCTGTAAAAGGGGCAGCAGATCAAATTCATGGCTGCTTGCTGAGGTTTGTTGTGTGTCTGTCTCCACTCACGACTCCACATAACACTTTACCAGCAGAGGAGAGCCAGCAGGGAATTCCAGCAGCTGCTGGAATCACCTCTGCCCGTAGAAGAAATGAAAAAATGCTGGTTGGTGCACTCTAGTGAAAAGATGGAAGTCTCTTGCACTGCATAAACTTGAGCCCAAACCCACCAGAGCCATTGCTGCTCGCTGAAGGGGGCTCAAGGTCCATCTCTACAACAGAACATGTCTTCTTCACTTCATCACTACATCAGATGAGGTAGAGCAGGAACAGGCACTCATTCTGTTTGAAGCCAAGTGATTTTCACCAGGGATGAGCCCACAGACAGAGGTGACCCCTTTCACTCTCAGCTGGCTCGTCCTCAGGATGGATGGAAGCTGCTGAGGACGTATCCTCCCTTCTTTATCCCCACCTCCCCTTTCTGTTTAAGTGCCATTACATTACGGAAAAAAATACTTATGGTTAATCAGTGCTGCTTAATCCTGTCCCCTTCCATCTGTGCCTCTTTGCAGCCTGACACCTCTCCTGTCCTGAGGCCATGGGAAGCACAGGGTGTTTAATGGGGAGGCCTCTGGGAGCAGCTGTCCCCAGTCATCCTGTCCACATCCCTTTCATTCCCAGATCACATCTTGTACCAACAGTTTGTGTGTGGGAAAAACCAAAGCTGTCAGAAGTGCTCCCAGGATGTGCACGGTGTGCCAGGTGCCCGGTCAGGAGGGAGGGGGCCTTGACCCCTGTGCTCCCCCAAAATAATGAATGGGGCATGTTCCCAGCCTCCTCCAGCTCCTCCAGAGCTCAGCAGCACAGTAATCATGACATGCACAAGCAATGAAAAGAATCTGTTGTTAACTGGCTGAACAGGCTTGTCCGGAGACCCCAGACTTCCTCGTTCAGGCATGTTACACAATGGCAATTTTCTCTTTAAAGGAGGGAAGAAACCACCTCAACATGCTAAAAGATGCCTCCTCACAGCCTTCCTTCCCCAGTCCAGTGCTTCAAAAACAATTGACAGAAAATCCAAGGATGAAATTTCAGAAACCATGGACTGTAATGAAAGTGGAATGCCTGAATAAGTCCTTAATGGACTAGGAAGAGTTGATAACAAAGAGCATTTCTTTAATATTAGTCCTTCGCCCAAGCTCATGGGGATAAATCTATTCAGTTACTCACATTCACTGTCCTGGGAGGGGACTGAAGTCTTTAGTTATGGCTGAGCAGGGTGTTTCTGATGCATTGAAATGGAAACACTTCTACAATGGCTTTGTGGGTGCAGCTTTGAACCATAATTCACTGGCAACAAAATTCTGTATTGTGGGTGTCAACCCAGATAGCAGGCAGGAGGATCAAAAGCTTGCTGCCTGCTGAATTTCAGCTTGCCAGCAGCAGCAGCACTGGCTCATCACATCCCAGTTCTGTTCTCCAGCACTCATTACTAGTAGTTGCATATCTACTATTTTAATTGTTAATTTAGCATTTAATTGAGTGTTCAGTCACAGAAGGACCAAACACCACAGGATTCCTGCGCACAGATGTGCTGACCCCATATGGCACTGCCTGGCTTTTGACTTCTGGTTGTTTTTAGCTTCAAATGTGATCCTTTACACCACAATATCTTGGAAAACCATAACAATGAAGATTTTTATGGATGTCTCAGTAAAGGATGGGACAGGGAGTGCCCAGCTAAGATCATGGCACGACCTGAGCCCCCCAGCAAGGCAGATTGAGGAAATGTGGGTAAGAGTTCAGGGCAGGCAGCATGAGAGGACTGCTTTTAATTCTTTGAAAAATTAGAGCAAGTGCTCTTTTTTCACTGCAGGAACACCACTGCTGAGGATATCAATGGTATTGCTAGATAAAGCTGTCAAAACTGGGTAATACCTTAAAGTAGGAAAATATTTTGTGAGGTTTTTAAGCACTTTTTAAGCACCCCAGTGGCTCCTCTTCCAGCTTGGCTGGGGAAATGCTGCTTGGTGCCTCGGTCACCTGAGGAAAAAGCACTGTGAATTTATGAGTGGGGTGAGATGAGCCTATCTCTTTCTTCCACACTTGAGCAGCTTCCTGTGGCTGCCTCGTTGGCAGGTATTTGGCAGGATTAAATGACCCGATGTTACCGGGCTGCCCCCCCAGTCTGATCAGTGTCCCCTCTTCTGCGCCCACAGAAATCCCATTGCTCCTGGCACATGCCAGGAAACGTTGTCAGGCTTACATAAACAGATATTTTGACAAGAAAATTTACGTTTCCCCTCTGTTATTTTGTCTAATACTTCTCATGTTTTGTCTATTGTATTGCAGATTGGTTAAAACAGGAGTGGAAGCAAGGGCAAAACCCATAGAATGCAAAGGTAACGTGCACTCCATTTTCCTATCAGGCAACACTTGGGGCTTAAAAATCTACTCCAAGTTAGGAAAATATTGGCATGTTTCAATGCAAATTTTCTCATGTTTCAATGCAATGAAACGTGAATTTAAAATTAATTTTAACATTGGAAGTGTATATGCCTCTTGACACTGACCCAGTCGTGCCCACCGACCCAGCTCAGCTTGGCTCTGTCTTAAAGGTTTCACAGAATCACAAAGGGGTAAAGATCACTTAGTCCCAACCCCAACACCTCCCACCAGACCAGGGTGCTCAGGGCCTCTCTTTCCACAGGACTCAAGACTGTCCCAAGGACACAAGACCCTGTATCCATGCCCATCATATAATTTATGTGTAATAATTTTGGTTGTCCTGCTACACCAAGGGCCATTCCAGACCCTTGGGCATCCTTTAGCAGAAGTTACCAAGCATGAGGAGAAACAAAGAACAGATCTGTCATTAATTGGAAACATCTACAATTGTGTCCTACCTCAGGTGCAGATTTTCAGTATTATTGTCACATATAAATGAATATTCTGTCACATGTCACCTCGGGAGGGGTGGCTGAAGCTCTCGCTGCAGAGACCACTCTGCAGTGCACACACACCCCCTGGTATTTCTGCCCCACCCTGCTGGTCCTCCACCCTTTCCAAGGGTACAAAGCAGAACCTATTTCTTCAACAGCTCCAATCACAGTCTCACCAGTGTGACAGCAGCAGCTGGGGCTGTCTCTTCCTGAACTGAAACCCAGCTGTGCCTTGAAAAATGAGAACATCTCACGGGGGTGAAAGCTTGGCCCTTTGCAGGTGATGGGAAATCTCAGATTGTTCCAGCAGAGCTTGGCCTCGCAGCTCTCTTTTGGGCTGGGCACAAAGGGAAATAATGGCACTGGCCTGGGGCCCCTCTCCTGGAAGGGAAGTTGTTGGCTTTGGGGTCTCAACATTGGTGGTATATCTGCAAGCAAGCTCAGAGCTGATGTAAGTATCTCCAGTATAAGTTATGGAGTTGTTAATTCTCCACAGGTTTTAATAATCATTTAGTGAATATGCTGGACTATAAATGTGTTATTAAACTTAAATTAAATGCAGATTTGGAACATAAATGTGCTATAGAAATTTATGAGGGATCTTAGCAGTGAATAATTTTTTTAGACATTGCTGTGAAAGCTATTGAATATCAGTTTCTGAATTAGTATAAAATACTGTGTGTTACTCGCCAATTATTGGAGACTGTGTCTGTGGAGGTATGTCCTAAAACCCCCATGCAGTCCAAAACATTGGCATGAATTTCCAGGTCTGTAAAAAACAAATGAACCATTTTCATGTTAGCACAGTACTGCTCCACCTGGAATTGCTGTGTGTGTGTCCCACTTTCTCCAGGCCTACCAAGCTCGGGATGTGCAGAAATCACATAACCCAGGACAAGCTGGGTTGGAAGGAACCTTAAAGATCATCTCACCCCACCCCTGGCATGGCCAGAGACACCTTCCACTGTCCCAGGGTGCTCCAAGCCCTGTCCAGCCTGGCCTTGGGCACTGCCAGGGAATGTGATTCACATCCCAAAGACCTGAGGATTGTTTGGGCTGCCAGTGCTTGTACATTCCTCTTCTTCCCTGAGAATGATCACCAGAGAGCCCTTCCTGCAGAGCCTTGTTGACAAATTCAGAGAAGCCATTCCCAATAAATCTCAAGCACCTCCCTCACCACAGGTATCAGAGGGCAGTGCTGTATGCCTTGACACGCCCTCGACTGAATTTACATCAACAAGACTGAATTAATTTGAATTGAGTTTTAAAGGAGAAAAGCAAACCTATAACAATTTCAACCAGCTTGCAAACCCGTTGATTACTGCAAAACCTGAGGACCCTGCACACTGAAGCCTTTTGGTCACTCTGAGGTGCAAGAGGATCCCATTTCCTGCAGGAGAACTGCAAGATTTAACAGCTTTGGGCAGAACAAGGCTGTGAGCTGAGAAATGAACCTCATCAGTATCATAGTTAGGAAACAGAATCTTCCTCAAGCAGCAGGTCAGGGCAAATGTTAGAAAAGACAGAAAAGTGGAGAAGGTAATTGACCTAATGATGGTGTTTTATTTTAGAGTCGTGCCAAATTTCCTTCATGGTCTGCACTGAAAAGTGAACACCCAGCTGTGACGTGTAACACACAGCTGTCCACATGTGGATTTCCTAAAGGACCATCTCTGTTTCTAGTAATTCCAGATGCAATTGTAAACCTTACCTTAATCAGGCATGATGGAAATCTGCTCCCACTCAGGGAAAGAAGGGGAGAAAGGAAGCAGCAGTGCAAGGGCAAGGTCCTGGAGCACTGACTGAGCACTCGAGGTGGTTCCTGGAGGAACAAAAGGGACATTTTACATGGATTAAGTGCTCTCAGCAGAGCACATCTGTGTGGATGGCTTCCCCTTGCTCCTGAGACTGATGCATCCACTGTTTCTTTTGCCAGCGTTGCTCTTGATTAAAGGACACTCCACATCCAGAGCAGTGTTGTTGTACAGAATGCATGTGCTATCAAATAATAAACTATCTGTCACAATATTGGCTCAAGGTTTGGGAATTTTCTGAAGTAGGAAGATTAAGATGATTGAATTTCAAATAAGTACCATTTCTAACTAATTGTTTGCAGATATGGCATAGAAGCAAGATGGCTTCTTTTGTAATGTGATTTTACTTTACAGCGTTCTAGCTGAAAAATAAATGCTCAAAGCCCAAACTTGCTTTTTTTGTTACAACCACATGGGCAGCTCTTCAGATCTGGTCTACAGACCAGACTTGACCTGTGAAGTCTTCCCTCTCCATACCCATGAAGGTGCACACAGAAATTCACTCTACAGAACTCACAGAGGCTCCCACCTCTTCTTCCAACCATTGCTACATGGCCTTTCCTGCACGGGAAGGTCACAAATGCCACCGAGTCTCTGTTCCACTCTTGGTTTTCTCCTGTGCTGATCTCCACAGGGTGACCTGCACAAGCATTTTCTCCCTGCAGGACATTGATCAACACAGCCAGAAAGACCTTGGTTCTGTTCTCTGTTCCAGCTGAGTCACAGGCTCAACATGTGACCTTCTGTCACTTGGTCTTCTCATGTCAAAATCAAAATTGAGTTAAAATCTAAGATGCTCCAGCTGAGCCAAACCTTTCTGGTAAATACACTGCAAAGAGCACAAATCATCCCACTTCAAACTTTGGGAATCTGTATATATCTAAATGTATACAAAATTCTGCTGTTTCTCGACAATAGGTTCATGCTCTAGAAGAACAGAAATTCAGCAGGCTGAAATTAATAATACATTAGAATGAACACCAGTGCATTGTTTCCCATTTAAGGAACTGCTTGGATATAAATAAATCCTTACTCATATTCTATCATTTAAATAACAGTATCACTCTTACCATGAGTAACGATTGTACCTTTCACAAAAGTAAGAGGTAAAATTAGTTTGAGAAGAAAAGAGTCTTAAACTTTGATGCTCTTCATGTCAGTCTGTTGAATGTGGCATGGTTCAAAAGTATATGCTAATGTGCCCAAAATGCCATTGTTTAACCCCAGCCAGCCCCTCTCATCCCCTCTCTCACTCCTCCACCACTGTGATCAGGGAAGAGAATCAGAAGGGTAAGAGCTAGAAAACTTGTAGGTTTAGATAAAGACAGTTTAACAGTGAAGCAGAAGCTGGGCACACAAACACTGCAAAGCAAGGCATTAATGCACTGCAAGCAGGCATTAATAACACTGCAAAGCAAGGCATTAATAACACTGCAAAGCAAGGCATTAATAGCACTGCAAAGGAAGGCATTAATAACACTGCAAAGCAAGGCATTAATAGCACTGCAAAGCAAGGCATTAATAACACTGCAGAGCAAGGCATTAATAACACTGCAAAGCAAGTCATTAATAACACTGCAAAGCAAGGCATTAATAACACTGCAAAGCAAGGCATTAATAACACTGCAAAGCAAGGCATTAATAACACTGCAAGCAGACATTAATAACACTGCAAAGCAAGGCATTAATAACACTGCAAAGCAAGGATTTAATAACACTGCAAAGCAAGGCATTAATGCACTGCAAAGCAAGGCATTAATGCACTGCAAGCAGACATTAATAATACTGCAAGCAGACATTAATAACACTGCAAAGTAAGGCATTAATTCACTGCAAAGCAAGGCATTAATGCACTGCAAGCAGACATTAATAACACTGCAAAGCAAGTCATTAATAACCCTGCAAAGCAAGGCATTAATAACACTGCAAAGCAAGGCATTAATGCACTGCAAGCAGACATTAATAACACTGCAAAGCAAGGCATTAATAACACTGCAAAGCAAGGCATTAATGCACTGCAAGCAGACATTAATAACACTGCAAAGCAAGGCATTAATAACACTGCAAAGCAAGGCATTAATTCGCTGCAAAGCAAGGCATTAATGCACTGCAAGCAGACATTAATAACACTGCAAAGCAAGGCATTAATTCACTGCAAAGCAAGGCATTAATAACCCAGCAAAGCAAGGCATTAATAACACTGCAAAGCAAGGCATTAATAACACTGCAAAGCAAGGCATTAATTCACTGCAAAGCAAGGCATTAATAGCACTGCAAAGCAAGGCATTAATTCACTGCAAAGCAAGGCATTAATAACACTGCAAAGCAAGGCATTAATAACACTGCAAAGCAAGGCATTAATAACACTGCAAAGCAAGGCATTAATTCACTGCAAAGCAAGGCATTAATGCACTGCAAAGCAAGGCATTAATAGCACTGCAAAGCAAGGCATTAATGCACTGCAAGCAGGCATTAATAACACTGCAAAGCAAGGCATTAATTCTCTGCTCCCCATGGCTGTGCAGGTGTTCAGCGCTTGCTGCAGGGCTCCATCCCGTGCAGCAATGACTTGGAAAGACAAATGCCATCCCTTCGAACACCCCTTCCTCCCTGTCCCCCCAGCTCTATCTCCTGAGTGTGATGTCACATGGGCTGGAATATGGCCTTGGGTCAGTTTGTCCCCTGCCTGGCTGTGGCTCCTCCCAGCTGCCTGCCCAGTGTGACCACACAAAGCAGGAAAGGCTCGGCCCTGCCCATGCCCAGCAAAAACATCTCTGTGTTATCGACCCTGTGCTCAGCACAATCTCAAACCAGCCAATTTATTCTATCACAGCCGAAAGCAGCACCTCAGGAAAAGGCTGAATTGGATGGGTGGAATTCAAGCTAGGGCCATTTCTACTTTTGATGCTCTGCCTGAAGGTGCTGTTTTCACCACACGGCCAAATCACGCGGTGCCTAAATTTGTGCCAGCATTGTAACTTTTGGGGGTTTCCTCTTGCAGAATGCAAGGAGCATGCAGTGCATGGAAACATGGACACAAATATTTGCCCAAAAACCACAACAAAGGTAAAAAAAGCAACCTAAAAAAAAGAACATGGATCAGGGATCGTGGACCCTCTCTGAGACAATTTTCCCAGTGATGGTGCTCCGGCACTGGTGAGGAAGTGTTGCTTGGCATCTGAAGTCACAGCCTGTAGTGGGAGCTACTCCTGAATATTTGAGTTCACTGGACAAGAGGCAGCTGAATTATTGCACATTTACACATCTCCAACCATATCTCCAAATAACACCAGAAAGAATTGAGGTTAATTCTTTAAAAACATAATTTTAAAAATCTGAAACACTAAGATTTCAGTTTAATAACTGGTTGTATGGTTCCAAGAAAATGTAGGGTGCAATACATTCAAATCCAGAACAAGATCCTTTTACCACAGCAGAGATCCTTTTAATTCCACAGCAGAGAAAATTGGTTGTAAGGTAGATTAATTAGCCACTTGACTTTTTTTATTTGTGCTATGTGTAAGCCCAGGGTATTCTACGCTAAAATTCACTGCAACATTTGGAGTGAACAAGCAAAAAAACTCAAATCATAAAGTATTTTCCTTTGCTTATATTACCAGTTTGTGAAAACAAGGATCTGGTGGACAAACCCGTTTAAACAAACAGGGGTTTAGGAGTGTGCAATACAGAAAATTGTGGCGATTTCTCACACCACTTTGTTACATGCCAAGCACTGATTTCCTTTTTATATAAATGAAAGCCTATAAACTGATGCAATTACCCTCCCCACATACATTAGTTTAAATGCTAGGGTGTTACAAACCCCATTTATCTTTCATGCTTTCTGTTAGGCTGAGAGTCAGCTCTGAGGTTTAAATTTTGTTTAAAAGTTCCTGGCTAATTGATCACTTTAGGGATGCTTTAAACACAGGTAAAACACCGACAAAGACGTTAAAAGTAAGCTTTGCTAATGGATGAATTGCAGCTATCCATCATCCTGCAGCTACTTCCCCACCACCCTCCCATTAAACCTAATAAGTTCTATTAGAGCTGTTAACATGTGGCATCTGTTAATGGAAAGTGTATAATGCACAAGGTGTGACCAGACCTGAGGGCTCCGAGAAGTAAAGTTTGAAACAGAAAAATGAATTCTGGCTATTCCTAAAGTGAATGCAAAGCCAGGTCAGTGTTCCAGGCCTTTCTCAGAAGCAATTCCCATTTAAAGCCTTGCTGGAGCAGAGGCAGCCAGGCTTTGCTTGCTGGCACAGTGCACATGTTATATTTCAAGTACAACAGCAGGCAAAACATAGAAGTTGAAGGAAAAGGAGGAAATACATTTATTTTTGGGTTGAGAAAACAGTGTGACACATGACAAGCCTGGATCTCTTTTGGAGAGGCCGTGCTCTACGTCACTGAGATTAAGTTTGATCATTGCTGAAGGAAGACAGAAATCCCCCAGCCTGGATGGCAGGGCTGTAATAGAGGCTGTTAATGTCTGCTGTGAGCTGGGTCCTGACATCTTGAACACATTGCTGGGGCAGCCCCTGCCAGCCTGTGCTGTGTGGATGCTCTGGCAGTGCAGAGTGCGGAGTGTGGGGAGAGGCTGGCTGGGAGCTTCAAGGACCGTGTCTAATCAAAAGCTTTGAACTGTTCCTAACCTCTGAGACCACTTTCCGTGGTACTAGGGGGACTATCAGAAGATATTAAAATGACCAAATCCAGCCCATGTAGTAACAGCTGTGAGTGTAATCCAAAATTAGCTCATTAATTCACAGGAAAGTGTTTTCTAGTTGTCTTTCATTACCCAAAAAAAACGTGTCTGCTTGTTAGCAAAGCCTAGAGCTTTAACTGGAATCTTTAAAACATTAGCAATGCACATGTGCTTTTCTATGCCTAGTGGGAGATTTATTGAGTTTATTCTCTAATCTCTGTTTACAAGCAGAAATATGACGAACATAAATCATTTGAATAAGATTTCAAGCTACAAATCCCCTTTGCTATTTTCTGCCATCCTCGTGTTATTTCAAACCTGCAATTAATTCTTTTCTTTGCTGGCCCATTTGTTTTTAAAACAATTTCACTCCACTTGACCTTTGTATTTCTTGGAAAAGTGTTCAAAGTTGGAAATAACTCTAGATGTTATCTGTTAGTGCTTATTTACCATGCACAGTGAGCTGAGCTTAGGAGCTCACAGTGAGCTGGAGCTTGGGAGCCCCAGAGAGATTCAAGAAGAAGGGGCAAATTCCTACCAGTAGGAATTAGCATTGCAGGGATGTTGTGATCATTATTAAGGACAGTCAGGCTGGTCTCCAAGTGGCCCTTATGAAAACCTCAAATATTTAAAAAAGAATGGAAAAAAAATGATGTAACAAGAAAACACCTCTCCAGAGCTCTGTCCTGCAAGGTGCTGGGCATGCTGCCCACAACCTAAGCAAGCACTAAAACAACCATTAGGTGGGCACAGGTACAGAATTGGGCCCAGGGCCCTGAGACAGCAACAAATTGTCATGATTGTTCATTAATACCTGTTATTGTCATAGACCAGGACAAAAATGCACTGCGCAGTAGCTGCATTACAGCAACTTCTAGAAGCCCAGAATCCTACAAAGCTGGTGATTTCAGGGATTCTGCAAGAATAACTTTTGTCTTTCTAGGAAGTTTTGCATGTTTTCAGTGGGAAATGTGTGGCTCAAAAGGGCTGCTCTGGTTTTGCAACTGCTGCCAGCTAACGATCTGCTGAAACTTGTGTTTTCAGAAGTGCAGCCCATCTATATTGGATCAACAACAGGGCAACAGCATTAACTAAACTATTACATCAATGGTATATAGTCCAGACACACAATCTCCACTTTTTTATGCTAGAGGGAGTTCAAGTCCTGCCAAAAAAAAAAAAAAAAAAAAAAAAAAAAGAATACAGAAAGCCGACAATATTTACATTTAACAGATTGCAGCATTTTGGTTTTCAAAAGACTGAGTCCAAGGCAATTAAAACTTCGGTGGCCTTTTGGTTTTTAAATTGCAAGTAAAGGGTAGCAGGACGGAGAGGGGGCTCTGCAGCACATGTGGCTGTCAGCTTTGACAGGTGTGTGCTCGGGCGCTGCCGCTGCGCCGCTGCCTCGGAACCTCGGGAAACCTGAGAGTGTTTGTAAACAGTCTGTGCTTTCTCAAAAGTGCCCTGGAGATTTGCTACAGGAAGTCAAATTGCTCAAATCTACCTAATTTGGCACGATACGTTGAAAGCATGCTTGAGTGATCATAATTGCACTGGGACTGACTTCATTTAGCCATCTCTGGGCATACCTTTCCAATAACAACTGCAGGCGATATAAATTCAA
Source organism: Fringilla coelebs (assembly GCF_963513975.1). Lineage (NCBI taxonomy): Eukaryota > Metazoa > Chordata > Aves > Passeriformes > Fringillidae > Fringilla > Fringilla coelebs. The sequence continues at coordinate 1,224,194 of NC_140039.1, forward strand.
TCTCTTGTTTGTTTCTGAAAGTGATTAGCCTAAAAAATTTGGAATTTAAACACTCGTAATTGCAAAGTGTTATTTATATTCAATTTTGATTTATTAAAGAAAAAACTCCCCTCGCTTTTTCTTCTTTTTTTTTTCCTACCCAGGAATGGTTTGAGTTGCTTTGGAAAGTGAAAGGGATAGAAAATAGAAATGAAAGGAAAAAGACATGTCTTGTTGGTGGTGAGCATTGCTCCTGCAATGGGATTTTTTTCTCCTACAACATAGAGTTTTGCAACAAGAGCATGAAAGGTTCCGATGTTTACTTCAAGCCTGGCCTTTTTGCTGTGAAATATCTATGGCTCACTAGGATTAATATAATTTTTACATCTATGCAGAAATATGTGCAAAAATAAGGCAAATCAACTGTGCTGTACAACTGCAAGACCAGAAGGACTCCCGTTTACATTCTGAGTACAATAACCAGCGTTGTTCAACATGAGAAACAAGGCTGAAATAAAGATATTTATTTGGTGCATGCATTCAAGTTTTAAAAACCAATTAATCTAATACATATTTGCACCCATTTTATATTTGCCTTCTCAAGAAACTCTCAGGATAAACCCTATGATGGGCAAGAATTTTCCTGAAAGTAAATTTCGGGAGGTCTTCAGAAAGAAAATATTGATTCATAAAAGTAGGCAAATATTCATAAAGACTTTTCAGCAGGATGCTAAGTCAAACACATAAAATCATCACCGAAAAAGCCCATAACATGTATAAACCCCAGATGTCCTATTTCCAATTAAAGAAAATTGCTGTGAACTCTTTAGAAATTTGCTTATAAATTAAGAAATTAAATTCCCCACAATTGTCTTGCAAAGAGCTGTTTAAAATATACTGAGAAAACCAAAAAATCCATTAGAAAAAACTGTTTCCTGAGAACATCTTGCTTTGCCCTAATCACAAACAGACCTGTGTGCAGCCCCCTTGCTCTAATTAAAACCAAGAAATGAGAGATGAAGCAAAGCAGCAAGATCTCCATCAGGGCTGACCCTGTGGCCCCAGCCCTGCCCGGCCAGGAAGGGCTGGGCTCTCCTGGCAGGAAAAACAGGAGCTGGACAAGTCTCTTTGCCACATTGGTTTTTTTCCATATATTCTTTATAAGCATCCTCCTCCTCCGCTTCCTCTGCTCCTGACCCAAACTCTCCCTGAACGTGGCCAGCTCTGTGCCCACAGGGGGGTGAGACCCTGTGTCTGGGGTGTCTCCACCACACCTGGGCACCCTGAGAAGCTGCTGAGCAGGGTGGCAGCAAGGATGTCACCCTTGGCACAGGCTGGCCACCTTCACCAGCCTGTCTGGAGACCCCCCTGCTCTCCTGAGAGGAGTGGGGAACCAGGGGGGTGGGCTCTTCTCCCAGATAACAAAGTGACAGGAGGAAATGGCCTCGAGTTGTGCCAAAGGATGTTCAAGTTGGATATTAGGAAAAGATTCCTCACTGGAAGAGTGGTCAGGCATTGGAACAGGGTCCCCAGGGCAGGGGTGGAGTGGGTGTCCCTGCAGTGTCCAGAAGGCTGCAGGATGAGGCATTTGGGAACACAGGTCAGCAGTGAACGTGCCAGGGCTGACTGCATTGTTGGATTTGAATACCTTAGGAGACTTTTCCACCCATAACAATTCCATAATGTTCTAGGATCTCTCCTGGCAGCCATGCCCACCCAGGTGCTGCTGTTGAGGGATGCCCACAGCCCACCTGGACACCTGGCTAGGAAAGGCAGCTGAGCACATGCAGGCAAAGGCACCTGCACACACTGAAACTCGAGTGGAATCTCTCAGACATTTTTGAACACCTACAGGGCCCTGTGGCAAGTCATGGGATCCCATCAGGCCACAAACCAGTGTGGGGCCAGCAGGTGTATCCAGGGGGAACAGGTCACTTAAATGCTACCTAATGGTTCCTTAAATGGAGCAGAGAAGGAACAGTTCTCAGACCCATCAAGCTCTACCTAAAGTTTACTTTCTTTTTAGAGTAAGAAATTAACCAAATCATCCCTAAAATAAAGCCAAGCCTCAGGGTGGATGACTTGAAAAGGGTCTGTGCACAGAGTGTCTCAAGCTAGGTGGGACCTCCACCTCCTAAGCAAATAATTTAGTGCTGTAATAATCCCATTTCCCTGTCAGCAGTACTACTGCTTACCCAAAACTTCTCCATTTAGCTTTAAACCAAACACATTGTTTACTTGATGGGAGGGAAGAGAACAGAGAGAGCAGCACAACCTGAACATTTATCATTGTTGTTTGTGCACCTTGAAGGACATTGTTGAATTATTGCTATAAACTTTCCACATTTGGCTAAATGTTGTTGATATAAACAAGGATTTTTCCTCATTAAGGTAATTTGGTGCAGTTTGAGAAACTGATTTATCAAGATAATTAATTCAAGGCAGATATGATTTGTGTCCCTTTGTACTTGTAGATGTTTCAGCATAAACATCCCCATTAAAATTCAATCACAGCTAGTCTAATCCTCCTAACAATAGTTTTCACATACACTTCACAAATGCAGACACTATGTCCTTGCTCCAATTTGGAGCTGGGCAGCAGAGCCCCGAGCTCACCGTTGTCATGGTGCCCCAGGAGACAGAAGAGCTTGGCAGGTGCCTTGGGTGGTGTTTGGGACCTTCACATGGAAAGTTTGCTGGTTTTGGAGTGGAGCAGGGGTAAATTCTGTTTTCTCCTGCAGTTTTCCCATGAGGTACTGATTTAAAAGGACTTTTTTGGCCTGGAGAGTCAATTAAAACAAAAAGCTTCTCCTTCCTTCTGTAATGTGCATTTTATGTAGTCCACAGAGGCAGGATGAGAATCAAGTACCAGTGAAACCTACTGCCCTAAACCTAGATTTGTCTCTAGCATCTTGGTTCAGGAGACAGTCCTTTATATAACATTTCCTAGTCTTCTTTTTATCAGAAACAGGAGAAAACAGGCACAGTGGCAGGTGGCTGGACTTCAGGACACCCGTCAGTCACCCCCATTCTCAGTTTTCTCTGACCCAGTGGAGCCCTGACACAGCTGCAGAGTTGGCACAGGGACACTCAGACCAGAGCCCTCTGTCCCCCTGGGACAGCGTCTGGAGAGCCAGTGAGAGGGAATGGCACCAAACCCTGGTTCTGTGCCCTGAGTCACCATTCTGCAGCTTCCTCAGCCCTTCTTCCACATAAATCCACCTCAGAAAGTTCCACAAGCCCTAACCAAGTCCTTGAACTGTTGCTTCTCCTCCTCTTATCACTGGCCCTTGCAGCTCCTCCACAAAGCAAAACTGAATGTAAATTTGGCCCAGGGTACCCAAGTGCTTTGAAAGGTTTGTGAAATGGGCAGCAGCAGCAGTTCTACCAGGCTGCCTGAAAAGCAGGTTTCAGCTCAGGGAGGTACTGAATAAAACTTTGTTACCATTTATTTTGTTTTCTGGGCTTGCTGATGAGAGCTGGTGAATACCTGTGGTACGTTCCCCTGCTCCAAATGGAGCAGTGCTTGCTCCTGAGAGTCAGAGGCACAGGCCTGGGTTAGGACACCCTGGTTCCTGTGCTCTCACAGGTTGGTTCAGATTCCAGGGTAATCAGCTGTGATCATATCATACTCATTTTCTTGCCAGCCAGTAATACAGAACATAATTTGATAGAGAAATCAAAGTCTTCTAATCTTGACACAGAAAGAAATCAGGCATGAAAAGGAATGGGGAAGCAGATCAATCTGGCTTAGGTCATGGACGTAGCTCATGCCTTAACTAACAGCCTCTCAAAGACTGAAGGACTTGCTGTACAAAACAAAGCTGAAAATGCCTGGATTTATCTTCACTCGAAGGAAACAGGCAGGTGGTGATTGAGGACAAGCCACCTTTCTGTTCCTAGTCTGGTGATCAGTCCTGCAGGGATGTTGAACATCCTCAAGCCACTGTTAATTGAGTCTGCTAATTACAGTGCTCAGCCATTCCCCAGCCATGGACATCACAGGGGTAAATAGATCACATATTTACAGAGAGGGCCCTTGGGACGTCCCGGGTAGTCCCAGCACAACTTGAAAGGAAAGATAAGGAAGCTTAAGGGGACTCTTCCTCTCCTGCAGCAGACAAATGAATTAGCAGAGAAGGCTCCAGCTCTGGTCAAAGGGAAGGGATAATGTGGTGATGAAGTAGGTCTTCAATCACTGTGATGTATTTAAATGTCACTCTAAAGAAGATTTAGAGATGTAGGGAGAAAACAGAGTGGTCAAAATCATCAGGCAAATTTGAGGACACAGTGGGTCAGTTGCAAACATATTCTTCCTAGCATAAAATTCCTTTCACTTTTAAAGGGTCTTTTATATATATTGTTCATTGAAGCAACAGAACTTTCAGTCGAGTTATTTATCCAATTTTATTATCTCATTTATCTCACAGCTTTATTGGGTGCTTTATTTTCTCATATGGGGTGCTTTATTTTCCATGCACAGAAGGTGTCCCAGGGGCAGGAAGGGAGCTGTGCTTCTTGGCCAGGAGATTACAAACAGCTGTGGGAGCCCTGGTGGCCCTGCCAAGGGGACAAAGTCCTTCCCTGGTCTCTGCCCCTGGACAGTCTGACACGTGGGCTCCAGCAGCAGAACCTGCTGCAGTTGCAGCTGCAGCACAGGAGTCAGTGTTGTGGGGGCATCCAAAGCTCCCAGCTGAGGTGTGGTGAGAACTGAACACCCTGATACCCTGAGGAGGGGAGTGTGGTGAGGGTCTCAGATGCTTTAGGGATGATCCAGGTCCTGAACTGCCAAGGGGCAGGAAAAGAGCAGTGAAGCTCCTCTGAGGTCACTGATGTCAATGCAGGGACAGGAGCATCACCTGGGATGTGCCAAGGAGCAGAACAGAACCACTCCAGGGCTGAACCCTGACAGCCAGAACTCCCTTGGGCCAGACTCCAGCTCTGGCCATTGAAATAAAGGCAACAAAGACAATACATTGTGCTCCTCTACTGGAGGTTTGAATTTCACATCCTCTGTCGTAAATCAGAAACAAGGCTCAGGGGAGCACAGGGTAAGATAAACTTCTTCTTGCATCTACTTTTTCAGGAGTGACTTACCCTAGGATACACACACATAGCCGAGGCACTGCTGTATGGAAATTAAACATAGCATTTCACTTACAACTAACTGGTAATTAACTAGCAATTCATTAACATCTTTGGCCTTCATGGAAATGCTTATTTCAAGGAAATACGATGCATGTTCATCATCTGGGAGGGAAGAGGGGAATGAAGAACTTATCTCCTAGGACTTGAGAAGATACAGAAGCCTCGTGGCTCCACACTTCCCATGATGGGGCTGTCAGCAGCTGCAGTAAGTGGCTGCATCCATTACAGGGATGGGAGCTGTCAGCAAAATGAATGAGAGGCTTCTTGGGCCATGGCTGCATTTTACACCCTCCTGGCAATTCTGTCTCACACACTCATGAAAAGTAGACTGGGAAAAGAGGGTCCTAGTGCATAAGAACACAAAGCATGTAGATTGTTTTTCATTTTCATAATGGAATAATGTGGGCTTTTACAGCAATTTAAACACACCCTTTTTTTTTTCTTCCCATATATCCCACTACTAAAGAGCAGTTGTCATCCTAAATCTTAACTAAAGATTATTTAGAAAGCATAATTAATGGCTGTGAGATAACATCCCATCCACAAAGCTGGGTAATTAATGAGTAATTACTGATGTACTTGTGACTGCCAACAAATGTGTGTCCACTTTAAAGAGAAGAACAGACACAAATCCTAACTCATCCGGAACACCAATAAATGGGCACAGCAAAGCTCAGACAGGAATGGCTCTGGCCCTTCACACACCACTTCTGGAGGAAGGAGAAAGAGACAAATGCATTGGATTTTAGTCTGCCCCCACATCTCCAGTGCTGCTGGAGCAAAACTTGTACAGTCTGGGGAAATACCCATAACCCAGGTGGGCTTCTTTGGAGAAACTCTGCCCAGGGCCCTTTAGGTGCTTGCCAGCACAAGGAAACCTGGCTGCTCTTGCCAAGGGAGCTGTGCAGCAGTGATGGTGAGTGTGGCTCACACAGGAGCCAGCAAAGCAGGGTGAGGATTGCCAGGGCTCCAGGGCTCCATCCCTCTCCCCACAGCTCTTACAGTTTTTGCTGCTTCTGTACCTGCCTCCTGAGTGACTGACCAAGGAAACTGCCCAAACCTTTTTCTTATATTTACCAAAAAATTCTCTGCTGCCTTGTATTGTCTCGAATCCAGCTAAATGCCCAAATACATAAAAAGATCACAGGGAAGGTGCTTGTTTAGAAGAAATGAATGCATATTTTAATATTTTTAAATCTTGAATGGCAAGCATTTTAGAATGCAGCATAGAAAATCTAGTCTTTACATGCGGGCGTTTATTTTCTGCAGTTACCTGGTCTTGGGGGATGGAGAAACTGTAGTGCATGTACATTTTACCAGCAAGGAAGAAGGGTGGGAGGTAAGAGGGACAAATGCCTATTGGATGAGCATGTATCTGTCTATTTTGGTTCCAAAATGCTGAGCAGCACTGAGTATGTGGGTAGAACACCACAGCACCCAGCACTGGAGGGGAGCAGCCCGTGTGGAGTGTGCAGGTTCAGGAGACAGGTGTGCACCTTCACAGCTCATTGGCAGTGTGCTGCAGGACTGGGATCCCACAGAGGCAGAGTTTCCTTCCTGGGAAGGTGCAAAGCCATTCATCACTTTCATGAGAGCACAAAACACCCACAGACTTTCCTTAATACAACGAGCTGTGTGTTGAAAATGCGAATTCCCTGTGTGGGAAGTGGGGCAGCTGGACCATTCTGGCCTCACCTGCAGAGAACTGAAGACAAAACCCTGACAGGACTTGAGTGGAAGTGTCTCACCTGCCATCACAAAATAAGCCAGCACTGCCCTCCCAATTCTTCTCGCCAACTCAGTCCACCTCTCGGCACCATTGCTTGTGCAGCAGCTTGTGGCTGAGCTCACTGACACCACCCCAGGGAACACACACCCAGAGCATGGGTGTTTTCCCTGTCAGCCCTGATCTGCAGCTCCGGTCCATCTGTTACCCCTGAGTCGGTGTGTGCGATGTGGTGACAAGGGACCGGTGCTCTGGTGGTGCCACCTCATTTTTCAGAGAGCTGGGGACTGCTCTGCAGCACAGTCTGGGAGCTCTGGAGTGTTGCAGAAAATATGAAAGCATCACAACTCTGTTTTAAAGTCTCCAAGCCTGCCTGGGGTTCCTGCGTGCAGTAGTAATATGAAATTAATTTTGAACTTTGGGTTGCAGTGTGAATGCAGCCCACTAGTCACTGTGAAAGACAACATGATGAAAAAAAAATAATCCAACAAAATGGGTCGAATTCCCAATCTAAAGAAATGGACAAATGTCATGATTGTATTTTTCTCACACTAACCAGCCCAACACAATCAACAACAGGTTATATACACGAGGCTGGGAACCTTCAGCACCTCTGAGCTCCTTCCATGCAATCCACCCATCCTTCCAAGGCAAGAACTCTGACAAAGAGATGAGGTGGATAATTTCTCAATTCTGTAAATCACAGAATCATCCTAAATTTCTTCATTTGCGTTTGTGAAACAATAGCCTGACTCTCCTTCCTTCTGAATCAGCCCCAGATTGTGTTCTGTCACTGTTCTACTGAGCCTCTGGCCCAGGGTTCCCAGAGAAGTTGTGGCTGCCCCTGGATCCCTGGCAGTGTCCAAGGGATGGATGGGACATGGAGCACCCTGGGACAGTGGAAAGTGTCCCTGCCCATGGCAGAGTGTGGAATGGGATGCTCTGTAAGGTCCCTTCTAACCCAAACGATTCTGGGATGCTCTGAAGAAATTTTGCCTCTGTCTCTCCTGATGCAGAAGAAACAGCCCTTTGGATCCAGCCGTTTGTGTTTGGGCTCAATCAGCCCAGCTGCAAGTACAGGCATGACCTGCACTCTTTGGACTCAGAGTGCTTTCCCCCAAACCAAAGACTCAGCAGCAAGAAAAGGGAGCTGTGGGCTTTGCAGGTCACCTCTCAATGCAGATGAGTTTATTGCAGCCCCAGTGAAAAGCTCCTGTTGTGCAGCAGGCCGTTTCCAAGTGCTAATCAAGGAGCCACTTTTGCCAAGCAACACTCCGGCTCTCCAGGTTGTCATAAATACTTGAGCATCCTGCCAAATTTCAGTGTGAACAATAAAGCACTTTCTGTTGTCAGAGCACAAACCCCACTCTCAGCTACTGTGAGCTGCCCCTTAACTTCAGTTTCAGGCACCCCAAAATCCCCAAATCATTATCCCTGGCAGGCAGGGCTCGCAGCAGCAGCAGCCAAGCCTGGCCGGGAGAGCCCCAGGCCTGACATTAATAAGGTGCTCTATGCCTGAAAGACCATAAAGGGAAAACCTTAACTAGGTGTTATAACAAGGGGATATGAAGTGTCACAAAGTGTGTAAATGTCACCAGCTCTCTATGAGGCCTCTCTGTTAAAAACCTGCCTCATCTCAGCTCCTCCGGGTAAAATATTTCCCTTCTCCTGCTGCTGTTTGTAAAATATTTTGATAACAAGAATGAAAATGATAATTTCAGTGGCCTGTGTGCTGGCAGCTTTGTGGGGATGGCAGATCACAGCACTGAGGTGAACAGGGTGTACACAGGCTGATAACAAAACCCAAACATGTCCTGCCATTAAAAGCTGTTTACAGAGGGCTGCAAGCGTTTCAGATACACCATAAACCCTGCTTCCTGCCACCAGCACTCACACCCTCACCGTTGGGATGTTTGTGACTGATTCTCTTGCTAAATCTGTGGGAAGGTTCCCATGGTTAATGCCCATGGGGCTGGGGGCTGTAAACTCAATCCTGCAAGTCCTGAGTCCCCACCCCAGTGGAGCTGATCACTGCACCCACCCTTCCTCAGGCAGCTGTGGGCACAGAGAGCCCTGTGAGGCTGTGTGAGATCACAGGAGGAACATCTCTGCAGAGAAGGGCAGCTTTGGGCACTTAGGTTGGGGTTTTCTGACAGATAGTGTGTTGGAGAGATAACACAGTGAGATCAGAAAACCACACGAGAGCCACAGCAATCCCTGAGCTGGAAGGGACCAACAAGGACAACCAAGGCCAAGCCCTGGCCCTGCCCAGCCACCCCAGCAATCCCACCCTGAGCATCCCTGGGAATGGATGCTGCTGGAGCTCTGGCAGCCTTGGGGCTGTGCCCATCCCCTGGGGAGCCTGGGCAGTGCCCAGAACCCTCTGGGGAAATATTTGGATTTGGGATTTGGCATAAGGATTTGGGATGGTGCATTAAGGGCGATGTGATAGAAAATAGGCACATAGAAGTTGATTCTACCATTCTCAATGCGTGTGCAAGGAATTGAAAAAGTCACCATTACTCTCCTAGGGCCAAATATTCCATAGTAGTTTTTAGGGACTGCTTTAATGCCTAATTCCTGGTACAATCAGAAATTGTAGGTTAACAGAATGGTTTGAGTAGGAAATGATTCAGTTCCAAACCCCTGTCCCAGGCAGGGACACACCTCCCTGGCTGTTTTGCATTCTACACGTGGCCAGGGCAGGTGCCAGCACACAAGGGCCACCATCAGGGTTCTGCTGGCATGTCCCATAGGCTACCACAGCCCTGTCCTCACTGCCACAGCAGCCAGGGAGGCTCTTTTCCCATCTTGTGTTAATGAGAAGAGAGTTGAAGGGCTGTGCAGAACACCTTCTCCAGCCTCACACCGCCATGCCAGCCTGTGATGAATTGGGGCTGTGCTTGAACCTAAAGACCAGCAAATTAGCAGTTAATTAGGAGATGATAAATAGCAGAGTCACACAGCCCCTCTGGTTATGCTGTGTTCAGCTGCTGCCCCTCTCCCCTATCTTGACACAGCAAGTGTTTATGTGCACCAGCAAGTGCCTGAGTGGGCGCCGTGCCTGGCCTCTGTCAGGGCTGGGGCTCTCCCTGACACGGCAGCTTTATCAGCATTTATCCCCCAGATAAAGAGAGGGGACAGAGCTTTCAGGGAGAAGCTGGGCCTGTGGTGGGAAGGAAGGGTGTGTTTCCTAGTCCATCCCTGGGTAGAGCCTGGTTCGCTGCCATGGAGGCACTCCCGGGCCAGGAGTCTCCTATCACCAGGAATTGTATGTCATCTGAGCACTTGAGACAAAGTCTTGGCTCTGAAGAGGGTGTTAGAATAAACCAAGGGGACTGCAATTCATCCCTCCTCTATACGAGGACAGTTTCCTCAATTCCTGCAGAATTCACTGGAAGAAATTCTCCGTTCCAGGGGAGCTTTGCTCCATCCACCTCGGGCAAAGAAGAAACTCTGCAAAGCTGGAGCCCAGCAGCCTCTTTCATGTCCTGGCATTGCTGGTGGTTGCAGAGCACCAGGGGAGGTTGCCAGGAAAGGCACAGGGTGCCCAGAGCAGCTGTGGCTGCCCCTGGATCCCTGGCAGTGCCCAAGGCTGGGTTGGACAGGGCTTGGAGCAGCCTGGCACAGTGGAAGGTGTCCCCTGCCCATGGCAGAGAGTGGAACAAGGTGAGGCTCAAGGTTGTTCCAACCCAAACCATTCCATGATTCTATGATAAAATCAAGCTAACAGATAAAAACACTAAATTTTGTTGAACCTGCATAGGACTGGAAGAGGTGGATATTGGCAGGACCGCTCCAGGCCCGCAGACCCCGATAACTGAGCTGTCTACAGGGTGCAGGCGAGGGTGTTGGTGTCTCCAGGAACTCTCAGCTCTCCTTCCTCTGCTTCAGAGCTCCTGTATGTGATAAGGCTGGAATAACTCTTTGAGCTACACAGCTGGTTTGGACAGGACACGCATGTGATTCCAAAGTGTCAAAGGTAATAAGGTTTTTTCCTTGTGAAAAATTCAGATTTTTTTTTTCCTCATGAAGAGGAAGCTGTAAAGTCATAAAATAAGTTAGGCTGGAGATAATGAAGCATGACTTCCCTAGACAAATATCACATCATGAAATATTCCCCTTTACTTTCCCTTTTGATTTTGTCATGTTTTTTCCTAGTTGGTGATTTTCTGCCTCTGCTGGGTATGGGGTCTCCAGCAGTTCAAATGGGCTATATAGCCCATTCCAGAAATTACTAGATTTGGCTAAACCCCACAAGAATAGACCCAAAACACTGCTCTTAATTTGAAGGGGCTGTATATTCATGAATCAGGATCTAAAGGTACCTGGTTAATAAATACATAAATCAACAAAATCCCTTGAGTGCCTTAAAGGTGATTAAACACACACTCAGATTAAATTAAATTCACTGTAGCTTTTACGCATTTCTTTAAGTAGCTCGAATGGGTTTGTTTTCCCTTGGAGATAAATAGAACAACTGTGTGACATTCATATAAGAACATTGCTTCAGTCAATAAAGGTACATTCAATCAAATCCAGAAACTAACATTTAAACAATGTCACAGCTGGGCTTAAACCAACAAGTAGGAAAGGGTGCAGTGAGGCAGCGACACCACGTTCGTCCCCAGTCCCAGTTTATAAAACTCTAAAGGAGAAGCAATTCCCAAGTTTTCCTCTGGGAGCCTCTGTGCCTTTCCATCTCAGACACTTGGCTCCAAGATCCACACAATTGTTTGTTGTACTCAACTGTCACGCTTGGAGATGTGAAACAAGGTGGAAACTTGTTTTGGAAGTTGTTTAACAGTTCTCAGTCTCTGAGGTGAATGATGATCTGCAAATGCCAATATTCGCTCTAATTAATAGCAGGGAGTGGACGTGGAATATCAGCTACCCCTTTGCCATCCATCCCCCCTTCCTGTGCAACAGCACAGAGGAACTGGGCCAACTCAAATGAATACTTCTGTACTTGTAGGCTGCTTTTACTATCAGAAATGTAAGATTTAAGAACTTGAAATAAAATCCAGGCTAGTGAAAGAGTCAGTAGGAATTCCTTCCATAAGAAGCAAGTGGACTTCAGACCAAAAATCTTAAGGACTGCCCAAGGAATTCTCAGTTTTCGTCTCTCCCCTGTTCCTCAGCATCCTGTAGTGCTTTTCCTCAGCTTTTATTATTCCCTACAGAGCATATTAGTAAATCCTTCTTCATTTTTTCAAATAAGAAGTTGAGTTCTTAGTATTAACAGGCAGAGAGTAAAAGGTTCAATCCGACTGTAAGTAATTACTTCATAATATTTCTGGATCCCTGAACATGTCCGTAATTTGAAGCAACAGGTTTAAACTTACATTTGTCTGTCCTGGATATTCCACACCACTCATTTGATTGCTCTCTGAGATTTTCCCAACCTGCCCTGAAGAGGATGTGATTGTTCAAGGTTTGAGCTCCCAGCAGCAATCCTGACCTGCTGTTATTTTATTAATTGTGTGTTCTCATAGGATTAACACAGTTCTGCAGAGCAGCACCCGAGTGTGTGTGGAAACAACCAGTGGTTGTATTTAACCATGTCATTTGGGCTCCCTGTTGAAGTAAAGGAAACAATAATGGTAGTCTTAATTGCAGAAATTACCGGCTACTCGGGTCTGACATGTGCTTAATGACCAGGGGTGGAAACGGCAGCCCTAATGCCACTTGGCAGACATTGGAACTGATAATCACCTCTGCAAAGCCTATTGCTGGTAATCTGTTAGGAAACAGATTTGGCTAATTCCGAGCAGAAGGGTTGGGCAGCATTAGGACACAGCCGCAGTCAGGAATGGGGAGGATTCACATTTCACTGCAAACAAACACAAATCCTGGAAGGACAGCGATGAAGTCCCACAGGACAGTGTTGTCCCACCACTAATGTTTTTAATGGAGGGTGCTCACTCTCAAGAGATAATGCCCTGCACGTTATCCCCTGCCCCGTATCATTGCCCTGACCCAGCCTGTGCACGGTGCTCCTGTCCATTGGTGCTGCAGGCCCAAGGAGCTCTTCCCCAAGTTCTGATGAAGCAGAACAGGCTGATGTCTCTTCCCCAGCAGGAAGGAACCTGCCTTCAGTGGAAGAAAAGCTTTCAAAGCGGTAATGGCAGGGCTGGTATTGAACCGCTCGGTGTTAGTGGGTATTCCAGGTGAATTTTCTTGTGTGCAAGCGTACAGGAGGGTTTGCTTGTCTTGTTTCTTTGCTTTCTGTCTCCCTAACAGCTTGGCCAGTGCTTCTGTGTTTTACTCTTAAAAAGTATTTCAACAGAATTTGCAACTATCTTATATATGATTTGATTTGTATAGATAGCCGTGGTCCATCCCAACCAAAATATTAGCTGGGTCCTGCACTGAGCCTATTTGTGACCTAAACAAAGCCACAGCAGAACGTGGTAGCTTTGAGGAAATGTGCAATTGCTGGTACCACTTTTCCTCATCTATTCCCTAAAAGGGCTCTGATTTTCCTGTCTAGATTTAGAAATAAAATTATTAACAATAAATATTTATAATCATAATTCTGTCCAGCCCAACTAACTTTCCCTAACATATAGGGGGAAATGAACATTAAATGCATACCCAGAAGGGAGTCAGAGGAAAATATGGATTTTCAGTCCCCAAAACTGATAGGATAGGAATGAATGGTGGAATATAATGTGAGTATAAAAGAAATAACTTGCAAAAAAAGGTTACAATTAAATAAAATCAAATTTGTTTGTTTGGAGTTTTTAATAGATTGGCTATCTACCTATCCACAAGAGGAGGACATTTAAGATGTTTTAAAGGCCAATAAAGATAAGCATACATTATATAAGTCCATTTAACAGAGAAATAACTTGTAGAAAAAGGCAACAATAAAGAACAAAACAAGCAGCCCTACTCCTTCAAGCTTTCTGCACCATGAACAAACACGAGAGTTTTCAAAACTCCCAAAAGTGTTGCATGTTTGAAGAATGATGAGGCATGAGACATTTGAAAATCCAAATATACCCTTCCCTGAACTTCAGCCTTTTGGGAAACGACAATGTCGCAGAGTGATTCTGGAGACAGCAGGACAGCTGCTGCTGGAGTTGGAACATCAGGTTCTCAGTAGCAAAGAAGCAGTTTTTATAGCTAAAATATTTTCCATGCAGGAAAAAAAAAAAAAAAAGCAACTCCTGATTTACTTTGTAATCTGGTGCCATACTTCAGATGATATTTATTTCTTGCCCAACAGATTCATAACCAGCATCTCTTCTGGACAAGCAATGATGTTTTTGTGACCAACCCATGAGGATGTCTCACCCACTGGAAATGCACTGAAATACAAAGGTGTCGCAAGAAAGACTTGCAACTAATAATCTGTGTTTTAAAACACTCTTTTAGGTTTGGTGCTTTTCTGGTACGTGTCTTCCATTCCAACAGGGTGTAATCACAACCAGGTTTCACATATTTGTTTCACATATATATATTTCACAAATTCTCCACTTTTTTAGTGTTTTTGTTGGTGCTTTTAAGAACGAGGACTGCTTTTATCTGTGTTCCTGACTGTGAGATAAATAAGATCCACAGAGCAGAGTTTTGCCACAAACAGAAGGGCTGAGAATTTGCTGTGAAAGGTCGGAGAGAGCTCAATTGCCAAAGCATGAGAAGTCATTCCCCTTGCTCATTCCAGGCAGGAGCCAAAGCCCACCTTGTGGGCAGTGAGAGCTGTCTGCAGCCCATGTGCTGGAGCCCTGCTGCTGCCACAGCAGCCTCACTGAGACGGGCACTGCATAAATACCCGAGCAAATTCCTTGTTTCCCTTCAAAGCACCCAACTCCAAATGATCTGACATGAAAAAAATCAAAAAACAAGCCAGCAGCTCTAGATATTATCTGCAAATATCGTCAGGAAATTCAACACAGCACAGCTCTAGCTTTGATCTCACCAACTTTTCTACATACACAATTTCACAAAGACTCAAAAACCCTCAAACTTTCAGAACATGGAGATTTGTTTTGTTTTATTCCTCTACATGAGATTCAAGGCTAAACATTGCTATAGGTCAGAGATTCTCTGGCCAGAACTACAGGCTCATGAGCTGGACCACAAACTGGTGCTCTGAAACAGGACCTAACATTTAATCTGCTCCTTTTCACAAATAGAATGAATTCAGAATGGAATACTTTACTGCACAACATGGGGGCTATTCAGGAATAACACCTCACTTCATCATAATTCCACGGCACAGCCTTTGTGCTTGGTCTCTGTATTAAGGACAAGTCCTAATCCTGATGCCCAGCTGACAAGCCTAGCCTAACTCAGGCAGTTTAAACTAGGAATAGTTTGTAAGCATCAGTAAATGATAACTATTGAATACAGAGTGGAATCTCCACTTCTGATGGTGCACACATGACACATGTCTAAACCAGGAAATGTGAACAGCATGAGTCACAGTCACTGAGCACCTCCTGCTGAAGAGCTCATTCCCGTGCAATTTCTGCCTTTGGACCACAGAATTGCTGAGGCTGCCTGTCACCTCTGGAGATCATCCAGCCCAATTCCTTGGGCAGAGTGCTCATGGATGTGTCCAGGTTCTGATTACCTCCCAGACTGGGCCCCCATGGCCCCTCTGGGCACCTGTTCTAGTGTCTGACCACCCTCTCTGTAAATCTCCACCTCTGCCTCTTATCCTGTCACTGAAGGCTCTGGCTCCCTCTTTTTTTCTCATTTTCCCTGCAGGTATTTGCACACACTGCTAAGTTCCCCTTGAGCCTTCCCATCTCAAGACTTACAATGTAGAAGCTGAATTGTCCTGTTTGTTTAATGATACCAGATTTATTAATGCATATAGACTGGGTGGGGGTCCCATGCCTACCTCAGAGCTTCCTGAAGCTTTCATTGACTCTGGAGTGAGAGGCCGAGTCCCAAAGGTGACACTTGCTCTGAAAGTCTGCCCTTCACTGCAAAAAGGTGACAATTTGACACCAGTATTTCTACCATGAAGCAATAGCCTAGAACACAGGTAATCGTATTTAGACAACATGGAATCACACATGTAAAACCTCCAAAAACTTTCTGAGATGTGTCTGGATCTTGTCAATAAGCTCCATCTGCTTTCATTAGAAAATAAATTACAGAGCAGCATCAGTCACCAGTAGAAAAGGCTCGTGCTGCCAAGTGGCTTCAAAGGCAGCCCCATGTGTGCCACTGCCTTTGATTTACAATGGCACCAATTACTTCAGCTCAACACCAGGGTTTCAAATCCATGACTAAATCCTAAAATAATGAAGCAAAACATTTTGATGGGATTATTTTCCTTGCCTGCTGATTTATGATCCATAAGGCTTCCAATATTTAGGCAATCTCGCATGCATTGGGCCCACAGTTTGTTTTGAAGTAAGAGATGATTCACTGAATTATTTGCCTGTAGAGTCTGGATCATTAGGCAAAAGTGAAATATTAGGAAAATGATCATAAATTTCAAGTGTTAACTGCACTGCCACCCTACATATCAGAGCAAGGCTTTGTTTTATGCCTCTGATTCAAGGCGAAACATTGTTTTGTGTCAGGGATTCTCTGGTCAGAATAACAAGATAATGAAGTGGACCCCAAAACTGGTACTGGAAAAGGCACCGATTTCAAATGGTGACAGCCCATCTCCCAGCTGCAAGGTGACTGCCAGGCTTAACTCCAATTGAACAGCCAGCACCAGTATCAAATGCTCAGATCAATTCTGCACTAAGTTAAGGTTAAAATCCTCCCCTCGATCAAACACATCCAAACTGCACAACTTTTACATACGTATAGATAATGTATTAAAGCAAAACCTAAAATTCATCTCCTTAGGAACATTATCCTTGAAAGCAGCCATGGATAATGCTGTGAGATGAGAAAAAAAAAGTTCATGGATTACATTCTTCACCTTTTTATTATACACAGAATTCTAGTATCTGTAATGTTTTAAAGTACTTATGTACACTATAGTCTAATATGATTTATTTGGTTATTGCAATAACATTTTAGTGCCATTTTATCTGAGAGTTCATGGAATGTTTTAAAATCCAAGCCTAATGGAAGCCAATCAATCATCACATTTTCAAAGAACAAATTATTTAAGTTTTTGTACTACACGGAGCTAATCACTGCACAGAGATATCCGATTGTTTTGACTGATGTCATTCATTTCTCTTTAGGCTGACCTGATTGATAGTCTAAGTGCTGGAGTTAACCAGACAAATGGATATGTACTTCTGGGCTATTTCCAGCCCAGCTGCCTTTTTAGCACTGAAAACTTCATATGCCTGATAGCAACTTGCAGCTGGTCCTGCTCAGGCGATTGAAATTAAAGCTGGAACGGAACGTGACAGCCAACGCTTTTTCCTCTTACATCAAGGATTTTGTCCATGATGCCTCCAAGCAATCACCAGTAATAAATGAGCTGTATTAAAGCTACATCTATATTTGAGTATGTGGTGGCCTGCTTTCCAAGTTCCCACTTTCACATCTTCAAACACTTATTAATAGCCCTGCTGAGACACCCAAGTGTTATTGCATCCAACTCTTCCTCCTCTCTGAACTGGGATCCAATGCTGTGTCACATTTAGGCTGTTGCTTTTGATAACTAGAAATGTCCTTCACGTGCCAAAAACGGGCTGCACTCCATCAGGGGAGCTGCCTAACTGAAATCTGCAGGATGATTACCTGATTTAGATGAGGAAAATTTGGCTTATCACATGCAAAATCAGTAACAGCAACACAAACTTCTCCAGATTCTGTGAGATTTAATACAGGCCAGTTCCAGCCTGAAGAACTGACTAGGTTCTTTTACTTTAATGCATTACATTGCTGTTTTATTGGCTGACATCTACTATAAAGAAATTGAGGAAAACTTTGTGTGAGGAATTAAAGGAAAAACTTGCATAGCCATGATTTTTCATTTATGTGGTCACTGACTCAAATATATCACTGGTTCTAAGGAGCCACATTCAGAGGCATTAAAGCACAGATATAGTTGACCATTATGCTACGATAGAAGACATAAAGAAGTTATAAAAGTTTTGATTGTTTTATGAGGAATGAAAGGCACTTTCAGAATGGACACTTTTGCTGTACACCCAGGAAGCTGAAAATTCAGATATTCCCTTCATGTGCTGAAATATCTTTCTAAGCACTGCTGTCAGAGCTCAGAGCTCTCCAATTGCCTCTAGGAACCCTGTTTACAGTACAGGAATCACTGATACCATATAATGTGGCTTTTGCAAATGGAATTTTGACCGTGGGACACCTGACAGAAGTATTCATAAAAGGTTCAAACACTAATTATGTTATTCTAGTAAAAAAATCTGCCCTGTCAGCTGCCACTTAAAGGTCACTGTTGCTGTGGAAGAAAAGAAACAGCAAAGCAAAAGGCAAGTACAGAGATTTACAGGAAACAATGGCAGGCATTAGTCCCAGTAAAAATGGCACAGATATGAGAAACAGTGGTACAACACTTAATTTTACCAAAATCTAGAATGAAAAAAATACATCCTTCCATAAATTAGCCTGTCATGAATTAGACAATATTTTGGTAGAAACTACCTCCACTGGAATAAAGCACTTCCAATTTCTGCATGTCCAAGCCAAATGTTCTCACCAGCCATAGAAACATCAGGACTATTATAAATCAAGGCAACATGAAGAGGTTATCTTCAAAATTTGTGTGTTGAAAGGCTAAATATATTTGCAAGGGTAAATCCTGCTCCTTTTCAAAGTAATTAGATAACTCACTGCTAAGCCCAGGGTTCTGAACTCCAAAGAGCTAAATAAAAAGTAAACAGAAAATAAATATTTTCACAACCATTCTTGGAACCAAAACCATCGTGACGTGCTTTTCTGAACTGTCATTTTGCTAAGTGCAAAATTTCAAATTATTACAAAACAAATATTTTCAAGTAGCAGATAGCTATTGGATAGCTATTGACATGGCAAATTAATTCAGCTCAAACTTGAATTCATTCCATGAATATTCAGTTGACATTGGACATGAAACTGCTGAAGGCTCTTCACCGTCTCATCATTATTTGGCAAACTGGAATACACTGGACTAAGATTCACACTTTGTCCAGAATTTCAAAGAGAATCGTGAGTTCTCATTTAAGAAGCAGAAAATGGTGGAAAACTCTAAGCTCAGGCAGTGTATGTGTATGTATATGTATATGTATAAAATTAATATATTTTTATACACACACACACACACACACACACATAAATCTCAGTCTAGCTGGCTGCAGCATTTGCCAAAGAGCTGGACAGATTAGACAGAAATTTTTATTAAGGTAGATCAAAATTATTAGGTTTGAAGTGCTCAGTGAGCTTTTCCTTGATAAAGTACAGTTATTAGTGATATTCTGGAATTTCATAGCAAAAATATTACGTCAAATGTCTGGAATTTGAAACAGCAGCTGTGTAAAAATGTCAGAGTTTTGCTTAGTACAGAGAATGAGAATTTTAAAAGCCATAAAAACAGTGTTCCAAAAACACACAGGACAGAAACTCTCAACTTGCTGTACAATTAAAGGGCTCTGTTCACAACTGGAATATATTTAATCTCAAAAAAAATGCCATTTCTTGTGGAACTGAACTTGGGACAAGAAAGTCATGTCCTGGCAGGAGCTACTTTTTGTACCCCAGGAGAAATTGGGGTCTTTTCTCCTCCACAGCCTTGTTCTGGGGCCAGGCTCTGTCATCCTCATCCTGCCCACAACACTCATTTATTTGTGGCAAATGTAATTCTGCCACAGGAACTGCTCTTGTTTTGCTCTGCTTTTCCCTGTGAACCTCAATTTTACAAAAGGCTCAAGGGGCTCAGAAAGCTGTCTTTTGCAACTTTTCTGAACAAAAAATATAATGCAACAGTTGTGGCAAAAGGGTAAACTTTCCTGGCAAGCATGGAGTGCTAGAACAGAATGATGGCAGCTTGGTGCTAATAGTAACGGGTTTTGCCGTAGTTAAACTCATAATTGCTGTATTTTTCTTTTTTTTTTTTCCTCCACCTACAAAACTAACCAAGGAAATGTCCCATCAATCAAAACTGGTGACCTAACATCACATCACGCCCTTGGCAGCGGTGAAGATCCCTGCAGGGGTGGGGATGCAGCTCCAGGTGCCGTCCCCAGCGTGGTGTCCTGGAGCGCTCAGTTCTGCTGGCACAGCCCGGGAATCCTGCCCAAACTCTCTCCAAACCCCAGCTCCTCCCTGTGCTCGTTTATCAGTAAACAGACAGCCTGGATTACTGCTGAGATAAGCTCTGGGTCCCTACTCAGGCAGATTTTATCACATCAGCCCAGTGCTGTCTACACAGCAGGACACAGGAAGCCCTTGGGAAGTTTGCAGAGTTTTGTGCTCTTTGCCACAGCCCAGGGCATCAAAGTCTGCCCCTCAGGATGCTGGCACTGCTGTGATTCAACACCTTCAAGATTTCACCTCAAGAGTTTAAAATAACTCAGTTAAAGGAATGTAGGCAGATCCTCCTTCACATATAGGCAGATCCATCTTCAGCCTGGGGCTGGGCTAAGGGGAGGGGGCAGCTCACAGCCGGTCCTGTAGGAAATGCAATTGATGCTCTGCACTCATGTCAATCTTTCAGCCAAGGGGAACGTGCCCCAGTGTTTACTCTGCTGATCAGGCTCCTGATCCACTCTGAACCTGCTCAGCTCCCGGGGAGCCCTGCCAGGAAAGCCTGCAAGGAGCGGGCAGGGAAACCCGGGCTGGCTGGCACAGCTGAGCTGCAGGGCTGAGCAGGGTAAGGAGCCTTCAGCTTTGACACTGATATTTCCTAGTGTTTATTTCAGAGCCTGCAGGAATGAGAATTGCTGAGGATAGGTATCGTATTATTCCTGTTAATGGGAATGAAGAATAACACAAAATAACTTAAGCAGTTGTTGAGTTTACTCCAGCAGAATCTAATCCAATTTCCATTTTAGCAAGAAGAAATTCAGTATTTTAACACTGAAGCAGATATATTGCTTTTTAAAAGACCTATACCCAGGTTTCTTTATATTTTAAACAAAATTATAAAATGGGAAGATTTAATTTTCAGTAATTTTCCTTAAAAGGTTATAGTAGATATTCCTGGTTGAAATATTCTTTTATGAAAAGCATGTAACTTTGATCAGTTATGGTTGAGAGGAGTGCTTTTTAAATAAAATGCCTGAAACAAAATCTCTTGAGTTGATGGAAAGACTTGCACCGGCTCCCTGGGCATTTGATCAAACTTTCATTCAGAAAACATTTTTCTCTACCAACATATTTAAGCTGTTAAAATGAAAATGCAATTTAAGCAATTACATAAATAAGAGTGACAAATGTTTCTTTCCCTAAGTGCAAGCAGGTGTAAAGCACAATCAGAGTTATTCTCTGAGAGCTGCAGAGTGCTGAAAGAGCCCGAGACAAAAGGAAGGAAACCTCAGGAACCTCAAACAGAATTAACCTAGTTTACAACTCGTTGTACAAGCAGATCCACAGCAGCATCCCTTTGAGCAGTGCCCCTGTCAGCACAAACAGGCAGGAATGCCCCGAGCACAGCGCCCAGGAGGGTGGAACAGAGATGTTCTATGGTCTGTGATCACCTGAGCGAGTCTTTATATTCTGAATATCTATTCCAAAAGCAATCAGAGCCCACCTACCAACTGGTTCCCCTCAAAGCTGGGAGTTTGCTCTGTGCCATTAGTCTCAGGTAGTATTTCACTGGACCAGACTGATGCTTTGCACTAAATTCTGATTCAAATCTATAAGAAAGCTGCAGGAAAAAAATGAAGCCTTTTTCAAATTACAGGTTCTAACATATCCAAAGCTCAACCCTTAACTGCTCAGATCTCTCTGTCTTTTCTGCTAACACACTCTAGAACTTGAAGTGAGCAGAAAATTTTCTTAGTTCTTTATAACACTTCAAAAAAAAAAAAAACCAAACCAAACCAAAAACCTAAACCCTCAGCACCAGCAGTTCAGCATCTAATGTAAAATACCTGCATTGATTGAATTTAGAGAATCCTTTATTTGACAATGAATTCTCCATGGCTGATCTCCAGCTGTGGGATTTTTCTTCTCTTAGTATTGAGTGCTCAATATTTACTCATTCTATCAATACAAAACCGACCAGACATTAATTATAAAGGCTTTATTCAGTAATTACAAATGTTTTGTTTGGTTAACCAGAAAGTAAAATCTCAGCTAATATAAATAGATGCTAATTTACAGCTAAGAAGCAGATCAGAGTTTTGTTGTGATGTCAATTTCTGTTGTTTCTAATGATTTCTCTTTGAAACAGCTTCTATATTTTCACTGCCAGGATGTTACTCTGTACAGACAGGTACAGTTATTAATGAGTCCTTCACATCCTTTTGTATGTATTTTCCCTTTGATTTTCTTCTTATTAGTGATGAAATAAAATGTAACTCAAGAAGAAAAAGTCACTTAAAATTAGTATTGAGTAACAAAAATGAGAACTAAATTTTTATTTGCCTCTTATACATTTATATCCCATATGTTATATCCCAAATATGTTATTATTACACTTTAATATATTTTAAAAAAATTTCTCACATTTATTTTCCTTGAGATTCTTCTAAGTACACACACCTCACTATGAAAAATCACTGCCAAGTCCTACTCTACAATTGCCCTGTATTTGCTACTTGATGTACTGGCAAGGCTGTGTTTTCTCAAGAGCCCACGGGCAAGTGAGGCACACAAGATCCTGATGGATAGCACAGCCCAAAGAGTACTTCAGAACTGTAAATTTGTTATGAGAAAAACAATATTTGAATACTTTCTTGGGTGCTTTAGACCATGTCTGGTAACAGTTAAAAGGTAAGAGAATGGCATGTAGCTCATTTAAAAGTGTTTCAGAAATATTTTTGAACAACCATTGTAGCAATTATTTTTATTGATCTTAAGAAAAATTGGGATTTGGTGACTTTTTCTTCCCACATACAACTGTGTAAAAATTAACTATACCCTAATACAGCTTTGTGGGAAATAGGTTGGTCCGTGGTCATTCCCAGCCCATGCCCATGCCATGCTCATTCCCAGCCCATGTCCATGCTCATTCCCAGCCCATGTCCATGGTCATTCCCAGCCCATGCCCGTGCTCATTCCCAGCCCGTGCTCATTCCCAGCCCATGCTCATTCCCAGCCCATGGTCCTTCCCAGCCCATGTCCATGGTCATTCCCAGCCCATGTCTCTGGTCATTCCCAGCCCATGTCTGTGGTCATTCCCAGCCCATGTCTGTGGTCATTCCCAGCCCATGTCAGTGGTCATTCCCAGCCCATGCCCATGGTCATTCCCAGCCCATGACCATCCTCATTCCCAGCCCGTGCTCATTCCCATCCCATGGTCATCCCCAGCCCATTCCCGTGCTCATTCCCAGCCCATATCCATGCTCATTCCCAGCCCGTGCTCATTCCCAGCCCATGGTCATTCCCAGCCCATTCCCGTGCTCATTCCTAGCCCATGGTCATTCCCAGCCCATTCCCGTGCTCATTCCCATCCCATGGTCATTCCCAGCCCATGCCCGTGCTCATTCCCAGCCCATGGTCATTCCCAGCCCATGTCAGTGCTCATTCCCAGCCCATTCCCGTGCTCATTCCCAGCCCATTCCCGTGCTCATTCCCAGCCCATGTCCGTGCTCATTCCCAGCCCATGTCCGTGCTCATTCCCAGCCCATTCCCGTGCTCATTCCCAGCCCATTCCCGTGCTCATTCCCAGCCCATGTCCGTGCTCATTCCCAGCCCATTCCCGTGCTCATTCCCAGCCCATGTCAGTGCTCATTCCCAGCCCATGCCCGTGCTCATTCCCAGCCCATTCCCGTGCTCATTCCCAGCCCATGCCCGTGCTCATTCCCAGCCCATTCCCGTGCTCATTCCCAGCCCATTCCCGTGCTCATTCCCAGCCCATGCCCGTGCTCATTCCCAGCCCATTCCCGTGCTCATTCCCAGCCCATGCCCGTGCTCATTCCCAGCCCATTCCCGTGCTCATTCCCAGCCCATGCCCGTGCTCATTCCCAGCCCATGGTCATTCCCAGC
This sequence comes from Fringilla coelebs, assembly GCF_963513975.1. Lineage (NCBI taxonomy): Eukaryota > Metazoa > Chordata > Aves > Passeriformes > Fringillidae > Fringilla > Fringilla coelebs. The sequence continues at coordinate 1,248,093 of NC_140039.1, forward strand.
CCATGCCGGTGCTCATTCCCAGCCCATTCCCGTGCTCATTCCCAGCCCATTCCCGTGCTCATTCCCAGCCCATTCCCATGCTCATTCCCAGCCCATTGCCATGGTCATTCCCAGCCCATGCCCGTGCTCATTCCCAGCCCATGCCGGTGCTCATTCCCAGCCCATTCCCGTGCTCATTCCCAGCCCATTCCCGTGCTCATTCCCAGCCCATTGCCATGGTCATTCCCAGCCCATTCCCGTGCTCATTCCCAGCCCATTCCCGTGCTCATTCCCAGCCCATTGCCATGGTCATTCCCAGCCCATTCCCGTGCTCATTCCCAGCCCATGCCCGCGCTCATTCCCGCTGCTGCAGCCCACGGGCACCGCAGGCCGCTAGATGGCAATGCATTGTGCGAAAGGAATAATTCGGATTTTACACACCGAGTAGGAACGGCAGAGTTTTCCCTCTGCAGTGCTGCAGGCACCTCCAGAGAAGGAATTACGAAAACTGCTCCACGACGCAGGAAGGATTTATTGTAATTTGGGAACTGAATAAATTACTTAAGTGCAAGTATCTAGGGAGAAGGTGCAGTAAAACACAGCAGAATCTGCTAGCGATTTGGCAGCTTTTGTCTTCATGAAGCAGTTTAAAATAAATCATACTTTGATTTCTTTGCAGTTCTGTTATTATTATTGGACGCCCTGGTATCATCTGCAAACCACAAGAACAGGGTTTAAGTAGTGAAGCACGTTTCACATTTATCAAAATTCCTAATTTTAAATTTTTTTTTTATAATTTCAGTCTGCACTGGACTACCAAGTAATTTAAATACATTTTTGAGAGGAAAGACTAATAAAATGCTCATACGGTGTTATACAATTAGCCCTTAGAAGTTTTCTATTTTACAGTTGCAGGTTTTATCTAATTTTGTTTTTATTACTGCCGAAAATTCCCTTGACATTACAGCTACACGTGCAGATACATCAATATTAACATGTTTTAAACTACACTCACAATTCAAAAACCATTCAGGGGAATAAAGCATGTCACATTCACATTTTCCTACAGGGGATGTTTTCAGAATCTGCTGTATTTGAAATACCTTTTCTTATTTATAATATTTTTTCAAGTAGTGGCAGGAACCTCTTTTTGGATGATTTCTTCAATACGTCAAAGAAGTTGCAGAATATTTCTCTATCTGCAAAAATATTGGCAACAACAATCTACATTCTTCAAGTGTCAATCCTTATGAGAAATACTTCCCATTCCTATGTTCCTCTGCAGCAGAAGCTACTTCTGCAAGATTGAGACAAATCTGTTTATTTTTATGAAGAGCAAATGGCCATGAGTGAGCTGCAGAGAGAGGGCAGAATAAACCTCTCAGGACTTAAAACCCAGTACAATTTTTGGAGCAAAAGGGACTCCCAGAGACAGATGCCCTCATTACCCATTCTACCTTAAAAGATATGGAAATATTTCTTTGTTGCTTCTCTTTTTTCCCCCCTGTTTTCCAGGGGGTTTGTCATAAATGGTAATAAAATATTACTTTAGGTAACTACTTTGGGATCCGTTTTCCATGAATAAACACTTTTCTTCGCAATTAGCCTAAAGGACTGATTTTTGTAATACGTAGTTCCAGCTCTACTTAGTAAGAATTTTTGCTTTTAAAAATTAATTTGTAGATATTCCAAGTGCTGACTTGGGATTTGCACAACATTCATCCCAAGATTAATGAAAGCACATGGTGAAAACTCCACAAATCACCTGGAAAATGTATCCTGAGAAGCAAGTGAATACCTGCTGAGGGACGGGATCTCTTTGCATCCATGTGGGGAAATCCACTGGTGTTAAGGGCACTGTTAATCCTGAGGAAGGATAATGAAATCTGCTTCATCTTCCATCAAGTGTGAGAACTTTGAGAACTTCCACAGCAATTTCTCATTCTCTGAATTTGTTCCCAACATGTTATTAGAAGTCTGCAGAAACATTCAGAGCTGGATAAGCCTTCCCAGTGTATTCAAACCATGCTGGATGCAGTGTAAGAAGCGGTTTGGCCTTTTAAGAAAACCATCAGTTCAAAGTATTTTCAGCATAATCCAGGACACTAAATCACCAGTGAAATAGAAACATTTACTGACAGCTTGAGTACAAATGTTTTATTGTGAAGAGCAGTGAATGTAATGACCAGAGCTGCAGCCTCCTGGTCTGGCTAAACAAGGTGGTGGCATTGGTGGGTACATGTGATTAAAATGTCATTGCCAGGGCCGAGCTGGCAGCTAGAAAGGAAACAGGAAGAGTCCCCACCAGGCCTAGGAAAGCTTTGGAAGGGCTTTAACAACCTCTGTCCGTATGGGTCTGACTGACATAGACTTATTTACCCTTAAAAGGGCAAAAAGATCCATCAGAGTCAATAATGCTGCTCTGAAACTCAATCCCTGTGTAGGCCATTCACTGAGGCTTGGACTCAGTGATCCTTGTGGGTCCCTTCCAGCTCAGGATATTCTGGGACTCTGAAAGCTGAATGAGATGGAAGACTATCACAGGCTGCTCCCAAATCCATGAGCCATCTCAAAACTGGCTGAACAACCCAACCTCAGCAGCAAAGATTTTCAGGCCCCCACAAACCAATTTGTGCTGGCTTTAATCCAGTCCAGACCAGCTCTAATTTCCCTGATGTCCATTGTGGTGTCAGTGCAGCGGAACTCACCCAGGGACCCTCCTGGTCGGGACCTTCCCCTCCAGCCTTGTGTTCCTGCAGGGACACTACTCCTGCACCCAAGTACCCAGGGTGGGGCACAGGACTGTAATTATTTTAGATATCTAAAATTTATATATCTATGAATATATGAAATGAATAATAATCCAACTCTACATTCTCTGGCTGCGCCTGTGGAGCATTTCCAAATCTGAGTTATTGTCCTGTTGTGAATATTTTCGTTAGTTAGTGTTCTAGTCTAAAAAAAATTAGAAAACTGATTCTAATTCAATGCCTATACTTTTGCTTTGCCATGCTCCTTTCATGCTGCAAGCTTCTGCTTGCTCATCACTACTCTTCTACAATAATCTCATTAATGCTTGGCCTCATTGCAGTACTTCTTAGCAGGTATCAAAATTGACCAGGACAAAATAGACCCAAAGCCAAACCACTATCACATCCCAAACCTTGCAGAATTGTTTCACCACTCCCTAGCTCGGTGGCCTGGACAGCAGGATGCAGAAACATGATAAAATCATTTCATATATTAATAATTATATATAATATTGTAACTTTTGTATAGGACGTTCTTATATCTAACACATCACACCAGGATGTTTGCGCTACCCCTCTTCAATACTGTTAAACTCTATCTCATTTTACTGCCATTAAACAATGAGCAAGTCTGCCCTGCTGTTAAATACTTCATTACCCAATTTTCCAGGAACCAGAGTTGAGGAAAAGTGCAGGAGGGTAGGGCATGTTTTGTTGGATCATCCATGTGTGCTGTGTGGTGAAGGAGGTGCCACGATGGGTTCAGCTTTCCGTTGAAAAAGTCAATTAGCAAGCACTGAGGTATGCAGGACTTGTCAGCTCTTACAGTAGGGCTGCCTCAGGGCAGCCTTCTCTTGCATTCTTCCCTCCCAGTCAGAATTTCTTTTTAATCCGCATAGTTGGAGCACTGAAGCATAACCTGTTTCTTCCTTAATTGATTCTAAGGTATATTGTTAAAAAAAAACCCCACAAAACCAATACCTTTAAGGGTCCTTTAAATCTAGGGTTAAATGGTGTTTAAGCCAATAAACATTATTTTATTTAGGCAGATGTGTTAAGCAATGTGTTAAGCAAAGCATGTGTTAAGCAAAGCAGGTTTTAATGAATGGGAGACTGCAAACCAAATCAGGCCAGTGAAAATGGACAAAGATGGAAAAACCACTAAAAATGCTGTTTTCTCTCCCAGCTCAAGACTTGCTTAAATTTTTTATCAGCTACAAAGTGTGGCCAGTTATTAGTTTATTTGTCTGAGTAAAAGGGCATTAATTGTTAAAAAGGAAATGTACTGCAAGATAAAACATCCTAGATTTTTCAATATTCCTTACATGTGATCTTAGCTAGAACACCAAAAATAATGGTTCCATTTCCAGATAGTGATGGCAACTGGCTCTTCTTAATGTAAGAGATCAACAGCTTTTTAGTAGGAAATAAAATTCAGAGGCATCTCTTTAGGATACCGTTGAAACAACCTGCCTAAGCCCCTTCTATCAGATTTCTGTAATTAAAAGGGTCGTTTTAGACTAATGACTCTCTTTGGATAGACCTGGGGCCTGCCTACACATATTGCCCAAAAGATAGTCTTGGTTTGGTGGAAGGTGACCCCACCCCTGGCAGGGGATTGAAACTGGATGATCTTTAAGGTCCCTTCCAACCCAAGCCACTTTGTGATGCTCTGATCTATGAAGTTTTGGAAGCATTTGGTCAGGTCCATTAACTGAAGATCCATTCTGAACCACAACAACACCTATGCTTCTGTTTGCAAGGACAGACATGCAAGACCTGAGAGGCCAAATTTAAGAATTAGAAGGCAAACCCTTCCTGAAGTTCATTTGAGGGAAAACAAAACATGGGGAAAATCCAAACAATGTAAAGGACTGGATTCCAGCACTTTGGAGTGCAAAGATGCATGGCTGGTGTAAGGCTCATTTGCAAAGCCAAAGCTGGCCATGCAAAAGCCATTTTACTTCTACTAATTCACAATTACTCCACCATTTATTAACTTAAATAACTTGAGAAAAACACAGGTATGGCAATTCCACTGGAGCAATCACCACTGGATCTCTGTTGCTGTCTGTGGCAACTTTCTTCTCCTGCCCCTGCTTCTTCCTGCCCCCAAGGGTCTGTGCCCACCTCCCCTGCCTAAGCTACGTCACCCACGTTCTCCGTGTGCTGCAGGTGCCAGGGGGAGCTTTCACTCAGTCTTCTTTCAGCACTTCTCTTTGGACCTTTTTTCCATCCTGGAAACTTGCACATGCTTTAGTCTAGACATGAATGCGCTGTCTGTTTTTGCTCCTCAGACAGCATCTTTTCACAGTAACTCCTCTCTTTATAGCTCAAAGTAGAACCTTGATATTTACCATTGGGGGAGTGGAGGGAAGAACACCCCCAGTGTGGCAGTCCCAAGACTCTGCTTCCCTGGGTGTCCATCCCAAATGCTGGAGTGGATGGCGTCACTGAGGACTGCTGCTGCCGGAGCAGGAGCCCCAGGGATGCGGCGCAGCCCCAGGACTGCCCCTGGCCATCCCTCCCTGGCCAGCACCCAGGAAGCTGCAGTGTGCTCCCGAGGGATGGCTGCGTCCTGCTGGGAGCTGAAATCAGGAGTCTGAGGCCAGCTGGGTGTCTCAGCGCCACCTCCACGCCCTGCCCACCCACACCTTGGTCCCGGGGCTGCTGCAGACAAGGTCACCTCATTGCTGCCCTTCCCCTCGCTGGGCTGGCTCCCCTCTGAGACACAGCAGCTGCCAGCCAAGGCCTCGGTGTACCTGAGAGAAGTCAAAAACTGTTACTAATGATGCTCAATGATTTTTCCTCTGGCTGGTTCCTAGGATGTCAGGGTGAGTACATTCCATCCCAAATGTAGCGTCTCCGAAGGGCTGCCGAATTCCTCCTTCAAGCCTCGCTCTGTTCATCACTCAGTACCCAGCCTGTGCCTCAGCCCAGGCCACATTGCTGCTCACGGCTCATGAGCACTAATACAGATTTTGTTTGAAAAGCCACACGTTGGCAAACCACAGTTATTTGCAAGCCTGGCCCAGGGCTAGTGTCAGCCATCAACACATAGGCAGCACAGATATTTTATTTAATTAAGTCATGCCATCTGGGCCAACAATGAAGGCACTCATGTACTTTGCCTTTGCTTTCGGACTGCATAGTGCTCTGATTCCCCCAAAATTGTTCTGAAAGTTAAATCTCTGTGGAATTTAAAGAACACTTTCAGCTGTTACTTGCATTAGACTGAATTTCTGCTGCAGCATACCTGGGGATTTTTCCTATCCTAATAAAGCCAGTCAGATTTATGTGCCTCAGTTTCATCCGAACGCTGCGTCCACTGTGCAGGAAATTACTAATGAGCAGCTAAAAGGGCTGTGCTATATATAGCAGGTGTGTGCACCAGCACAGAGCCACCAGCCCTCTCTGCCAAGGCTTGTTTGCTATGAAAAACAAAGGTAGAGCCAAGCAGGCAGGCACTGAGCACAGGGAGCTGCTCCTCTGCAGGCTGTGCAGAGCTGCAGGGCTACTGCCCACGGCCACACACTCTCCTGAAAAAACTCTCCTTTCTTCCAAATCAGGGGTTTCCTAATGAACCCACAATGAACAGAAACCAAGCCAAAAAAACATCTGTGACAAATATGAACTCAGGTCTTCAGAAAGGAGAATGGCTTAAAGGATGTTGAATTTCCTGACTTAGTTTTGGGGCTCAAAGAAATTGCAGAAGCATGGAATCAAGAATAGGCTGGAAGGGACCACACTCATCTTGTGGTCCTTGTCCCTGCCCCACCATGGGCAGGGACACCTCCCACTGTCCCAGGCTCCTCCAAGCCCCAGTGTCCAGCCTGGCCTTGGACACTTCCAGGGATCCAGGGGCAGCCACAGGGATCTCTGGGCACCCTGTGCCAGGGTCTGCCCACCCTCACAGGGAAGAATTTTCTTCCTGATACCTAATCCAAACATTTCCTCCTTCAGTGCAAAGCCATTCACCCTTGTCCTTCTGAAAAGCCCATTTCCAGCCTTCTTTCAAACTCAGCTCAAGAAAGAATCCAAATTCAGGAAAAAAAAATTCTGTCTACCTCTGTATAGCAGCTTTGGACCATGGTCTGAAGACAAACAGGGCATGAGCCACACCATGTTAACCTCTGCCACGGTCCATGCCATGGGCAGATTGTCACTGCTGCTCTAAAAAACTGTAGGTACCTACATGGTTTGAGAACAGGGTTAAAACCTCAGAAAACATGGAAAAACTGCATGGAAAAGAGGCAAAAACTGAGCATGTGCAGAGTGCTCAAGTTATTCTTAATTGCCCTCTATCCAGATTATGGCATTTCCACCTTGTTTATGGGAAATTTACTGGTCCTTCTCATGGGTAACGCCACACCACCACACTTACCCAGAGTCATGGCACACAGTTACATTGGGACTCATAAATGTTTTAAATTAATTAAACTGTTTCAATAACCTGACAAATATTTCAGTAAAGTTTAATAACTTTAGCTGAGATTCAGGGCTGAGCCAGATGTAATTGAGTCACTGTGCACCCCCTGATCAGTGCTACACTTACTCTTTTCTTGATAGAGGGAAGATTTTATCACATAAATCAACTTTAATAGAAACTGAAGTGTTTTGCTGAATTGAGGCCCAAGCCCATGGAAGGAGTAATTTTTGGAATGGAAGAGTAATTTTTGCTCACTGTATTAAGCAGCATAAGGTATTATTTAGCACACCTATACTATTTAGCTTTTCAAAGTTCTAAAAGGACATGTTCACCAAATTCTTGTGAGGTAAGAATATAGAGAGCAAAGCTACGATCAAAGTGCCATTCTGTCACTCCCTAACTCCAGGATCTCTGGGAACCTCCTCGAGCCTGTGCACTTCCCAGTTGCAATTCACATATGATCACATTAAACTATTGATTCTAGCACATGTATTTCAGCACCAAAACCCCCCTGTCTCCATGTTGTTAAAAACAAAAATCAACCCATATATCCTGGGAAATGGCATCACTGAACATTTTCAAGGGAAAGAGTATTTTTACATCCCTATTTTCCAAGTGTCTGTATTTAGCAATGCTGGGCAGAAAGTCAAACATTTCCTTTTTGCTTCAGCAGATGCGAGCTGCTGAAACTTCTCACGCTCTTGCTACCATCTCACATTAAGAGAGCAAGAGTAAGTGCTCCTAAGTACTGCAAAAATATCTACATTGGAGACAGGAACAGCAGATGGATGCTCCACTCAAGCACTACTTAGTGCCATCAGCATAAGCACTCAGGAATCGAGGACACCTGCAAATTAATTTCTTTAGCATCAGGCGTACTCTGAGCTACCATGAGCTGCCTATTATTCTATTATTATGGCTCTTGCTATTTAAAACAGTTTTAATGGATCCAAAAGAAGTGTAACAGCAGAGGTCACTATGAAGTATTTCACTGATGTATTTGATGCTGTTTTTCTGTGCTTCCAAAAATACAACCAAACTGTTTTAACATAGCTGGTTTATGTAGTAATCAACTTAGAAATATCAAGCAGTAATGAAGATGCTGTACAGAACAGCAAAACACGCTGGGGAAATTAAAGAATTGGAATGTGCTTTAGAGTGTCAGCTGATAAATCAAACAGAAAGGCCAGCATTGTTATTAGTAATTGGTTAAAGAAAAGAATAGAATTGTTTGACACCAAGCATTCCGAAAGCATTCAAAATAAGGCAATTCAAGAATGGCATTTAAATATTTCAGAAAATGTTTGAGAGTATATGGATATTCTTACAAAGAATAGAAATCATTTAGGTTTGTTAAGGACTGAAAAATTTACTTCTGACTTATCTAGTCAAATTTAACCTAGAAGGATTAGCCAGTGAGTTCCATGTAGAAGTCAAGTACAGTTTTTAAAAAGAAAACAAAATTGGCTACTAAGTAAGCGCAGAGTTGGGGGGGAAAATTGAAGCTGGGAGTAATAGAAAATAGTGCATTTGAGTCAATAGGAGCTCTCCATATTTACACATGACCTGACTGGGAATTAAACCAAGGCAGTCCCTCTCTTGCATGTATCACACAGAACTCGTAAGTGAGATAGATAAAGCAAATATTGCAAAGGGCATTTATTGGGCACGGCAATTTACAGCTTTGATCCCAAGCTGGAAAAACTTTTGAAAGACCGAACACAAAGAACAGGTTTCGTGATAGTGAGACAGAAGGGGTTCAAATTTCCCAATTAAAAACAGTTCTGGAGAGCTGAATGCCCCCTGAAGGAGCGGAAGGTGCCTTGGCAGAGCTCGGAGCTGCCGGAGCCGTCCCTCGGCCGTGGTGGCCGCGGGGCTCAGGAGCTGCTGGGCTGGAAGGGTCTGTCATGGCACAGAGGGTGAGGAGACAAGCAGCCGTGGCCAGAAACCAGGAGGAGAATTCTGGCAACATTGTAGGAAAACATTTTGAGAAAAGACAACTGGATAGTGAACAGACAGACAGGGAAAGGACTGTTATGGCATGGGAGTGTCCTTGGTGACACTGGACAACATTGGGAAAGAAATCCCGCTCAGGGACCGGGTCAGTGCTGGGATGTTGCACATCTCCTGTAGGGTTTGTACAACAGTGCTTTAGAAAGTGCAGTATGGCATACAGACCGTTTCATTTGTGCAGCACAGGATGCAAAGATTACCAGGATTTTGTACAACTTACAAAAACTTCGAAAGTGGGAGGAAATATGGACGTGAGAATGGCAATTTCTACCCTCAAATTTGGGTAAGTTGTGTTAGTCATCCGAAACTGGATGTGTAAGCATGGAGAAGCTGCAGAGAAGGATCAGAGAAAACCAAGCTGAAAATCAGACTGGACATAGGCACAGCCTGAAGCCCGCTCTGTTTGACTCAACCATATTGAATTCAGTGGGATTTTAAAGTCTGTGTTAGTTGCTTTGCTGGTTTGGATTAATATGTTTTACAAAAGCAGCAGCTTCACAATGACAGAGGTTCAGTCCTGCTCTCTCTCTTGGATCTTTGAAGACAGCTGGGACTGTGTTCCTAGGACAGTGTCATGGTATTTACACACATTTGGAACTTTCCCTCGCTCTTGGGTTTTGTCTGTTTCAGTAGGAGTACAGACCTAAGGACTAAATTTAGATATGAGTTTGGTACATTAAGTCCAATCCACAAGTCACAAGATTTCAACCAAACAGGAAAACCAGTAATTTTCTCACTGCTTAGAAGCCCTTGCTAAGGATACTTCAATTCTATAGCCCTTGTAAAACAGTGCCAGAATGTGTAGTTTCTACATTTACTGCTCAGAGGGCAATTTCTAGGCTTTATCTTCCAGAAGCAAAGGAACAATGAAAAGGAAGGGAATGCTATGAAGAAAAAGTTACTTACTTCTACACCTTTATGCAGAAAATTGTGCGCAAAAGTTTGTTGGTGGAAGTCAAGCTGAAAGTTCAACATCATTTCTTCACCCCTAGCTCCCATATTAAAGTCTGTCACTTCATACCATTTCAAGATTGTGATAGCTCACAAACCCATTTAAGATCAATTTATTTTTTATTTCTGGCCTTTAAATTCTCTGGTGCTTAACAATTGCTAGGATGAGGAGCATCATTCTCTTACATGAACTTTTATGAAGGAAATAAAATTATCCCTCTGTAATCCCAAATTTGGCTTTGTATTTGTGTGGATTGTGAAGTGTCATCTGTCAGTTGAATTTTTAATCTAATTGCCCTCAAGTTTCAGACAGTTAAAGTTGCTGAGCACCAGTGCTTGCATGAACAAGCACAAAATGCACCCAGGCCTCTGTGTGCATCCAAACTACAGGGTTAAAAAGTGCCTGAGGTGGAGACTCTTCATTTAATTCTATTTATTTACAGCAAAATTGTGCCCACTTGCCTTTAAAACAGTCTTTTCCTAAATTTTCCTCCCACTGTTTCACCTGAGTGAATTAATCTATTTTCCACTCAATGGAATGAACTAGATGTGTGACAAAGTGGCAAAGAAATCCCAAACAGAATATAAAATTAAATATAAATTACTTGAAAGCATGTTACAGCAATGGATAAAAATACATAATTCTATCCATGAAAAGAGTGGACTGTCAAAAATTCAACACGCAAAGTATATATGAAATATACAATCTGGTTTTTTTCATGTTTGAAAAATTACTTTAATCCTTTTAGTGAATTTTTTTAATGTGTGGAGTACATTAGTCTGGATTAACGGATGGTGTTTATCATACTTTGTATTGTGGTTTCAGGAAATAGTCTGGCAATGCTAGGTTTCTACAAATGGATTTAAAATTAATCAACATCTATTTATGAGAAAGTTTAAACCATTATTAATACACTGTAAATACAGATCTCCTTAGAGCTGACCCCAAGTGTCTGCCATCTGCTCAACTGTTGTAATCACATTTTTAAAGAGCGTGGTCATACATAATGATTCTTCTCAGGAAAGAGCATCCTTAAGTGCATCAGCAACATTTTAAATTCCACTTGTGTAATGCAATAATTTCCTACTGCCCTTTGCAAAGGAAAAAAGCATATGGTGGTGACTAAAAGCCAATCAAGCAACCCTTGACTTCTTTTCAGGGCTGCAAGGATAATTTTTTAAATTTATTTTTAGAAGAAACCAAGAAAAAAATTAGCTAATATAACTTTTTTTTTTTTTAATTAAATGTGAGTATTCTCACTAGCTCAACTAAAGCAGCTTTGATGATAATACAGACATAGGTAATATTAACTCCAAATACAAACCTTGTGCTAACTTGGGATATATTATATGCCTGAATTAAAGCACACATTTAGCAAAGGCAGCTGAACCAAACAATTTAATTTGGAGAAGCCCACAAAATCCTCCTAATCCTCACAACATTGCTCCAAGTTAACAAACACGAGCCAAGGCCCTGGGTTAGAGCTGATCTGGGGACAGGGGGACAGCCTATCCCACGGCCCTGTTACTGACACTCCCAGCCAGGGGAGCAGCCACCAGCTCCTCTAAAACACTTTGTGGGATGAGTGGGACAGGGAGGGAAGGAAGAAGAGAGGGGAGGATGCTTCACATCAGCCTCCAGTTTCCATGGCCCTGTGGGCATACAGCTCAGGGGCCACCACGACTTCCCCAAGGAGAAAAGGCCATCAAAGAGGCAATTACCAGTTTGTCACTTCAACAAAGAATTTCATGTTTGTGTTTTACTTTAAGAAGCATTTTTATTGGAAGCAAATGATGCATAAGGTTTATTAAACACTGTGATGCACACAGAACAGCCAATGTTGTGGTATGGGACTTCCATTAGTATCCTTATATGGATCTTAATCTTAGGGATAAACGGAATCTCTACCATTAAACCAACTGAGAAATTGTTCTGTGTTTAATGTGCTAAGCTTTCTTTGGCAGTGTTGATGATTGGATTCAATGATCTCAGAGTTCTTTTCCAACCTAAAAGATTCTATGACTCTTCAAATTAAATAAAAATATTTCCAACTGTTCCAATTAAAGCAAACAAACAAAGCCTGAGAGTTACGAGTCCAACAGTTCCTAGTAAGATTAGGAATAAGTTCCTAATAAGTTTTTCATCTGTAAGTCACAAGGTCAAATCCATCAGTAGCCAGTACTACTAAAAAAATCATTGTCATTGGATGCTTTTATACACAGTCCAACATGAAACAATTTTATTGTTTGCAGTTCTGCAGGGTTTGCTGAGTTTGCTTCAAATTAGCTTGACAGCCCCATGTTGATGGACATGGTTTGATTTCACACAAACAAAGGGACTCCTCCAATCCCTCACAATATCCAAGATTTCCCAGAGAACACAGAGGAGAAATTTTACAGACTATGAAGCCGTTGCTGCATGGACCACTGACTTAGCAGAGACACTTGGCTGGGTGCAGGACCAGGGGACAAGAGAAGGCTGGAGGGACACATGGAAGGGCAGAGAACAAGCACAGGCTTGGTCGAGGGGCAGGAGAGCTCAGGGGCATTGTTGGTGAGAGCTGGAGAGGCTGCTTTACTGCCAGGAGCTGCTACTTTCTGCCAGCTTTGGACTGATAGCCAAGGAGGGCTCTCTGCTCTCAGTAGCATCCCCACCTTCCCTTTAGCATCTTCTCTTTCTGGCTTGTTCCAAGCCAGGCTGAAAGCAAGGCACAGGCAGCCTGCCCTGCTCTCAGATGCACACGTGTGGCTGTACCTTAAAAGACAAAAAACCCCAAAGCAATAACACATCGAGAAACAGCTTCTCCCAGGATAATTTTATTGCCACACCAGGGAAGATGTGGATCTCATTGCAGCACTGAGCCATTACACTCCCCTTGTAAAGGAGCCGCCGTCACTTCTTCACACACTCTTTGAAAAAATGGGCAGGTCCTGGTGGATGAAAAGGTAAATCCTGCCAGTAATAAATACTGAATTCCATAATCCTCATGTTAAACACAAATTCTTGCAAAAGAAAGCATTTCAGAAATTCTACCCCTAGAATGTCACTACAGTTACATTATCTCAGGCAGCTCTGGCTGATAACAGTTGACAACAGCTGGTAACAGCTGCTGAGATAAAGGTTGTGCAGGCAAAGTAATTAAAATTAAAGTACAGGTGCCAACTTTTCAGACCAGCTTCTAGGATCATGAGAGTGGAAGTGTAAAATTTGATCCTCTAGAAATCTCCTCTTTACTCAATCTTATTTACTCAGGATTGCATTTAACAGTCCTGGAAGACTGAAAACCAATGATGCAGAAAGCACATGGTAATTTATTTTGCAAAAATCTTTTTAACAGGTTTTGGAAGCCGCAGCTGGATATCTAGCAGAAATTAAATGAAATTTGTACTTTAAGACATGACTACACTAAGTTAGGAAGGACTGGAAACAGGTTATGGTACCTTTAAAAATTTCTCCAGCTGTCATATTGTTGATTCATACTTATTTTTCTGAAATGCTTTTAAGCATAATATTCAATATTTCACCATGAAATGCAATGGTTCTTTCTTAAAATAAGTCATGTTTTTATCTACGATTTCTGCATTTATGTGCATGATTTATCATGCTCTGCACAGATGAAAGAATTCCACACCCCTTTCCTGTACCAGATGGACTCAGTTCCAGTAATTACTATTTCAGGCTAGTTACTTTTTTGCCTTCATTTTGCTGTAGGATAAATGAAAACACAGGGAATGGTGGAAAATGGAATTTGGCCTGCTGAGCCAAACATTTGTTTGCCAAACACAATTCAGAAGGTGTTACTCCATTAGAAGAAGCTTTGCTAGCGCATATCAAGAGCAAGAATTTAATATTACTTGAGAAGAGCCTTTGCCTACCTAGGGGGTTTAAAATGAGAAGTGAAACAGTTTGAGAAGCCAAACAAATATTTGGGCATTGATGATGACGTGCCCTTATTTGGGCATTGATGATAAAGTGCCATTCTTTGGGCAGTGATGATGACGTGCCCTTATTTGGGTATTGATGATAACGTGCCATTATTTGGGCATTGAAGATAACATGCCATTATTTGGGTATTGATGATAAAGTGCCATTCTTTGGGCAGTGATGATGATGTGCCACTATTTGGGCATTGATGATCATGTGCCATTATTTGGGCATTGATGAGGATGTGCCATTATTTGGGCATTGATGATAACATGCCATTATTTGGGCATTGATGATGATGTGCCATTCTTTGGGCATTGATGAGGATGTGCCATTATTTGGGAATTGATGATGATGTGCCATTCTTTGGGCATTGATGATGATGTGCCATTCTTTGGGCATTGATGAGGATGTGCCATTATTTGGGAATCGATGAGGATGTGCCATTCTTTGGGCACTGATGAGGATGTGCCATTATTTGGGCATTGATGAGGATGTGCCATTCTTTGGGCATTGATGATGATGTGCCACTATTTGGGCATTGATGATGATGTGCCATTCTTTGGGCATTGATGAGGATGTGCCATTCTTTGGGCAGTGATGATGATGGGCCACTATTTGGGCAGTGATGATGATGTGCCATTCTTTGGGCACTGATGAGGATGTGCCATTCTTTGGGCATTGATGAGGATTTTCCCGAGGTGTTCAGGACAGGTGTGACAGGAGCTCCTGGCCGCTGGGGCGGACGTGTGACTTTCGTGGGTCTGAGGGACCCTGACACTGACTCCAGTGGGCCTGAGGGGGTTAATGCATTCCTGCTTTCCTCGGGTTCAAACGCAGTTCAAGGCACCAGTGAAATGCTGAGGTGGTCTCTGGCAGAGCACATTTGTCCAGACCCAAAGCCACGGCGAGGTTTGGCCACTCCGCGGTCAGCGCCTTGTCCGGAGGCACCTCAGGACTGGACCAGGGTCACCCGTCCCACTGGGAATCGCTGCCCCATTCATCAGCAGGGAAATAAATCCCCTTCCACAGGTGAAACACACAACAGCTCAGGCTCTCTGGAAGGCTCTGCTTCCTCCTGAAGAGTTTGGAAATGCTGCCTGAAATGCTTGGGTTTTTCAGAATGTCTTCAAAAAGGAATTTTAAAAATGTTGAAGACAAATAATCCAAAGGTCAAATTCTGACTGTGGTGTTTTCACTTGAGCTTTTCATTAATTTTAAGGAGCTCAGGATTTAATTTTTATTTTGTTTTCAGTTTTATTTTCCCACATTTTCCATGAGGAGTCGTAATTGCTCCAAATCAATACAAGATATAATAAGGAAAAAGGAAAGAAGTAATTTTTCACTAAAAATTGTCTCAAGAAACTGCTGTAACTATGTATTAAAAATAAGAATAATTGCAAAAATACTAACTCGTGTATCTATTTAAAATATATTTCTTTAAAATCCCATCCCCCAGCTTAAATACTCAGTAACTGGACAGGATGAAAAAGGTTTCTTTTTTTGTCACACACTAGTTATGTCTGAAATATCAGATGATATCAGATGAATTCCAGAAAGTAATTCCTTTCCCTGAAATTTAGAAGTATATTAAAAATTTTAAAGTAAATTACAGAAAGGTAAAACAGAAGGGTAGCATCCAGTCAAAATATTTTACCCTTGAAAATTCTGCTCTCAGAACAGAGCGTGGAGGTACCAAGGGACGCGCTCTGTCCTGAAGAACAAATAAAGATAAATCCTCCTGCTGCCTCCTGTGGTACCTTTGCAATGAGCATAAGCAAGTGACTAAAGAGAGAAAATTCCTAAGGCTTTCTCCACCCCTCACAGTTCCTCATTCTTTCTTCCTCAAATCAGCATGGTTCAAAACTGGAAAAATATGTCAAGCAATTAGAGGTTCCTGAGGTGACCAGCACAACTGACATGGTCAGTGCCCATTCACATGGATGCTTTCCACTTCTTTATGAGAGAGTTGGCAACTCTCACCTGCCTCCTTTCCTCTTAAATATTTCCTTCTCCAAATATTTGGACAGTAACTCCCCAAAAGCTTGCAAGAAATTAGGGTTTCAGCTGGAATCTGTTTGAGGAGCTGCACCAGGAGCTGCTGTTCATTTCCAGCAAGGGGAACATCAGGAGTGTTCAATCAATGCAGCCCCAGCTCTCCCCTTGTCTGGAGCACAGCAAGGGAGCTCCTTTGGCTGCTCCATCAGCCAAAGCTCCTTTGGCTGCTCCAGAAGTTGTGCCCATCCTGCCCAGGGAGGGGAAAGAACAGGACCCTGGAGCCCATGCTTTAAAACCCACTGCAGACCAAAGGGAACAAGAAAGCTTTTGGGATCTTTCCTTATCCCAAAGCCAATTAAGGAATTTTCTACGGCGACTGAGGTTGCATCTTGGTGGTTTGGAGCATTTAGCTTATGTTGAAATATGCCAGAGTATGTAAATTGCAAGTTTACTGCAAACAATGTCAAGAAATGGCAAGAACCTGAAAAGCAACACTAAGTAAAGCAGTAAAACACTATATTTTATCCCAATTCTAATGCTTGCATGAGCTAGATGAATTCTGTGATTTTTCTATCATGACTTTCTCTGAAGGGATGTTGGAGTTGAGGAAGGTGGGAAAGAAATAGATAAAAATACCAGATCATTGCTGCTCACTTCTGTTTTTAGGACTTGGCAAATAAGTTGATCTCGGATATTAACTGAAGAGTGTGTAAGATTGCCTGCAAAATCTAATGAGACTTTAAAGTGTTCATGAATATATAAAGCAATAAGAAAATCTCTGTCATTTCCCAGTGAGAGACTTGGATGCTGTCTAGTTCTACATGCTATAATTTTTGGAAAAATATTTTTTTGCAAATGATGGGAAGTCAGTAGTTACAGTTACTGCTTGCTGTTGACGTTAGGTGACTGTTCGTATGCCCAGAATACCACCTACCTCAGCTAAATGGTATCTTTATGAAATTAACAGAATGCGGTTACAACATGGCTATAAGAAAAAATATTAACATCAAATTTTGGATTATAATTGGAAAACTGACCTTTGGAAAATATGTTACCACCGCAGTCCTGAACTGTACTGTAAAATGACAACTTTAAGGAGTGAAAGAATGACTGCATTATGCAGTTTAGAAAACGCAGCAAATACAAATAATTATACTCTTTATGCTTCGCTGGAATTCTAAATTAAAAAAACCTTGAGGCTCTCTATGGCCTTCCTCTCGTGAAACCATTCATATTATTTTCAGTCTTCCAACTTCTTGGAAGTGTCTGTCAAACATTTTAAAGCACTTTTAGTAAACCAGATTTGTCTGTCATTACACGGGCAATCTCCATGGGCCATTGTGACAGGTAATGTAAATAAAGATTTTCCTGGAAACATCTCACAGCAAGATTATTTCAGAGCATATAAATGTTTCTTTTTTGTTGTTGTTGTTAAACAGCAGATTTGATTGAAAACCTTGACATCAGAAGTCCCAAAATGCATCGCAGCAGAAAATTTTGAGAAGCTTCTACAAGACCCATTTTGATACCTCCCAGTTTCTCTTGGCTCTGTTACTCTTTAGATTTCTGCCACTCGTACATCTCTGTCAGCAGTACCAGTGATTTTCTTTGCCTTTGTTCCATTGCTGTCCTCCCTAGGTCAGTATTTATTAATATGTGTTGCTGTATGCAAATATAGCTTTATTTGCATTTCTTAACTGTCAGGTCATTCTTATATCATTAAACGGAATAGCATTTTCCAATAAAGACTCAAAGATGCAGAGAAAAATGTCATCCTGTTGGTATTTTTTGTTCTGGCTTAATCTCAAATATTCAATATCTGATTTTTTTTTTTCTGATGTGAATGCTCAGTTGTAGTTTTGCTTCTCATTGTATACATAAAAATTCCTTTTCCTTAGAACATGTTTTGATTGGTTGATCAATAAACAGACTTCTACAGAGATAAGTACGACTATATTGCAGTTTTGTTTAACCCAGTTGTACTAAACTACCACCTGATGGAGAATGTAGAATTCAAAGCATTTAGCCACGTCTTCATTTCTAAGACATTTGGTTCATACTCAGTATAGAAAAAGGTGGAGAATTAGAAATGCTGCATCTCCTTCGGTTTGTCAGTGACTGACAACTGAAATTTAAATCCCAGAGGGCTGAGAGAAGCAAGAGTGTTGGTAAAATATAATTGAAAGAATACCAACACCAATATGGAATGTCCAAATGGGGGGACATCCTTTTCGTTGTGTGAATGAAGCCGGTAAAACCCTTCCAAAATATAAGCTAGATACAAGGATTACCAAACTCTAGCAAGAGTTTGTGCCAAAAATCAAACTAAAAGCCTCCACAATTCTGAGGAAATGAAAAAACAATTTTTATTCAAATACTATTTGTGTTTCAACATAATGCCTTAAGACTAGGCTTATTTAATTATAAATTAAATGCAAACTAAAAATAATCAGACTAAATGTGTTATTTTTTTTGAACTAAGCATTCTGGATTGGTTTGTTTCCAGTTTTTTGGCTTAGTTTTTCATTTTGCTGGGAAAAAGAAATAGGTCTCATTACATAGTGACTCAAAATGATCCAACTCAGCCCAAAATTTTTGGGGCTGGCCAGAGAAATGAAAAGAATGAAGTATTCACACATCTGTATTTTAAATACCTCGGTGTAAACTGAAAGTCTGAGTCAAGGCTCACTTGCAGAACGATGAGTGAGAATCATCTGGACAATCCTACAAACGTTTTTCCCCTTCTTTTTGACAGCCATGAAATAAAGAATGGAAATTGGTGCTTCTTGATGCATGGCAGCCGTTTGTGGCCCAAACCTCTGGGGTTTGCTGCACGTAGTGAAGGTAATCCACTGCAAAAACGATTCCTGTGTCCTAGGAGGAAATGATACAATGACAAAGCTGGTTATTTTTCACAGTTTTATGTTGATCATTACTGCTCCATTCAGAATCCATCCTTCCTCTGTCATCCACCCTGTCCCCTCAGGGGATGCATTTTGCTGCAAAGCCACCTCCACTCTGCTCACCTGCAGGACAACCTCCCTTGGACTTCCATCTTAGCAGAGCAGCTATTTTTCTCTCCTTTTAATTAAAATCTCCACGTCAGTAGCATGTATTAAATCAAGTTCCATTACAAGCCTAAGTTTCAAGAGGGCATTTTTTTTAAGCAGCTCGTATTTTGTCAAGCCTAATTGCTTTAGTTCTAGGCAATATTAGTTGCAGAACAGCCAGTAATAACCTTTAGTCCTGGCAAATTTTCTCTCTAGCAGAACTCAATCACATAACATAAACAGCTATAAAAGGAGGCTTTTTAAAGCTTTATTCATAATGTGTAGCACATGCATGTGGCAATCTATATCAGATCACAACACTGAAGGAAATATGAGATTTATCCATGATGTAAGTTATGCCAACATATAGTAAGTTGAGAGCATTAATTTGAATTTACCTACATTAGAAAAGAGAGGGGGGAAAATGACATGCTGCTTTATTAGTGCAGGCTTTCCCAATTTAATATTAAAACCATTTCCTGCTCCTTGAGTGTAGCTGCTCATGGCACCATGCTGATGATGCAGCTTGGTGCAGGAAAAGCACATCAAGCTGTGGACAGAGAGGATCAAGGTGGTCCATGTGAAGAAATGCACTCCCAGGATCCGTGGGGAGGAAAAGAGATTTTAGCTTTTGGGTATGGTGGCAAGAAGAAAGCTGTAAGGACTGAAAATTCAGAGTGAAACTCAGGATGGCCCCCAGAGCAGCGCATGACCAGGGGCTGGAGAGTCCCAGCCTCAGACATACCTGGGAGCATTCCCGAGGTGCACAGGCAATGGAAAAGCCACATGTTGGCAATTCTGGCTGGCTGGGTGTCCCACAGCAGTCGGGGTTATTCCCAAAAGCCCACGTGTAATTTATGGGGTATATTTACAAAGTGTCTCTGCCTTAAGCCACTGAATTTGTTAATCCCCAGAGATGAAGATACAGTCTTCATATGGCAAGCACACTGCAAGGATTTAATACCAATTTAAATAACACTCAATCTGGTATATTTTAAGCCAGTCTGTTAGAGGAATATGCCTTGCAGACAGTTTTCAGCCTGTCTGGTGGTCAGTGAGGAGGAGTTTTCTCAAACCCTCTATCACCACACTATCCTCTCCAAAAGATGGCTCAGGAATAGAGGGGGAATTTATTCCATTCTGTTGTTTCACTGCTTTTGGTTTTATTCATACAATGAGTTACAAACACAGAGAGAACGGAGCAAAATAGTCTGAAATGCTGCAGTGCACAAGGATGTTACTTTGAGAGCAGTCAGGTAAATGTGAAGCAAGCCACTGGGACTTTAAAAGAGAGAAAAGGCTAATAATGAGTAATATTTTGTATTTCCATGTAGTCCAACTCACCAAAGAGCACTCTATAATAAAGAATCTGAAAGGTGGCGGTGGAACTTTCCTTGTGGTTTATAAACTCCCCTAAATCAAAAAGCATCGTTAATTTCACAAGGACTGGCTGCAGAGAGGCGCCAAAGTGAAGAACTGCAGCACTGGTTTGAGTACAAAAAGGCCAAAATCCTCCAGAAACAGAATCTTCTGTAGGACCGTGACGTATTTCACCAATAAGTTTGCATAGTTCAAGCTGAGTTTTTCCAAAAGGTAACACAATCCTTTTTCAAAGGATGCATTGCCAAGTGCAATTATTTGCGAGCATTTGAGAAGTTCACAGAAACATTATGCATACAAATTCAATTTGAGGAGTTTTAGGAAGTCCAAATTCATTAGGGAAGGCTGATCACAACTGAAAAGCAATTTGTGACTCTGTCCAGCCAATTTATGAATGTTTTGCAAACCTTGAAGTGAAATGCTTTCTTTAGTTGTTACAAGAATTGATCACTACCCCGTGTCTTGGATTTTGTATAAATACTGTACAATTATTTACATAGAAGAAAAATATTATTACATAACTGAAAAAAGTTAAGTATCCAGGTTATTTTCAAAGTAAAATGTGGGTTTGTCATTCTTGATGCAAAATTTTCCTCCTTGAAACATACTGCAGTCGATATAAGGGGCAGTGTGTAAAAAAAAGGAAATTAGGTATTTTCTTTCTAGAAATCTTCCTAAAGAGTTGCCATGGAGACAAATTTAACTAAATTTAATATCTCTGTTAGGGACTTCATTTCTGTTTATCATCTGTTATTTTATTTGTGATTATTTCTGTTTTAGAAAGAAACACTAAATGTCATTTAAAGATGAATGTAGCGCTAAATAAAATACCCAAATATCCTATTAAAGTATGGGTTTATATTACATAACTGTACTAATTTCCTAAAGAAGAATGTCAGTAGATTTAGGATTTGTCTGCACACCAAATAACAGGGCCCCACAGAGTTCAAAGCTGTACAAAAAGAGGTCGCTTTATTTGTGTTATTTACATTGCACACTGCCTTAACCTGCAATTACAGAAAAGTTTTTTTTAGCAGAGACCACAGTAAGCGGAAACCACGCTGAGCTGTGCCAAGAAAACTGCTGCCTGTTCCAGTTAATTACTGAACGTGTTTCTCCAGAGCAATTTTATCTTTAAGGCCAATTTTCAAATTAGCAGCTCGGTCTTATCCTGATACATCGCCCGTGATATCAGCTCAGGCCAGGCCCCACTGCTGAAAGACAGGGACACCACAAGGGAGGGAGAGCAGGAGGTTTGTGATTCCTGGCTGTCCTAAAGCCCCTTTCCTACCTCTGCAGGTCCTTCCCCACCACGCCAGTAGAGCCCAGCAATCCCAGCTGGGCACCAGGAGTGCAGGTGGAGCTTTGGGGCTGCCAGGGCGTGCTGGGCTTGGCTTGGACACAAACACCAGAACTTTCAGGTGTATTTTAAATTTCCCAGTGAATGCTGAGGGGATATCCCCAGTTGTAGCTTCAATCCCTCTGTTGACATTGGCTGAATTATTCCCACTCTGTTGTGGTGCTAATAATTCCAAGGTTTAGAGCGGCAAGATGCCTGAAAGAAGAAACTGAAGAAGCTGCAAATAAAGAAAGACCTGGAAAAAAAGAAAAATATATTAGCAGACACTGAGAATGTTCCAGTAGTGTAAAACTAGAATTCAGGCGTAGGCTTGGATGTTAAAAAGCCCCAGAATACAGAAATGCTTGGATTTGGGCAGGTCCTGTGATCCTGTTTTCTTATTTTCCTCTATGAAATGTATCAGAAAAAGGTCAGGTGTTTTGTACAGCCACAAAAGGTATTGTGAATACAGCACAATGTGAATACAGCAAAGTGTGTAAGTGCAGGTTTAAATCCCCTCAACTGCTCACAGAATTTACAACAATACTGGATGCATTTGTTGGGTCCATGGGATGAGATTAGACACAATTGCTACAGCAAAACCCTATGATACTCTATTTTAAAAACTAAAGTTTGATTTTGATTTCATTTTCCAAAATTGACAAACTACTGTTATGGACTAATTCACCAGCCTCTTTCCATTCCAGATCTCAACCTGTAAATTCCAGCAGGCACATGAACCCAACTTTCAATGCCCCTGGCCACTGCTATGGAAATACAGAAATAAATAGAAGTAGTGGGAAAACCTGTCCTGATGGAAGAAAAATGTGACATCCAGCACCCAGTGCAGCTAGACGACACAATTGCAATAACTACAAGTGAGATGGTTCTGTAAGTAGGTATCATCTGGGAAACAAATTAGCAGAACTTGAAAACAGCTGGAATAGATATCAACATAAAGCTCAACAATGCATTTGAAAACAAACAAGATTCCAGCAGAAATATCATGGAAATTAAAGACTGGAAGCAACACTCTAGTATTGAATCATGAAGGCATCAATTCAGTTAATATATAGGATTTGTTATTTTTATTCCATTGTATCAGTTTACTACCTATATTTTGTCTAATAAAATGATATATGAAATTAGTGTTCACATTTGTACTGAAGCATGAAAGACTGAGAAAAAGAAAGATCTTGATTAAAATAATTTACTATTTTAAAATATTGAACCTGCTAAATCTGCACGTGTCCTTGTAGCAATAATAAGCATTGCTGTCATTTCAGCAATAATCAATTGCTAAATAATATATCATGAAATAAATACAGTTCTTACAGGGCCTGGTCCAAAGTTCATTTGCCTCCTGTTAATAACAGGGAACAATAAATAGGGGGAAAAACCTCAAACAACTTTCTTGCCAGAATGAACTGTGCTTACTGGAAAGATATTCAGTTGAAATGTGAAAAACAGGCTGCATGCTGAGATACACAAAATGCAGAATATGGCATTGTTCTCAGCCAGATGTTTTAAATATACAAGAAAATAGCCAGTTTGGGGTTAATTTAAATGTCTTCTTACATTGATACATATTTTTCATAATGCATAATACAACATATTGTCATAGTATATAAACATCCATATATTTCTGCAGTTGGGACATGAGGATTTTAGTACCAATTGCATTACCAGGGCACTATTTTAAATCTATTAACAATTTTGAAAAGGTATAAAATCCCCTTGCATCACCACCACTTCCCAGACACATTTCTCAGCAAGTTCTTTACCTTTTCCTCCCTTTCCCTGCCCAGTCCCCCCCTCAGAGGATGGACCCAGTGTCTGAAGGATGTCAAGTGTTCCTCATTTAAGATCTGACAAAGCCATCGTACAGACTGACCTCCACCCTCATTTCCCTTGCTCTTTCCTTCAGTTTTGGAGGCAGGATTTATCTCAAAGCCATGTTTGAGCACACTGAGAAGTTGCTTCTTCCTGCCCGCCCCATTCAGTGAAACTTCCCCACTTTTCTCTGTGGTCTCAAAATGGAATTTTCATGGATCTACAGAATGTGCAGCAATCCCTCAGAGCACAGCATGCTGAGCAGGAGCTGAGAGCTCAGAAGGGATGGGAACTCACAGCAATGCCAGGAGGAATCTTCACCTGCAGAGCAGAGGAGGCCACGGGGCCAGGACTGCTCAGCACAGCCACCTCCTCTTCCCAGAGTGGATATTCCAGCTGGGAGCACCTTCCAGGAATCTCTGCACTCTGTTATCTCAGGGACTCTGAGCTTTACAAAAACTAACTCTGCAATGAAATAAAGGATCTATTTTTATTATAAAAAACAATAGGAACAATTCTTTTCCTTTGGGAAACAGAAAATCTCGGCTTTATTTTCATTTAGACTGCATAACCATCTCTTCTTTCCATCCTAATTATTATTGTGTAGTCAAAATTAACCATTTCACAGAATCATAGAATGGTTTGTGTTGGAGAAACCTTAAAGACCATCCTGCTTGTGGTCATTTCTACTCCACTGGTGTTTGTGCTCCTTAAAGCAACTTTCCCTCCCGCAGCACGGAAGCTGCATGACTGTGGTTTGGATCTAAACCCCAAAATTCTCCCAAAATTTGGCACTGCCTCAGAGCTTTTCAGTGTTTCCTTTACCACAGCTTGGCATTTTCATCAGTTGTTTTCTCCGTCACTACTGAATTGGTCCTACAATTTGAAATTAGTCACTTGCTCTTTAGAGCATGCCACAATTCCAAGTAATTCAGCATTAACTCAGAGGTTAGCTATTCTTTGCAGCCCTGTGAGGGAGCTGAAATGTTTGTGACAGAGCTCACAAAGAATGACCCATCTTGTGGACATCAGGGAAACACTTTCCGGTGAAACACTGAAATTTTGGCCAAGCAGGAAGCAAGGCCACTCTTAGTCTCTGAGTATTATCCTAACACTAAATTAACACTAAATTAGACTAATTAACACTAAATTATCCTAACACTATATTAGACTATGGCCCCACACTTGCAACAAGAGCTGTTTCAGTTGTCCTAAGGCTTTTCTAGCAATTGATATCAAATAAATTGTCTGCAAATAGTCAAAGTTCTTTGTCTAAACTACTGTTTACTTACAGAGCTTTTCTGCAGGTAGGATTGCATCTGGCACAGAAAGAACCCAGCTCATGTTCTTCAGAGAGGGAAAACACATGTTTTCCTGCAGTCTGCTCTAACCACAGGAGTTCTCATCTGAGCTGTGTTTACTCCAGCTGTGTAACTTTTGGGGAGTGCAAAGATGCAAAACAGAGGATGTGCTGGGCAAGGAGCTGACGGAAATGACGGCTGTGTGTAATCTTGGAATTGTTCATGGCTGAAAGTGTCTGTGTGTCAAATCTCTGGGCATCATGTTCTTTACCAAGAAATAGATACCTGAGAGAAAAGAATTGTGGCTGAATTAGGCTAGTGAAAATCAGCCCACTGTTTTGCACTTGGCCTCCCTGGGTTGTAGGTACAAGAGAACAGGGTCCAGTTTCTCTACAGAAAATCTTTTACTTCTGATGCTGCTTTATTTTGGTTTCACATGACAGACACTACTAATTCAGTGAAGGAGTGACCCTTAGACCCTGTTTCTTCTCCCCAGGGGAGCTCCAATCAGTCAGATTCTTCTCTGCCTTCCTTGCTACCAGTGTATTTCAACTGCTTTCCCTAATTTTTTTCTGCTAATTCCCATTTCCTTCATAATCACAGGCTTTTATGTGACTTGCTGGCCAAGCGATTTTCAGGGGAACTATAATTGCCACAGGTCTTAAACATTAACCCTGCCAGGTGTCAGTGCTGAGACTGCTTGTGCATTTGATTAATGACACCAGAGCAAAAAAATTGGTTTTTAATTGACTGTCGTGTTTTTCTTCTTGTCCAAGTGCTCCTGAAACAGTCAGATGATCTGGAACAGAGGTTCCTGGGGAGAAAACACCTGAGATGGCATGCTGAAATATAAGAAATATGAGCTAAAATAATGAAAAGTAGAAGGTCTCAGAAGCCTGAGATGCATTGACCATTTTACATGTGCAGAAATCTCAGCAAGTCTGAACTGTTCCCAGCCTTGCTGCCTGGGTAGATGTCACACCCTGGGACCAAAAACTCTGAATGTAGTCTCTCTCCATAAGTAAAGAAATTAAAGAATAGAAACACAGAATTGCAGAATCATAGAATAGTCTGGGTTGGAAGGGACATTTTTAAGGCCATCTAGTCTGACTCCCTTTGCAATGAGCAGGGTTATCTTCAGCCAGACTACTTTGATATTACTCATAAAAGTAATCTTGATTTATTCATTAACAGGAATGGTGTTTTATCTGGCTGGGGAAAGCCACAGCACTGGCTTTGGCTCTGACAAGGCTCAATCAAGGCACAAGAGGACAAGGAACTCATTTCCCAACCTATCTTCAAGGGCTCAGTTTACTTGCTGGGATGGCAGCACACAGGGGACTGAGCTACCCAGTTGCCCAAGTTTTTTTGGAGCCAATAGACAGAGAGATCTGTATACCTGTTGTTCTCTTCTAGCATTTTTATGATCAGAAAGTTCATTTTTTTTTATAAGCTGGTCAAGAGGAGGTGCCCTCCTTTCCACGTAGAAGTATCTGAGCATCCATCAGTTACAAGAGAACAGCTTTAGGAGCTCTCCCAAAGCCATCAGTTGTAAATAAAGTGCAAGGTTTAAGCACACACATCTCCACAAGCTACTGCTTGACTCGTATAATTTAACAGGAGCTGTTGGAGAGGGATTTAAGTGAACACCTCAAGTCAGGCAATCCCAGAAAAATCACTCAAAAGAGCAGTGATTTAAACCCATTGATGATTAGATTCTGCTGAATACGTTAGCAGCT
The DNA here is from genome assembly GCF_963513975.1 of Fringilla coelebs. Lineage (NCBI taxonomy): Eukaryota > Metazoa > Chordata > Aves > Passeriformes > Fringillidae > Fringilla > Fringilla coelebs. The sequence continues at coordinate 1,274,780 of NC_140039.1, forward strand.
TCTTTTCTTTGTCAGTTAAATATGGGGGTTGTTTCCACTGTCCCAAGTGAGAGAGGAGTGCAGAAAAATTAGCACAGGGAATTGCCCAGGATCTCGCCACCCTCTTTTTTAGGCATCTCAACTCTGCTAAGTCAGATGAATAAGTGAAGTCAACAAACACAGCCTCAAGCCAGCTCAGCTGCTGAAGAGTGATAAACTGAATTAAATCAGTAGAGGTGAGGTTTTCTCAAAATCATCCCTTCCAGCACAGCAGCCCCTGTATTTTAAGTGCTTTGATGATTCCTTGCAACCTCTCTGACTACAAGAAGCACCTGTCCAGCTCCCACTCTTGGCCTGTCTTCAGTGCTGCAAATTCATGATTCACATGGGTTGTTTTTGGGTTGTAACATATAAAACTCAGTTTTGCTGCTAGAGTATAAACACTCAGGATAATTCTGGAACACATTTAAGGTTCTAGTTTATTTGTACTTGTGAATGCTTTGTTAACTTCCAGCTTTTCAAGACACAATTTCTTCAAAGTCCCTGTTCTTGAAAAATCACTCTCCAGGTGACAGAAATCACTCCGGGGGTATGAAAAAAACCCGCTGAAACAAAACACAATTGAAAAAGAGGTGCTAGAATGGAAGCCAGGACTCTGTTTCTTAACCATAGCAAGCACTTCGAATGATGGTTACAATAAGTGTTTGTTTGAGATACAGTTATTATATATTGCCTAAATATTTAAGTTAGCCAAACCTCTGATCAATTGAAACAGAGCCTATAGAAGCCAAGAAGCTGGAGCTAAACTGTTGGGGGGATGTGGAGCTGGCATTAGCAGCTGAAGCAGGAACAGAGGTAGTGGGAGGCACACAAAACCACAAAAAGTGATCTCATGTCTTTAAACTGTCCAAAGAATCATAATAATAAAGTTCTAGATGAGTGTTGAGGGGACACATGCCATTTCAATGAAAATAGAAATAATTTTAAATGACATTTTGAAACATTCCATGGAAATGTATTTGAAATGTAATATGGGGACTCCAATAAAGAATATGCTTTTAATACATTACAGATTATATGTGATCATCAGTTTAAGACTTCCCCTCAACAAGCAGGATAATTCAAGTAGACATCCAGCCTGTCTCTACAGTTTGCATTGCCATCCTTTCAAATGCAAACTCTGATGTTTCTCCATGGCTGGAGAAACACAGAGGAGGTATGGTTTTAATTTTTCAAACTCCTTTGCAAATAAGCTTAAACATTTTACAGTTAAAAGGACAGAATTTACATTTGCTGTGTCTGGTCAGTTTTAAAATGGTATCTGTTATGAATCATGTTCACTTTTAAAGTTCATTTAACTTGGCTTATGGTTTACTTTAAAAAAAATGTTATGCATCATTTGGATCTGCACTCCCAGCCACTATTAGTAATAATAAAGGCGTGCAGGTTCCATCCGATGGCCTTTGTATAAACTTGGATTTCCATAGGAAAAAACAAACAGGATCCACACAGACAGTAATAAATCCCCCAGCCTTGTGCCATGTTTGGTGCCAGGAGTTTTAGTCAAGGCACAGCCATTGCAGCTCTTTCTGCCTCCCTAACAGAGTGTCTGCGTGCATGGCCCTGGGGACAAAAACCACCCAGTCTTGTTAAGCAGAACTGCAGTGAGAGTTTTTGCTTTTGGTCCTAATGAGTAAATGTGCCTGTACAGAGAGATGGAGTCACAGAGCAACGGCAGTGGGGCTTAGAGACTCTCAGCATCCTCTCACGCTGAGCTCTTGCCTCAATTCTGCAGCTCCCTTTGTGTTCATTCAGCTCAGCTGAAATAGGTGGGTAACAGAACCTTCCAGAAAGAGAAGAAATGCAGGATTTAACAGATAACTTGCTTTCAAGGTGGATTAAGGTCCCTGCATTAGCAGATTCAGCTTCACACAGTGGCGTCACCTACTCACGCCTATTTTTCTCTCTCTGAAGGTTACCCCAAGGACAACGGGAACAACCAAGGTGGAGCTCTGATTTGTGTTTGAGACCTCTGTGCTGCTCTACGTAGGTCATGCCAGCACTGCCCCCCAGAAGTCTTCCCCATCCCTCATTTTTAAAAAATAAACAGCAATTCACAGGCAGTGGATTTGACATTATCACCCCCAGTGCTCCAATAAACACAGGATGAGCCTCTGCCAAAGTCAGAGGTGGAAGTCAAGGAACAGAGGGGTCCAGAACTCACACTGTCCACTCATCTTACATCTTTTGAGGCCTCCACAACTCATCTTACAATTCCAATTAATGTCTTTTTATCTCACCATTATGTATTTCAAAAGAAGAGGTAAAGGACCCCCCCCCCCACAGCTGTTTGTCCACAAACACTTGTAATGATGAAAGCACTTGCCTTCTACTCAGGGATGTTCACTGGCAGTTTTGACACAAGAAAAACAGTTTTCTTGTGATTACATTTGTCTCATAAATAGAACATAATATCCTTTCAAAAAGTCACCACAAGAAATCTAAACATGGTTGTAATGAATAACAAAAATTACTTTTTAGCCCTGTAGCTTGTAACCACAAAGAACAACCTACATTTTCCTGATGCTTTCCTGATGCCCAATTTGATACGGTCTGCAGAGCAGTTCTCTCTGGCTACTACCATGGTCTTAGCTTCTCTTCTTCCATCTCCTTTCCATCACTCAGGATAAGGAACCTTTTCCTCATTGGAGCAAGATTGCCCTGCCCTCTCCATGAGAAATGTTTCCACTCTTTAAAGCTCTTGACATGCGCAGCTCCCTGTGCTGTTTAGTCCAGTTCAGTAAGTCCATCTTACAAATCCAGTGCAAAGCTCAGCTAGGCAGAAAAGATGATGGTGCAAAAGGATCACCTAAAAAATCACTTTTCTGACACAAGCAGTAGTGGTGAAAGCCCTGGGTCCAGTCCCTGGAGCAGATGCTTTGTTAAGTCTCTTAATTCACAGAATTGACAGAATCGTTGGGTTGGAAGAGACCTTGAAGATCATTGAGTCCAACCCATGTCCCCAGACCTCAACTAAGCCATGGCAGGCACCGAGTGTCACATCCAGTCTTGTTTTAAACACATCCAGCGATGGTGACTCCACCACCTCCCTGGGCAGGCCATTCCAGAGCCTTATCAATCTTTCCATGAAAAACTTTTTCCTAATATCCAACCTATATTTCCCTTGGCATGACTTGAGACTGTGTCCTCTGGTTCTGTCAGTGCTGTCTGGAGAAAGAGACCAGCCTTACCTGACCACAGCCACTTTTCAGGGAGCTGTACAGTGATAAGCTCACCTCTGAGCCTCCTTTTCTTCAGGCTGAGCACCCCCAGCTCCCTCAGTGGTTCCTCACAGGGTTTGTTTTCCAAGCCCCTCACCAACCTCCTTGCCTCCTCTTGGATGTGCTCAAGTGTCCCAACGTCCTTCCCAAACTGAGGGGCAGAGCTGGACACAGCACTCCAGGTGAGGCATCACCAGTGCCAAATACAGGGGCAGAATGACCTCCCTGCTCCTGCTGGCCACACCATTCCTGATCCAGGCCAGGGGCCATTGGCCCTCTTGGCCACCAGGGCACTCTGCTGGCTCATGTCCAGCTGGCTGTCACCAGCACCCCCAGGTCCCTTTCTGCCTGGGCACTGTCCAGCCACACCCTCCCCAGCCCAGAGCATTGCAGGGGGTTATTGTGGCCAAAAGGCAGGACTGGACACTTGTACTCATTAAACTTCATTTCATTGGACTCTGTCCATCCCTCCAACCATTCCAGGTCTCCCTGCAGAGCCCTCCTACCTTCCAACAGACGGACACATGCTCCCAGCTTAGTGTGGTCAGCAGATTTACTAATGAAAGCCTCAATCCCCTCATCCATGTCGTCAGTAAAATCATTGAACAGGGCTGGCCCCAGCACAGAGCCCTGAGGGACACCCCTGGCTCCTGGCTGCCAGCTGGATGCAGCACCCTCACCAGCACTCTCTGGGCCGGCCATCCAGCCAGTTCTTATGGCTCCTCCAAGTCAAGAAGAACCTGCAATGATCAACCAGGCTTAGAGCTTGATGAGAAGACACCACAAAAAGTTTCACAAAATAATTACAAAAGGTTTCTAAAGGTCTATGATCTACCTGTTAAACTTTATAGAGATGCACCATTAAAGCACCCAGCTGTGGTTGGACCCGCTGCTCTCAGAGGGATTGCTCACCATGTGAATCTATGATTCCACCTCTGCAACAAAAGCCTGAATGAGAAGCTGCCACTACCAGCCTGGTGAGCTTCTGGGAGCTGCTGGGAACAGAGGCAGTTAGGGGACAGCTAGACAGCAAGCTCAGCTCTACCATGGACACCTGTCCAGAGGCCGAGGAGTTATTTGGACAAAAAAACCCAAAAGCCCACCAGGGCTGCATGTATGTAGAAGAGCAGGGTGAGCCCAGCCATTCAGATGGACTTGATTCAAGAGTAATCGCTCAACAAGCCAGTGCTCCAGAGCATAATCAACCCAAAAAAGAGAAAACCTCAAGTCCTCAGATGGCCAGTGCTAGAGTGTGAAGTATTTCTCTTGTGCCACAATGGTATTTAATAACAGCACAAATGTTTGCCTCAATATTGCCTTTAAAACCAAAGGCATTTATGCACTCTGGAAAACAAACCAGAGAACAGGCAATGCAATTAACTCCATTTACTGAGGAGGATAAGGAAGCTTGCCAGGCCTGCCTGAGAAATCCAGAAGTGTAATGGGAATTACCAGCAGTCACCTAATAGAAATAGGTAGTGGCTAATGAATAATCTAATCCATGCATTTTGTACTTCTTTCCATTTTAAAACTGTCTATGAGCATATTATGTACTGTCAAATAACTTCTAGAGCTATTTCTTGAAAGCTTTTGCATGCGAAACACATTAGTCAGGTGTGCATAGTCCTTGGAATAATTTTTTGCACACACTAAAAACAACAAGCTCAAAATTTTCCCGGAAACAAAGTTGAATTATTTTATTAGAATTAGTTTTTTGAATGTTCGCACCTCACTGCCTATTCTCACAGAGCAAACAGAGCAGACAGGAGCTCCCGCAACAAAAACCTATTGAGCAAGTGTTGTTTACACACTTCCCTGGTTGCTCTGGAGACTGGGCTCACTGCTCAGCCCATCCAGAAGCGATTAGCGTGGCAAACAAAGCCCTTCACCTCCGTTCCTCGGGCCAAGGCTGCTGGAGGAATTCTGGGGCAGCAGGAGAATAGCCAGGCAGTGCTGCTAAGATGTCTTTCCACCTGGACCCAAATATAACCCAAATACATTTGTAGAGGATGTTGAAAGCATGGCTGAGTTTGATATGTAACGTATCAAGTATCAAAAGTAAAGATGAAAAGCTTCCTTCCATGCACCTGAGGTAACCTCTGGGTATGCAAATGGTTGCTTAATACTCTGACTCCTTATGTGCTCGAAACAACAGACACTTTAACTGTAGGTTTTACCATTTCCAATTGACAGTTTATTTCAATATGTAAGTAGAAGGAAAAATAGATTTATAATTGAAGCAAAATACATATTGCAAGCCTGAGATCAGAGATGTAGATGCATAAACTATTTAATTGCAGGGCCACAGATGTGCTCCTGGGGTTTGCAATCCATTACTAAGCATGGGAGCAGATACAGAACAATGCAGGTAATCAGCACAGGTCAGACTTTCCCCTCACCACTGCAACACCAACCCACTGCAGAGAGAGGGTACCTCAGACCCTGAGCGAGCGGGAGCTTTCCTGATTGTCTTGGTTTGGAAAGACAGGTGCCTGCTAAAGGAGACAGGAGCCTCCCCTGAAATGGAGAATGCAAACCCTCTCCACCCCTCCAAATTGCTATGAATTTTAAATAAGGGGCTCTCAGGCAAAAAATATGGGAGCAGGAAATAACAGTTCTTTAATATGGAAGGGAAAAAAAATAAAATTATAAAATAAAACAATGCAATACACCAGAACAACACTGTCAGAGTCAGAACTCAACCTGACACCCTGTGGGTCAGGGTGTTGGTAGCAGTCTGGTTGGAAAAGGGGCTGCAGTCCTCCTGGAGTGTCAGGCGTGGTTCTGTTGGAGCAGAGGGGTCCTGTAGGAAAGGGGTGAATTCTTCCTCCGCAGATCCGTGGAAGTAGAAGCAGCTGCTGTTCCTCTGGGGAGTCCAGTGGAGAAGAGCCGTGCTGGTGTGTCAGAATCTCCAGATTATATCTGGGTAGGAATGCCTGGCTCCTCCCTCTGGGTGGAGCATCTCACAATGGGATGCTGTAGTTCTTATCAGTCATGTGGTGACATTCAATAGCCCCTTATCAGCAGATGTTCCCTGCTGAGGGACCTTGATTATGATCACTCAGGAAGAGAGATAAGGAGAATTGCCCACTTGACACCAAACTGCCATACAGATGGCAATAGAATACATCTTGCCTTGCAGCCTAGAACACTGATGAAGCATTTAAGTTGTGCTTCATCTCCTGTGTGTCCTTTGCAGTCCCCAGAGGAGCTGCCAGTGACATCTGAAGTGCATTCAGATATTCAATGACCACTGCAGTTTTGGACAGCCAAGGTGCTCCTCCCCTGCCCTCCCAGGGCAAGGCAGGCCCAGCAGATCCTTTCTCTGGCTGAAGAGCCCATTTATGTTCCCCACTGTCACATCTGGAAGTGTCCTTCAGCCCCAGCCAGCCCCAGCCTCCCCTAGGAAATGCCATTCATGTTTCCTTGTCCCTGGCAGTGATGTGCACCTTGGAACATCCAGAAGGAGGAATCCCTGGTGGCTGCCCTGCCAGGAGCTCTGCTCAGGAGTTTGGTGCTGTCTGAGAGCACCCACCCCAAGGAGCTGCAGCCTGAGCAGGGAAGGTTCCCCACCTCATCCTAAATCGTACCCTCACCTGCTCACACACACACATCGAGCACCAATGGTGGCAAATTCCTGACCAGTTGTTACTGGAGCATTCAAGACACAGCAGGAGTGAATTAGGAGGAAGATTTTAAATGCAGAATCACAGAATGGTTTGTATTGAAAGGAGCCTTTTACACCACGGGCAGTGAATCCAATCACTGATCGCTGGTGTGTCTCCAGAATAAAGGTGAGAGAGACCAAGCACACTCAATGGATTTTTACACATATTCTATTTTCTAAAATCTTTTAGGACTGACCTAACAAAACTCAATCAATAGGAAATAGAAAACCCACATTTTTCAGGATTTCCTTCTCAAAATGGCCAAAGCAGTTTTTATTTCCAGTTCATTCACTTATCTGCTTGACAGTCTAGCAACAATTTAAGCAGCCTAGCAAAAACCTCCAATAGAGGACATGCAAATTTTAAATCTGGGGATTAAATCCTCATCTTGCAGAAGCTGCTAAATGAAAATTTCTTGCGCATACACAGAGGTAAAAATTGAAAAAGTTTTCTCTTCTGTAACATTTTATTTTAGAACTTCCAGAAATTTAGTATCTTTTTAGAGGAAAACTCCCTCAAAACATCCACATTTGGAAGAAGCAGAAACATCTTGCAGTGTTCCAAACATTACAAATTGCTTTCTTCTATGTTTGTTGAAATACACTGCTTTTGAGTTCGATAGGATGAGGATGCTACACTTTGTGGCTGGCAAATCACATCTTTTGTCATCCAGCTCTTGGCAATCAGAAACTCTTGTGAAAGAAAAATTATTGAGAAAAAAAAGTAATTTGTCCCACAGATTTGGCCCCAAAAGTCATCCAGCTTTGTTTAGGCATGGTAGGAAATCCCTGTGCGTCTCCAAAGTCTCCATTAAATTTACTCCTGTATTAAAGTGAACATAAGTACTTTCAATAATATTTTATTAGAAATGGAAATCTAAGTATTTCTTCCTTTTATAGTCCTCTATGTCCTGCATTTCAAGTCTTTCTTCCTTTTATGGTCCTCCATGGCATATGAATGAATAGTAGTGGAATGCAAATCCCCGCAATGCTGAATTACTGCTGTGCTTTGTATATGATGGAAAACAGGACACAAAGAAAATTTCACAAAATGTTGACCAGAGACCAACTTCTGTGTTTATTCAGAGGGACCACACAGAGGGAAGTCCAACCCTTTCCTCACACTTATCCATGGGGCAAGGTGCTACAGACAGTGGAAAAATGCTAACAGGGAAAAAGCAGAGCTCTCCTGACATGAAAAAGAGGTGAGAATAGGACTAAATGTTCTGCTACAATAAAGAATTTGGAGCAGAGTAATCTAAAACACTCTTGAAGAGAGCAGCTCGAATAAGCAGGAAGGTTTGGGGTGGTGGTTGTGGAACTCAGACCTTAAGTACTACCAGGAGTGAGCGCTGCAGAACCAGAGGGTTCCTGAGAAATTCCCAATTCCCAGGGGAGAGCTAAAGAGTTGTTTAGTGCCCAAGGAGGTCCTAGAACAGAGATTGGCCTCTGTGGCTCATTTCATCTCCAGCAGGCGTGGAGACCTCACAGCAGGGGGAGGGACTGGATTCTACAAGAGACAGGTCCCTGTTACTGCTGGAGCCACCCTGGGCACCTCATAAAGCCAGAGACGTGTGAGCACTGCCTGAGGGAATGGAGGAGTTCTGTTATCCTTAGACAGGAACATCCTCAGGGCCGACCCTGTGCTTTGGTCACCCTCTGCGTCAGGTGTGAGAGACCTCCCTGATCTTTGCTCACACAGGGAGGGCATGAAGAGCTCTGCACTCCCCAAAACGTAGCTACAAAATAGGGTGGAAATGGAGCAGTGCATTTAACACCCCCTTGTGCCAGTGTCCCTTCTCCTGGGAGATGGAGAGCTCCAGGGTCTGTTAATCCAGGGCACAAAATCTAATTAACATCTCAATGTAAGGAATATCCAAAATTGTTGCTCAGTCTAGTATCTGAAATTAATCAAAATATCCATGATTTGAACAGTTCCCCAGCTCCAGATTTCATAAATGCAGCAGCACAAGAAAAAATTCCCTGAGCTTCAACCCCAGTTGAGACACCAGAACAAGGCAGCACAACTGTGCAGGCATGTTTTGGAAAAATTTCCATGGCCTCTACCTCTCCAGACTTTTTTCTTCTCCTGCTTCCTTATATTGCACACTGCCCAGGCTGCCCAGGGAATGGGCACTGCCCCGAGGCTGCCAGAACTCCAGGAGCTCTCAGGGATGCCCAGGGTGGGATTGTTGGGGTGGCTGTGCAGGGCCAGGGCTTGGGTTGGGTGATCTTTGGGGGTCCCTTCAGCTCAGGATATTCTGGGATTCTGTGACTCTATGAAAATACTGAAGGGTTAAGTAGGTCTCATTTTCACATGAAAAATGCATCCGATTCCCTTTTCTGTCTTCCCTTTAACCTTCAGTATTCGCCTTATTGTAAGCACATTGCTCAGTAATCACAGCTTGATGGATGTCACCTACTGTAAGCTTGTCAAAACCATGAGCCAGATTTTTCTGTAAGTCATCAATTTCCCCCTGACTTCGGGGAAGATCAGTGGGTTTGGCAGCAGCGCAGGGCGGGGTATCCCACGGGCTCTGTGACCTCAGGTGAGCACACGGGCACACAAACCTCCCCAGCAATGATCACTTAGGAGAGGCTCCTGACATGACATTCAGGCACCTAATTAAGGCTCCTTTCCAAAAGTGCTCAGCAGCCTGCAGTCTCTGAGTCTCTGAAGTTCAACCTCACACCCCTGTTTTTAATCTGAATTCAGATCCAGTCTGATCGTGCTAAGTACAACAGATTGTTTCTAACGAGAGGGCTGGAAGGATGCTGTAATTGATGACAAGCCCTGTGCAGGGGAGAAGAGGCTACTGTGACGTCCCAGGAGCAGAGCAGCAGCCAGGGAACCCTGACCTCCAGAGCTGGCCTAACCCAAACATTAAATGCAAATAAGCACAGAAACAGAACAGCACAAAAAACGATGTATCCTAAAGTCATCTCACAAATCTTTGAATTTATTTCAGATCTCCCTCATAACTGCGACATGAATCTATTTTCTTTTAAAAACCCTTTCCCTGATAGCATATAATTTTCCCTTTAAAAGATCCAAACAAGCCCCAAAGCAAACAAGACCCCACTACTTAACACCATGTGACAAGAAGAGTCTGAAGACCACAGGACCTACACCCTCCTCCCTGTCGGGAATTTGCGGCCACTGTCTGTCCTGCTCAATTTTACTGAGCATTACACAATCCCAAACACTGGTTTTTTGGATCACTTAATGGATTAAAATCTGTCAGCCTTTAGCCAAAAAAAAGAAAAAAAAAAGGAAGAAAGGAGAAAAGAAAAGGAGTCAAGTGACATATTAGAAGCACTATATTGTTGCAAAGTACTTACAGCAGGTTCACTCTGACAGTCTGTCACAACATAATGGGATGTTCTGTCACAGATGAATCACCTAACGCCCTCCTTACAAAAGGGAAGCACTGAATTCGAAGTAACATGACAAGCCATGATTTGCCTCAATCCTCCCAAACATGCTGAGGTGGAATGCAGAAGAGAAAGCCAAGAAGGAAGAGATGAAAGTTTAAGGCAACAACGCAGTGTTTCAAGACAGCACGTGTTTTTCTCCACTGTGCTTGATGGACATGGCATGACTAAATGGCTAAATATGAGGTTAATTAAAAACAAACAGTTCATTTTTAAAAAGTGTGTTATTGACCAAAAACATTATTTTCTCAGGAGCTTGTTACACGAGCGTTATTGACTTGATTGAGCATTATTAGCATGTCAATCACTTCCAGGCTATTTTTATAACCTTGTGCATGTTGTTTTATTGCAACATATACAGATAGAAAAGTAGATATGCACCGTAAAGAGGACTGGAATTCATAATCCTTACCAACAATATCTGTTTTGTAGTGTCTGGGGCCACAAGCAGGCTACAGGAGGGTTTTTTCCACTGGAGCAGACACAGGAACTGGATAATCACCTCTTTTAGCATTGTTGGGTTCCTCCCTTGCCCTCCCACAGCCAGGGCTGCTCAGTCCCATCCCAAAGCTGTGGGCACTGCCTCACCTGCCCTGGGCCGAGCTGACTGTGGCAGAGCACAGGGGTGCCAGGGCTGCACAGGGATCACAGGGGTGCCAGGGCTGCGCAGGGATCCCTGGGCTGTGCAGGGATGCCAGGGCTGTGCAGCAATGCCAGGGCTGTGCAGGGATCCCAGGGCTGCACAGGGATTCCAGGGCTGCACAGGGATTCCAGGGCTGTGCAGGGATGCGAGGGCTGTGCAGGGATCCCAGGGATGCCAGGGCTGTGCAGCAATGCCAGGGCTGCGCAGGGATCCCTGGGCTGTGCAGGGATGCCAGGGCTGTGCAGCAATGCCAGGGCTGTGCAGGGATCACAGGGATTCCAGGGCTGTGCAGGGATCCCAGGGCTGTGCAGGGATCGCAGGGCTGTGCAGCAATGCCAGGGCTGCACAGGGATTCCAGGGTTGTGCAGGGATCCCAGGGATGCCCTGGGATCCAGGCAGAGGGAAGGAAAGTGCCCAGAGGTGCCAGCAGGGCCAGGGAAGTTTCTCCAGTCACTCCCAGCGAGCACAAGGAGAGCTCCTGGACCCTTCCCCTGTTTGAGTAAAAAAAGGATAACCCATTTTTTGAAAAGGTTGTAGAATTACAAGCTGAGCCAGTTCTGGCAGAGGAGAGTTCTTTGATAGCTTCATGTTGTAATCACCTGTTAGAGTCGGTCGTGAACCCCCTGTTGTTGAGAATTCCCCTTTTTGTCAGTGCCACCATGCCTGGCCAGGAGGATGGATCCCCCCGATGGTGAAAGGAGGGGACATGGGAGTTGACATGCAAATAACCTCAGAGCCAGGATGCAATGGGGGAAGCCCCCCACCAAACTTGGCAAATAAACCCCTGGGAACAACGAGCCAACATGGAATCAAGAGATTGAAGTGATGTCTAGACGTGAGGAACTGAATCCAGAGGCTGCTGAGACGCTGAGACCCTTTTTGCCTCTCGCCCTAGCCAAGGGGGACATCGGCTGGAGGGAGGACTCTGAATGTCAAACCAAAAAAGTGAAAAAAGGGGAATCTCAGGGTGCTCTCGTGAGGATGGAACCCCCAGCTCTGCCTGTGGACTGGCGGACAAAGCTGCACTTTTCCCGCTCTTCCGTGCCGCGGTGGTGTGAGCGCAGACCCGTCAGTTCTCCCCATCTGAGCTGATCACTGTTAATAAAGACATTAAAGAAAGGAGAAAGCTCTCCTGCCCCATTTATTTCACTCCTGTCACCCAGAGATGAGAGAAGGGGCTGAGTCTGCCCAGGGCAGGCTGAGAGAACTGCTCTGAAGGAATACTGGGTGCTCCAGCCAGCCCCAGCCCCAGCCCCTGCCAAGACAAGACACAAAGAGGGGAAACACCCCAAACCAGCCTGTTGTCTGTGTACAGTCCAAATGAATGCTGGTAATGGTGACTGCACTAAACTTTTATTTTCATTATTTATTATTTGGAAGACAAGAAGGTAGCAAATGTCTGCACCTCAAACAAGCCAAGCCCTGCATCATTTTCCAGGGCTGCCTGAACATTTTTCCCATTCAAAAGACCTCAGCAGTGTAGTTCCTTTTCACTTTTACTGAGGGAAATGAACTCTATTTTGTTCTTTACTTGAGGAAGTAAAAAAATCACTGTCAGATTCAAAGTGCCGTGAAGAGCTGAAACACTGAAAAGCACAAGCCAGCCCAAGGTCTTTTTGTAAAGTGACACCCATCCATTACAATGCCTGCTGGGCATTCACTGGCTCCAGCAGGAAAAAAGGGAGATGCAAGCAACAGGACTGTTTTCAATTTCAACATTGCTTTGTCTCTTGTCTGCTGTGGCAAAGAATAAACCACAGCAAGCTGACAGTTCCTTGAAACTCAGCATCATGTGGGACAGTAAAGAAAGAAATCAGACAAATTATTTCCTTTTATGAAAACATCTAACCAAGAGATTTGTCAAGCCACCACCATGGTCACAAAGCTCTTGTTTCCTTTTGGCCCTGCATAAAGTTCATCCTGTGCAGCTCCAATATTTATTTGTGTCATGAAGCAAAACTTATATATTCCTTTTATTTGAACTCTTTCAGAGCTCAGTCCAAACAAGGTTAGAACTGTTCCTAAATATAAAACTAAAGGAGAAATATCAAAGGATCCTGAAAAAATCCTTAAAACTATCAGTCTAGAAGAAAAAAATAGAATTGTTATCTGAAACATTTACTACAGCAGGTTTGTACCAATGAGTCCTCATAAAACCTTTCAAGTGAATTGGCTATTGAGTATTAATCAAAACAGAGATACAATCCAATTAATTAGTGGAGTATTTTAAATAAAGGAGCTTTCTATAGGTTGTTTCCCAGGCTGCTTCCATCATAAACCCAGGGAGTCTCATGCTGTAAATATGTCTGAACTACAGGGTGTAGGAACTGTTCTTACACGAAAAAAAAGGGGAAAGTTCAAACTACAAATGAAAGCATCAGCAGATGACCTGATACAAGACAGTCATGTCTTTGGACATGCCAAGGGAAATAAAAAGACTAAAAAAATGATGATTTCTGCTCAAAACAAAATACATTGACTTTACGTGAGGGCGATATTTCCAATTTTATTCTCTGCAGCTCTGCCTCTATAGCAAAGCTAAAGTCACAGAATTCTGTACGCAGATAAAAGCTGTGCAGTCATCACAAACAGATGCTGGGTATGGGGTCTGAAAAGGCCTCAACTCAGCGGCTCAGAATTTTCTGTTGTCACCAACATCCCATAGAGTCACAACCCCCTCGTCTTGATAGCAAAACTGGATTTCTATAAAGAGAAAATACAGACAGGAAAGGGGAAAAAAAATCATGCCATTTAAGAGTAAACACCTTTGAAATGGAGTTTGTGATGCCCATCAGGGTAGAGTACACATGCAAAAAAGAAAGAAATTGAATTCAGAGGAAATACACAGGCCCCTACATCCATTTGTGCATGTATTTTCCTGCTGGGTTTATACAATTGCTGTAATGGAATGAAATGAACTTGAGGATCAAAACACTACCATACTTACAAAAAAATAACAATAATAAACTGCAACTCATATTTCTGCAGGCATTTCTAAGGTATCACTTTTTCATCATGAGCTTTCAGCAGCTGTGCCGCATAAACCATAAACAATACCAAGAAATTCTCAATGACATTTGATTTATGATGCAATTGTATCTCTCTGTATAAAAACATTCTTCCTTTACATATAACCTCAGTGTGTTGGACACAGCAAGCACCAGCCTTATGTGAAAGAAAATCAGTTGTGCAACCAAAACAACTGGCCACGAACTCCAGCTGAACTGGCAGGACCTCTTCAGTGCCCTAATTAATTATTTAATATGGAATTTGAATGATACTGAACCGCCTGCATCACCTTGAGGACAAAGGCTCTGATTTAAACAGCTTACACTTTTTTTTGGTGATACTGAGACACAATAATCCAGACTTGCACTATGTGTCTGTTCATATTACATTCCACAACTATTTTCTTAATGGACTATTTTTAAACTGAAGCACATATATTGGCTGTTGACACTATTCCACATTTCCCCAAGAAAGTAAAAAACAGAGCAAAAGCAGTTTTAACAACCTGCATCAAAGTGAGAGGAATAGTGGATTTGTCTTTCCAAACAGGTTGTGGGGCTGCTGCTAGATAAAACCAGCATTGGGAAAGAAAAGAAACAATGGGAAGGATTCCACTGACTGATGAATGGAAAAAAATATTTGCTTTAACAAATAAACTTTAGGTTTGCTGGTAAATGAAATTAGACATTGAGAGATGAAAGAAACAATGGGGAAGAAAAACCCCTAAATTCTGTAAGAATTAAAAATGAAAAGGGAGGGTTGTACATTAGAGAGGAATCTTTGGTATCAGGTGTATTGGGGAGTCTGAACCTCTCAAGTGCCTCAGCCAATGGGGAAGGAGAGAAGGGAAATGAGGCCGGGAAATTGGGATAAAGAGGAGGCTGTGTCCACCAAAAATCTGAGAGATCCCAGGGGAATGCCCCATGGCCTCTGCCTTTATTCGAATAAAGTCAAAGGACTCCTTTGTCTCCTTTTTGGACATAAACCTCTGATGTTTGTGGGTTAATTTTCCTAGCAAAAATTCTTTGGATAACTTCAGATTATTGTTCCCTGTCATCACAGCTGTTGCTTTGGGGCATCTACAGTGTCTTGGTTTGAAAAGACAGGTGTCTGCTAAGGAAGGCAAGAGCCTCTCTTAAAATGGAAACTGCAAACCCCCTCTCACCGAATTATTAATGTTTCGAAAATAAAGGGCACTCAGGCAAAGATATGGGAACAGGAATAACAGTTCTTTATTAGGGAAAAATAAAAATGCAGCAATACAAAACAACCCTGACAGAGGCAGAATAGGAACTGATACCCTGTGGGTCAGGGTGGTGGCAGCAGTCCGTTTAAGTGGTGGCTGCAGTCCTCCTGAAGTGACAGGTGTGGTTCTGTTGGAGCAGGGATCCTGTAGAAGGGTTTAGTCGTCCTCTGAAGATCTAGTGATGGTGTAGATGGGCCTGGTCTTCCTCTGGAAATCCAGCAGAGAAGAAAGCAGCTCTGTGGAGGAATGGTTACAGGATAGAGGTCATTCTGACATACTTTTGTTAGCTGACCAAGGAAGGACTAGGAAAGTACCGAACCCAGCTAATCTGAGTTTCTGCACCTGCAAGAAACTGTGTCCTTGAGCACAGCAGTAGTACAATAACAGTAATGAGGATGAGACTTGAGAAGCAGAAATGTAAGTTCTCAAGAATGAGGAAGAGCTGATATTGTAGTATAACCAATAGATTATTTAGCTTGCAGGATATGCATGAGCTTATTACATGTTATGTATAAATGTTTGGTGCTTATCAATAAATTTGGAGCTTGCTGATTCTCACATTAAGAGTCCCAAGACTTCCCTCACCGCGACACAGCTCCTCTGGGAATCCAGTGGAAAAGGTTGCCTGTAGTCTTCCAAATCTCACATTACATCCAGACAGGAATGCTTGGCTCCTCCCTCTGGGCAGAGCTTCTCACAATGGGATGATGTACTTTCATCAGCCATGCAGTGACACTCAATGGCTCATTCACAGAAGGTGTTTCCCCAGAGGGAGCATTGGTTGTGGAAGAGATAAAGCCAGCTGCCCCAGCAGGTTTTAGCAGGAGGTCCATTAACAGCAGACAACTGACCCACCTCTATCAGCTGGCCATAGAACACACACCCCAGGCCACACCTTGCATTTACAACCTGAGGCATCAGGGCTTCACTGTAATATAAACAAGCACTAAATGTAATGTGCATTTTGCAGGAAAATGGTCATGTGGGAGTACAAAACTTTTTTTTTAAAGCCTTTTATGTATTGAATAATTTGCTGTATTTAAAGCATGCTTGCGGTACAGAATATCATATGAAATTTGAAATTATATTCTTTTGCTTACTTAAACATTGGCCAAGAACACCTGCAAATATGTGCCTGTGAAGGCCCCCAGATTCCAACAGGCTACACTTTATTTGCAGTAAGAGAATCTCAGTTCTGTTTTATGCAATTTGTTTTATGGAATTTGTTACACAATATAGCAGATCCCTGCTTTTATAGTAACTGTAAGAAAACTGCAAGAAGTGGGGAAAGACTTGGCAAATTGTGACACAGAGTTGTAAACCACTGTTCCCTATCTCCCATAGCAGGAAAAAATTTGGAACATCAAAAGAAAGTAGTGAGAAGCAGGTTTAAGACAAACAGAAAGCAGCAGGTCTTTGTATGTCAAGCTGCAGAAGAGCTGCCCCTGTGCCAGAACCTTGCCTGGATTCCAAAGTGACTGTCCAAATTCTCGGAGCAGAATATTCATCAAGGGCTATTAAGCAACAAGAAACCACCCCTGGCTCAGGAAGTCTTCAAACTTTGCAGGAGGAGCAAAATTCCATAGCTGACAAGTTCCTGTGCCTTCCTTAGGGCCTGCTATTGAGCACTGCAGAAACAGCCCCGGGGCTGAGTGTGGGACCCTACAAGGGATGGGCTGGGGTGCCCCCGCTCCAGAACAGCTTCCCTTGCACCTGATGGGGGAGGGAGCCTGGAGGCCCTGGGGAGTCACTGTCAGTTCCTTTGCCTAGGGAATTAACAGCTCCTCCAATTCCCTCCCAGAGTATCCACATCCAAGGCAAAAGCCAGGAAATGAAGCGTAAGCTGTAGCAGTGATGTGGAAGAGTACATGGATAGAATTGGTGATAATGCATTTATTTTAAAATTTAGAAAAATATTTATAAAACCCTCAATCAATAGCTGGAATAAGCTTTTAGTAGAAACAGTGAACAAAACCCCATTTTGAAGATTGGGGTAGATCATAAAAGAAGTCATATGCACAGATCCTTGTAAAAGCAGCAGATTGCACACAACAAGGTAAAATAGCCTTTGAAGATTTCTACTGCTCATTTGGCTTATTTGTCTGGAGCTAATCTGTCATCTCCCTTGATTTAGAAGGAGCACAAGTATTACCTTGTGCTCTGTGGTAGGGCACGGGCCAAGGGCCAAGGAGAAGTAATTGCTGTGGCACAGAAATTAGGGCAGGGACACCGTGGCTTTCCATTTTGAACACACTTGTTGTAAAATACTTAGAGAAGGTACATCCGTGACACTTGTTTGCCGTCCTTTTGCATCCCTCTTGCATTTGTGACACAAACAAAGCTGCACAAGTATGGTTCTAGCTTGCAAACAAGAAACTGTGTAGATTAGAGCATTAGTTACAAATAAGCATATCTTTCTTTGGTCTTAAAACTCAAATTCTTTCCAGGGGAAGACCGTAATTAGCATGACATGGGGGCTTTTAGCAGATGTGAAACCGGATAGATTGAGCTCTCCTATGAATAGCCTGAAACGAGGCCTGCCTTGCATGGTTTGTAGTAATGGAGAGGAAATTGAGCATTAAATACAAATCAACAATCGTTCATTTGGCTGCGGCGGGGTGGCAGAGCCAGTGAAGTCACTCTTTTCAGCACCTTGCATCCTGCTGGACTTTATTTACAGCACCGGGGCTCCGTCCTGGGGAACGGCCACCTACAGGGAACTCAAACAAAGAATGATGAAGGGAGAAAGCGATTTAGGGGCCGATTTTATACACAACCATCAGAGAAGTGATGTTTTCTTTGCTTGCAATTCACGGTTGGTCTTTAGATATATTCATTAAGCTATCACTCAGCCAGCCTGGAATGAGGTCAGCGTGGCCAGTGCCGCGAGCCAGGGTAACAGCAGATATTATTAGCTGGATACTTACTTGTACAATAAGGGAAGGCAGAAGATTTATTAGTCTTCTAATCCACAGACTGACCTGACTCTCCATTTAAAAGTTGAATAGGAAGTTGAAAATCCCCCCTAATGTTTCTGAGAGGTGTGAGGAGATGAGGAAAGCACCTGCAATGCATCACTCTGTTTAGATTGCAGCATGAAACACTGGATTTGTTGGCTGCAGTGGTCTCTCAGTAGAGGGAACAGACAGCAACAATCAAGGAGTTCACTGCTCATTATGTGTGAAGAGAAAAATGGAATGCTATCCCCTGGAACACCAGGATGCTCTCGAGGTCAGCCGCTCTAAAAAACTGCTGTAAAAAAGAATATCGGATTTAAGCTCTGAACAGTTCAAGTTCACACTAACATTTGGCTACAATCCTTTGTACAATTGAAGAAAAGCTATTATCTGGATATTTTGCTGGCATCTGCAATGTACAAAGAGCAGCTCTAAGGTCCATGCCTTAACTGTAGGCACTGTAATCACTCTGCACAGCATTTTTGGGAGAGGAAAATGCCAAAACAGGGTTAGGTTCTTGACTAATTTCATTCTCTTGGTCAAAAGTTGCACCATTACCAAGGCCATCATGACAATTCTATCAATATCCAAGGCACCATCGGTTTGATTCTCAAGCTGTCCCAGGAATTTGTAGAAGTAGTGGGATAACACCCTTTCCCTACAGCCAGAGTCCCCTCCCCACCCCGGCCCTCCAAGGCTTGTCACACCCTTGTCCCCCTGCCAAGGACTCTGCTGCTGCCACTGTCACAAGCTCCTGTGGAGGAGACACAGCGGAAGGGATTTCAAACTAAACCGTGGCCTAAAATTCATCCTGGGAAGAGGATGAGCCAACTCATCTCCTACTCAGCTGAATAACATTCAGAGAGGAAGGGAGGTCATGCTTCTCCTGACATGATTTCCAGGGAACTCCAGGCTAACAAAGGCCCTAAACCCAAACTATGGCACTGTACATGGTGTTTTAGGAAAGTGAGGTTGCTGAACCAGTGAATGAAATATTTATTCATTATGACTCAGAAAGAATGTTCAGCTACAGCACTGAAAAAAATCTGCATCATCCCCTGCAGTTTAGAAAGATTCTTATATATTGTTTCAGCACTATGAACGACTGAACTTTAGCCTTAACCCATATTTTTAAACCACTAAAAGAGACGTTCTTTACTGAAGGAGGAAACTGAATAAGTCATCAAGAAACATTAATAGGTTTCAACTTCGAAATTCCCTGAGCTGTCAGAAATACAGCAAGTCTGCAAAGACGTTCCCCGGCATCAAACACAGGGGCAGTGATCCTGCTCTGCCAAAATATTGCTTGGGAGCCAAGAATCACTTGCACTTCTCTGTTCTTGGGGCTGTTGAGTTCTGATGATAATTGAATAAATGACAGCTGGGCATTGCTGAGACCCCTGGGCAGCCTCTGCCACGGACAATTCTGCCAGCACAGAGTGGGGCTGGGGGGGAGGCAGGACAGCTGGGGGTGTGAAATGTGCCCAGGAAGATCCACATCAGCTGCATGTGAGCAGAAGGTCCCATTGCAGGGGGCAAAAGCCAAATGCTTCAGTCTGCTTGCAGCCCTAACATCCCAGGAGGAACACACAGCTTGGAGGACTTTTACAGTGCTGAGGATTTCTAAAGCATGGAGGATTTCTACCAAGACAAAACACAACCATGGGCTGAATTTTCCCCAGAAACCCATGTGTGTTCCTGACACGGATGGCTTAGGATATTCCATGCAAACACTGACAGCATCAAAGGCAGGCTGAAATGAGCATTGATCAAAGACTGCCAAAGCAGCACTCAGCTCCCCTGCCCTCCTGTTGTGAGTGACAGCCTTGCTGATTTTGGGAACTGCACATCTCAGAAAAACTGTGTGAGGAGAAGCTCTCATGCCTTTAGACTTGGTAATAACAGCAAGTGATGCATAAATTGAATCAAAATTATAAATTTATGACAGCTATTGGGTGTTCAGAATGACAATGCTTAACAGGTTCTGTAATCTGAAAGGCTTCACACGCTGGAAATCATCAGAGTTAAAAAAATCAGATGATTTCAGGAAAAAATGGAAGTCAGTTTTTCGAATGTCTTTCTGCCAGGTGCTGACATTTTTTTCTTGCAGTCCTGTTGTGTTTCTGCTGACAGAGCACTGAGGAACCCCAGTTTTAGATCAGGCAACTCACACACACAGAAGCCCACGTGTCCATCAGCATTGGTGCTGCTGCTGCCTGGCGGAGCTGAGCCCTCGCCAACACCTCCTGCCAAAGCAGACCTGATGGCTTCTACATGGCTTTTGTGTCTAGCCCACAAATCCTACTGGGGAAAAACATTTTTGATTCTCCTTTTCTAGACAGATTTAGGAAAAAAATTAAAAATACTTTGGAATGTGAGCAATAACGATCTTTACCCTGAGCACTGACACCTTGTGTAATTTGAAAAATGATGTGACTTTTGGGTAAACATGAACATGCCATAAAGAAGGTGTTCTCACATTAATTAAAAAAAATCAAGTCTACGGGCTGGGTAATGAGCCAGAAAAAGACCTGATTTTAAAAACATGCATTACAAGGCATGAATTATGTCTGTAGCTATTCGAAGGTATTTATTGCCTGCATTTTTTTAAGCCTGTAGAATCAGGGACTATCCTCAGAAAGTAAGAAAACATTGAATAGATACATTTACATTGAATAGATAAACTTTATGTATTTTAAAATGCCATTCACAAACCAGCAAGTCAAATTGAACCACAGAAGTGCATTCCAAATGTCCCTTGAATACAAGTGAGTGATCATTGACAAGCACCAGCAGCAGCTTTAGCAATCAGGAAAACTTTTCCGTGGACTCCAGTGAGCCACAGATCCCAGCAGAGCTGGATGGGAGTTCTGCTGAGTAAGGATTCAGCGGAAATCTGAGGGCTTGTCCCTGATACAGGTGTACAACTCAGTTTGCAGTGGAGCCCTCAACACAGGCCTCAGAATTTGGTCAAACAGATGGAAATAACGTCACTTAAAATTCCCCATAAACATCATGAAATTGGATACCGCACATTACCCTACTCGAAACTTTGAGAGCCTATTTGTTTAATTTGGATGAGCTTTGAAATAACTCAGAACTGAAGTTATCTATGGAGGGCACAACTGCATGGAGAAATACTGAAGCTGCTTTGTCATGCACCCCTCACCAGAGCTGTTGAAACAGGACTTGTAGATGCATCCCAGGGGCCTGTGCCAGACCTGCCAAGACAAGTTTTCTTAGCAAATGTTACTCAAAGTGTGTGGAAAATCAATAAAAATGGAAATGACAATTTAAGAAAGAAAATGTAATAATTTAGACTCAAAATGAACTAATTTTAGTATGAAGGGAGAAAACAAGGAAAAGTATAAAGAGTATAATGAGGTACAACCATTATTTATTAACAGTATACAACTATAGACAAATTTGAGCTCTAGTGTAGGACAGAGTGATTACAGAAGCATAACCAACATACTGACTTCAAGTCAGCAATCACAGATTATTTATACTTTTCACAGTCATCACTTTGTAACACAATTCTTAGCCCTTACTCAATGATAGAGCTCCTCAGCAGCCTTCAGGTTTCATCTGCCCCACCAGCATCAGTGGAGCCAAGGCAATGTACATCCTGTGAGGATCTGGATCAAGATGAAGGCAGAGCTGAATGACCTTTCTCTGGTTAGTGAGGGTATACAAGCTGTCCACCACAGCCTGAGTTGGTGCCAGGTGCTGGCACTGTCAGCCAGTAGAAGGAAGCCTGTGGGACACAGGATGGGGATCAGGAGCAGCCCCACACTCCAGGCACACCCAGGCAGGGCAGCCCTGGAGCCAGCCGCTGCTCTGGCCAGAGCAGAGCAGGGTCACCTCCCTCTGACATCTCCAGACACCACAGAGCACTGGTACCTCACACACAGCAGCAGCTCTTCAGCAAGGCTCTAGAGGCACTGGGTTCTCTGGCTGATTTAATTTATTTTCACTGTGAACATTTCAGTACAGGTAAATCTGTGCCAGCAGGAGCTTTTGGGAATGCTCAAGGCACTCTTACATGCGGGGAGTTGACTTTCCCTCTCAAAACACAAGTCACCTCTCTCATGTTCACGGTCACAAGAATACCTGAACTAATGTTTTAATAATATTTCTGAGACAGTAACAGGTATGCCACTATCTTCACCTACACTTTGTTCACTTCTTTTTTCCTGTAGGCTGCCTGCACCACCTTACTGATTTCTCTATGCCGTGAGGCGGTTGTCCATGAATTTCTAACCCATCAAGGAGCTCCATCTAAATGCAAATTTCCGGGACAAACCGATCAAGAAGGCATTAGGATTACACACTATTTTTAGAGCCACCAGAACCACCAAAGGTGTTTGTATTTAGCACTGGCATGCGCACATATCTCAGAGCAGATCCTGCGCTCAGCTCTGGACGTGGTAGGTAGCACCTGCAGCATCAGTGCACACCAGCAGGAGCCTCTCAGTATCCAAACCTCCTCATTTCCAAACCT